>NC_137663.1:23574730-24174730 GCF_963422515.1 Blennius ocellaris
ATCAGCTCTTAAGTCACTGGTAATTAAAAACAGGCACTTAGAAAGGCCGCCTATTCCTGCACTGTCATCTATCTAGACATCAGCAGTGACGCAGCGTTGTTAACGAGGGCTTAGAGAGGTCGGGATGAGGGATGCCTACGTTGTCCTGCAGAGGGCGCGCTTGTGGCATTCTAAAACCCTGCTGTGGCCGTGAGTGGCGAGAAAGGCCAAAATGCGGAGTCAGGGGATTAGTTATGAATGAACGGGTCAGGGGAGGCCGAGGGTACCTTGGACGTCCCGAGCCGCTCCTCCAGCTCCCTGCACTCGTGCTGTAAAGCTGCAATCTCCTTGTCCTTAGACAGCAGGACGTCGGCGTGCTGCGCGAGGTCACGCGCTCGCTGGCGGGCAAACGCCCTCTTGTACTGCTCCACTGATCCTGGCCTCAGCAGTGACGGAGAGTTCACCCTGGCCTCAACAGTGACGGAGAGTTCACCTGGACACAGACAAGATTCACTCACCGTGCATGATATAGGTTACATTTATATCGCTCGATCATTGGGCATTAGCTGTACAATGTTGTTTCAATTTAACACTTTTACATTCAGATAAAAGGTCAAATGAAAGAGATTAAGTACAGAATAGTATCCTGAAGGGTTAAAATACAACATACACCATCATACTGCAAAATGGATGCAAATTCACCGAGATATGAAAATGTTAGAAAACAATTCTAAGTGGTTTTATTATATATATATATAAAACGACATAACAATTTCACTGCCAACTGTAAATCTGTATTTGTTACATAAAACAATGCCTAAAAGCAGTGCTTGAAAACCTTGAGGTGTGTGTGTGTGTATATATATATATATTTATATATATATATATATATATATTAGAAAGCAGTAGTACGCAGATATCTTTAATGAAGTTGTACATTTTGTTGCTTTGTTGAAGTTAATTCCCTGCTGAAGTGATGAAGTACACAGAATTTCACTGCTCGTCTTGTCAGCTTTTCTCCTGTAAACTGCTGCATACAGTCCATCTTTTTAGCCATCCATTTTCTGAACACATTTTATAAGGCACAGAGTCTCAGGGGCAGGAATGCTTTGCAGTTTCGCCAGAAAAGGTTGTCGCGTAAACCCGGGAGAATGAACTGTGAATTGTGGGGGAAGAGCCTTGGTGAATTGGGAAAACCTTTAATACAGGGACATGAAATCTCTAAACAAACAACCGCACATCCTCTTTAAGTGTTTTGATGATGTTATTTATTCATTAATCATGAGAAGATTAATTAATGTTTGATTTATGTTCTATAGGAGAAAATACGTCATAGATAACAAACTTGTTCTATACTACTCCTTCACATCCAGCAGGTTGTTGTTAATGCCACGACTGACTGTTCTCTCTCTTTCACTTGCCGCCTTGGGTTCAGATTGGGTTCAAGCACGATGCTGTGCAACACGCGGACTGCAGTGAAAAGAACTGTGTATTTGGTGTTTGCGCGGCGCACCACTTTGAGGTTGGCCTCCTGCAGTTTCCTCGCCCTGTCCTCCAGCCTCTTCGCCAGAACAGCCAGCTCCGTGTTCTTCCTCCTCAGTCGCCTGACCTTCTCCTCGGTCTCTGGGGCGCTGCTCTTCCGCTGCAAACACACGGCAAACAAATACCAGCGTCAGACGACGCCTGCAGCAAATGCTAACACAGCAATGCCAAACAAGAAAGTCCCAAGAAGAGTTATTCATCAGGCTGGGACGAGGGACGAGGGACGAGTGACGAGGGACAGCTGTGCAACAAGCAAATGTAAAAGGTTGGAACATGAACGTCTCCGTCATTTCATAAAGACAGAAAAATGAACGAGGAGGAGGAGACATGAGGACATTAAAACATCTTTTTTGTTCAGACCTGGCCTACTTTTTTAGAAGCTCTCAGTGGAGTCTTGTGTTATTTTTAGTCTTACCAGCAGGCCATTCTCCTCCCTCAGTGTGGTGCACGTCTTTTCCAGGATATCCAGCGCTCGCAGGAGCTCAGAGTTCTGCCGCACCAGAAACCCATAGTCGGTGCCATTCTGAAAAGGGACACGGAGTTAAAGTTGATGCATCTATATTTGATTTTACGCGTCAAACAGAAGCAGCACTGAATCGTTTTATCATATATCCTCCTGAGAGAGAGAGAGGAATTGATTTTCAGTTCTGCAGAAATGCTGAATTCATTCTCGATCCGTCTACAGAATGCTCTGTGTGCCGTCAGCCAGTGTTTACACAGCACTGTCTAATAGTGGCTGACAGATGACAAACCACTGAATGGGCTTTTCATTAGACGAACCCACTGAGCATACAAACCAGCAGTGGACATCTATGAAACACAAGGCATCTCACAGGAGAAGATTGAAGATGACGAGAGACATTACAACAACATTATTCAGATGAATTCTATCTGTCCATCAGTTGTCCGACCTACTGACAGGCTCTTATGAATAATTTGAGGGTTTTTTTCAGTTCAACTCAATTCCAAAATGGGCTTGTTTGTAAAATGTAAACAAAAATCTGATGCAAGGATTTGCAAAGATAAGTTTAGCGTTAATTCATAAAATTACTATACACACTATTATAGCAGTGAAATGTGAAACATTACTATTACTTTGTAAAGAGGAAGAACAAAAGACAGGAAAAACACATTTAAATAAAATTCAAACTTTTCTGAAATTATTCCACTTTTTTAAATGTACTCTTGGTAAGATACATGATTTTTTTTCTCGCTACAGACTTGTTGTCAATCAACCTAACTGGTTGCAAAATGTTCCTTCAGCTGTTGCCTGCAAAGCGATCACATGACCAAACAGGCCTCCGACTGCAACCTTACCCCGGGTTAGGTATTCAGCCGATACTGTTTAATGTGTGGAGTTTAGTATCGTCTTACTAAAAAATAAAACCAAGGGCTTCCTTTCAGAGGATGTATTCTGGAAGGCTCCAAAACACATGTGTAAAATATGAGCATTCTATTCACAGTCTTCATAAATAACATCAAAGGCCCTGGGTTTCATTAAACTGGACAGCCCCCAGTTGACACACACTCCACCACCTCAAAAACTTCTTTATTAAACTTAACCTCAGATCATGAATGTACCCCACTTCTCAAATGTGAAACTGGCCAGAATTTATCACTCATAAGATGCAGCCATGATCCAGCGGCACCGGGTCATTTCTTTAGGTGATGCAAGTCTCTGAGCAGCTTTTGAATACCGGCACATTTGAGTCCATAATTACATCCATGTCTTTGGATTTCAGGAGGAAGTGGAAGCACCAGGAGACAACTCGGTCACGGACAAGTCGCGCATACAAACTTCTCACGGCAAGTTCCGGTCAGCCAGCAAGTTCACACAAGGAGCCTTCTTGATCGGATGCATCATCACTGTGCAACTCTTTCGCCATTTAAACTTTTCAGAAATATGCTGCTGTAAACAAATGCTCAACAAAGACGTGTTTTATGTGTTGACTTTGTGCTACTGAATATGAAATCCTGACTGCAATGGCCAGCGACATCACTGCATTGAGTTTTCATTAACGGCTTTCCTCGGATCTACTTTCCCTCCAGCATGTAACAAATATCATGAGGTGTAAACAGTCTTGCTTGTCACACACATAAGCTCGTTATCCCGCGAGTCCATAGAGACGAGTGGGCCGAACACAGCGGCAGGTAGTCAATGTGGTGATCAGCGCCGTCACAGGGCTTCAGTGGCTACACGCAGGAAGTCTGGTAGAGGTGGAAACCTCAGCTTAGTCCTCCATTCAGCTAGAACTGATGTCTGTGTGTGCCGGACAGATTATTAACTGGGCGTGAGGGGTCAGGAGGAGAGGATGAGATCAGACCTGTCACCTATGAATGTGATGCAGTGCTAGAGAGAGTTGTCAGAGGACTAACAGTCACTTCCACTGACTCCGACTGTTGTGACCGAATGTGAGGAGAAAGCAGCCGGTAATACTCCTGCATGGCACCTGAGGTATGTCGGATTTGCATGAAACTACATGTCTTTACCCAATAACTCAAAGACAAGGTACATAATCATTCTTTTAACCGTGCAACAAATCTCAGCTGGACATAGGCAGGCAGCTGGCTCCACACGTGAAACACCAGTAAAACCTCTTCACATATGCACCATTACTACAGAACACTCTCGGGATTTCATTACTCACTAAACAAGCCCTCCGACACATCGACACATCAGAAGCAGCGCGGATACGCCAGATGAGACATCTTCATGACTTAGTGCTGTATAATAATCGTGTAATCGCCATTTCCATGCTGTTGTCGTGGTAACTGCAGATGATGGGTGCTCCGGTGCCTCCCTGAAGGTCTTTTGATATCACTGTACCTGGTAGCGGAGCCGCCACTAATGACCGGCTGTTTACTGCAGCGGCAGCTGAGGCTCCAGTCAGTCGTATTGTGACGGTGACACGGCACAGCCCATCAGTCATCCTCTAGTTAGCGGTTACAAACTAGCGCTTGAACGACCACATGCTTCCAAGAAGCCTGGCCGTCACCATGCAGATGAGCCGACACAATGTTCTCAATGTGTGGTGGAGTTTACCATCTGTGGGGCAGTTTAGATATAAATAAACATTTCCTGAGGCATGGCCAGTCCCAGTATGGTTTGCTAAAGTAAACATAGGTTTTCAGAAAATTCCCAGTCGTCTCTAAATCAATGGGTGAAAGGTTAAATCAACGGCAAAGATATGATCACGATCTGTCCCCCGTTGGCTTAAAAGTGGCTTCATGGTACACATTTAAAATGATTAACGTAAAATCATATTCAGGCACTTCAAACCTGAAAACTCACTCTGGTTAAGTGCAACTCAAATAATAAACAAAAACTGATAATTTACCTCTACTGAGAGGGCTGGATAAACCCTGAACAGATCAACAGTCAACATTCATGGGCAACTTTAAAATCAGCAATGAAGCTCTCAACACATGTTTTTTGGGCTGTGAGAGGAAACTGGAGTGGCCAAGAAAAAAAAAAAACACACATGTTGAAGGAGAATCAGCAAATGTTACACAGAAAGTCTGGATTTGAACATTGGACATTCAAAACCTGAGTTTTCTAACTCCAAGTGGCATTTATAAATTCACCCTTATGTGAGGCGACTGTTTCACAAGCTGATTAAAATGTGCATGAGGAAGCCAGCAAGTAGTTGAAGCAGTATAAAGAGCAGCAATGGTCTTGAATGTGCTGCGCGAGATGTAGAATAGAAAGCAGTACAAGCTTTAGTTGCAAATAAGAGATGACCTATCATCACAAATTGTGCTACTTCTAAGCTGATGAGTCACAAAAGTCTTAATCAATAACATTCAATATCAACCTCTTTATTTAAACTACATAAAATTAGAGGTTGAAGATAATTGAACAGAAATACCCAAAGTAAAACTCTGATGTAACTTCTTGGTTAGAGTCTCGAGGCTTTCACATCTGACGGCGAGTGCTTTGACTTTAATAACACTTTAATAATAAGTGAGGAGCTCCTGTCCTACTTCCATCCTTGTTCTGTACACTTTTCGTTCTGGTCAGGATCACATGCCGCGGCAGAGACGAAGGACTAGAAATACCCGTTGTGGGTCATCATGAGACTCATGCATCAGAAAGTATTCCAACTCTACATCTGGACTCATGAGGATGAAAAAGTGTGTTCTGCAGAGCAGCACTTTATTGGTACATTTTCTTTATTGATTATTCCTACAATTTTTCAGGGACAATGGGACGAGTTTCAAATGTGGACACACTGAGGAAATGCATGTAAAGAGGTTTGCAGCAAACACCTCCATATACAACAGATCATATTTAAACCTGAATAGAAAATGATCATTAGGGAAGGTGTGACTGAAACTGCAGAGACTCACAACTTATTTAGCTAAACCCACTAAATTATGACGAAGCAGTCGGGAGGGAAAGTCATGAAAGAGCAAAGTGTCTTTGAAGGTTTATTCAAAGAAGTGTTGCCTGCCTCTCTTCATTTCTCCCGATCAGTCTGGCGGCTGAACAAAATATAAATCTTCAAACTATGTCACAACAAAAAAAAGAAAACGGGAGAAAAGATAAAGCTGCGGTTATCTGGTTAAAGGAAAAGTAGTAATTAACTGTGATTTAAAATCACATGCAAAGGGTTGGAATTAAGATAATAAAATCAAACGCGCACTAAGAATTTAAAAAAAGGAGCATAAATTATATTACATAAAACGGGCTGTGATCTGCTGGATTAAAACGACATTATAGAACTCGGTGGTTGTGCAGGAAGATGAGCGCTGCACCTTCAGTTGTATGGATGAGAAGAAAAGTATTCTTTCTGTCAATAAGCACTTAGTTTCAAAACATACATGTCAATGTATTTAATGAGAAATAATGTCAACGAAAATGAGGATTAAATCCAGCTAATGTTGCTAAACTGACTAAATATATTCATAGAAACTGTTGCACCATATATGCACTTTTCAGATATCAGATATTAAAAAAAATTTCAAAATTTAAATGACAGTATTCACAGGCATGATGATACTTTTTCTCTGCAAACAGGCAAACCTGTGTCCTTGAGTTACTTTGCACTCAGGATTCAACCCCCCCCCCCCCCTCCAGGACGGCGAGGCTAAAGCAACAATCAATCACCTCAGCGGAAGGCCAGCTGGAACAAACTCAAACTCAGCCATTCGGATTCTAATGACGTTGGAGTGTGTCCATGTCGTCTAATTGTTCCCCGGGAATCGCACCGCGGGGTTTTCTGAAGGCATGGGGTAATGCCGGTCTCCTATGCCCCGCATGCCGCCGAGCTCCAGCTTCTGTCTGTACGCCACAGACAGCGCTGCAGGTGGCGAGGTCCACCCAGGGCCGGCATTAGCATTCAGCCAGCTCTTCTGCCTCGCAGCAGTGCTGCTTTCACGTGGGCCGGGCTCGGGGAAAGTGAGGCAGATGTAACTCTGGAGCGCGAGGGCAGGGGTCTCCACACAAACGTCTGTCAGGAGAGCTCGAGCCCTGGGCAGGCCAGACGGGCCTAATGGAGCCGTCGCTTTTTTTTTTTTTTTTATACACACACTCTGGATCCTTCTACAGGAATAAATTAATACAAACAGACTAACTAATAGTCTCAAAGCGCCACTAATGAGGAGTGTAGATGGGAATTTTGATCATTCGGAATTTCAATGATCCTTTCATACTGAAATAGCTGTGATGGGGGGAAAAAAACCAAAAAGAAAACACTGACGAAATTGTTAAAATTGGAAACTGAGGGGAAATAAGGGCAAAATCAATCCGAACCCCTGTTATGCAATAGCTAAAATTAACAGCAACTGTCCAAATCACTCATGCATATCCGAGCTTGATTAAACTGATGAAGGAGCTTTTCAGCGACTCCGGTGTGTGAATGAAAGCTGAATATGTCTGTAGATCGCTGTACTGGGAGACCCTGAATGCTGTGAAGAAGCCTTTCACAGATACGTTTCTCTTAAAAATAAGTTATAGTCTGAATAGTGACACTCACAGGTCTGAAAATCCGCTGCAAAGCTGCAAACATCTTACACTGGATGACGTGACTAAGGTCCCATTTTCCACGGGAAAACTGAAAACATTACTAGCGTTTACACAACAACGGTGCTCGGAGCCACTGATAATACAACTTTTTGAACCGTCTGTGGAAACGTCCATGATAAATAGTCCAGTTTGTCTGCTCATGTATGAGAAGATGGACAGTAAGAACAATGTTTGCCTCCAGAGTGTCATGACTTCCAGTCCATGTTCTCCTGGGACTTGGTAGTTTTATAGTTGACAGTCACCGTAACAGTAATCTATTCGTCTGTGTACTCGCCACTGTTAATATCCATAGTGTATTGTTCTCTGTATGTCGTTTCATGACAAAAAAAAAAAAATGAGTTGGTGCAGCCCACAGCACCAACTCATTGCCCAACATGCAAACTGCATCGTTTTCAAACTGTTTACATGTAAAGGTGAAACTTTGTGGGCCTTTGTGTGAGTGACAAATACTATTAACATTTGTCTCTCTGTCATCTTGGTACAAATTCATACATGGAAATTCATGTGGTGCTGGAGTGACAGCTGTCAGTGAGCCAGGCTGAGGCAGCCGGGGATCAAACCTCCAACCCTGTAATTATCGGTTCAAGTCACTTTTCACCCTCCAGTTACATTCCAGAGGAGCTTCACAAGTGGATTGGTACAAAGTCTCCAAATGCTTTACTTTTATTGTCAATAACAAGACTGAGCTTCGTAAAGGGAACCGGGGTAAATTAGTGTTTGATTATCTGGGTCAGCTCCTGTTTTATCCGTCTCGACTGAAATGCCCCGGTTATTGTCTGCGACGCCTCTCTTCCTTTGGCATTTTATTACACAGGAAAGATACAAGAAAAACCTGCAGACGCAAGGTCTTTTCAGACCAGATCCAGAGAGTCAAATATGCAGATATGGAAAACAAATAACAAATGTGAGGCGGCAAAATTCAGAACACCGTGATCAGAGAAGTTACTCGTCTTGTATATATTCGGACCCACGGCATCGCAGTGCTTTCCACATGGATGAGATACAAGCAGTTGTTGGCAATCACGTATTTCCTATTTCACGCCGTTCCATCCATTCTGAAATTAATCCCCCTCCCCCATCTCCAGTGTATGGTATGCACTTACAGTTAATGTTATGAAACAATCCCTTTCTATTCATGCAATATGTTATATATATATGCTAAAAAAGGTAAATCCAAAATTAGACAGCCAACAATGGAAAAGAAAAACAGATGGCAGAAGGCAATTTCTTTTAAAAAATACATTTGAAACAAAAGACTACTTGAGTGACCCAGCAAACAATAACTGGAACAGGTCATTAAATGTTCAGAGACGCATTCTTACATATTCATAAGGTCGCACAAGCAGATTGTTTCTTTTGTCTGGGATCCACGGCGAGCTTTTGTACACGCGTATGGAAATGTCTGGTTTCGCAAAAACGCCGACATCAGCATTTTTGAGCTGACAACGAGAAACCCCTCACTTTAAGCCTCCGAGGAGACTAAAGACAAAGACGCGGGGCCATCACATAGGGCGTGCACGCTTCGCTGCTGTTAACCCTTTATTAGACATGATAAGTGAAGTAGGAGGACAAAAGCTCGTGTGTGATCAGCGTGGAGAATTACATCAGTGCACGCAGTTTGTACTGAAACCGAGCAGAAGGAATACATTCATACCATGTGACCTCCATCAGTTGTAAAAATATTACAAGATCATCCTGAAATACTGAATACTGAAATATAAAGTCGAGATTAATAACACAATAAAAATACATTAGAACTGGGCTATTATGAGGTGACCCAGTGGCTAGAGAAGTGGGCTTGGGAATGGGAGGTTGCAGGTTCGATCCCCCACAGTGGACCAATGCACCCTAATGTGACCTTATTCTTCATATTATTTAACTTCCTACTTATGCAGCTAAACATTCCTATGTTCTTGCACAAGTACAATTCATTCAATTTTCTTTATGATGGATTACTTTCTCCACTAATTATTCTGTCCATGTGTTTCACACGTATAAGAATCCACCTGAGCCCCCGGGGTTATCAAATATAACAATACTTTGTTATGACCATCAACATGTACATTATTTTATTATCTGTATTTACTCTGGTTCTTTCCAAAATTGCAGATTCATTTTTATAACCCACTCAGTATGGCCGGCATGAACAGGCTGCTGAGTTTCGTTTGTTGGCATGAATTGAAGAGTCTGCTGAGCCTGGAATTGTGCCTCAATTCATGTATGCCTTGTGCGCTTCCAGCACAATTGCAGGGGAGGAAAAGCCTCAGCCTCGGCCACAGACCGAATCCTCACACACCACATAGACTGAGAAATGACTCCCGAGCACAGTTTTAATTACCAGCCAAGGTGAGGAACAGTAAAGCAATACCCAGTAAAGACCAGGGCCTGCAGCTTCTCCACTGAAGTGGATCCTAATGGACTTCACAATATTAGCAGAGCGAGCTGGGAGTCAAATCAATGCCTCTTTATCTCCGTCTCCTGTAGCATCAGTGGGTTTCTAATGAGGGTTCATGAACTGCTCTGCTGTCCAACAGGACATGAATCTGATCTCGTGTTCAGACGGTGAAACTTTAAATACAAGAGGTCTGGAGTGGCAACATGTTAAGTAAAACAAACACAAACAAAAGACATGTGCCTGGTCTTTATGGAAGTATTCTAAATATACTACGAGAGCAGAGGACACTTATGTTCAAGTACAACGGCAGTAAAGAGAAGGAACACTCCAAATTGAGGCATATGAAGTCTTTGACCTTCATTTCATTCATTTTATGAGAGACTAATTTAATGCGGAGCATGCTCACACAATGAAATCAAAGAATGAATTACAAAAAAAAAATGCAATTCAATTGTCTGGTGAGTTTTGCATGAATTAAAATAAATATAACATTGGCACTTTTTAACGGAGTCAAAGCGAGTGTTTGCCTTCTGCGCAGTGAGCGAAATGAACAAAATATGTATTTTCACAGGCTGAAACAAAGACTGTCCGTAGTGTGGCCTGTGCAAAAAAGGTGCAAAGAAGCTACTTGCCAACATTTAAAATCTGATGATCTTTGCGGAAAATGTAAACTTAGTCACAGCGACTGCTGCATCTCCCTCCAGGTCCGTGAAAGTGCAAAACTTTACCTCATTAAGACAAACGTGAAGATGCTCAACAAAACACAGTTCTGCCTTTAAACTGCTATACTTATATAAAAAGGCTATTTGTGGCCTGAGGCTATTTTTTTTTTTTATTATTATGAGCAACTCCTTCCTCATACTCATATATAAGTCATGAAGAAACCCTCTTAAGTGTCCTCTCCAATCCCCCTCTGTTTTTATCAGGACTCATCTCCTCGGGGTACCTGACGGTGACAGATTAGGGGGTCTCTCATATGGCGAGAACAAAGAGCCAACAAGAGACACCCCTCTACTCCTCCCTCGCAGCCGTAGGCATCCAACAATCTACCCCCCCCCCCAAAAAAAATAAATAAATAAATAAATCCTCTGGGTCGGGTTTGTGCAAATGAAAATGTGCTGTCTGGAGATGCTTGTTAGTTGAGTCTTTTCACTTCCATATGTCAAGGATGTGAGACGTCCATAGATTTTTTAGCAGAGACTCTTTGTATGATGGTTACTGTCTAGTTTACATGTAACGCCTGCTGTGGGCTAATTCAGCAGCTGTGCCAGTGGTGATGTCATGCTTAACTCAAACAAAGAAATCAAGCATTTGGAAGCGGTGATCAGAGCTCCATGGTAATTGTGACATTTTCGTCTCTCCTCCGGTTTGCTGGCCTCGCCAATTATAATCCATACTAACAAAAATGTCACAATCTGCCAATGCTCCCAGGGATTAATGTGACACTGCCGACATGCAGAGAACATGCGGCCTTTCTTAAAAATGCAAAAAGATTAACAGCAGGAGGGGAGGGTGGGGGTCACCAAAATATTTCATTTAGTGCAGTGTCAGCAGAAAACAAATGAATGGGGTGGGGGGGGGCAGAATGAAGGGGAGGTGTGTGATTCAATTCTTCACGGACCCTCCGCAGAGCTTCAAAAGAAAAATAACCCTTCGTGTTGTCAAAGAAAACTGCATATGCATGAGCGCTGCCTGACACCTTCCCCCAACAATCAGCCCAGATGCGTCTTTATTTGTGGGGATTTGCAGAAAAAAAAACACAAAAAAAACTCTTCAACCGGATCTGCTTACACAATTCAAAAGTATACAGGGTCTCAACAGAAATGGAAAAGATGCACTGCTTTGCTGTAGTGGGAGTGAGCCAAACATCACACCCACACAGGTTCAATTACAGACTCATTCACAGCTGGGATATTACGTTACTCCCAAAACAGAACCGTGCTGGTTTGTGTTGGCTCCGCGTTGGGCTTGTGTGGCATTGTGTGCAGAAAACCAATATCATATGGGCACTCTACTGAAAGCTTAGCATACGTCTGAGGTTCAATTGCCTTTGTTACGTGGGCCTTTGAGGCAACCAATCAGAACAAGTCAATGACAAACGTGGGCACAGTATCATTCTCCTGATTGCTCTCACTTCCACAAGCTGCAGCCTGAGAGGCAAGTGCATAAAATTGATTAAAAAAAAAAGAAGAAGAACTGGATCCACAGGGACCTTGTCGTCACTCATGGATGTTGCCAGAATTCCCTCCTCCCACTCCGTCACTGTCATGGCTGCAGGTTTCCCCGGCCAGCGGCTCATCGGCTCAGTGGCGAAGACCAGCAAAAGTCCCCCTGGGAACGTTTCCAGCCCATCCCCATGAAGTCAAGGAAATCCCATTCCAGCATGATTGGTCGTGTGCAAACACGCTTTCGCGGACTCTGTTAGCGCATTTGTTCTCTCTGTTGACAATGTTCCAAAATATTGATTGGCCTGCCCTTGACTCCGCGCGTTAAACACAATATTGCTCCCCGGTAATTGGGCGGCAACTCGTTTAAACACAACTATCAAAAGGACGGAAATCAAAGGGCGCTTCAAGGAAAGGAGTGATCTATAACATGAAATTATACAGTGAGCGAAAGAATCACTTAGCCACAAGGAAGGCACCGTATTATTTAACGTTTTAAGAAGGACACTGGTGACAAGCAGACCTGCAAAAGGCTGAGTTACTCATAAAACACACACACATACACACACGTTAAGACTCGATAGTCACACCGTCTCTGACAATCAAACTAAAATCTCTAAACACAATTTTAGTGCTCAACGGTAAACCTTGAGACACACAAACACACACAAAAAAAGCGCACATCTGGCAGATTCACTGAAGTAATGAAAAGCCCAGGCGACCTTTCTAGATATCGAGTGGGTCAAGAGAATGAGTCTCCCTTTCAGCCTCCAGGCAAAGAACGTTTCCCACAGTGAAGAGGGGAACGCGGGTAATTATTGAGCTCAACCTCAACAATCGTTTGGGAGCAAGACCAAATTGTGCAGAAATGTCACAGACTGAAAAAAACCCCAACAAAAAACAGAAATCTACCAGTAAATACAGGCAGAAGGAAGGACAGCCAGACAGTCCTCTCTGAGCTAAAGCCACTAAACAGCATCTAAACAACCCCTGCTGTAAATGGTAATCATGCAAAAGCTATAATCAACATAAATGAGCTTTTTTTTTTTTTAATGACTCAAACTTTGTGCTATGTTGCCCATCTGATAGGGGGAAAAAAATGCCTTTTTTATCCAACTAACAACCTTGGAGGTCAATGTAAATCATCTCCCAAAGCAGTGTGGTGAAACACAAGCACAGCTTTTCTCTGGAGAGATCATTTCTATCATGAAGTTCCAGAAAATGCTCTGATTTTCCACAGGATGAAAAGCGGCAAACATCGTCTTCACAGGGCCAAGTAAAAAAAAAAAAAGTTAACCTGGCTTCAGTATTTATATTATACTAAAGTGTCGTATGTTGTCTGCTAAAGGCACTCAGACACAGAAGTATTGGTGAAATAGAAGGGGGGAAGAAAACATACATTTAGAGTTTTGTAATTTGCTCTATGATTGTTATTATAGCAAATGTTTACACAGTCAACTTTAAGAGAATTGGAAAAAATAAACCTGACAATTTGACACAAATATGACAAGAAAAACGTACATTACTAACTGTTTTCAAAAATTTGGCTGCAACATTTTGATTTAGCAAAAAAGGGATTCTTTTTCAGTTTAAAAAATGCATACTGCTTCTTTCACAATGTATTATGTCTGGAATTTGAGTTCTTGCACAAAGAAGAAACAATAGCTGTTGTTTTATATTGTTTGCAGGTTAAGAGATACATGTCATTTGAAGACACTCGTGTTATTTTGTAGCTGCCTCTGAGTAAGAGATATGTAAATTATGCTCTTGGTTAAAGTAGGATGCACACTGCAGCACTACAGAGAATTTCCAGCATTGCATAAATGATGACGCTTATAATTTTCAGCAGCCCGTCTCATATTTCAGCCATTTCAAAGTGAGAGGAATGAAAGCTTGTTTATTTATGAACAGGATATTAAGTAAGTGCGATAAAGGGGTGACGGCGTTGATGGAGGGAGTGATTCTGTGTCTGCCGGATCCACACAACAGATCAACCAAATGGAAGTGACAGCGAACACAAAGGCCAGTTTCACAGACAGACTTGTCTCGTCCTCGTCACAGGCAGACAGGCAGCAGACAGACAGACAGCAGTGTTTGGGCTGGAGTACAGTGGGAGACCAGTACCCAGGAGACCCACTCCTCTATCAATTATTCACAAAGCCGGGCCAGTGAGAGACACTCACATGTGTGCACACATGCCCATACCAGCGGCGGGCTCGTGTGTGGGGGGGGGGGGGGGGGGGGGGGGGGGGGGGGAATAAACAACATGGACGCCTTCTGCGTTATGAATCTTTAAAATGAAAATCCCCACAAAGGCAAATTCTGGGACTTGGGAGCTGCGATGATGACCGAGACGATCAATTTTATGATTATAACAATTGGCTTTGAGCCAAAAATGTCCAATTTATGCATATTTGTTGTTTTTTGTTGTAATGCTTTTAAATTAAAGATAATCTGATTCACACAAAAAGCTGAGGTCAAAGAAATCCTCCTATACGTCCCTCTTATGTTTCTCATCCCTGTGATCTTGAGTGAAATGAAGAAGGCGGCGAAAACTTGCAATGGAATTTTTTTTTTTTTTTTTGTGGTGATCTTCCAACATTAATGACCTTCAAGGAACAGACTTGTAAAAAAAATTTAAAACACTATATCCATAACTTGCTTCTTCTTACCACTGCTGAGATTAAAATATCAAAAATTAATTAACTCCCCAAGAATAGGTTTTATGTAATCTTTCACACGCCCGCCTACCACTGACACAGACCCCAGCACTCATTATTATTGTGTACAATGAGGGGATGACTAATAATTCTAAGCCCGCCCACATGTAGCGTGAATCCATTCTTCTTTTTTTAGATTTATGACTCGTTTCAGGAAAGGACAGGAACTATGTTAGTCCATGATAAGGTCTTCCAGACGCGCTGCTCCAGTTTAGCATCTCCTGTGGGTGTTATCCGGGCCGGCAGGGTGTCAAACACCCAACTCTTTGTACCCTGCAACGCTCCAGTGCCACACCTTTAAATGATGTCGCACACAAAGACAGGTGACACAGTTACGACTCACTAATGTTGGACCAGGACTCAGATTGAATAATCTACTTTAAACATGAATTCTCTTTGTCCCCAATCGAAGGATCATCGTGCCTTCAGGTAACCACCACATAGATTTAATAAATAGATACAGATCTTATATTTCAGCCGGTGAGACCTTAAATAGTGGAATCAAAGGACACGAAAACCTGGTTGTCGCTTTCTGCTGAGCTGCTACAAGTATCGCAAAACAGCTCTTGTGATTTTTTTTTGTGTGCTGATTATGCCATTTCATCACGAGCAGATATAAATACATGCTGTCAGTAGAGCAAAGGTGACATTTATTTACAGGCTTTTGGGGGGGCAACGTTGACAGCACACTGAGTGACACATATTGTGACGTTCATGTTGTTTCCTCAGTGCAGGAAATGCCCCAGTGGGCTCGACTCGTTTTGGCAGAGGTGCCTCTTTTGTGAATGCAGGCACCCGACATATAAACAAAGCGTGTTCCCGACACGTTGCGAGAGCTCAAACACGTCCGCGTAACCATTCACAACCACTTAAATCAAGCACAGAATTCCTATTCATCCGACTGAATGACAGTGAATTGAACACCATGGAGGTAAAGGTAAAATCATTAGAGTATCACTGCTGTGTTGGAACGGTGAAAATCTCAGTCCATGCCGGGTTGAAAACATGGCTTCAGCATAATAGACACGGGTTCAGAGCTCAATGCAAAGTCAATCAACAAGATGAACGTCCTTCAAGTGGAACAACAGGGGGGGGGGGGGGGGGGGGGAATAAAATGGGGGTTTGGCATATCATCTCTTTGAAACTCCATTTGGGACGCACGCTGTGTGAAGGAAACAATCAGAGGCCGCCATATGGTATGAAGACAGGTGTTAAAGAGGGAGGACCACACAGTCAACGAGGCTTTTCAACCTCCCTGAAAACATGCTGCTTTTCTTCATCCAGTGGAAACATTTAAACTGACAAGTGCTTTATAAAGGGTCTTATTGACCCACCAAGATACAGCTTTTTTTTTTTTTTTTTTTAATCAAATGCAAAGTCACGAATGACCCAAAGCTTGACAGGATGAGAGAAATCAACAGTCCATCAATGGTTTAACTTTGAACGTTGAAAGGAAATGCTCATTGCCTCATTCTGAAAGAGTCTTCCAAGCGAGACGGCTTAAGACCGCACGAGGACGACCCCCACTATTAAATAGCCAAATAATCATTTCGAACGCATCGCTTAATGCTTCCTCTGTGCATCTCTCAGGTTGCTGTGTTGACAGTTCATTAGGGCTTTCTTGCTAAACTGTGATCAGGGGGATTGGGTAATGAAGTGGCTGGGGGGGTGGGGGACCCAGCAGGCAATATTGCACACAGATTATTACCTTTGCTTTGATGATGGAATCCCGTCACAGCTTAGGATACGTTCAAAGCGTCAAAAAAGAAAAAAGAAAAAAGGAGACGCACCAATATTGTATGGAAGAACTCGTAGGCAGCAGAACATATTTTCACAAATGCCAATCAGCACCGACTACGCCTCTCCGAGAAATGTAGGGCATGGTTGAAACTAGCTGGTGAGCCGATTGGCACTGAATTGCAGAGGCACGTGGCAGATTTTTAAACGGCAACCGGAATTAGAAACTGTTACATGTCGAGTTCACGGTCTGGTGTGGAAACACTATTGGTCGCACACAAATCTTTGGAAAGTATCTATGTTCCATATAATGGGATGTTTTATTAAATGTTTCCTTATTTTAAAGATACCATTAATTCTTCTCGAGTACAACAGTATTTACTTGGGCCAAAGCAGCCAAAAACAGTTTACGTAACATACTTCTTTTTTTGAGGCTCATTCTCTCTATGCTGGGTTAAGTAGCCATTTGGCAAAGATTTAGCCTTTACCTATGCTTGAAATGATTATTGACATTGGTGGAATTACCAAGGTTTGGTCCGGCCAACAAAGGTTTGTCACTCAATAGGATCACACAGTTTAGGGTGTCACTGTCAAGCAATTTCTGAAATAATGGGGTAAGAGTTAGAACAAGAGTTACTGACAATACTTTGTCAGCCTTTCAATACGCCAACTTTGAGGTTCTTTAAGTCTTCTTTGAAAATAACCGGTATATCATTTCGCACCTGTTGGTGAGGATGGAACAAAATATTTGAGGCTCCTCATCGAGATGACAGACGTTTACTAAGGCCCAAACAGCGAAGCAATAATTGAGAAAACAATCAATTGAATATTCAGTAAATGCAGTTAAGCCCAGTGTAAATGTGGGAAGTGACCTGAAAAGCCTGAAACCACTGGCAGGACACTCGTACACATAAACACTTTAAATGCTATCAATGAACATTGAAAGGATCCGATATTGATTTTCAACCTGGTCAATTTTCTGTTTAAAGTTTAACACTAGTTCCAAGGTCACCGGAGGTCAGTGTGACTTTTGATGAGGCAAAACAAGTTCTGTGCGTCAACGCCATAATTCAACGCGCGTGTCAGAAAATGACTCACCTTTCGTATCGCTTCTCCTTCAAAACCGTTGAGGTTTGCATAAAGTGAGTGGTGCCTTTTTCCTAACAGGGACGTTGGAGTGATATTTGGTGCGACGGCCTTGTCCGAGAGTCTGTGTTGCTTGTCCTGCGGTTCCTGCTGCTGGTGTTGAGCGAGAGCCTCGGCCTCGCCACGGCTCTCCATCGCTGTGTGTGCCGGTGCAGACTCTGGCTGCTCTGGACGAGTGCACAGGTCATACATCACTCTCCATCAGAGTCCAACGGAGAAGGTCGGATCGATGAGACCAAACGAGGTGTCCAGCCAAGACCGGGCCATGACAAGCTTTTCATTTGCTGGAGGAGAATTACATGAATCAGGTGTTACGGCTTGATTTCGGAATGCCAAACGTGTCACTCGCCTCACTTTTTTCGAAAGCCCATAAGCTGGAGTATTTCCTTAAGGCTTAGGTGAAGTGTCTGAAACCAAGCACAGGGGTGTTACTGCCATGCCGGTCCGTGACGACACGAGCCTCATGCATTGGCAAGTTCGTGGTATTGACAAAAACAGCCCGAGTGCAGGTGGCTGAGGCTTGTATGAAGGAAGGTAAATGTGAGCCGGGACATGTAAAGTGTCTCGTCTCTCTTTCTGCGTCGCAACGTTTTTCCAAAATGGGGACAATCCGGTCCGAAGACGTGCACGTACACTTTTTTTTTTTTTTTAAAGCTTTCGCTTGTGAAAGCGAGTCAACGACTCTAAATGCGCAGTTGCATTCATGAGAATACTCTTCAGCATCTATCACAGTGGAGAGTGCAGATTCAGAATCCTGCCCACTACCCCAATATTGTCCATTTCTTGCCTCAATAGGGTTGTCAATTTTTTTTAACAAAAGAACGATCTGGCAGATCTCCTCTTACCCTACGTGTCGTTGTTGAAACAACCCATTTAGGCCCGACCAAAACAGCAGACAAGTGGAGCGGTGCGATGGAGAAAAATATCCGAGAACTAACAGGTCTGCTCCCCTCGGTGAGGCTGAGACGTGGGTGTCATGTTGACTCCTCAGCTGCGCGCCTCCCGTCACGGATGCCGCCGTGTCAAAAAACATCTCCTCCAGACGCGATTGGGCTCGACGTGGCGGCTTAATCCCATCTTGGTTGCGGCGCCAGAAAGGTGAAGAATGAGGACGGAGGCAAAAAAAAAAAAAAAAAAAAATGTGTGTGTAAGACGGCGAGTGTCGCTGAGAGGAGGGGGGCAGGGAGAACTGCCTCCCTCACCCTATCACAAAAAGGCAGGCTCCGAGACGGGGCCCAATCATTACGGCGACTGCAGCTCGTTTCCATGGAGACGACGCTGGAATGATGTCGGCTGCCTATTGATTGTTCAAGAGGCAGTAGACTGCAACAGAGGGAGGCTGCAGGAGGCGGACAGAGGAACAAGTGTGTCCACTCTTGACTAATTCTCCTGTTTTACTGCGGTGGTGTAAAAGAGAAACAAATTAGAAGCCCGACAGGGTGGCACTGCTCATATTTCAGCCGAGGACAGTCATTTAAAAGACATGCAGTGCAGCAGGTCTGACTGAATTGTCAAATTGGAGCCAGTTTACAAATTTACTTGGCCATTTGGCTCCAACTGGTCTCCTACTTTATGGAGGTCCAAACGGGACGACCAAACAAGCAAGGCAGCAAAATAAACCCGGTAACAAGTAAAAATCTAAAAATAGGCAGAACGGAGATTTAACCAGCATCTTTCCGACTTGAAAGTTGAAACCATAGCAAACTACATCCCCTCAATGGAACTAATTGAAAACAGTGTGAAAATTCAGCGCACAACGTATCCGTTCATTTGTAAATGAATGTTTTTTTTTTGAAATGACGATTTTATCATTATGTTGTAAATATTAACTCTTAATGTCTCCATTTTTTTAAATCTTAAGATGATGTTATTTTCCTTTTGGTACAGTTATGAGCTTCTGTGATGACTTGAGTTTACCCATATGGTAAAAGAAAGAAATATATTGCACAAACTGCACTTCAGCCCCTATCGTAGTAAACACGCTTTTCTTAAACTTCAAACAGCCGTATTTTGATCAAGATACTAAAACTTGATCAGGTCAACTCGTTTTCTCAGCGAACGCACCATTGCCTTATAAATGGACACCCGAAACAATCTGGCTGTGGCTCTGTGTCATCATAATATCATCCTCAAGAGCTGAATGCAACAAGTAAATTTCTCCACTGTGAGGCGTATCTTATCTTATCTTATCTCAATATCCCAAAAGTCAAGATTAACATGAACACTGATCACAAGGTGGCAGAAAAGACGGTTCCAGAGGAATGAACAGTCAGGAAGTGACTGAGTGGCACAGGCCAGAAATCCCCACCAGTGGCTGCTTGTTGGCTAAAAATACTCTTGTATTCATTCCTGTATGCTTGGAATGGTACATATGACAGTAAAGAGTCCGGCTTTAGAGCTTTATGCTGATTTGACGTGGCTGTTCAGGCAATGTATACTGTGTAGATGCTACTATAGAACCGTAAATGGAAGAAAAAAGCAGAAAGTCGTTAATAAAGAGCAACAGTCTCCTTAAATAAATCTGTGGATACAACACACAAACACTGATATGTTGTATGAACAACCTTTTTTTTTTTGGAACAGTGCCAACACCATCAACATAAAGTTCAGGTTTACTGAAGTCTTTGTTTTACCTCTTTCGGAGTATTATTATTCATGCACACAGTAAAAAGACAGCATTTTCCCTTCGCTCATGAAAAGGTTAAAAAAAAAGTTCCAGTTCATTCCTCCCGGGTCTCACACACACACGTATATTATTTTCCCCTAACCCTGCATTTTCAAGCCCCAGTCTGTTCCCGTAATTAATGCCAGTTTGCTCACAAGACTGAAACCAACCACGAGAACTATTTCCATTCCATTCTGCTTCAGCTAAAAAAAATTCCCTCCGTGGTTAAAATACAAGGCGCTGACCGCAAAACAACCAGCCGTCAAATAGATCACAACCAGGAAAGTGACCACTGCCATAAGAAAGTGTATTTATCGTATTTGAGACGACACACAAAACACACACACACACACACACACAGTAAAGGTAACAAATCCCAGAGCATCAAACAAAGAAACAACGATGCTCAGCGATTCCAGCATGTGTAACCATGTATGTTCTGTGCAGCAGGGAGCTGGATCAGTTCCGTCGCGGCTCACTGGTATTGACATCCTGAATGTCAAATATCATCGGCATTTTGAACTATGCATCTATTTTTATATTTAATGGGAATTTTTTTTTTTTCAATCTGCACAGTGTTACAATTCCTCCGTTAAATATCTAATGATCACGGTGCAGGTCTCACATGATCCATCATTGCTTTCGTATCATTTTTGACACCTCACTAAAATATTTCTGTCCAGATACGATGTGACGAACCAGCTGGAAGCACGGAGAGAAACACCACCATGAGGCGGGCGCTGCTGTTTGGACACAGTTCACACTTTGATTGATGACTCGACTTCCTCCCGATGAAATGTGGATCTAAAATTTACGAGCCGGGAGAAAGGCTGACCCACTTCTGCCGCTCACGAGAGGCGAGAACATATCTGTGCAAGTCCTTGCAGACGTCAGGCATGTTTCCACTTTGACAGACCGACAGATGGACAGATGTGTTTTGACGGAAAATCCCAGACTTCATGTCACAAGCCACTTCTGCCCAAATTTCATCGACTCTTTATACAGTACCTAAATTTATATTTTGCCCCATCACAAAGACTGAACACAGAATACCCTAAAGAATATAAGGGGAATTCTTTTTTTATTTCTTTTTCTTGAATCTAAATGGAAATGCTCATCCACTGCTGCCATGTATCTGCAGCAATCAGCCAATCATGAAAACACAACTCCCACTGTTGAAGTTTGAATTCGAAACGTGAGATCAACAGGTTTGGTTTCCAACTTGCTCTGGGTTAATGGCATTTCCCCATATAGTCAAATCCTTTATATAACAATATCTTCAGTGTTTTCCCATGTCAACACATTGCATGCATGCACTTCCCTCTGGAACTGGAACCAGTGAGAAAACCTGACGAATTAAAAGTTGCTCACCTCCACCTCCATGTTCGTCGTCATGCATTTGGATGGCGCTGGCTCGTCGGACCCGGAGGACTCGGCGCAGTGGGACGCCCGCTCCCCCGCGCCGGCATGAGGGAAGCTGCGTTTCCTTTTCGGCGGCAGGAAGACACGCTGGGACTCGGAGGTGGTCGGCGGAGGTGTTGTCGGACAGGAGTTAATGCTGCCTTCCTGTTTTGACTTCCTCAGGGGGCTTTTGAAAACATTGCTGGGGGGTCCGGCTCTCTTGGTCCCCAGCAACCGTCTCCCATGCGATTCTAGCAGGTGGCAGAGGAAGATGGCCTTCTCCAGCTCAAATTCCCGCCTGTGGGGGACTTTGGACGCGGCCCGGTCACCGTTTATCTTCTCATACAGAGTCAGCAGCAACTTCTCCAGCTTCGTGTACGTTTGACTGCTGCAAAATCTAAAAGCCTCTCCCCCCGCGGGGTCGCTCCTGATGTCACGTTTGCCGCCCTTGACCAGGAGAGACCCACCGCAGTCCCCGTCCTCTGGCCACCCTCGTCTGGCGGCCAGCTCCCTCGCGGACCTCTGCTCCTGCCGCTCCGCCTTCTCCCGCAGACGCCTGAGCTGCGCCCCCAGCCGTCCCCGGGCCCGCTGCGTCAGCTTCCTCTCCGCTTCCAACTCGGCGCGCAGCCTCTCCAGCTCCCGTCCGTAGCCCGTCTGGTCCTGGCAGGCGTTCTTGGGGGACAGCGCCAGAGGGTTATCCCCGTCTCTCCTCATGGTGCCTCACTCGCGGCGCGGCATGCAGGAGAGTGGACGGAGGAGCGTCGGAGTGGAAAGAGTAGGGCCATGCATGAGGGGTGAGAGCCGGTTCGACGTGTGGCGATCAGACATGCAGCATGCACTTAACCACGGCGCGCTGGAGCGACGGCACGGTAAAAGGGCGGCAAAGAAGTGGAAAAGAAATGAAGTGAATGTGCAAACAGAGGTAATGATGCAGTCTTACGTTCCACTTGCAAGTAGAGTGAACACAGCAATGAACAGTTGTGATACTTACTACAGAGAGAAAAAGGCTGATGACAGCTGGCAAGACTGAAAAAAAATAAGATATTTAACTGAACTGTAAGCAGAAACACACACGAAGCTTAGAAGTCACTGTTCAAATACATCCGTCATTCGTTAGGAAGCGAAGTAAAAGTCTGATTTTAACTTCAAAATTCCAGAATAATTTAGACACAGATTTTACATTTTAGAAGAAAACTTGGCATGAGGGTGAAATAGAACAAGATCCAACTTCTATTCTGCTTCATGCAGCTCAGAGTTGCGAGACTCTGGCGCCGATCCCAGCTGACAATGGGCAAAGGCAGGCGAGAGACAGACACTCACACCCTCTTACATTCACACCCAAGGGCCAATTTAGCCGTGAATGAGCCTAAAAACCATGTTTTTGGACCGTGAGAGGAGAAAATGTAAACACAAAAAGGCCACGAAGCCAGACGTGAACTGGGAACCGTCTCACTACGAGGCGTGCTCATGGATCACATAAGTCCTCATATAGTAAATCCTTTGCTTTTGTTCTCTGTGACACTGCAGTTCTCCTGCTCGTCTATGAACCTTGGATTGATCCGTCTCTGTTGATCCGTTTTAAAATGTAAATCCAGTCGTCTGGAAAATACTATGAGACAAATTATGGACTATTCACGTTTGGGTTTTTTTTTTAACCTGTTCTGGCTAAAAAAAAAAAAAAAAAGTTGCTTAAGAACATTCAAACACCTTCCCTGTAATTTACCTTGAAAAAGCTCTGGGCACAGTGAAGAGGGAACATGTATGACTAAAGAAGTGTCATGGCTTTATGGCATGTGATTCTAGTTCGATTAAAATATAAAATACTCATATGGCTATGAAAAAAGTTTCTTGACAATGTAAGTGCTTATCATTCTGTGTTGTTGGTACTTTAAAAAAAAAAGAAGCAAATCAATGATAACAAAAGTTTGAATAAGAAAGTTTGTGTCTTGTTAAAGCAATCTCAGTCTGTTGAACTCTAATTTTTAAGTTTACTTTCATAGATTAGTGTACAAATAGGCACCATGCGAAGTATTCTGAACACTCAAGTCTGTTATCGATGATGGAGATTGTATGAAGCAGGACTGTGAGTTGAGGATGCAACAGGTGACCACACAGCCCAGACCTGCACGTCCAGCTGCTGTTACGATCACCGGGGCCACTTCTCCTCCATCAGCGGCTCGCGGAGCCCATATGGAGGCAGGGGGCGGCTCGTATTACACAGGATGGAGGCGTCGCTAATTCCAGCTCATTAATTAGCTCATCGCTCGAGTAAGTGACGCCGTATCGCGCTCAGCTGTTAATAAACAATAGTGTAAATTCGTGTCACGTGTCAGCTCGAACAAGTATTCGCTGCTAACGTCAGTTAGCCGCAGTTAGCTCCCCGTTAAGTCCCCCCCCCCCTCCTCCTCGTTGCAACTTGTTTACAACTCACCTCGATTGTTATGTTCAACTTTGGGGTTTTTTTTGATCAATGAGGAATTCTCGTCCCGTCCGCGGCCGTGTTGGATTCAGCTTCGTGCAGCAGCTCCGGGAGTCGTGGTGATCGGTTCACGGTCCGCAGAGCCGTGCATTAACGGGTTTGTTTATGTGACAGACACACGGTGTCACACTCCCTGTGTCCGGTCAGCGTCATCCCGCTGGCCCGGCCAGCAGCCTGCTGCCTTCACAGTCCCTCCGCCCTTTCAACTCACGTCTTAAACACACCATCTGCTCTTAATCTCACTTTTCTCTCCTTCTCCGCGATTCATTCCTGAACCTCCTTATCGACATTCTTTCAAATAATCTTATTGAGTTTGAATAATTATTTCTACACAGGTTTTCGTCTTCTTGTGTGTTTTCATAAAATCTTAAAAAATAATCCCACATTCTTACTGGTTTGTGAAGGCAGCACAGTTTCCTGAGTTCAGCTTGTGGCGTGAACAGTTGTGGGAGAATGGTGACCACTAGTGGTCAAATAATGTCACTGCACACAATGAGCTGGAAGAGACAGATATTCTCACCAGATTTCACAGTCAGTCAACAAAAATGCTATTTTAAATTATATTTATTTATTATCCTTGCCTATTCTTCTTTAATACAGGCTTAACTGTTAATGTTGTTTGCAATAGAATGCGTATAACTTCACAATTTCTCCTTCTCCCCATCTGTTGTTCTCCATTCTCATTTTGCTCCAAAAACTTTAGAGAAAGTCACATTTACCACGATTTGAACAATTTATGGGCATTAATTATGCACTAGACTGCTATTTCAGGATATGTCGATCCTCCAATCTGTGTGAAACATGTATCTATCTATCGATCTATCTCTTACTCCATATTAGTGGACACAAATCACAAATTATCGAATAGCCCATTGCTTTTGAATCAATTCTTCTGAAGTTTCTCTCAGCATCTGTTTTAATGTTATCTGTCTGTTTCTTTTTTCCCCTGTGATGTGTAAACATGCGTCAAACCTTGTCTGGTATCAAAGCTTTGGGATAAATGGCTTATAGAAGTGAGGGAAACAAACACACACACACACACACACACTCAACAAATGGCTGGGCTAAAAATAAATGTTCTAAATCAAAGCTCCAAGTCAAGTTTGCAAGGCATGAAAAGCACACAGGATTGTGAAAAGAAACTTCTGCATAGTAAAAAAATAAAATAAAAGGAAAGACAGGATGACAGAAAGGCTTGTAAATCATTATTCCAAATAGAGAATTAGTGTGATTATGAAGAAGAAGTGCAGGTGATCGGGAGGTTTAAGGAGCCTCGGCGGCTGACAGTAATGGAGAGACAGTACCTTGGTCCTTTCAGACTTAATACCCCGATATATATTAGTATATTAAATATATAGAGTATAGATTCAGTCGCTGATAATCTAGATATTTAAGAATGACATCATATTCCATGTATCAATCTGCAGCTCTGCTTAGAAACTGTCAACCTTTACCAATTTTTTTTTAATTAATACAATACAAAGATGCAAATGTATGTGTAATGTAATTAACAATAAACTCAACATTTTCTGGGTTCCTCATGATATTGGAGGGAATGTCTGATGATAAGAGGCTAAAGTATTGAAATGTACCTGGAAGGTTTTGTTTTGTCTTGTTAGATCAGTTATTGACAACAGTACATTTGACCGTAAAAGTACATAAATTCTGCGGTAATCCAGAGTTCACTAATTAATGTGAATGCTGTCTTATTATTAACTTGTCAATGTACATAACTTTATCAGGTTATTTAATCGGGTGTCCATCTTTTTATAAGGTTACTAATGCGTCTGCCTTCACTTTCAAACCCTCGTAAAAAATTTAAAAATAGAAAGCTACATGAATGAAAAAGAAAGCTTTCACCGTTGCATAATATTGCGCGGCTGCTGCTGTTCCTATCGTCCCACCATTGCAACCAACCCAATGTTAAGGAGACTTTATCGGCCTGGAATGCAATGTTGAATATGAGCCCGCGGGCCCTCGATAAAATGCTTCCTGAGATTTCATTATGAGGCATTGGCAGCGATATTGAAATGCATAAATCCTCAGAGGTATGTACATACCTTCTCACTATCATGTTGCTGCCTCAATCCATCACACACTGTCTGATGAGCGTGTGGCACGTATGTGTGTGTGTGTGTCTGTGCGTGTTGTGTGTGTGAGCGGGGATCACTCTGCATGTTTGTATTTCAATTCTTTAAAAAAAAAAAAAAAAAAAAAAAAAAAATTCATTGTGGACACAGAGTGCATCTCTCCTGGTTTGTGTTCCTTGTGTGGATAAAAGATACAGACACAGACAGGCAGGGCGAGCTGCAGCTTACATACCAGTCTGTGTTATCAGGGTGTCCTTGGGCCTCTCTCTCTCTCTCTCCCTCTCTCTCTCTCTCTTTTCATCTGTCTGCTCACGTGTGGCAAACCGTTGAAAAGAAGCAGAAATCAACTCTTCTGCCAAGATCCACATTCCTGCTGCTGCAGCACCCAAAGTGCTTGACTTATAACGGAGTATTTTACATGTGACAGCGGCGACTCTGTGTTTTTTGTTGACCACACACACATTTCTGGCAGTGGGCCTGTTTTTGTCATGACGATCTGATCTGATGTCCTGCATGCGACAGGAGCGTGTTTCTGTGTCAACCTTTTCATGTATTGGTCTGTCTTCTGCACAGAGCTCACAGGTTTGAATCCCAAACGTCCCCGCTGTGGCGTCACGCCGCTGTGGGTATGTACAGTAAAGGTCAACTGTGAAGACCACATCAGATGCAGAGTCGTTTCGCCAAGGGGATTTAATAAAGAACACTTTCTTCTTCTCTGTCATGACTTAGCTTAACTCACGTTTGCGCAGAGAGAGAACGCGGAAACAAAGAGAAACCGCAACTCGGAAATCATATAACTTTAAATTTTAAAGTTTTTCTTTGTTGTGTCGCAGGGTGTACGCGATAAAAATGTCGACATTTTCTCAAAATCAAACAATTACTAAAGGGAATTGGTACAAATATCAACATCAAATCAATTTTGATGAAACCTGCTTGTGCAAAATATAATGAAATGTACAAAAAAAATTTAATAAAATCTTCTCCAATAACTGTTGCATTGTGGGTGTTTTTACAAGCTCAGCTTGACAGCGTGACTTTGAGGCTAATGCTCGTTCGCTATCTTTCACTGTAGCGTCGTCAATACCTCAGCTCAGGTCTCTGTTGTGTTTTGTTTGCTATTCTTAAGAAATTTGATTAAAAAAAAGAAGCTTAACTCAGCTTCACTCAAAAATTGTCACTTGTATAATTTCTATTTACAATTAAAGTACATGTCTTACAGTAATATTATGTTTGTAGTGCAGGTTTGTAAAGACGTTTGTCCAAGCTGGCTTAACATGTGTGCAACCATGAGCCGTGAGAACAGACAAAGTATGACAGACAAATAAATATTTTAGATTTATTTCCTTTTTTAACCTGCTGAGTTTGGGAGGACGATACATGTCCAATGATCACACGTCCATCGATTTCCTCTCTCGTGCACATATAAAATACGCCTTTGGATTGTAAAATTGAGCTCTAAAAGAGGAATGCAGCAAGATGTGTGGTGGTTTTTAAGCGAGGAGTTTGTCTGCTTTCCCTGTGTTTTTCTCCGAGAACTCCTGTTTGCCCAAACAGTCCAAAAACATGTGTTTGAGGTTAACTGGTGACTCTAAAACTGCAATTTGAGGCTCCAAGGGGCCTGAAAATACCCAAGTGGAGGAGATCGAGTGTCTCCCGGATACATTCAAGAGGGACTCGGAGAACGAATTGCGAGAACAGACCTGCTGTGGCGAAGAAAAGGATGGATACCGAGCTCAAGACATCCGCAAGAGAGCAGGAATCAGGATTAACGTTTTCCCAGAAGCGACCGCGAAACCGTGCCGTGAAAGCAGGAACTCTTCCAGGCAGAGCGTTTCTATTCAGGTGAAAGAATAGCCGCAGCCACGCTGACATCTTATCTGACTTTGGCCTTGACTTCCCAAGATGTATCACTTCCGAGTAAATTTGTACCGAAGTGAAATTTCTGCACGTCGTTTTCATTCACGCCGGCCAAATGACCCTAGGCAGGTACAGTGCCGCCTTACAGTCTTTTATATTGGAGACATTCGATTCACTTTTGGCCGCACCGGTGAGGACAGGCCGCCGGAGTTCAAACAAGGCACTTCCCCTACGACTCGGTGTTTAAATTAAGTCCTCATCTCATTGTGAAAGTCATCGAATGCTTCAAGAGTTCACGTTCTGACCGAGCCTTACCTCATTATGACAGGCCTCCTTGCATCTGTTTGGGGGAAACCATAGATAAGATGGTGTTTCCTTACCATTTGCCGGTGAACGTAATACTCTGTTATGTAATCCAACAGCATTACATCTTCGTCAAATCTGTAAAACTAACACATCCCAGCAACTTTATAGCTTTACGACATAGCTTAGCCAAAACCCCTGACTTGTAATTTGTTGTCAGCATGACAAGCATTAAATTATTACCTTCATATGGGGTTTGGGGTCTTGATTCGTGACGCACATCAAGACCCTATGAGCGTGATATAGGTAAACTGTGTCACAGTGTTCACCACCTGGGGGATGCACTACTTGTCTTCGCGACCCACTTTAAATAATTGTCCAAGACAAAGGTGTCAGGATGTCATGCTGGGATATTTGAGTCAGACTGTAGACCTTCACTGCTGAGGGAGAAAAAACCAAAACAAAACACATACAGATAACCTATTCCTTTGTGAAAAGCTGGACGGGATGACATATAAGCCCATGGACGATCTCGGAATTTGCCTTTCTTCACTTGGAGTTATGTAAAAGTGAGGCGCGCGCGCACAAAAGCTGACCCCGCGAAACCATCGCCATGTATTGCAGGAGCTTCGCCATTCCCACCCGAGGGTGGCCCACTTGCTCACATTGTGCGTCTCTGCTTGGAAATTCAACAGGGAGATGATGACGTTGCTCTTCCTCCAGCCTTTTCTCCCTTCGGGCTTTTTTTTGTTTTGTTGTTTTGTTGTTTTTTTCTCCAGCTTTTTGTTTTCCTCTATTCACCGCAGCCCTGTTAACCATCGCACAGAACAACGCGAACACGGTGGCTCATTGTGTTTCTCTGCAACAAATGCACCGCATTAAAACGGCGTGCAGAGCCACGGGGGGGGGGGGGGGGGGGGAAACTGAGAGAATAAACTGTTTATTAATCTGCGTTGTGTCTTATGAGAGTTGAAGAGGAAACCGAAACATCCATGTCAAATCAGCTGGAACAATGTAAAGAAAAAAAATAAAATGCATCAAGTTGACAAAAGGTTTTCTTTGTCAAAGAAGTGGAAAAGCCAGGGGAATTTTAACTTTCGGTCCCAGGTCAGGCTTTTTAATGCAGCTAATCGCCGCTGACCATCTCGGCATCATTGTACATCTCAGGCTGGGAACTGCTGCAATATGGTTCCTATAACACGTGAAGCCTCCAACACATGTCGCCTGTAGATCACCTGGGCCTGTGCTGGGCGTCGGGTTCTTCTTCAACGTGACAACAACATGTTTACGACCCTTTTCTCCTCCATTCAGCATCAAGATCCTCCACGTGTGATTCCATCACGCCACGACTTTCACGTTGTTGCACGACACTGAAAGGCCACGGGCCACATTTGAACCTACAACCATCTTGCCGTGAGGCGAGAGCACTAACCACACATATTTTTGACCTGCGAGCTTCTTATATTCACGCTTGATATGAGATTAAATAAAAACAAAAAACAACCTTTGAAAATAGTTGTTAAAACACAAACATTTGGTAGCTGGTTCTACACAATAATGCAAATCATTACTTTAATATCTAAACAAACCCACGGCTTATCCCCTAATTATTATGTAACATTTAAAGAAAAATTCTAAATGCTAATAAAGGTAAATGCTAAAGGCTAATATTGCCAAACAGCAGCTGAACATGTTGGAGCGTTTAATGGAGAAAACGCAGCAACAGCTAAGTAAGTATTATTTTCTGGCTCACAATTTTCACTTTGTAATAATCTACAATCTATCTTTAAGCTGAACATGTATATAAGTCCTAATTTCATAATTTGCCACTAAGCTATCCATATTTAGAAACTTACGGTTCCCGCCTTTTTTTCTTCGCTCCTGCTAATTGCTACGCTAACACTGCTGTAGAACTGTGACTGTGGGCAGATTATACTTCAGCTTACTGGAAAACACATTATATTTTCAGGATAATGAAAAGATTTGAATGCACAAAAGAAAATTGTATGTTCAACACAGCTTCTATATAGCTTCATGACTCAGAGCAGTGATTCTCAAAATGTTTCTTTAATTTTTCTTAAACTTTTATTACTGTTAACCTCAGCGACCCCCCAACCACACTGTATAATTACAAAAGATAAAAACTAAAAGAACCTGATGATACATATGAAATATAGCTTATTTGTCATATTGTGTAACAATGAGTTGCTTTTATCCGAGGATAAACTATTTGGGTTTTCTCACCCTGAACTCGGTGGACTGAGTTTCAAACTTTCATTGAGTTCTAATTTTGTCCGTTGCTTCAATCACGCCATATTCCATCTAACTCTTGAGGTTCACTCTTGTTTTCTTTTTCACCGATTCATCTTTCTGTTGAGCACTGTTTAAACTTTTAACGCTTAAATATTGACTCACCAATTTAAAAATTTTTTATAAAATGTGTACGCCATAAAATCAAGAGGGCTTCACAAGCCCTGTGAATCTTTCTCTAGTTGGCAATCAATGACCAACAGGTTCAAAAAAATCAGCTGAGAGAAGCACTGTATTTTAGCTCAGTGGCTGATTCTGGTGTCACGACGAAATAATCCATTTTCTTTTTCTTTCTGAAAAAGTCCACAAAGAGCCCTCACACATTTCTCCACCGTTCGGGAATTATTAGAACTGAGAAGAACTCAGAATTGATCTCAAATAGGCCACAAGACTATTTTGTCAGAAGCCCAATAGAAACTGAATGAGCGGTGAAACATATTGTAGATTTCATATCGTTTCATAATGTGCCAATGATTTTGGCCGCTGCCTGTTGGAAATAGATTATTTTTTGAGATTTGGGGGGGGGGGGGGGTAATCCTAGTACCAATCCTAATCCTAGTCTGGGGACGGCGATCAGCCTTGTGTGGGAGAGTCCTGTTCACACACACACACACACACACACACCTACAAGCTCATACAAAAAAAGACTGTAGCTTTAGCCTTGCCTCTCCCAGCAAGTGTGTGTGTGTGTGTTTGTGTGTGGGTGTGCAGGGATGAGCAGGACCTCACCTTCTGAGAGCGCCACCTGAAACTGGAGATGCAGGAGTACCGCTAAAGGGTTAGCGTTCATTGTCTCCGTTTCGCCCCTCCTGCTTCTTTTAACCACGGGCAGGTGCAGGGCGTCACATTATTAACATACAATGCGGTGGCATTTATTGTTTTACGTAATCTGCCGTCTCTGAAGCCAGGTACTTATAGTCAAGCCAGGCTAAGGAGATGAAAGACCTAAAAAAGCCGGCGCTGGATACTCACGGTTTGCCCTCTCCCGTTTCCACGCAGGGTTTGTGTGTTTTCGGTGTGACTTTGTGGATTTAAGCCACCGGCTCCTTCAGCTCGGATGACATTTTTTTCAGCTTTCTGAGGGGGAGGAAGCCAAATTTATATCTATTAATTTATTCATTACTTTCGGCCAAGACAAACACCTTCACAACAGGTATGTATTATTATATTTTTCAGGAATATAAAGTAAAATTTTGTTTTGTTCGAGGCTCGTGAGGTTGTTTTTCGACACGATCAGAGCACTTTGTGGGATTGTGATATTTAACTTTTCTGGATATTTTGTCTTTAAAACTCATTCATAAGCATTCGTGATGATCTAAAACTTTGACTTGTATCATGCAGAGTCGTTACAAGTTCATCCGTTTTTGTTTTTTTTGCATTTGAACATCATTCTTATTTGTATGTTTTGCAAAATAAACCCAAACAGGATATTGGTGATGGAATTAAAGCGGTCGCATTACAACACTGACAAATGCTATGATTTTCTGTTCAAAAGGGACAAAATCCTCTCCGTTGAAGGGGCCGACAACGTTATTCTCTGGTTTATCTCAGACATTAAGGGGTATTTTTGTGGGGCTGAGATCTTTCAGCTATTTCTCAGCGCAGGGAAGCGAGAAGGGAGGGGAAGCAGAGCCGACACAAAAGGCAACATTATTCCCCAGCGGATCTGCGCTACATCCCACCATGAATGGAGTATTGAAAAACATAACATTGGGGACTAGATTATTTTTCATGCCTCATAACTGAGCCATTTGTCCCGGAGTTTCGAGTGGTTTGTTGCTACAGTCTGCAGGAGAGGCAGCCACAGTTCCCGAGCGTGTTAAAATCCCCACCTCCCAATTGGAGGCACAGTCGCTCCAGTGTGGTGGACCCCCGGCCTTTTCTCACAGTGTGACTGGACCCCCCCCCCTCTTACACACACACACACACACACACACACACACACACACACACACACACACACACACACACACACACACACACACACACACACACACAAAGGCTTCATATTGAATGTACCCCCACCAGCTGAGGATGTATACAGTACAGTGGCTCAAGGTCCGAACATCCCCTCCCTCCCTGCCCTTTCCTCCTCCTGCAAGGAGACGAGAGGCGCCCCCGCAGTGTCATCGGCTGGCTAAGCGTTTTGGAGGGTTCTAGTGACAGATTGCAGGAAGCAGCGTTTATGCCTGACGACGGGGACCGCGGAAAGCAGAAATGTCTTTTTGTGCCCCCAGGGCCCGGAATGTCCACTATCTCATGGGGCCAATATCAAATTCTCCCCTCATCATCCCCTAATACACATTCCTGGGTAAGGTCAGGGGGGAATTCTGCATGAGCAAAGAGACAAACAACCACACGCTGCTGACAACAATCCCTCCTTTCCCTTAAGGAAAACACCTCAAATGTGGCGTCGAGCCGCCGTTTTTAAACGCTGGGTAATAAATCAAGTTTTTTTGAGATTTTTGTCATTGATTGTCGGCCACGTTGGTTAAGCTGCAATGAATATTCAAACATCTATGAGAAAAATGACCAATAAAACAAAGTTTTAAACAACAAAGAATTTGAGTTTAGATGAAATAGATTATGTAATTTGAGGAACTTGTTCTAGAAATTCAACAGATCTTCATAATCTTAGGGCTAATGGCAAAAAAAAAATAAAAAGACCAAAGAAATTAAGCAAATGAAGAATATTTGATATTTTTAAACGACATAGAGTGGAGGTTATTTACCAGAAGAGGTCAGCATCAGTTAGAGCTGGCATGAATTAAAATGTTTCAGCTTACCAGAGTGTAGATATATAATTTAACAAAGCACTTTTAAAACAGTTTATATTTTTACACTGTAGTCATCATTTTATGCTTTAAAAGTCTGTCTGTTGCATCCTTGCTCTGGAGTCAGAATAAAAAGTGATTAACATACATCTCTAGTTTCTTTTACATCAGGAAAATGGTTGTTTTATTATTGTTGCCAAATTTGTAATAAGTGAGGATCCTGTGATCTTTGCTTTGACAGTTTTGTATTGTTTTCATTAAGTTATTATTAAGTTTTATAGTAACAAACGTTTTTGAATGATTCCTTTGGATGTGGATTTACGAAAAACATTTTTTAAAACAGGACACAGGCCAGAAAGAGTTTAATACTGGAAAAATGTGGAGTGCAGCTTTTGTTCTGCAACATACAACAAACAAAAGCGTCAGAGACGGTGAGGAATTCTCAGATATAATATAACAAAAGTGACAAAGTGCCACATCGATCTTCTTTCCAAAGAACCTGTTGTAAAACATTTGTGGAGGTATTTCCACCCTGTGGTGCTGCCGCGTGGCCTCTGCTACAGGGGGAGTTGAAAGTTTCCCTGAAATGATGAAATCTGAAGATTTTCTGAGACAGAAGACGTCTGCAGATCCTTCTGGAAAAAAGTGAATCAAGTTATGTGCCACTTTTTGACACTTTGGTTTTGCTATGGAATTGCACCTTTCAACAATGTGATTATTGTCACATTTCTAATTTTGAAAAGATTTCCTAAATTCGTCATTTGAAGATGTCCCGTGTCATTGATTCTGAGCAGGACCGTACGTGTCATTCATCCTGGTTTTTCCATTCAGAAGAATGTCGGCTCTTCAGAGTCTGGCCACGTTACTATCTAACTCTGATTACTGAGTGATTGTCAGTGAATCCCAATATTTTGTGTCTGAAGGAAAATCCCCTTGAAAACAATGCTCCAGGTGCCTGCCTCTGCCTGAAACTCAAGCCTTCACCAGCCCAGCTGCTGCTGCTGCTGCTGCTGAGGATGCTCACTGACTAAAAAGCCCCCCGTTAAACCCATCAGCAGCGACACCCTTCATCCCAGTGCCCGTTTCCTGCGCCGCGGCCATTTTGTGCTCACGGTTTAGGAAAGGGTCAGTCGTTGGTTCCACCTGTTCTTATCACATTTTAATAATTATTTGCACTCTGTCTGAGCATTAAAGCTGTTTATTTCCATGCAGAGTCGTGTGACCACTAGAAATGATTCGTTATCGAGCTACACACATCCCAAGCCTGACCTCAGACTGCCGTCAATAATCTACTACAGTACAGTGTCAACGGCTGCAGGCTCTTTGACAGAAAGAAAAACAACAACAATCCAATACTATAATTAGGCTGCTCTCCGTCAGAACACAGGAAAAGCTGTTGTTCTCTAGTCGTAGAAAAGTACCTACTACTTCACGCAGTTCCCCCGTTAAGCTCGGGGAAAGCCCGGCGAGAGTCACGGACGGTGTGTGTGAATGTGTGTGTGTCCCAGGCGGATGGTCAGTCAGGCAGCCATGCGGGGCCAGCGTGTGGTGGAGAGCGTGTGCAGGTGCTGGAACCCGGCCGTCTGGATCCTGGTGTCCCTGCTGGGATCCCTCTTCCTGGTGGCCGTCAGCGTGCTGCTGAGACACGGTGAGTGCGTGGCGGCGGTGGGTGGCTGGGAAAGAGGGTCAATGTGAATTTGTCAGAAGACACGACCGGTCAAGGCATTGCTTTTTTTGTTTTTTAAAGCTGCTTGAAGGTAAACATCAAAAATATTGCATTTGACCCTTTTAAACAACTATTAACATACAATTATTTTATCGAGAGATTGCAGGTATTTTTGTCTGTATTAAAATCATACAGTGATTATGTTATCTTATGTTATTATTATTATTATTATTATTATTATTATCTGTATTGCCTAATGAGGTTAACAAGCTAGCCTATTTGCAATACCACTTTGTTCCAATGGGTGGTGTTCTAAGTCCCTTGAATATCTGGCCAGTCTTCTATTCCTTAGGAAAGGAAGAAGCAGCAGCAAGTGAGTCTTTTTTTTTAAAGCAAATCTTAAAAAAAAAGGTGTATTTTAATTTTCATCCAAAAAATGAAAGAAGTATTTTTTTTGATATCGTGAAAAGTGAATTTTTAACCACAATTTAAACTGTTACAGCATAAAAGTGTTTTTTTCCGCAAATGTAATCCTTTAAATAAAAACCAAAAATCCATCTTGAGTTATTTCTATTGGCATTCATGTCTTTAGAGTCTCGCCATGTCCTGTCCCGGCTCACTGCTGCCACCTTCCACACAAGCGTGGCCTTGCCGATCTTTATAAGACACGAACTGAAATGTATTGAAGCTTCATGATGGCGCTCTACTCGATGCATTTACCAAGAGCCACCATTTGATAAAGGCATCTGAGTCTTATTAATGATTTAAATAAGATTCTGTTACTGCAGTTTAAACACAACTGTTTATTTTTTTCAGTTGTTTTGGATACTATAGAAAATAAACAACAATTATGCTTACACTGTTTGCTTTGTAAGATAACTGAACAAATTGTACGTTTGAGGCTAAATTCAGAATAGAACTCAACCACATATCACAAAGTGTAAGCATAATATTTTAGAAGAATTAGAAGAAGCATGACTATACAAGTATCCATGTAGTCCCTGATTGATTAGTTCACAAAATATCCCGACTTGTCACAAAATAGATGTTCTTTGGCAAAATCGTTAAGAAACATGAATCAAAACTATGCTTGCACATTTATATTCATGAATAATTCAATGTCAACAAATCTCATACTAGGCATTTCATTAAAACCAACAAAAAAGCCCCCCAAAAATTCAAATCATGCAATAATAGAGTTTGAGGTCGTGAGATGAGATAGCTGAACTGAAATAAAAAGGTTGCTATGGCCATAAACAAAGACAGGGTGCAGCAGATGAGATGATGTCTTGTGTGTCAGTGCTCCACCACATGTTTCAGGCATTAATAATGCTGAAGAGCCGGGTGTACCCGCAAGGGAACTCCCTGCAGATGAACGCCTTTGTGTCCACAGTGGCTGTCGCCAAAAGCCCAGCAGCTCTCTTAAAGCCATCCACAGTCAATTCCACTCACGGAAACAACAAATTGTACTACTAAATAAATACATAATTGCCATAATCTCTTATATTGTAAATAACTCATCTTTTTTTTTATTATTCCCCACCTCACAGGAGATCTGAAAACTACCAAACGGGCAGTACAAGGTAAGTAATATTCCGGTTTATCATAACTTTCTCTGCTGATGCTCCTGGGAACGGGAACGGTGTCACCCCCCAGGACAAAACCCAACGCCAACCCTTCATGCGACACTGTAAACAGTCATATTTACGGCTCCACGGCTGCAGTATTTAGTTTTATGTATGCGCCGTTCATGTTTCCATGTCACAAACAAGCTGGAGACGCCTGTCCCATCTGACCCACATTGGGTGTGATGGTTAAATAGAGAAGTCTGTCATGGCTTTGTGAGATGCTGAAACCTGAGATATTAGTGAGGCGTTTGAATCATCGTCTCCTTCCAGTGGGACTCTGGGCAAGTACCTGCACATCCCGTTCGGACTCATGGACTATTCAGTCGCATAGATACAGAGAAGCCAAGCACAGAACAACCTCTTGGTTTACGCTGGTCGAAAGCAGACTGTTGAAAACGGTCCAATCAATAGTCGTGTACCTTTGTTTTATGATAAGGGTGTATGCAGATTGATACAATGCATGTTTTGACTGGGTTTAAGTACTTGATAAGCTTGAGGAAACTATTATGCATTTTGTTTTGATAACAAATCGACTTAGAAATGTAGTTTTGTGTAGCGCTGAAGTTCAGAGTCAGTTGCTGATGACCTCGGATGGTCTCGTGCTGTTTAAACAATACCTTTCATGTAAAAGCCTTTTTGCATTTTTGTTTCAGAAACGTTTCACGTTTAAATGACAACATTTTAAAAATGACATCTGTTCACACAAAAATAGCAGAAACGCTGAAAAGAATGTTCCACGTTGGGAGTCATTTTCAGAAAGTTGTCTTTTCAGTGGAATCAAAAAACAAACACCCAAAACGTGAACATAGTTGACCGTTTTCACTTGTTGTGTAAACAAGGTGTCAATTACCAAAGCAGACGATCAAAAGAAAATTCAGGAGTAACTTTTGTTTCACATGAATTGTGAAAAATGCACTTCTGGCTAAGAAGCTCCTCGGTTTTTCTAATATTCATCCAACTCCTTCTGGCCCAAACTTCCCCAACACTTACTCTATATCTCATCTTAAAATGCGACACATGCACTTTGCTTAGTTTTATGTTAAGTCACTGCGCTGCTTTGCTTCAGTCATATCTATAATGGCCACTAGATGGTGCCATACATTTTACCTTTTGCCTTCTGTACACAGAGCAGAGCTCTACAACCTTGTATTGATGGGACTTTGGAAAATAAAACTCACTTACAGCATTTAAAATGTCTGCCAACAGCAAGATGTGGTCACTTTACGCTATGATATCCACTGTCACTGTCTGACGATACCTTTAATAACTTATGACTTCCTCATTTTGTTGGCTGAAAACTCAGAATTAACACAACATGACCTATTCTCGTTGTTCCTGGTGCAAAAACTCAGAACAGGCCTCCTGTTGTGGCTTCAGTCTGAGTCTAGTGTTACAGGAAAATAGATATAGTAGATATAGAGTACAGTAACTATGGAAGGCCAAGAACCGCCTTTCAACAAATAATTTGACCATACCCTCTCGTTTTCTCTCCCATATCCCTCCTCCCTCCTGTTTCCACCAACGCAGTGAGGACGCCGTATCAGGGTAAGTGTGAGCTTCACAGCTACCTCCTCTTCCTCCACCCTCCACCTCCTCACCTGTACACAACCTTCATGTTCGGTTAAACAAAAAAAACACAAAAAAACCCCGCTCCTGCATCCAAGTCACAGCACGAAAGCCTCTCAGCGTTTGGCTGTGTGTCAGTGAAAGAGTGCACAGAGGAGGCAGAGCAGAGTGCCCCAGGCTTTTTAAACAAGGTCACTTTCCCAGCTCTCCCATTTCCCTAATCCCTGCTCATTTGCTGAATCCACCTCGGCCTCACGTCCAAGGAGTCACGTGGCCGACTGCGTCCCTTCACCTGTAGAATCACAATTACGGCGTATTCCCGGAAGCACGTTAGGCTTGTTCAAAACATAAGAAACACACTTGTTTTGTGCGGCCTCGCCTCACCCAGAGCCCCTGGTCAGATCGATCTTGACAGACGATCCTTTCGTCTCTCCAAAGTGCAACTCGTGAATGGAAACAGCAGGTGCGAGGGCCGAGTGGAGGTGGGCTACAACGGGTCCTGGGGCACGGTGTGCGACGACGACTGGGACATGGTGGACGCCAACGTGGTGTGTCGGCAGCTGGGCTGCGGGGTGGCCGTGGGCAGCACCGCTCAGTTCGGTAAGGGCACCGGCCTCATCGTCCTGGATAACGTGGACTGCAGCGGAGACGAAACCGACCTCAGCCAGTGCCGCAGCCTGGGCTGGGAGGTCCACAACTGCTACCACTACGAGGACGTGGGTCTCACCTGCAGAGGTGACTATAGCTTAAATTGGGAGGCCGTTATCAGTTTGGTTTAAGAAACGTCACAGACATGGCTGCTCTCTCTCTCTCTCTCTCTCTCTCTCTCTCTCTCTCTCTCTCTCTCTCTCTTGCATCCGGATGCTAGAACCACTCGGCGTGGGCTCCAGAGGGTTCGAGGATCCCACCCCACCGCCATGGCAGAACTCTGACTTACGTAAGTGCTCTCTGCTCTGACACTGCCAACGTGAAACGTGATCGGCAAGTACTCAAAATACACCTATACACACACACACACTCACACAATCATTTCAGCATTATGAGCTAAATGGAAAGCACAATGGCCGAGAGGTGAGAGAAGAACACGATCCCCATTTTTTGCTTTTCAGTGAAAACCTCGGGTAAATAAATGGAGACATGTGAAGATGGTTCGCTGAAATGAGCGTTCACTGCTCGTCTCCCTGTTTCTTTCTCGAGCCAGCGGTCAGCCTTTGCGTCTTGTGAGAACTCGTTGGCTGCTTGTTATGACCATTGACAACAATAGCTGATTACTTGAAAATCGCAAAGTTCACTGACTGTAAATGAATGAATGAGTCAATTAACGAACAAATGAACAAGCTTATTACACTTGAACAAATTGATTATTGAAATTCAACACTTGAACACTACGCAGCAAAGCTTACATCCTCTGCCGAGAACACTCATGACAACATGTTGAGGAGCGTTTTCCCAGTTTAATAAGAAGCGAGTATTTTGTCCTTTAGGTTCACAATTGAAATGTAGTCGACTGATGTAACTACAACATTTCCAATTCAGGTTTTCTTAAACAGTGACCGGAGGTTTGTCAACTCTGTGTGGTGTTCAAGAGCAGAAATCCTCACGAGATCAACTCATTTATTTAAAAAGTGAGTGCAGATGAACAGAGGAGCTGAGCGAGTTGGCCGACACAAATGTCCACAGATATCTTAGAATCATGGTGATTGGAATTACTTAGAACCCATAAAATGCCGAATCTGGTTTCAGCATTAATGTTTTCGATCATTGTCCAGTGATACAATTCAAGTTTAAAGTAAAACAAAAAAACGCAAAACAAAACAAATTTATTTGCGTTTCCAGTTCTTTTAAACATCAAATTCTCTGAAGTACTTTTTGGAAGTGTACAGAATGCCCCTGAACGCCTCTTGTATTACAGGTCATCGTTTCAACTTTGCCTTTGTTACAGACGCTCAGTTGTTTTTTTTCCCTCCTCTATAAATCCCAAGAGGATCATGAGAGACCAGAGAAGAATCCAATTGAGTTAAGAAGTGACGTATTCAGCTCACCCACTGGGAATGTTAGGAGGTCTTCCACATGGCTTAAGTTTAAATGATGGACACATGAGAATGCCCATTGTCCCCGTGTTTTTGTCTGGGCAGAGGCGTATGGTGACACAATCAGCTCTGTTTTTTTTTTTCTACTTCCAGGGCCACAGTGTGGATAGTGTTGCTCACACCTTTCTCTTTTCCACGTATCACTTTCTCTTGCTCATGTCCCGGCTGCAATGCATTCATGCTTGAAATCCTTTGATATCAGAAAAACAACATCTAGGAGTCTAAAAATATGCATTCAACAGTTTTACAAAGTCCCTCCTGTGTTTTTAGGAGACGGCAACATCCGCCTGGTAAAAGGGCAGAACGCCTGCGAGGGCCTGGTGGAGATCTACTACCAGGGGAAGTGGGGGACTGTGTGCGACGACGACTGGAGCCTGAACAACGCCCAGGTGGTCTGCCAGCAGATCGGCTGCGGAAACGCCGAAGCCGCGCTCACCAACTCTTTCTTCGGCTACGGCACGGGCCAGATCCTCCTGGACAACGTGCAGTGCCGCAGCACCGAGCGGGAACTCAGCAAGTGCAAAAGCCTGGGCTGGGGCAAACACAACTGTGGCCACCACGAGGACGCCGGGGTCATCTGCACAGGTAGGGTGGTCGTACGACACGTATGGCATAGATTTAACCAAAAAACTCATGATATACCTATTTATTCTCACACTAGGCCTTGATAACGTATACATGGAGGAAAAACAAATACATTTAACGTAATTGAATCTGCGAAATCCACAATAACATTTCCAGTTAGTATCTTTTCACCAATACATCTAGTATTAAAGTCAAAACTATTATTTAGTGATGTGAATCGATCTTTTGAAAAAAATCTTCCACGAGACAAAGAAATATTTCAAAACACCAAATACTACAATACCCGTAAGCCATCAGTGTTCCCAAGCGCCACAGTCAGAGAGAAGGAAGAGTTGCAAAGTTAAAATTCATTTCTCTCATGCTTGGATTTTTTTTTTTTTTTTTTTTTTAAACAATCTTGCTGAATGAACATAAAGAAATGATGCAAAAAGATTTTTTTTTCAAGTGGATCGTGTACAAAAAGGTTTTATCAGTGTAACAGAGGTGTCAAACTCAATTTACTTTTGGGGCCACATACTTGATCTCAAGTGAGCCAAACAGGTAAATTAAATTGTAATTAATAGATAACTTGAACTCTATGACGAAGCTTTTTTCAACCTAAAATTTAAATACAAGAATAGCAATGTAGACATTATTATGCCTCAGCCCACTTAATGCAGATCACAGTGTTTTGTTTTTTTATTGTACGATTTACATGGTAAAAGCAGGAAACAGTTGGTCACTTGTAGCTGGAATTCAAAATCATAGTTCTGATCAGAATAACTTGTCAAAGTCTTGAAGTGATTTTTAATGTAGAAACATATCCAGGTCTTTGTTGTAACCCTGATCACCAAACCGAGTCGCCACATAATACAAACTAAAATGGGAAGGAAGGGAAGAAAGTTCTACCTCTTTTCGCTCAAATCACCGACCCCGTCTCCTTCTCAGTGAAAACTACAAAAACACTGTCCACTATTAACAAAGAAGCAGAACAAATGAACAAGTCCAACAACAAATAATCTGCTATTGTCATCATCTCATAATGTGCTATATTATATTATTGTTGTTGAATGTGTTTTCATACAAAACCAATATATTTCACGTGTTTAGAATGTTTGTATCCACTAACATGTCTTTATAGTATTCAATGATTGTTTTATTAAAAAAAGAAGAAGCTATGTTTCACTTTATATTAAAACCATGTAAATGTCTTTCTGTCTAATAATAACGTTTAACAAATCAACATATGATCATCTCATGAGATGTTGTGCACAGTCACTATTATGTAAGATGAATGGATGGATGGAAGTTTATCTGTTTCTCTTCTTCTTCTTTCCCTTCGTCTGCAGGATCCACTACACCTCCACCGACAACCACACAGGCAATGACAGGTCTCTGGGAAACACAGAACACACAAGGTAAAATCACACCACAAACCCCCAGGTTACACTTATTTGATATCTTTGCTATATTAAGTTGATTATTCTTTCGCACGAGCGCGCTGAGTGGAATGAACGTGCACTTCTGCTAAATGACCAACAGGTAGCGCCATTTCTCTTGTCTTTAAATGTGCTGCAGAAGCCATGGTGGTGACGGAGCCATGCAGACAAACCCCACCCTGACCCTAATGAATGATCCGTCAAGTGTTTTTCTTTTTTTTATCCTTTATGTTTTCCTCCAGCAACAGAGGAAATTCCAGTCACAGAGACTCCAAGTACAACGGCAGTCACCACACCTGCTCTGACAAAAGGTAACAACACGCTGTTCTCAACAAACCACGAGTAAAAACCCAAGTCCCGTGTTGACGATCCACGCCTCTGTGTTCATCCCTCAGCGTTGGAACAATCCGTCCGGGTGGTGAACGGAAACAACAGCTGCCAGGGCCGGGTGGAGGTCCTGTACGGGAACGTCTGGGGGACGGTGTGCGACGACGACTGGGGGATGGCCAACGCCAACGTGGTGTGCCGACAGCTCGGCTGCGGCCCCGCCCTCGAGGCCAAGAACAAGGCCCACTTCGGCTACGGCTTGGACCCCATCCTGCTGGACAACGTGGCCTGCAGCGGCTCGGAGCTGGAGCTGTCCGAGTGCTTCCACCTGGGCTGGGGTCAGCACAACTGTGGCCACCACGAGGACGCCGGAGTTATCTGTATACGTAAGACCTGGCGTTACATTTATCACGTCTATGTCCCCCCCCCTGTGGAGGGCTGTGGGGGAGGAGGGGGTGTATGAATATCCATCTTAAGTCATCAGCTCCACTCAGAGCTCGCGCTTCCTCTTTATCCAGTCATCTGAGGCGGGCCTGCAGAGCCGTCCGGCTGCAGTGCATGACTGTGGTGCTCTGAGGAGGAGACGGCGCAGGAAGCATAAAATATACAGTGGATGAGTCAAGGCCTGTCAGCCTCACTGCATGCCTGCAGGCCTGGCTTCACTTCTTTAAAGTACACACACACACACACACACACACTCACACACACACGTCCCATTACTGATGCAACAAACCCCATTTCACATTACACTGTTGTTTTCTAAAGAAAATGTCCTTTTTTTTTTGTACTTTCTGTGAGGAATTTCACCTTTAACACGCAATTAAAATCACTCCTGCCTCCCGAAACATATGTATTTTTACAAACGGTGATATGTTGCTGAGGACCATGAATCAGCCTCCTCTATTGACCAGTGGAGTCATTAGAGGAGAAAACCCTGCTCATGCTTCTGTGACCTGATATTTCCTGAGCTGCGTCTTCATGGTTTCCTCTGCTCCTCCTCTTCCTCCTCCTCCTCCCCCTCCTCCTCCTCCTCCTCCCCAGCCTTTGACGTCCAGCGTGACTTCAGAATAACGGAAAAGATACCGGCCACCACCGCCAGCCCCACCACCTCGCCACCCTCTGAAGGTCGGTCATCGAGATTATCGTGGGGGAATCTCATGCATGGGTCTAAAGAGCTCTGTAAAAGTCACAGAAGGAAGATTAAGAGTTTATATTTCAGGACAATTTGTCCGAACTGATGACTTCACCAAAGTCAGTCCAAAAAGCCGCAGGAAGCTTTTATTACCGCTAATTTGTGCAGTCGCTTTCTGACAACAGTCATCGAAGCTTCCTCTGAATCTTGTGATGGAATTTGTTCTTTTTTAACATTACAATTGAGGCTTTTCTGTGTGTGGTTTGCATGTTCTCCCTGTGTGTGTGTGAGTGTGTGTGTAGGTTTCTTCAATAGAATAGAATGCCTTTTATTGTCACTATACCAGGTACAGTGAGGTTAAAAACAACTCCAGTAACAGTGCAACAGTGTACAGAATATGTATGAAACATATTAAGTAAAAAAAAAAAGTGCAGAATATGTAAAAAAACATAGTAAGGAAAATAGTGCAAGAAGGAGGGTGGGGGTGTAAAGGAGGTAAGTCCAGTCCTGAGAACAATTCAATATGTTGTGTGTAATTTACAGGAAATAAATATGATACTATATATACAGATGTGTTCACATTGTGGGTGGAAAGTAAAAATGACATTGCACATTGTAAAGTATTGCACAGAAAGTCCAGTTATATACACTAAATACAGATGTGTTCACAAGAGTATTGCACAGATGCCCACAAGTACTCCGGTTTCCTCTCACACTGCAAAGCCATGCATGAGAGATAAATTGACCGAAGCCAGCGTTGACTGAACTCCGCGGTTCTTCTCACTCTTCCAGGAGCGACGAGGCTGGTGGGCGGCCAGCACCGGTGCGAGGGCCGCGTGGAGATCTACTCCCACTCCGGATGGGGGACGGTGTGCGACGACGCCTGGGACCTGCCGGACGTCCAGGTGGTCTGCCGCCAGCTGGGCTGCGGCGAGGCCACGGCCGCCTGGGGGGAGGCTCACTTCGGACCCGGCGCGGGAACCATCCTGCTGGACAACCTGAAGTGCAGCGGCGACGAGGCCTCCCTGCAGAACTGCTCCCATATATCCTGGGACGTGCACAACTGCGACCACTCCGAAGACGCCGGCGCCACCTGCTCGCTGTCATGATTCCAGCGCGGCGCTCTGCGGGCGAAACCAACCGAGGACTTGTGTACATTTTGTAAATAACAGCGCTCACAATGCTGAAGGATACGCCTCCATCAACATATACAGCCACTAATATGACACTATATGATTACATACTGTAACTATCTATGCCTATTAAGCACTTTATAAATATATGATATATGATACAAAATGTACACATTTTTTATTTGACACAAAGAAAAGCTTTAAACTGTCCGTCTTTCTTTTTGTTTTGTTACCGCACATGGATGATTAAGTAAAAAAATACCAGAGGAAGTCCATCAATTAATAAATCTGTGGAAACTTAACTCTACTGGAAAGCTTTAGTTTTACAATTCATGAGTGTATATGGAAATTATAAATGGGGATGTTAAAAAACAAATGACGGTGTACACTAATAAAGCGCGAGAATGCAAGAAGACAGAGGCATCCATAAATAAATGTGTTATACCTTGTGAATATATGATTGGAATGTTGTTTTCTGTGAATCTCATTCATATAAATGTAAGGAGATAATAATCGCTTAAATGTGACAAAATAAATACTTATTTTTTGCTATAGAATACATGTTTGGTGTTAAAAACACAGAATTTGCATCTGATTCTGCTCATATTGTTTTTAACTTTAATTTCTTTACATGTATTCAAATGGACGATGCCAAAGTGCTGCAGTACATTATGTTATTCAATAATGTCTGGAAAAAATCAAGTAGAAATCTCCTTAAATATTTTCTCTTAAAATGTAAATTAATCCCCATATTTGCTCTGCGGCCCCCCAAGCTGGACTAAACATGTAATATATATTATGTCTTCGAATTACAGGAGGTTAGAATAAAATGTTTGAATACTTTCAGAAAGAGAAATGGTGAATGAAAGAAGAGAAACCAAAATCATGTCGTAATGTCCTGTAACCACTGAAAAACATACTCTTTATGGACAAAACATTCAACATAAACATACAATACAGACAAATTTCCATCTTAAAATTTGATCAAATCTATAAAGCACTTGAAATCAAGCTGCATGTGAATCTGACACCTTTTGAACCCTGACCTGTGATTTGAGGCACAATTTAGCACCGTGAACCGGCTTTCTCAGACTTTTCTGTAAGTTTGAGGTTATAAATTGTTAAATGCAGTTACTGACGCTCCGGGAACAAAAGCTGCAGCGCATTGATCCACTTCCCTCTATCTGCACGAGGAGGAATCAGTGTCCAGTAAAACAGGGCGTGTTCGATGAGTCAGGGGAAAAAAAAAAAAAAAATGACTCAGCAAATCAGTATTATGTCTCCATTAAAAAAAATTAAGACGGAGAGTGTTCGCTTCGAACTTCCGATCGACTCACTTTACGTTGTTTTCGTGATTTCAAAACCGAACGTGAAGCATTTTAATGAGTCTTTCTTTCATAAATGATTGTATTTCCTCCACGGTGAGAAACACTGATGCAGAGGGGAGATATGAGCTGCTCTGTGCTCTTAGGTGTGTCTCCTCTTTGTCTGCTTTATTGATTGCCAAGGGTGACTCGGCCTGCACCTGCACACGGTGGATCCACTTCACTTGCAAGTGTAAAAATATCTCAAATTGGCCGTGCACCCTTTCAAACACACACACACACACACACACACACTCCCTGTGCCCGGGGTGAATCCACACCGTCTGCAGGTGTTTATTCTCAAAGCTGAACAGTTAATTTGAAGTAATTAGGAGATTATTCTTAAAGTCGGAGTGTCCGCAGGGACTCCCAGCAGCTGACGGCGGCAGCAAAGAGAATGTGGAATCCAAAATGTCAAGATTCAAATCAGACAGTTTCCGTGTTGTCATTCTTCAACCAGACTCTTAATATGCACACTGAATCCAGATAATCTGATGGATTTCATGCCTGTTTGTTATAGTCATTGATCTCCATTTTAAATGTAAAAAAAAGCATTAATAATGGGCTGATAAATGGATAAGATCCTGTTTCAAGTAAAAACTCAATTTCATATTTACTTGTCAATGTTTTCAAAATGATCAATTTCCATGGGAAAAGGCAGTGTAGTGAGCATGCCAGGCCAACAGTTGGGGCTGTTGGTTGTTTCTGTAACGACGCCACACAGTCCAAAGACGTGAACTGGTGTGAGTAGAAGTGTGTGGTTGGGGTTGTGTGTCTTTCTGTGTTTGTCCTGTGATGAACTGGTGACCTGTCCAGGGTCCGTCCTGTCCTCAAGCTCAAGACCCGTTGACGTGGCAACGGTTTCAATTGAAGTCGGAAAAAGTTTTGCTTAGTTTCGGTTGGCAAAGATGTCGCTTGGGCCACTGAAAATGCAACTTCCCAGGGTGGAACAGTAGTTAGATGCTCAGGCTGCTTCAGCATGTACACAGTAGTAATGAGACTTTCTGTGGGTTGAGCGTTGACGACGGAAGCACCGCTACACCACGGCAGTAGTAAATATTTTTTTTCCAGCTCATGCGTGAATAGATGGACCAAAAACAACAACGCTTCCCTCCAGACCCCCCAGTCTCCATTCTCCTGGGACTTGGTCGTTTGACAATCGTCACAATCCACACGTGGTCATCCGACCAAACGAATGTCTGTTCTCACCATTGTTGATGCTTATAACATATTGTTCTCTGTGTATGTGTGTGGTTTACAAAAACAAACAAAAAAAACATTGCCAGCTCGTGGTCTGGCACGCTAACTACACTGTTTTCAGCATTTCCACGTAAGTGGACGTTGTTTTCAAAATGCGAAACTTTTGATGTCTTTTCACTTGAAACTTCTACAAGGGGTCATAGTTACCTGGGATTGATTATTTAATTGATTGCCTGATTGATTGGATTGGATTGATACAGTCCCCCAGGCCCCTGGTCCTCCAGGCCGGGTCCTGGGCCCACTGAGGATGTGGATCAGTGTGTGCTGGGGGGACAGAGGAGGGCCCGCGCGTCCGTCCACACGCACTCAAGAGGCGGAGTGCGGGGCAATAATAGGCTGCGGGGCCCGTTACATCACCGGGTGAAGACACGCCTTTTTGGGGTGGCGACACAGCCGAGGGAAAGCGCTCGGAGGGGGGAGGGGTGTCCCGTCGGTAGGCAGGCAGGCAGGCAGGCAGGCAGGCGCACAGACAGCAGGCAGCAGCTGCAGCGACAGGAGCCCGGCGCCCCGACTCTGCCTCCGACACCTTCTCCTCCATATTCACCGAAGAGCCTCCGCGCTCCCACTCACAGACCTCCGCCACCATGGTAGACCGCGAACAACTGGTGCAGAAAGCCCGGCTGGCCGAGCAGGCGGAGCGCTACGACGACATGGCAGCAGCCATGAAGTCGGTGAGTGGGGCTTCCTCTGGAGTGACCTTTCTCATATCTATCTCTTTATTTACGACCAGTCTGTCAGTGTGTGTGTGTGTGTTGTGTTGTGGGGGGGAGAGGACGTGTGCAGGCTACCCAGCCTCCCAGCACCGGGGCTCCGTTACGCAGGCACCGGGCGGAGGAGGAGGAGGAGAAGGACCGTGCGTCCTGCCGTCGAGCACGAAGCGGGGGACGCGGGAGGAGAACCGGTGTATGAAAGTCCCGATTAAAGAGCAGGCTTGAGAGAAAGCGCCCACCGTGGTCCTGACAGGGGGGGCTGTTTGATCTGATCGGAGCCACATCCCCATTGATCCAGGCCCGCACAGCCTGGCGCACGAGCCGTGGGAGATCGGCGGTCGATCGCAGCTGATTTACAGTAAATCACATTGTTTGGCGGGGGGGTGTTTTGTGGTGGATTGTGTGAAATGAGGCGGCTGTTTGATCATGGGGCGGTGCCTTCTGGTCTGGGCCCCCGGTGGAGGGGACTGAAGCGCCGGGGGGAGGAGGGGGGGGGGGGGGGGATGCGCGCACTGAGGACGCGCCTGTCGGTGCCGCGGTGATCAGGGACGTCGCCGATCATCACCGATCGCTCCCAAGTCCCCGACAGTCGGGCTGGGTGACGGTGGGAAAACCTGCCCTCCTCCTCCTCCTCCTCCTCCTCACGTTTGGCGCATTGGAAGCGCAAAGAGAGAAAGAGAAAGAGGGGGAGAGAGAGAGAGAGAGAGAGAGAGAGAGAGAGAGGCAATGTTGGTTGAAGGTTGATCGCAATCGATTTGCGCAGAAGCAGCGCACAAAAACGCGACCTTCCAGATTGTGGGTGGACGGACAGCTTTCCTGTGGATGTCATATTGCAGCAAAAAAAAAAAAAAAAAAAGACAGATGCGCGTGTTGTTTTGCGTGCGTGCGCGTGTGTTGAAATCGATGGCGTGTAGCAGCCGCATCCCTGCGTCCTCGACCTCCTGCAGCAGGTTTCCCACACAGAGGCGTGCCGCAGCATCTGCCAAGATGCAGCAGCACACAGGCCCACCCGTAGTGCACCATTTCACAGCCTCACAAAGGCTGCGTCTCACCGTGGCATGACAGTGTGGACAATAGGAGTGGACAGGAGGAGTCATGCAGGACCAGGCCACATTTCTTCTTTTCTTTTCTTTTCTTTTTTTTTAAAATTTAATCTGTGCCTCTTAATCCTACCTCTGCTTACCAATAGTTCCCTATTAAGAAAAAAAAAGATCCACACACTTCTCGTTGCTTCTATACACAATCCTAGTATTAATTTCCATGATCATGTTTGGTTCCCAAGCCCTGCCCTGGTTCACAGCAAGGCAAAGCAGGATTAGTAAAAAGCCACTTCCTGCACATCAGCCTCAGCCCCATGAGTCAACAACTAAGCTGTCAACGTGTTTGAAGGCCACGCTGCCTGCTGCTCTCTAGGACCGGCCTGGAGTGGTAATGTCAGGGGCGGCTCCACCCCTTCCCATTTGTGCCGAGTCAGAGAGAGGGAGAGGGAGAGGGAGCGAGGAGCTGCCCCTCACCCAGCCGCTGCCTCTATGCAGCACTGGGCAGCGGGGTGTGTCTGCTGCCTCGCCCATCGCTTGGAGGGGAATCCCTTGCCACTGCAGACATGGCAACCGCCCCGATGGCAACCAAATAAGCCAGGAATGGAGAGGAGAGGAGCGCCGCGGCCTTACTCTGGAGGATTCGTGCTCTCGGCTCCAGACTGAATGCTGACAACCAAAAGAAATTGAGCTTTGAGATCCATTGGACAACAATGCCCAAGAGCAGGAGTGTCAATTATCCGGACCGGGGATCCAGAATCGGTGTCAAAAGAACAAAGAGAATGTAGACTGGATTCCCTATAAAGTGTTAACTGCTGCTTCTCATGTATCTCGTTGATTTTGGTGTTTTAGAGATGCAGCAGTGAAAGGATCGCTCCCATTATTGCATGTGATGTCGCTTCACCATCAAAGCCACTGTGAGGATGAGTATGCAACAGAATGCATGGAGGCTGAAACCTGCTGCAAGTAGCAGACACCGTTTTTTTTGGGGGGGGTGGGGTTTACACTCGTAAGCCTCTTTAAAGATGGAGGCTTACGAGTGCAAAGAACTCATTCTTTGCACTAAAACAAAAGAAAGCATTTGACCCCAAACATTTCCATTTAAAGGTTTGTATGTTGCCGATCCGGAGGTAGATCGAGGCTAAATGTGTCCCCTGGATGTACCTCAAGTGTGCGTTTATACCTTCTTGTACCGGCCACGCTCTACTTAACCACCTTACATCACACTTACTCCCCATTTCAAGTTAAATAAAAAACAAAAAAAATACCCACACATCTCAGCTCTTTGCTCATGTGAAAGCACTCGTCAGTGATCATCTGTTACAAATACCTGCAGTGAATAATATTGCGTCACTCTGCGTGGTTGTACTCTTCACGCACACAGGTCTGTTCACTACGCCTTGCATGTTCATCAGCACTGTCCAAAAGTAATAATAACTATCATGTCATCACCACCATATTGGGCACAAGGCATTACCTCCTTTTAAAAGCTAGACTCTTAAAAACGGAGCCGTTGTAAAGTACTGAATGTGTGAGGCGGGTGATTTTTCATCCATACGTAAGGTACGCTGAATCACCGGGTTCGGAATACCTGTAATCTCGGAGGAAGCAGGAAACGATTAAATCTGAGTCACTTTGTGGAGTCCTTGCCACAAATCTCCCCGTGCACGTTCTCCCACCGTTAATTCTCCCCAAGCTGTGAAATCAAACGCAGACCCAGTGCGCGCGTCGAACTCGGCTTTGACCTGATTCACATGGGACCGCTTTCTCTGGGCTAATCCCCCCCCCCCCCACCGAGCGACGCCGCGCTCCAGAGTGCCATTTGTAACCGAAGCTCCTCAGGAACGGCGTCGAGATGCAGAGTTACATAGTTACGCCGCGTTAGATTACATAAGGTAGCTTCAGTTTCACTTCATCTTCGTAGCTACTTGTTCCCTCTTTGTTTTCCAGAAGATTTCAGCTCAGACGTTCAGGTCACATGAATTCTATATCTGTATTTATTTTTTCTTTGTTTTTTCGTAATAAAGAAGACAGTTGTTTTACTTAGCGACTGCAGCCAGGAGACGGTGGTACTGTTTATCGGGCAATGTGCAATAATTCTCTTGTGCAATGCGATAATTGAAAAACATTTTTTCATTCATTTTCAATCATTTTTCTTTGATTTTGCCATCACTGTGCATGAAACAACTCGATTTAATACATTAAATAAAATGTTCCTAATATCTTAAGCATTACGTTTTTGCAGTATTGCACATATTGACATCACAATAATGATACATTTGAAATATATTGTGCAGGAATACCGTACAGACTCACACCACTTGAGTTATGATTCCGTTCCTGTATGCAGAATGATATTTAGCATTTTTTTTTATATTTTCACTTTTGGAAACGCGAAAATACAAGATATTTTTTGCACAGAATTACGAGATCTATCTTTTTATGTCATACTCTCCCTGAAACATCCAACGGTTCTGTGTCTTTTGTGTTGAGGAAACAAATGAGCTCTTTGCCAAACAAAAATAAAGCATGTACTTTTTCTGCCTCCAGGTGGCAGTGTTGTGAACTTTCCTCTGCCTTTTCTTCCACAGAAGAAGTCAAGCAGTATTAGCACTTGGAAAAAAAAATTTATGCAGCTAATTGGTGAAAATTCATACAGTGTTTCCAAATCATTACCACATACAATATTGCAATGTGAACGTTATTTATTTTTATTTTTGGGTATGTTGAAGTTCTCTTTTTAGTGCTTGTGGATCAACAGCAAATGATTGATTGACCGAGGTGACGGCCTCATGTTGTGACGCTCACACTCAGGTGAAATAAGTTAGACTTCTCAGTTAGACATTAAGCTGTAACTGAGGCTGTACAACATTATTTACAAGACGTTTCCGTGCAGATGAATTTGCCTGCGAAGCTGTAAACGTCTGCACGACGCCGTCACAATCATCCAAATTTGACAAATAAATGTCAAATCTGGCCCTTTAATGGATTTTAGGTCAGGACTTTTAACAGTATAAATAGAATAATGGCTACATAAATGCATATTTGACTGTTCCTCCATTTTATTTCAGTGTCAAGTCACAACATGAAGCTGATTCCTCTTATTTTTTTATTTGTTTTGTTTAACCGACATACCGATAGAACTGCCCATTTAACACGTCTCCAGAGTTCTCTAATCATTTTCTTGAAAGGTGGTTTACAGCCTGTGGTCCGGGGGAAAAGGGCGGCAACACATAATAAAGCGGTTTTCAAAAATGGCGGAAAAGTTAATCATGCTTTTGTATGTCGTGGGCGTGTCTGTTTGGCTTCATGTTGGCCAGTCAGGGGCTCTTTAAAGCTTTTTCTGAGACAATCTAGAGAAAAACAGCAGGGAAGAGTCAGATGAGATGATACACAGTCACGTTTATTTCTCCACCTCGAGTAATTGCAGTGTTGATCATCCAGCAGCTGCTGTTCCAGAACCTTCTGTGAGTTTGTTCCTCGGCTCTGGCTGTCGTGTTTTTAGCTCACGATTCGCCTTCTGCTTTTCTCCAGTCCCTCACAAGGTTCTTCAATACTTTCTGCTGCTCCGTTTCTGTTTTCTGCTGCGTATTTGATCATTTTTAGTTTAAATTCTGTGACGTCAGTTGGTGCTACTGTAGTCTAGTGGTCACAGATGGTATTGCACCAGTATACTTTAATATCTTATATGATATTTTAAATTGTTTTCACATTCTCATGAGAGATGTGGTACTTTACATCACCATTGAGACAAATTGGGTCTTCCAAGGTTTCAAATATGTAAAATATTTGCAATAGACAAAGTAAACGATACAATCCGCCATCAAGTACTATTTTTTTTTTTATGCTCACATTTTCATGCATCTGCAGTTTACCAAATATTCTGATATATACATAATTTATTGCAGTTCCGTCAGTCTTTTGGAGTCTGTAGTATATAGCGCGTGTTTACAGTGATTGTGCAGCCCTGCTGCACATTGAAACTTTGGTGTCTACAAAAGTAGATTTCTACTTCAATTTAAAACTTCAGTCACACTTAAACGGAATGCAGGTCTGTTCAGTGCATTAGCCAATGTAATGTGCTGCAGCTGACCTAAATTTTGCATAAATGAGTGCATGCATGCATATACTGTTTGGATAATATGTACATTTGAATAGTTTCTATTAATAATCTGCCACTGAATTAAGAAATGCTTGTGCAATGAAGCTTACTTCGACCCAGTGGCGTTTCGTCCCAGTGGGACCAAAACACTCGAATTGGTGGCACGTAAGACTCTATTTAGTGAGAATCCACACATAGTATTTGTTCATCAGCATGTAATTTTGGTTTAAATGATCGGTTAGCCTCCGCCCCTGATTGGCTCATCAGCCCTAACGCTGGATGGTAAACATAGACATTAACCAATCAAAAAAGGGGATGCAGTGAGTACTAGCCAATTAGAGGCAGAATAGGGGATCATGGCTTCATCCTTATAGGGAAAAAAAAAAAAAGGCTGTTTGAATTGCTGAATGGTGCATCAGGGGGATTTGAAAGTGGGTGTAGGCAATGCTGTCTGAAAAATCAGTGGGTATCTGCTGTATTACACTGCTTCGACCTATAAAACTGTGAAAACTGTCTATTAAAGCATTTAGGTCCACAATTTTAATGGCAAGACCTGCTTTTTTTTGTAGAAAAATGGGTGGGACTGATTGGTCAGCATCACTCATTCGAGTACCACAGCAAAATTGTAATATTTTCAAATGTGACCGGTGACTCGAATGCCGACCACACACTGTGAATCTGTCCGGGCGCATGCTGGGAATAAACCAAATGGCACCAAGCGTTATACAGGCTTCGCGCAAAACATCAATATCGTGCCCAGACGATCCAAATCCTGACGCGCAAACAATAACACGGTCGCCGTTGCTCTCGCGTCTGACAGTCGCAGCATCTGATTTGTCTGTTGCCCTGGGAAACCACACAATTCAGCGGAGAAATTGAGGCTTCGACTTGATCCGCGATCATTTCTCCCACTTCAACTTGTCAAAATGTTTGGAATGGCCGCGTCTGCTGCAGGACGTGTTTTCATTAGAAAACAGAAGCGTGTGTGGGAGTCGGTAAAATCCCCTCTTGTGTGGGAAGTGGACAATCTTCGTGTGGAATTAAGTCTTTTACTCTCCAACTGAGCCCCTGCCCGTGTGAAAAAGGACCAATCCATGATGAGTTTCCTTTCAGTTCCCGATTGCTACGATTCGTGTGCTAAACTAGGAAATGGGGTTATAGCCCTAGAAAAATGTCTGGCTCAACCCTGTTTGTCACCATTTTCTGGTTTCTAGTTCATCCTCATTTTGTGGTTTTTGGTCCACTTGAAGCGTGAAAACTCTTTGTCTGACTTCTAGAGGTGGGGATTGCTTTCCTAGGACTGTCCAATTACGAGCGGGGCCGGTGTCATCTCAGGACATCTCACGATGGTCCCAGAATGAATCTTCACTTGGAGATGAGTCACACACACACACACACACACACACACACACACACACACACACACACACACACACACACACACACACACACACACACACACACACACACACACACCCCAAGCCCACCTCCATACACTATAATCAGGTTAGTTTCACACCAGCGAAGAGCTGTACTTATATTTGCAGCACAATGTTCTGCTCAACCTTATTATCTCGATCCGGACTTTTCTCGGTGCTTACTCATGAGCACATCAGTGCCGTTATCAGATGGTACACCCCCCCCCCCCCCCCCCCCCCCATCTCCCCCAGATCTGCGGCTGCATTGTAGTTAATTAGAAAGGAAGGACAGCCAGAGAAGCCAAACTAAAGGGAGTATTTACGTAGCGTCTTTTTTCATGTAAGAGGAACAGACTGATCCCTGCTTCGAGTACAGACACGTCTCTGATTATCATCAAATTCGACGCTGCCAAACAAAAGGTTCAGCTCGGGACTTGAGGCCTTGCAGGAAATATTACCGGCACCTCAAAATGAAACGGCGCCTTCACTGCATATATCTGCATCTTTTCTCCCGCAACCATTTCACATCTCTGGAATATCTGTGAATGTTTAAATCAACGGCTTTGATATGAGTGAAAGTTACAACTGAATGCCACTTTTACAACCTCCAGATATTTGATTCCACTATAGTTTAAAGACACACATTTTTTCTCCTCTTCATATCTCTAAAAAAAAACAAAAAAACTTTTGCGTTTTTGTCGTTTCTGTGCAAACAAACGTTTCTGAAACCAAAACGCAAAATCAATGCATTGTGGTGTCAGTGGGGCTTTCATGTGATCAGCATTAGCAAGAGAAGCACCATAATTTTGCAAAGGTCACATCTTTTAGAATTGCTCAATGCTCAATGCTATATGATCTCACCGTTCGATCAGCCTTCTTCGCCTCACCTCGACCTGAAAAAACATGCCCCCGCTGACGCAACACGTCCTGCTTCATTGAACCGGAGAATGCAGTGAAGCACCCGCTTCCGTAAACTCCTCTGCCCCGGCATTCAGGTGAAACTATGCAGCAAAAACCACGCACCAGCAAAAACCACGGACAGTCTCAAGAATGAAACAGAAAATGGACGTTATCACATATTTTACTTTGTAGTATCAGTTCTCCAGCATGTGGAAGTTAATATATTTAGCCAGATTGTATTTTCATGCCGTCATGGAAGTGAAGTGGGAGATGACTTCTGACCTCCGAGAGCGAACACGTGTCTTTAACACCAGCTCAGCGGGAAAGTATGTGGGCTGCTCGCTGCTGCCTCGCACTGTATGCCAAGCTTTGTGTGTGTGTGTGTGTGTGTTAAGCCGTTACTCGCTCTCAGTCATAATTGACATGCTCATGTATCGGCATGCAAGTGCGGCTCAGCCTCGACTCTCTGGACTGTCTCTGCGCTCACAAGAAGAACATTCTTCCCGGTGGCGTCCAGTTCGGCCTGGGACAGGGTGTTTTCCTTTCAGTGCGTCCGACCCAAGCGTTCGCTGCAATCCCACAAATGTTCTTGTCGTATGTGGTAACTTAGCAACAAAGAGCTACTTGAAGGGCCCCTTCGCCGCCATTGCTACCCAGATGCACTTCCTCGTGCTTCTTCCTCCTCTTCTTCTTCAGTGTCAGGCTGCTTGTGGTTAAACCAGCGAAGCCTATTCACGCCGCCGGTCACGTCAGGTAGTCCAAAGTGCTTTTGTGCTCGGCTGCTTGAAAGAGGGGCAAGGGGGGTCAGCTGGAGGGTTGTCACATCAGGTTTGGAACGATTGGGGTGCAAGGGAAAGAAAAAAAAAAAAAAAGGGGGTGGCGGGCTATGGCGATGTGGCAGGAATTCATTATGTGGATCGTACTGACTGGGAATGTGAAGCGGTCGGCCTGAACCCGGCCAGAGGTACCAGCGAGGAGCTGTGCAAAGGGAGGTGATTGATCTTCCTGCCTGCCATATGTTTGCATCGCCACTCGGTCGTTTGGAAGTTTGACCGCCATGTGTGACGACGAGTCACGAGAGAGCAGGCGCGATTGATGAGCTTTACAGGCTGACAGAGCTCCATTGTCAATCCCGCTCGGCAGCTTCCGTCAGGGCTTTCCACTCGCCCCGCAGCCCTATCAAACAAAGGCTGCCATGTTTGTACAGATGGGTTGTTTATGCCTTGTTTTTCTGACCTCTCGGCTGCTCCGGTGCTGACCTGCCCCTGCTGGGCACGTTGGCTGGTCAGGTCAGGTCAGGTGCTCTCTGATCGTAAGGTAATGTGTTGAGACTGAGGCTGAGCTTTAGGGGAGGGTTTGGGTGGACGGGGAGGAATTCTCTTCTGATTGTTATGCAATGGGTGAGACTTTATTGTTTGTGTGCCGTCATGCTTTTCCAGTACAGAGGTCAGTCCATTTACGACTCTTGTAATCTTTTTACGACATCCTCAGTACAAAACCTCCTTTATGAACAAGGTGAAAATCTCCACTGCTTGGGATTCTGTAGAAGGCATGTGGTTGGTTACAAGACTGATGGTTTAAGTTTTGACCATAAAACAAGCGACCAGAAACAAAACTGCCTCCTCTGGAGAGCGTCGATCGCCAAAGTAGGAGCTCCTCCTTCAAATCTTTTCTATGGAACGGCTGAACAGGAAGAATGAGAAACCAACAAATCGTACCGATAAGATAGGTTTTTATCTGATGATCTCTTCACCGACTTCAGTAATGTCGAGTGTGTTTGTGTGAATAAGAAATGGCACTCAATCACGGTATGATGAATGAAGGCCTCATGTTTCAGTGACAGAACGCAAACGTTTGCAAACGTTACAAAGCCTTTCAGGGATTAGGTACTTGAGAATTAATTTATTGATTTTCAATCAGTCCGACTTTCCCAAGATCAAAAAGCTACAATATGTGTGAGCGGTGAAGAGAAGTTACTATTACGGGTCCAACCCCAAAAAACACAATGACACCTGCAGCCCGTTCTGTACATTACCTAGTCCAGGTTTTGGTCTTTGTTAAGTGTTGCAACGGTGCCGTAAGTGTCCCAAAACTGAAAATTTAGAGCAGAATATGTCTTTCAGATGTATTTGATTATTTGGTAAAAGAAAATTCTGGTTGGAAATAGGCTGGCAAACAATGAGGTTAAAAATACCAACCAAGAATGCAGATGTGGAAAATTTCAGGGATTTGCAAAGTCAAAGAGCTTCATGCCAGTTCATCCCAGTACGTTTCCAATCTCATATTTGTTCTTGCCGCTTTGACCTGCAAAACGATTTTGTGGTATACAAAATGACATTGTTGATCTCATGGATGGCCTCGTTCACTTGCTCGTCTATATGAAGCCCAGGAAACTGGTGACGCTGCTTGATTTAATTGAAAAGTGTCAGAATCAATCCAGTGTGCAGTGAAGCTCAGAATTGACTTGGGGGGCGGGGGCGGGGGCGGGGGGGTGGACGTTTCAGCGTCAGATTTCTGTACTAAAACCAGTTGTTTCAATCAATTTAAAAACTGCCATTATTTGCCCCAATCCAATACTGCTAATAACTTCGGACACCCCTACTGAACTTAAAGGCTTTTTGTCGTAGTGGAACTCAACTGATCAAATGCCATTGATCATCTCGTGGCTCTACTCATTGTCCAAGTTCTGGGTTGCTCTGCGTTCGTACCAGCAGGGCGGCAAGTGTGAAGAAATTGTTTGCATTTGGTTTGGCTGATTCGAATCATGTCGACATCCACGAGCAGCTAGAGGCCGGCATCTCCAACGGAGATGGAAGGCCCTCACAAACAAAGGTTTTGCGGTCGCCATGGAAACTGGAGATTGCATCACAGATCGCTCTTTGCCCTCCACTCCCTCCCTTTTGTAGTACAAGTACAGGCTCACAATGACTGCTACTGTACAACTCGGGAGACGGCCGGCGAGACGCATGCAGATGTGTACGGGGTTTCAATGCACGCTGACGAAGAGTTAATCATATCGGCACGCAATTAGTCATATGTCAGGATCAATGGAGCCTGGTGTAACAGCTGGGGGAGTGATTAGCGGCGACCGTGTGCATCTGGAGGCTGAGCAAAGCAGAGTGACACAGCTGCACGCGCATCGTGAAAGCGATGTGCCTCAAAGGTCACAGGTTTAAGCTTTTCACTGTGTCCGTGTCCTTGGGCGAGAGACACCGAAGCTCCGCCATGTGTCCAGGATGCGGCACATTCACTGGCAGGCTTCGCGATCTCCGGGGAATATTTGCTCTTCCATGCAACTGAACACCTTCAACGGTGACAAGTTAGTCGTATTATTGGAATAACCTTAATAATCGGTTCAACTAAAATCTCCCAAATTATTTCCTGGATACAAGCCAGACAAAATCTGTTGACAAGATCATGGTTTACATGAAAAGTTGGTACAAATGTTTTTAGTCCTTGATATTTTGCTTCGCACATAGTGTTTTTTACTTTTGCATGCAAGGGTTCTTCAATGGGGACCAAGTGTGGTGCCGATGATTGTTAGTCAGGGGCTTTACTCTTGCTCATCACAAAAACAAGTGGCTGTATAGATGAGTTGCAGTTGTTTAGATGAAGGCCAAAGCAGAATAGATGAATTCAAGAGTCTTGAATGATGTTAAATGATCAGACCTCTGCATGTGTCCAGGGGGAAAAAAAGCTTCATGTGGCCTCTCTCAAGCAAGATATCTATTTTTTTTTTTCCTGCGTAAAAATGGAAAGTTTGGCCACAATCAGATTTGATATGCGTCTTTTTTGGCAATTTTCTGCTGTTGGCTAAGCATATCGGCATTTTGAAGAGCCTTTCCACGTGACTTACCCCCCGTCCCCCTGCTTTGCTTTGACCATGGAGCTGAATTCTGTGCTGGCAAAGGAAGAAACAACAAGCTTTATAGTGAAAAAAGGTCTGTAAGGATGCCTCTGCTGCACAGTCCCAGTGGGGCATAAAGGATTAAATCCTGCAGCCAGACACAGGCCTGTGGAAACAAAACAAAACCCGCATTCAGAGCTGCACACAGCCAATGAGCTGTCGCCTCACAGGATGATGTCATGGTGCGGGAGGTGTGGCTCACTGTTGGATGAAGCCAGTTCTGTCTTGAGTGCTGCCAAGTTGGTCTAGAGGAGACGACTCATGTGTATTATAGCCATAATATTCCACATTTACTGTAAGTGCTGTCGTCAGCAAAGTAATGGACTAGTGCGAGTTTTCATGGCAATGGCATATGCAATCGTCTTTTGAAAAGTATATTTCGATGTTTTTGAACGTTGAGTTGGCCCGTCGTCTAACATGGAGAAACTGAGGCCTGTACCAATTGCCAGTCTGATCCTATATTGGGAATGATCCCTTAAGATGACTATCAGACAATCCGATTTAGAGCAAGAAAGTACTGTGCAATCCAAAATTATGTCCGAAACGTTGTGTATAAAGGACGACCGATGGAAGACTAACGTCTGCACGCTCTTCCTTTCTGTGTCGACAGGTGACGGAACTGAATGAAGCACTATCCAACGAGGAGAGGAACCTTCTCTCCGTGGCCTACAAGAACGTGGTCGGGGCGCGGCGTTCCTCCTGGCGCGTCATCTCGAGCATCGAGCAGAAGACGTCGGCCGACGGCAACGAGAAGAAGATCGAGATGGTGCGCGCCTACCGGGAAAAGATCGAGAAGGAGCTCGAGGCCGTGTGCCAGGACGTGCTCAACCTCCTCGACAACTTCCTGATCAAGAACTGCGGTGAGACGCAGCACGAGAGCAAGGTCTTCTACCTGAAGATGAAGGGCGACTACTACCGCTACCTGGCCGAGGTGGCCACGGGGGAGAAGAAGGCCACCGTCGTGGAGTCCTCCGAGAAGTCCTACAACGAGGCCCATGAGATCAGCAAGGAGCACATGCAGCCCACTCACCCCATCCGCCTGGGCCTGGCTCTCAACTACTCCGTCTTCTACTACGAGATCCAGAACACCCCGGAGCACGCGTGCCACCTGGCCAAGACCGCCTTCGACGACGCCATCGCCGAGCTGGACACCCTCAACGAGGACTCCTACAAAGACTCCACTCTGATCATGCAGCTGCTACGAGACAACTTGACGCTGTGGACGAGCGACCAGCAGGACGACGAGGGAGGAGAGGGCAACAACTAAAGAAGAGGAGGGGGGGGAGGGGAGGGGAACCTCATTCTGCCAAACCAACAATATGCGCGCTCACAAATGATGACAAAATAATAATAATAATAATTTAAAAGTTCTTAGAAATTAAAATTCAAAAAAAAAAAAAAAAGGGGGGGGGTTGGGTGGGGTGGGTGTGGGTGTGGTGGAGCATTGGCGACCAATATTTAGCCGATGGTACCAACGCGGCTGCCGTTCTTTATTTTTCCACAAATTTAAAAAAGAAAAAAACAAAGTTAAGAGGAGGAAAGAGGATTTTAGTTTCAGAAATAACCAACCAATGAAAAAAAAAAAAATCAAAAAGAACGAATCTCTCTCCTTAATAGCCTCTGCAGCATTTGCCAAAATAACCACTTTAGAAGCAGGAGGTGCATCGTTCGTCGCGGCGTGACCGCGGGCTAGCGCCACCGTCAGACTGGTCGCATCGCGCAAATGAATCCGAGCTGTCTTATTGTATTTAGCGAGAGGTGGAGCGATCAGAAAACCTTGCAGTGCTTTGAGCAGCAACGTAAAAATTAAAGAGTAACCTTCGAATGTCTTGGCCTTTTTTTTTTTTGCATAGCGAGCGAGGAGGATGGAGGGAGAGCGAGCAGACGGGGACGGAGATGAGAAATTTCCAAACTTCATCGCATTAAAGAAACAACTTCAAACTGACATCTTTAGTTGCACCGCGCCCATGATCGTCGAGTGAACAGCAGGTTGTCTCTTATTGAAGATAACATGATTAAAAAAAAAGAAAATATTAATAATGTTCTGTTTGCTTTGTGTCAGGTATGTGTCCAGCTCAGTCACACACAGTCATACTGTAACGAAAAATACAAAAATCCATAAAGTTAACTTAGTGCAGCTTGTCCCTCTCATGTGCTGATGTGCTTTATTGAATAAATTAACTGTTTTTGGACACCTAATTCTTATTGTCAGTATTGTCGTTACTATAACAACTTCTATTTGGCTCCTGATGTTTGTGGGAAACTATTTGATCCAGATAGCTCAATAAAAAGTGAATGGAAACTGAACCCAAACAAGCCATGTGGTGATTGAAAACGAGTTCACCCTTTATCCCTCCACTTCGCTTCCGCCTTTGCACCGCGGAGCCGCGCGTCCCACTCGCAAAGCCGGTCGCATTTGTGGACCGAGCAAATGCAAATGTTCAAGTGGAAGCTGTAAAAGCAGATTTGAGGTTTGTGCATTTACCTTTATTTAGTTTCTTCCTGGTCAAGAACTTGCACTTGCCCATTATACTGTTTCTTCAGTGTAAGCTGCTCCGATATTCCCCATAATACAATATTGTGCATGCTGGTGATGTGTTTAATACAGTAGCTTCAATTTATTGACTTATACTGTAGATGTTATGTATTAACATGAAGATGGAATTACTAGACTTTAATCAGATGATTTTTTATTTATTTCTTTTTATTGCGATTGTTAGCTAGACATTATTTTTAATCAGTGTTTTCTTAACTCCTATTTGCTCAAGTACGCGTTACCAAAACAGTGATTGTTAACAATAAACTGTCATTGACTTCATTATGGTGACACGCATTTCATTGTGCGAAGGTCAAATACGATGCTACATTTTCTTTTTATTCAACCCCAACAGGTTTTTTTTTTTAAACAATATTCAGTGCTCAAACTAAAATCACAGAAAGCTGAGGTTTCTTTTCTAGTGTGGTCAGATGATGACCGCTAAATATAAAGAGGCGTGGCTTGTGCTCTACACTGCCACCAGTGGTGATCTTATATGAACTTTTAATACAGTCTGTACTGTTTAAAATGACAAAGCAGGAAAGATTTGCCGTGAATTTTTCCCACAGCGCCTCTGTAGTCGTAAATAACCACAGTTTATGATCCGTACAAGCTTTTAAAAAAATAAGCCTGGTGTTTATTGAGGCATTTTATCTTGCAGAGTACGATATGAACAACATCAAACTGAAAACATACAATAAGAAAACATTGATTCACAAACCACAGATAAACTGCTAAACTATGCACAGTCACTTTTGTGATCACTACAGATGATACTGGTTGTATAGCATTAAATATCATATTTATGACCATAAACCTGTTCCCATTTCCTGTGTTTAGCGTAAACAAACCAAATAAAGGTAGAAAAACAAGGTAGCAAAGATTTTTGATCTGTTGATTATCGCTTCTGCTTGATGAAGACAGATCTGGGTCACCGACCGCAGCCCCACCTCTCATTTAGCCGATAAAAAGCAAATGAGCTCCAGTTGTTGGTCAAGATAATTAGCGTTTGTCGTGACATGGGGAGAAAAGATTCACGGCTACAGAGCCGCGTTGTGCCGCCTGATCTGATCCCCAGCTGTTCCCCTTGTTTCCCTCTTATCAGGGCCGGACTTTGGTCCATATACCTGCTAATATATCACCACGCAGGTCTTATCTCTGAACACAGCGTATTGGAGGAGGTCGTGGTTGAGGTGTTGGTTATCAAAGGAGTTATTGCAAGCGTGAAGTCAATTAAACCTCACATCAAAGTATTGTACCCAGCAGGGCAATGAACAATAATCACAGTTTGTTGTTTGGCAAATGGATTAAATAAAATGTGGATGCATTTCCCAACTTTATTCCCACTATTTGAAAATCTTTGTAAGAAAGGTTAAAACAAATATTGGTTCATCACTATTTGTAAGTCCCGTGTCCCAAAAATATATCTATTTTGGATTCTTTGTCACATAAAGCGTTCACTAAAGAGTTCTCTTAAACAGGGAACTCGTGAGGCAGGCTGTTTAGAAAGCTCTGCTGTGAACTAAACAAACTTTTATCCAAACAAGCTCTGCTAGTTTCAGTTTGAACACAGTAAACATGAAAAACAAGCTAGGACTGAACCCAGGTGTGCAACAGGGGAATCGTCCATCAATGTTTAATACAACCTTATCCAAACAGAGAGACACTCACACTCACGTTTACACCTTTGGGTAGTTTAAGCCCGTTTTAAAGTGAAAACAGAAAGTTTACATTATGTTTCTCTGTACTAACAGGGAAAATTTGACTTTTTGGTAACGTTGTAGTGCAGCATATATTCAGGTGAGCGAAGAGGAAGCAGGTGAGTGTGGGGGGGAGGGGTTAAATCAGGTGTACGAATCAGGCGTGGGCGGGAAACGATGTGTGAAGATATCGATGCCACAGGTTCCGTAAAGTGGAGCCAAAACATCCTGTTCTGTAACTGCCGTGCTGCGCTGCCAATGTGCCAATGTGCCAATGTGCCAATGTGAGTCCAGCGGTGAGCTCCGCCCACACTGCACACCTGAACGCGCACCTGGCTCCCGATAACGTCTGGCTGCAAAGAATCCACCCATCTGAACGCCTTCTTATCAGACTTCCGTGGAGCTCGGTAAGCGTCCGTTCAAATGGATCAGGTGTGACGGCGCAGGGAGAGGAAATACGTTACAGACTGTTTGCGCAGCAGTGACGGAAACAACCACACCTCGTGATGAGGAGTAACTAGTGAGGAGCTTTTAAAAGTCTGTGAGACACAAACAGGAGCCACTGTAGGTGCTGTTTGCGTGATATTTAAGTGAAAACGGAAATCTTTTGTTGAGATTTGGGAGTCTGTCCACACGACAACGTCGTTTCATGTAACTGCATCTGCAAGGAGCCTGAAAATTTTTTTTTTTTTTAAAGGTTCGAGAGTGGAGAGATTTGAAAATGCCACCCCAGCTTTAGACATGTAGATAGGCACATTTTATGAAAACGACGTCATGGCCCCACCTCTCTACCACCCAACTCTTCTGAAATGCTGCTACGTCACATGGACACAACAGCCGTAGTAAATGTTTGTGGTTTCATTACAAGCAGCACCCACTCATGGTCTGGCATGCCAACCACATAGATTTCACTGTTTCTGTCATTTCCATGTAAATGTACATCATTTTCAAAACTCGCTACACTTTTCTGAAACATAAATGCAAAAACGATGCCTTTTCACTTGAAACATCGTCTTGTAGCCTGGGTCCTCGCTGCCTACACTCACTGTGGCCATTTTAAAGCCAGTGATTATCCTCAAATGCATGTTTTTGCACTGCGGGAGGAAGCTGGAGTATCCGAAGAAAGCCTGGGGTTGAACTACCACGACCGAGGAACAGCATTTGTGAATAACAGTCTTTGTAGAAGTTGTTTAAAGCTGCAGGAGATTTTACAGTAAAGCTCCCGTCCTTGATTTTAACACGACATTTACTCACTATGAGGCAAGAACCACTTCACACCGAGTAGCTCCTCTTGTCGCACTTCAAATTTACTTTGAATATATATATATTTTTCTTCTTTAACAGACAACACAGAAAAAGAAATAAAGTATAACCTAAATAAATGAATAAATTCATCGCCAACAGTTCATTGCCTTCACAGGCTACCTAAAATTCCTTGAAGACCTCCCATCACATCCAATCTCAATAGAATTTATGGCAAGAGTTAAGGTACGTGTCTTGAATACAGTTGAAACCCCGGTACCTGCAGTCTCACTCAAAAAGCAACTGAAACGATGACTTTTTCACAGAAACAACCTCAGACCAGATCAGATCTGCTTATATACTTAGCCTCTAAACATCACCTACATTTGGGGAGATTTTAGGGACAGACGGTGAAAACATTGACTGAATATCTCAACTCGGCGAAAAACAGCAAGTTTACAAGGGAAGATGTCAACAACAACAACCACTTGCCAAGATCTTCCACACTGAGGTGTAAAGAAAACCCACACATATGAACCGATGCCTACTCTTTGACTCTCACCTCCTACATACATCATTTATCGCAGTTCAGTCTTTTGCAATCTGTACAATATGCATGTTGATATCATCATAACAATACATTTACAGTATTTTGTGCAGCCCTACTGAACACCAGCAGCCCCATCAAACATCCGAGGAGATAATCTATTTGTAAATGACTCAAAAAATAAAAAAAGATTTGACATAGTATTGAATTCATATCATATCGCTGTTATTTAGCATGCTGGGGTGCTACTGTATCGACGTGTCGTCCAATTTCCTCAGCAATTTGTGAACATATATTTACGTAGATTTACACCAAAGTCATGTCTTCCATGTGATATTCAATTAAATTCTATTCAATTTCCGTAGAGCCAAACACAACACAGTCACATCAAGGCACTTTCCCAAAGAAAACAACAATTCAAAGTAGAGGAGAGACGGTGGGAAAGGAAACAGTCTCCAACAGGAAGAAACCTGCAGAACCAGACTCAGATGTAATAATCCTCATCTTGCAACAGCTTTATTACTCGGTACAAGCATTTCTTTGATCGGGTCTACTTTATGTTACTCGAGCGGATTTTTATTGAAGTCTTTGTATGTCGATGGTGCAAAAATTATGTTGAACTAAAAGAAACAGATTTATTTGTGTTGCTATTTCAGACCAGTAAGCAGGTAATTTTCCTCATAGTACAAAACAAAGACAAGCTTCTACATATTCAATTGAACAAAGTGGTGAAATGTAACAGGTGTGTTGCTTCACTTTCATATATTTCCCATGAAAATGAAGTAGAATTGTGATGAGAGCATATAGAGGAGGATGAAGAGGAGGATGTGTGCACTCAGTAGCGCTCCACACGGCCCTCCCTGGTCTGAGGCTGGACTGATGAAGATCAGTATGAATAATTTAGACCTGCATTAAGCTGTGAGGGAGCGTGACTCACGGAGGAAGAAGAGTTGAAAAGCTCAGTGGTTTCAAGCTCTCATGAAGGCCTTCGAGCTCACAGATATCAGTACAACCTATAGCAACACATACATGATTATTATAGATCCTGATCTTAAAACAATCACCTTGTTGTTCATGAAGCTGATGAGCTGCCAATTAAATCACTACAGAAACAAAACCCCCAAAAAAAGCAACAATCCCACCAGTTCATATCCGCGACCATTCAACATGCTGCAGGCTCAGTACATAGCAGAGCTCTATAAATAGATCTCCCCCTGCAGCTCTGGAATCAGGAGTGGAGTTAGTGTGTGCATTAGAGGCCCTGGCACGCTAACGCCAAGTTGCAAGTTGACAGGGAGGAAGAAAAAGAAGTGATGCAAACGACCAGCCACTTGGCGAACGTCACCGGCTGTGCTGCTGCGGCTTCAACCCGCTTCTTGAATCACCATAGGAGGGGGGTGTTGCTGAGCCTTCACAAAAATACCGTGTGTGTGAGAAACTGGCTTCATTCATGCAGCTGTGCAGAGTATTGATCGCAGCGGTGCTCTATAGGCTTGTTGACGCCACTGGCCTACTTCGTTCCTAAACATGTGCGCTTCTCTGCTTATGTAATTCACCTCTGGAAGCATCCCGGACATTCACAGATGCACACAAACACAAGGAACGCCTTCTTTCAAATAGCGGGACACATTTCCAACCGATGATCGCATCCCACCATTAATAAAATATCACTTCAGCATCTGACGACAGGAGCGAGAAGACGTGAATCAGAGCTTGTGGCACTAAGAGTTACGCAACCGCAGTTCAGGGAACATGGCATTGACGAAAGCCAGAGTTCCTGTCGTGGGTCAGCAAGCCAGGCCTCAGTGTGACACCAGAAAACAACACAGACTTTAACTCCCCTATAGACACAAGTCCCAGTTATGGAAATAATGATAATCTACTAGTTTTTTTTATTTTTATAAGCTCTGCTCTTCAAACATGAAGCACATTGTTGGATGTAAGTGAAAACTGTTCATGTTAGTTTGCAAAACATGTGATCCTAACTTCTAGATACTTTTAGGTGTCTAATTCCGATTCGAAGATTGGCTCAGGGCCATAATGGCTTCACATGTGACCTCCGGCCCCGCAGCTGCTCATATCTTCTATAGGACATACATAGTGGTTTTTATACAGTGTGTATAATAGAACTCTTTTCTAACGACCGAGGCTCCAGTGGGAACAGTAGCAGCCATGCTCTTGGCGTGAATGCCATCACATGACCTCCGTCACACGAGTCTGACCCCAAACCATCAGTCAGTCGCTGAGTCGCGGCTTTCATCAACAGACAGTGTGACTTACGGCCGACTCAGTGAGTCACATTTAGAGCAGAAGAACAGAGCAGTCAAACACACGGATTGTACATGATACTGCGGTCGGCATTGTGTGTTTGTGTGAGTTTGTTGTATCGCGCTGATCAAGCCTTTCTGGACACATGAATCCTGCATCAATAAAAATATTCTTTCATTTCTAAATGTCTATTTCTAACAGGAAAATAATGATCATTATGTTAGTTGTGATCAAATAATGTCTTACTTTATTAAAAACCAAAATTATTTCCCCCCAATAAACCCAAAAAACTCGGCTACAAAGTTCTTTAAATCAAAATAACCCGCCGCAGGCCTGTTTACTTGGATTTCGTAGGAAAAAATAAACTCGTTCTCCAAACGAGTGACAGAAAAATCCAAGAAATACTTTGCCAGAGGTGTGGGGGCAAACCAAGTGTTCATCCAGAGTTGGAAGCAGGATGCAGGATTAAAATTGACAAACTTCATATATGAGTATCAGGTGAAAGAATGATGGGACTGGCGAAGGTTTGTTTATTTATTACCTGAGGAACCATGAATATCTGCAGGAAACACACTGGATTTGAACTTGTTTTCAGATAGATAAGTGAGCAAACTGATCTGATGAAAGCACAAGACAAAAACAGAAGCTTGCTGAAGTCTTTCACATTCATCCTCTCTGGGTCTTGGATATCTGCATCTAATTCTTTCACGCATGGTGGAACTTCAGGAGAGACCAGCAACTAAAAATCTTTCTCATTCACTCTCTGGCGTCTGCAGACACCAGAACATTTCCACTCTCCCTGTAAGCATCCATGGCTGGTGCCATTGTTTTTAAATGACCTTGTTCAGTCAAGAGTAGAGAGCAAACTCCCATCAATTATGCATCTCTCTGTGCGTGAATAATTCAGCGGAGACATTTTTGTATGATGGAATTATGCAATTTGTGGGTTGTGACACATTTCACGGCGGAGAAGGCGGCTCAGCCTTTCTGCACAGACGTCGCTCATCTCAGATTTCAGCCGAATCGATGAGCGTCTCACAAGCCTGGATGAGTCCCGTCTGCTGAAGGTCACCGGACCGCAATTCATTCATAAAACTATTGAGTGTTTTGGATTATATGGTGGCGATGTGGCGGCCCGATGTGGGGGGGCGCTGCAGATAGCGGTGATGGTGCATGTTGTCGGGGAGCTGTGCGCTTCACTCGTGGGGGCTTGGCATGTTTCTCTTGCTCTCTTTTGCATGGTTGACCCTCAGATGAATAATTCAGCTTCAGGAACCGCGGCATGAGGACTCTCGTCGTCCCGTTTCCATAGTTCTAGCACGCTGGAGAGCTCGGCTCTTCGCAAGAAGGAGAATCTGTCGTGTCACTGTCACACAAAAACACTCAAACGAGACGGGAAGAGACGAGAAGAGACTCAGTACATTCGGTTTTCTTTATTTCCTGCTTGCATGGTAGAGCGTTTTGAAACTACGGTGTCGTCGCTGACAGGCTCTTCAGGGACCTCAGGTCCTCTAAACGCACAAGATCAGTCTGCTCTTTCCTTTGAGAGGGGATTCACTCGATAAAAAGGTGTGTGTGTGTGTGTGTGTGTGTGTGTGTGTGTGTGTGTGTGTGTGTGTGTGTGTGTGTGTGTGTGTGTGTGAGAGGAAGTAGGAGGACAGAAATGAAGCTGCAATGTTGAAAAGTAGAGTGTAATTACAGCGTGGAGCGCTGGCATATGGCACCGCTGCAGATGTGTTTACACAGCGCGCTCAGCTGGGGCCGTCTCATTACCAGAGGCAGAGGGAACGAACCCGGTTCAGGAAGAGTGCTGAGCTTTCCCTCGTCTTTCTAGAAGCAACTAAAGTGCTTATCTGACTGTGTGTCCATGTATGTGTGTGTGTGTGTGTGTATGGAGGGGGGGGGGGGGGGGCTACACTGCTTCACTGCTTCTTCACCACGCCACCTTTGGTGTCCACGTTGACGGGTATGGTGGTCTCAGAGTACTCCAGGGCGGGCTTGATCACGGGGGCCTCCACGGTCAGCACTCCCTCGGGGGACAGGGAGGAGGTCACCTTCTCCACGTTGACGGACGGGGGGAGGCTGGGGGAGAGCAGACAACACCGTCAGAGCGACTCCGCTTCAATACAGCCTGACTGAATGAGTGTGAGCTGCGGCCCCTGGATGGCAGCAGAGCCTCGTGGAAATAATGAGTGAGATAAAGGGGGTGAATACAGAGGAAGCTGCCGCTGCTGCTTTTCACGGCGTGAAATTCATCTACGAGCAGCAGCCGGCCTTTTACAGGCCCGAAACATTGAACGTTTAAAGAGATGAGCTGAACATATCTCCGACCATGAAGTCCGGGAAGTTTAACTGACATATTTACTGTTTGTACTCCTGCTCTTCATGTGTTACTTACGTGTATTTTCTGGTGAAGGTTCTGGACACGAAGCCGTGCTCGTCCTTCCTCTCTTCGTGCTTACCTGTGGATGCAAACCATAAACTTTCAGTCCCCAACCAAAAAAAATCCCCCAAATAGATTCACTTTAAAGAGGAGGGAGGATTAGAGAGCTGCAGAACTGCAAGAAGTCTTGTAAGCACTTTATTATGCATGATTATCTGACACTAACCCCTTTAATTCCGTTGAATTAACAAGTGAATTTACACTTTGCCTCAGGTTACACACACACACACACACACACACACACACACACACACACACACACACACACACACACACACACACACACACACACACACACACACACACACACACACACACACACACACACACACACACACAAGAGGTGTGTATCAGGCTCTTATGAAGCTCCGTGGTCATTTCTGACAGTCAGTCTGAAAGGAGTTCTACATTTAAAATGATCTGAACATTCAATCAGAAAATGAAAATAAAAACAGCGCCCTGGAACACTGTGTGCCTAAAGGCAACATAAGATCATCTACAGCTGTTTAGGATTATACTGCGACACCCTGTGCATCACCACCCAGCAGTTTATGTAACATTCACATAGTTTACATTTGCCACATACAAAGCCAAACATAGATATTAAAGTAACTACATCCGCTGAAAATTTTAATTGTCATAAAGCTTTTCTCAGATGCACCGAAACAAATTGTCTTTTAGAGACGTGTGCTACATTAAATGTTTTTTTTATACCGTTCCAGCTCCTTGCTTTCGCTTCAATGCTCGTTTAGCTTAGCATGCTGAGCGAATCTGTCTGCCAGCAGTGCTTCGTTTACCACTTTTCACTTTTCTTCTACAGTTATGACTTTTGCTTGCCAGGCCAATCAAGATTTTAGATGATACTTCTATTCTATTGTATTATCGGTTTTCGTATCAGAAAAGTTTCGTGTTTCCAAGGCAACTTTTTGATAATGATGTCTGTTGACAGAGAAACGGCCAGAAAGAAAACAATGTATTTTTCCTGTTAGGCCTCTAGTGGGCGCTGTTGGTTGGTTCTGTAAAGAAACCACACACACGTGTGCGCAGAGCACATTATGCCATAGACATTAACAATGGCGAGTAAACGGACATTCAGACAACAAAGTTAAATTGTTTTTACAGTGACTCAACTAGAAAAGTACCAAGTCCCAGGAGAATATGAACTGGGAGTCATGACACTCTGGAGGCACACGTTGTTCTCATTGTCCATCTCGTTGAGCATATGTAGAAGAATGATTTATTACGACCGCGGTGTGCATGCACAGTAGCAGCCGTCTGTAATCTGCCCGCGAGTTATTGAAAAGTTGATTTTTCATTGGCTCCTAGCACCGTTGTCCTGTAAACAGACATGCAACACTAACAGCAATATCCTGGAGAGACAAAGAGACAGAGCATAACCAGCCTCCACCCTAATGACAGTAAATGATTAATTTTTAAACTGGCAAAGACAGCAAACTACGCCTTTCTTGCTAAAGGAGGTTGAATGAATCAGTTGGTCTCGTTGAGCCTGAGTCATCCTGAGGTTCAATAACAGGAACTTTTCAGAGATGTTCTGTTCTGACACATTTCATCACCTTCAGCAGTTCTTTATGTTAACATTTGCTTGTAGCTTGTAGGTAAAAATGCCAGCAAAAAGTTTGTTCACTAACGTGACATTACAGATCCAAGGCGTGACTCAGCGTCATTAACGGCGCAGTCACAGAGCCAGTTTCCATCGCTGGAGGCTTTTGTGTTGGCATTTTTCATCTTGTGCCAGTTTGGATATACCAGACACAGTTGATCCTCACTCGACTTAATCAGCCGGCCACTCGGCTCTCAGATTTCTGGCTGGTGCTCTGTCTTTCGTTCTGCCTCGACATACTCTGAAATGTTTGTTGTGACAACGGGCCGATAAGAGCCGCCGTCTTCTTGTCCGCGGGAGCAAACTGTCAGTGTGTCGCGGTCGGCCCGGCCGGGTGCAGAGACGTTTGTTCACCTGCTGTATGAAGGGTCATCAGTTCTTGGCGAGTGCAGTGTCTGTCTACTGCAGTCTTCATTCTGCCAGTGGCATCAGCTGTAAATATTATCCTTATTCTCTGGTGACACACGCGCAAGACCCTCGCTTTGTTTATCTCCAGTGCCTCAGCAGAGGTGCACCGACCACGGTCATGGGCTGGACGAGCTCCAGATCTCCTTTTAAAGTCGTCGATGCCCTGAGTCATTCGTGGACAAACCTTTTGCACCGGCAGTGTGATTTACTGTGGACAAGCTTGGCTGGAGTGCCGGGAGTCACTCCAAAGAGATAAGCTCCTCTTCAACATGTCCCTTCATGGACAAACCATGAAAGGATTCCATAAGAAGTGTTTCTGCTCAGTTATCTCTGAGCACCACTCCCACGTGGTGAACTGTTGTTTTGTATCTCGAGGGCTTGCAGCCAGAAGCTCCCGCCCTCCCATGTGCGGGAACAGACGATATTGTTTCAAGATGTTATGTAACTCTGTCGGAAAGCCTTCTTTTTGACCTTGCAGAGTCTCAGTTTTTTTTTTTTCTTTTTATTCTTGTGGTCAACCTTTCACAGTTTTTCTTCCACTTAAAGAAGAGAGACACTTAAAAGCAGAAGTGAGACATTCTGTTTTCTACCTGAAGTACATCTCAGTACATCTGTCCTCTGCAGCAGCGCTTGTAGGTATAAAGTGTTATATCGAGTGAGGCTATCGGAGAGTATTTGACCTCTAAGGAAAGACACTCACCGGTGATCTCCACCACTCCGTCCTTGGTCTTCACCACCAGCTCCTCGGGCGAGAAGTGGTTGACGTCCAGGCTCACCTTCCAGTTCTCTTGGGTCTGCTTGATCTCGGACACGCCGCTGCTCATCTGGCGGGACATGGCCCGGGCCTGCTGCGCCATCACATGTCCCGGGTACATCACGGGAGTGTGAGGCACCATGGCCGCCATGTCGGGGGCCAGGACGGAGGGCCGCAGGTACCCCGGCCAGTGGGTGCTGGGGAATGTGGCAAAGTCCTCGGGCATGGCGGGCATGCCGAAGGTCTGGTCGAAGATGCGGCTGCTCTGGTGCCAGTCGCGGAATGGGTCCCAGCTGGGGGTCCGCAGCAGGGTGAAAGGAATACGCCTCTCGTTCATGGCGGCTGCGTTCGGGTGGCGGTGGAGCGCTGCTGTCTGTGGAGGAAGAGCCCTTTGGCCTCTCAAGTGTTTTCCCAAAGTACCGTGTGCCTCTCAGCGGTGAGCTTTTATACACACTGATACCCCTGCTGTCAAAAGAACCCTCCCTCCCGACTCCAGCCCCTCCAGATCACGCCTCCAGAATATTTCGGGAAGGTACTGGAAGGTCTATTTGTGGCGGACGTAGCACTCGAATGGAATCCCAACAGGAAGGCCCTCCCCGGTAGCAGCTGCCTCGTCCTCCTCCCCCTCTCTGTGTGTAATCCTCTCCTCCCTCGCTGGATCTCCCCAAGACCCAGAGAAATCTGGGAGGATGAAGTCTCACACCCTCAGACTCACATGCTATTTCTAACGTGGTTCTTCACAAAGACGTGACACACGGTACAAGCTGTGCCATGCTATTATCAGCCAAGTATCAAATGCACAATGGGACGTCAATCTATGACATGAATGTGAATTAAAGTCGCAGAAATGTCATTAAAAGATAAATCACAGGCGCCTCCTGCATCAGTGTTACAGTCACACGTATGGATTCTTTTAAAAAAAGCTTTAGTTCAGCCTTGTCAGGCTTTAGTGTACATCACACATATGTCCTGACCAGCATCACACTGTCACCCTCCCGAGATCTTCTGCCATGAAGTTTATTGCCCCGCACCCGGTCACCCTGCGGGGCAGAAGGTTCACTGGCGAAACAGTAGAGCAAGAAACAATCAAACAAAACATTGGTGAAATAAGATAACAACAGGAGGCCATCTCTCGGTCACAATGTTTACGGTTCGATTCCTAGTGGTGCCCCGCCATGTGAGAGTTCGTGGACAACTCACTGAACTCTTGGCCCCAAAATGGAGGATGAGCAGCTGTCACCATTGTTGGGTGTGGTAGTCGAGGCCTTTTTTCAGGTTCTACTCTTTATTTATGACTGTAACGTTTTTATTTAACCTGATTTAGCCATGTTGAATACTGAGATGTGTTTGCTTGAAATCCATACCTTTTGTGTTATTTGGAACAGGAAGACAAGAAAATAAAAAAATAAAATGTTTTTACATTGTATGTGTCATGTAATACAAAAAAATCTGTCGACTCAGCAGCTTTGCGGAAAACCAAGTTATCGACTCAATTTACATTAAAAATAATAAAAGTCAATCCTTTTGTTCGATATGGTGGAATTCAAAAGCATATATAGGGATTAGCAGCTCCATGGTTTTAGGATTCTTCAAGTGCCCTGTAAGATTTAATTTCATGGTGTTTCGAGGTCACAAATTCAACTTCATGTTAAGATGACTTTCACTGCGCAGATGACACAAGAGGAAGAGCCGTAAACGATGACTCAAAACATTTATAACAAGCACATTGTGTCCTCTCTATAAAACGGCAATCAGTGCTTGAAGGCACAGACAAAAAGATGATTAAATCTCTGTTCCCACAACGGCAATAACGGCACGGCGCTTACAGCTCCGACAGGTGGGAAACACGGCGACATTAAAAACATCCAAATCTGCTCGGTTCCATCTGACCGGGTTCGTTTCACCGGCGCCGGAGTCGCTGCTGCGTGTAAATGTTCACTGATGGAGTCGAACGACCGCTGATGAAATTTGCTTTCCTGCTGTGACGAGTCAAAACATCTGCCGCCAACGATCTCCACGGGGCTTTGAGCTCGTAAGAGCAGGTGTGAGAGGGCAGGACTCTCTGCTACTCTGACACAAAGCGACGCTACAGATAAAAAAAGCTTTTCTCATCATTTTTACCTGTGATCGTAAGTGCCAATCTTCTAGAACTTTGAAGAATTTTTTTTTTTTTCTTTTCTGCACCTGATCCACACCCTCACGCTCATTCGTCAAATTCAAAGATGTGTAGGAGCAAGAAGCTGAAGCTCAAGTTGATCCTGCTGGACGGTCGGTTCTCAACACCAGGTTCTTGTTTACGTGACAGTGTTTCCAGTAAAAATGCATCACTTTTGCATCTTCCTTTCAGACAAGTTTCGCGTTTACACGGCAACGTTTTGAAAACGATGTCCGTTTCTATGGAAACAGCAGAAACGTTGAAATACTGTTGTTTGTTTGCATTTCCCCCCATTTCCATGGAGTCGGAGCATTTTGGAAAAGCTTTCTAGGAGTCTTTAGGTCACATACCTTCTCTTCTCTGCCTCCTCCACCGCTCTCTCTCTCTCTCTCTCTCTCTCTCTCTCTCTCTTCTCTGTCACTCCACACAGGGGATTCTGGCTAAAGGGGTGATTTATGCATCCTGGACTCATCATCCTTTATAACTATAGTGTCCGCTGTTGTGTCAGAAACTTTCCTCTCCTCACTTTTCCTTTACATCAGTGTTTCAAAGCGGAATGTCGTACAGGAGGTTTCGTTTCTTCCGGGTGAAATTATCGTTTTTTTTTATTTTCACAGAAACTGTGTGGAATAGAAAACAAGCCACTTTAATTGAAGGTGGGTCCCCCCACCCCTCCTGCAAATGTGACATGAATGATGTAATTGGTCACTTTAAAGAACAGTGACTCGGGAAGAGCAGCGATCTGCAGAATGAATGCAGAAGCTCAAACACACAGAAGCCGGAATCATAAAAGAGATGGATGCAAACATTGCCTCGGGTTATCCCAGGTGAGGAGAAATGTTTGAAGCCGTCGGCTCAAAGAGGAGAAACAGTCCGCGGAAAGAGAAACGTCCTGTTTTTTTTATTCTGAGGACATTTCGGAGCTCTGAAATCACTTCTTCACGTTTGTTTGAATGAAAAGTGTCTGAACTTCTTGCCGAGGGGAGAAAGTGATGGAGTCCTCTGCTGAGGCCTGTCTCCACTCAGGAGCTCCACAGCGCCGTCTGTAGGAAAAGAATATGTACTGCACCTTCACCACATGAACTCCAGACGGCCTGCAACTGGTTCAATTACACTAAATCTTACTTTTGAAATCGAGTTTACTTTCTTAAAGACAGTGAGGTTGTGATAAAATGAGATGAAATCGTGGAGCCGTATTGAACTCATCCCATCTCGGTACGTGTGTGTGTCACCGCAGACCCACATTTAGTGAAAACTTTAAAATGTCTTTTCTATTGTCTTCCCATCTTTAGTTCATATATAAATGGAGGATTGTGAGAGAGGGAACAAGAAGAGCAGCGACAGACCGTTGTCCCCATTTGTTTCTGTTTATTGTCAGGTATAATAACTTGTACAATACAAAGAATGACTGAACCAAAGGGGCGATGCTATACTTGGAGTAAGTGAATGAGTTTTGCAGAGTATCATAGTCGGGTTAAATCTGGTTACACTGGGAATGCAGTAGTGGCTCAAGACTGGACGGATGGTAGGAAGGAAGACTTAGGGTGATCCCTGATAGTGTCGCCAGGTCTGTTTGCCATGCTGCATCGGCTGCAGGGGCTGCGTCAGCTGCATGAAGCCGCAGATGCCGCAGACCCTGCAGATGCTGCTCAAGTTGCAGAAGCAGCAGAAGTTGCAGACAAGAGCCGACTGTCGTCTCGGAGCATGCTATCACACACTGGAGCCGGTCACCAGGGGACCTCTGATCGAAACACAGCCCGTCATAGAAGGGTTGAAAGAACACGGCGGCTGGAAATGTACAGCGGGGCAGGACTGACGGGCTCCCCTCTCCATGCAGGGAGAGGCTCGGGGTCCTCGGCGCAGGCGGACGCCCGCCTGAACATCCGGCGTTACAACCACCCAGTCATTTGAAGGGCAGCGGCGGGTTTCCGCAGCAAGAAAACACTCTGTCACAATAAAGTGTTCGCTGTGTAACACATGTAGGCTTCTCTTAAAAAAAAAAAAAAAAGGTGGGACACGTCCTCTTCGGAACGTCTTCAATAAATTAGACAATAAATAACCTAATAAATAAACTAATAAATACGCTCAATTCATAAATAGTTGCGGTCGACTTTCTGCAGGCACACACGCGCGCACACACACACGCACACACACATGCACGCACACACACACACACACTCGCGCAGGTTTGCAGCAGAATAAACAGAATCATTTCAACAGGGAAGAGTAGTACATAATACATATCGCCCCCCCCCCCCCCCCCCCCCCCCACCCTCACCCACTCCACTGTGACCTGTGCACCCCGGTGTTGGACATACTGTCAAGGTCAGAGGTCATTCACCCCTCCCCCGGCAGTAGGGGAGGGCGGGGTCTCGTCTGGTGCATCAGGTGAAAACAACCCTCCTCAAACTATATGGAATATACAGTGCATAGTTTACAAAGCCATAACTTAGGAGAGTTTACATCTATACAGGCCAACCTATACAATACAGTCTGCATCAGCTAGAAAAAGTTCCTCCTGTTATTATTATTTTTTGCTTCCCAATTCATTTCTCGTTTGTTCGTGTGTTGATCTCTGTGCTTCGATGAGATGGAAGTTAGGAAAAAAAAAAAAAAAAAAAATTCCGTTGATGTTTCGGCGTCTTCTTCTCGGCTCCTTCTTTATTTTTTTTGTTTTTATCCCCTGGATATATATTTCTATACCTCTACATATTTATACAGTGTACAGCTGATAATGGATTAATTTTTGGTTGTTTTGTGGAAGATGAGAAACAAAGTGCGAACCATAACAGTGAGATTTGTTCTTTGGGCTCAGCCAATTCGTCTGAATAAGTTGCGTGAGCGAGGATGTGAGCAGTGGCGGCGCACTGCCCCTCCGAACCTCCTCTTTGATTCTGGGCTCAGTGTGGAGACGTGACGGTGCAGAGGGGGGGGCGGAGTCCTGTTGGACGTCGGTGCTGACTGGACCGGAGTGCGTCGAGTTCCTGCCAGGCCTCAGGAGCCCGGGCTGTCGTAGCTGCTGCGGCTGTAGTAGCTGTGGTGGCTGCGGGAGCGGCTGCGGCTGCGGCTCCAGCTGCGGCTCTGGCTGCGGCTGCGGCTCCAGCTGCGGCTCCGGCTGCGGCTCCGGCTGTGGCTGCGGCTGCGGCTGTAGCTGCTCAGGCTGCGGCTGCGGCTGGACCGCGACGGGCTGCTGTCCACGCTGGACGAGGACGGGCTGGGCCGGTAGTACGGGATGGGTCGCTTCCTGGCGCTGTACGGGGGGGGGGGGGGGGGGGGAGGGAGGACATCGGACAGTTTAGCTCTGATCAGATCCTAGAACAGTTTCACATCTGACATGTGAGCTGTTAAACACAGATGTGGTTTATGTAGAGCAAATTATTATTATGATTATTTATGACCAGTACAGGAGCTGAAAGAGAGCTGTTATGTGGGTTAAAAAAAGCTTGTGAAACACACACACACACACACACACACACACACACACACACACACACACACACACACACACACACACACACACACACACACACACACACACACACACACATTTCCTTTTGACTTTTTTTTTTTTTACCTATTCTCATTGCTTTGACTCAAAGAGACTCAATACACCATCTCGTGGTGAAAACTTGTATGGCAAGACTTACAATTACAATTTAATATTTTTGTCACATTAACATAATAAAGAAATTTTGGTTCTATATATAGCTTTGGTTCCAGTAAAATAGCAGTTTTAAAGTGGACAGTCACCCGGAATAAGAGTGTACTCCCTTTATTAATGTTTAAGGCTCATTGTTCTCTGTCTGCTTATGTGTGTGGTTTCAATAATAAAAACAACATGATTTTCAGCGTTTCTGACAGACATCGTTTTCAACAGCGATGTAAATGTGAAACTTTTCTGAAAAAAAAAATTGCAAAAATGCTGGGCTTTCACTTGAAAAATTGCGTAAAAGTGCATTAAAATGTATTTTATGGTTTTGATAAATTTCCCTTGTATAAATATATATAATTCATAGCGTTTGCCATTTCTATTTTTTAATAATAACAATTTCTTTGTTATAAGTGAAAGAAAAACTCTTTCTGAGCCCAAATTTCTATGAAGTTCTCTGGCGCCCCCCACTGGAGGACCGACAAACACTTTGAAAATCATTGATTTAGTCTGTAGCCAAATAATTACCAATTGGTGAGAAGCACACACACACACACACACACACACACACACACACACACACACACACACACACACACACACACACACACACACACACACACACACACACACACACACACACACACACACACACACACACACACACACACACACACACACACACACACACACACACACACACACAGTTAGGTGAAGCTGAAGCTCAGATTGCCGTGTTAATAGCCGCCCTGGAAGTGCTTCCTGGAAGGCAATTAGTTGTTAGCTCCCAAAAGAACCTCGTCTCCTCAGTGGAGGCCGACACCCAGAAGTAAAATCAAGAGTCAACCGTGCACGCAGAGATAAACGCTATCAGGGTATCCCTGCTGCAGGACGAGGCGCGCATCACCTCGTCCTGCAGCAGATCGCTCCACCTTAGCTTTTGTCTCTTGTATCTGCTGTGGGAATCAATAAAGCGCTTAAAATAAACCTTGATAGCGTTTTTTTGTTGTTTTTTTAAAATCTCTGCTTCCCCGTGTTAAAGCGTGAGTGCAGAACTGCAGCGGGGGCGCCACTTCACAGCCGGTGTGAGTTTCAGGAGTGGGGGAGAGGACAGAGACAAAGGAGGAGGAGCAGGACGGGGCCAGGTTTACTCAGGGGAGCGCCGACGGTTCAGCCGAGCCTCGGGAGTTCAGGTCCTGCTGCACGGCAACGGTTACCAGGGCAACAAGCCTGCCGCAGCTGAGTCGGGCAGCATCCCGTTGCCCCGGAGCCACGACCTTTAGGACACACGACAACGTAAAAGCACCTCGCATGCTCTGCAGGTCTCTTGAATCTGTTTTCTGTGGGGAAAGATTGTGTAAAACAACATGAAAGGATTGAAACTGAATGAAGAAAGATTGAATTTTTTGGTGAATGGGCTTCTTTATCAAATGTCATGAATTCCTCCTGGTAGACACCGTGCTCCTCGACAGGTTACACAGGATTCATGGATAAATGATCATTGATGAAGGAAACCTGATATCATTAATAACTGCAGCTATAAAACAAAGTAAAACAAACAGCCTTCCAGATGAGAAGGCAAACAACTCAATAATGTCACGATAGTCCAGTTCTTCAGGTGTTTTCAAAGCTGTGAAACATTTCTCACCTGTATTTTTGTATTAAAGCTTCCAATCTGTATATTTTCCTTCTTCTTCCCAAAGATTGAGTTTCACTGTGCAGCTGGATGTTGAGGCACTGATCAATCTGTCTGAATGATTATGAATCGTCCTGGTTTGTTTGGTGGTCCAGTGTGAAGACACTCAGAATGAACTTTTTGAAATATACATGTGTTCAATTGAATTTGAGAATTTTTAAAATATCAGCATATTGCCTGTATGGTGTTGATGAAAGTGACGGAAAACACATCCATTACTAAAACCAATATTTTACCATATATGTACGTGTACAACATGTTTGCTGTGTAAATGTGTGTCATTGAGCTTTTTTTGTGTGCCAACCAGCAGGAGTAAGTGTGTTTTCACCATTTTGCCCTCCGTAAAGACTGGCAGGCTCCACACACCTTAAGGTTTGTTCTTTGCTTGCTAACACTGTAGAGCACTGTATTAGAGCTCACTGATCACAAACAGGACCTGGCTTGTTAAAAATCAGCCTGCAAGTCCAAACACACACACAATTTATAGCTGAATCTCTCTATTGTTGATTACAGTATCGTTCTTTACTGTTTTGTTTGATTGTCCTGTAGTAACACTACTACTGTCATTTCGTCATATAGAAAAACGTAAGGAAGCCTTGTTTTGCACAATTTGTGATTATCTGCACTGGACCTGTTTTGGCTTCCCAATGAAAATATTTGAACACCAATGACAGACAAGGTCTGAGTGCGTACAGCCTAAACCCACTAAACCCACTAAACACACTCTGCACTTCCAAATTATTTTCCCAATGTACACATCTCACTGCACATAGACACATTTTGATACGCAAACACAATCTGTGTGCACAAAACCACATGTGGTTGCTATAATAGCCTGGCATTAACACACAGCTACATCATAGTGCAGGAAGGGAGCAACGGGTTTCTGGTGGTTCCTGTTTGATGAGCAGACTTTCCTCTTTGCCTCTGTTCGGGTCAGAGCTGTCGCCCCTCCTACCGAGGTGTAAAGCTGTGGAGGAGCTTTGATGACGATATTGTCGTTTCATCGTGAGCGCAGCGCTGCTCAATCACGGCAGACTTTAAGTGCACGTCGTCCCAGCTGTGGACATGAGAGGACGGGCTGCCGGTGTTTGTTACCTGGTGATCCTGCGAGCCTCCATGAAGCTGGGCGAGTCTCTTCGCCTCTTGCGTATCGGCGAGTAGCTGCGCGAGCGGCGGCGTGCTCGGCTGTCCGTGTCGGAGCGGTTCATGCTGTCCCGCTCTCTGCAGCACACAGAACATCATAAGCTGGAGTCGGACGGCGGCGAGCACAGAGCGTGACGTGAGCGGCCCTCCCACCTGGAGTTGTTCTGCCTGTTGTGGGGCGACTTGGCCTTGCTGGGCGCTCGGTCCCGGGAGGCGGAGCGCGACGACGAGCGCCCGCTGCTCCACGAGCTGCTGCGCTGCCGCAGGTTGGCTTTGCTCCGGGACTCCTCATTCTTGCGGCCGGACGCGTGGCGCCCCGGGGAGGCCGACGGGCTCCGGTGGTGCCCCTGCCCTCGCCCGGAGCGGTGGTGGCGTTTGGAGGAGTGGCTCCCTTTTGTCCTGGTGACGGAACACAGGAAAAACCCATCACGTCATTCGTCCGCTCACAGTGACGGGGTGGAGCCGTCGGCTCCTCGCCAACCCCCCCGCCGCCCTCCTCACTTCCTCTGGTGACGGGAGCCCCTCCCTCTGTGAGCGTGGTTGTGCTGCGAGTGTGCCGAGTCGCTGCTGCGAGCTGGGGAGTGTGGCCCCCTGTTGGGGCCCCTCTGGCCCCCTCTCCTCCCTGACGTCTGGCTCACGGCGCTCCCCCTGCCGTCCACGCCCCCAGCTGCCGCCGCCGCCACCGCCGCCTGGCTCCTGCCGGCGGCGCCATGGAGCCGCTGCTCTCTCAGCAGAGTGGTCTGGACGCCCGCAGAGCTCGCCGCCAGCAGACGGAGCTTCTGCAGTGGAAACAACGAGCAACACAAGGGGGAGAACAGAGGAAGAAGAAAAAGGAGAAAAGTAGCGTCAGAGTGTTTCCAGGCGGGCGACAGAGAGCTACGGTGTACTTGCCAAAAGAAGGTAAACATCTAAAAGAAAAAAGTCTAGGTTTTCTCCATATGGCTTATAAATAGTCCTCTATGGTGCAGCGCATGCAATACTTGGCATGCAAAACCATAATGAGTTGAAGAAATCATAATTGCAAAAAACAAACAAAACAAAACAAAAAAACTAGAAAGAGGAGGAAGAGAGGGAAAAAAAAGAAAAGAAAAGTGTGAACCAAATCAGTGTAGAGCAGAGGCAGAAAGTACAGAGCTACAGATTTCGTAGAGTAGAAAAAGAGGACTTTTTTTTTTTTTTTTTTTATAGTAATGATTTAAAAGAAATGAAACAGAACAGAAAGAGAAGACAACTTGACGGAACATCACAGAAATGGAAGGAACAAAATAAAGATCACAATTATTGAATCAATCGAATCAGAAAACAAATCGTCTGCTACTCAATTTTCTCTTTCTGGATTATTCTTATTTTCCTGAAGACAATTGCTGAGATGTGCACAGCGACCCATTTTCTCAGATTTTTTTTTTTTTTTTTTTTTTCAAATGGTTAATCTTGTTTAACTCCCTTCTGGTTAACATCCACTTACCAATAAAGTGGTATTCCCTCCTTTAGTAGGTAAGGTATGAAGAAAAGGGAAAAGTGGGGCAACATAAGTGCATCATTAGATTCACAAAATGCAAGAGAAAAAGACACAAAACCCTTCCCTGCCAGTGACTCATGAGACAATGCATGGAAATCAATAGAAAAGAACTGAAAAGCAGAGAGGAGAACCACAATGTGCAGGGCGTCCCTCACACACAGAGTCAATCCTCTGGGCCCCGGCCGGCGCTCGGCTCCCCGAGCAAAGCTTCGCCTCCCTCACCTTCTTTTCTTCTTTCCTCTTCAGGTGGTTTGTATTGGGCTCTACCAGCGGGCAGCTGTGACTCCACTGCTGCCTCACTGCCTCACTCTCGTCACTTGTCCTTCATACAAGCCGCAGAAAGCTGCTGCAGCAGAGTCTTTATTTCAATATGTCGTGGAAATGTGGTTATTCTGGGACTAACTGACATTAGGAGCATTTGATGACTTAAAAAAAAAAAAAAAAAGAAGGACAAAATAACGTTTTAGCTCTTTTGATTTAAAGCTTATTTTAGAGTACTATACTTCTGCAATGCTTAAAATTGTTGAATTACAGATAGATATCACGATGTATGTCATCAAATCCCACAAAAAGACCAAAATCAACATTTGATAAACGTTTTAGTTTGATTTCCGTGCACTCGTGGTGTATTTCTTTAATCGAAGTCACACAATAATTCCGTTTTTTGGACTTGACTCTCAAACACAAAACGTTCTGAAGAAAGCTGCTTGCAAATTTCACCTGCACAAATTGGATTTTACTCTTTTGTTTTGCATTTCGTGCATGTTGCATCCTCAATTTAGTATCAATCTGCTCGTTGTTATTGAGAGCCACAATGCAACAAATACAAATATATATCTGTATTGATCTATTATCAAAATTAATCCTTGATAACTCTTTTTTCATTTATATTTGAGTTTACATTGGCTAAGAATATGTACGTATGTATGTATAATATATCTTCTTGCGACTGCACAGGTGATAGACTATGATTAAAATATGTAAATATTATATTTAACTGGTCTAAATGTGAATATTGTTTGTTGCACTGTTGTATTTTGTTTGAAGAAAACACATTTAATGTTGATCCCAACAGGCAAAACGTCTGAGTCAACGTATAATTAAAAAACTTTAATTCCATACATTTACTGATTGAATGGAAAGTATGAAAATTATGAGTAACTTCCCTGCTGTTTCTATTTGGTCCACTGGGGGTCGCAATGCATCATTAGGAGGATCTAAAAGCTTCAGACCCCCTAGGAAATAGCTGGGAAAAACAAAACAATCATATCAGATATATTGACCTCCATCTTTATTTTACTTAATTTTATATTATTAAACACCACTAGCCTGGTAATTCAGAGTAAACGTGGAACCTTCTTTGTTCATTTTTAATTTTTAATGTAAGAGTCACATTGTGGTTGTTGGATGCTCATTTTAAGGGCAAAACTTTAGCTGTTTATTTGGTCTATCAGGAAGTTGCATGTCACATACATGCCAGCATTTTACAAAACAGAAACCCAACGTGACGCTTTTCTTTCGAGTTTCAATTCATTTGTCAGGAAGCATGTGTCCCTGCATGATGACTGGACTCGAATACACTTTAAATGTATATGTACAATATTTTAACTACATGTTTTCCTGTTTAATTATCATTTCACTGTTTTTCCTCAGCAATCAATGATCCCATGTACTTTGGATTGTTTCTGAAACTTGCATTTCTATTCTCAATGCGAATAAAATTTACTTCATTGATAGGAATTTAGACTTATTATACGACTTATATTATAATTTGCAGGCCTCATTAAGAAGCTATTTATCATTGTGACAGTTTGACCCAGTCGAAATCAAACTGATCAGTGTGGTTCCTCTAAACTAGAAAATAAAGCTACTATATTTGACTCGGGTTGTTATTAACTCAATAATAGTGCCCTACATTAAATCCTGCCTTGCTGTTTGTGTGTGAGAAAGCAGGAGGTATTGATCGACAGACTCGCGCTCTCTTGTCTTTGGTCTTTTCAAGGCATTTGTTGACAGTGAGAAGTAAAGCGAGCAGCGGCGGCCTCGTCCTTTAAAGCTGCACAGAACCTCTATTTTAAGCATTCGACCAAAATAGCACTCGGATCGGCGGTTCAGTGGGAGTTTGGGGACTGGAAGTGGTGATGCACAGTGAGACGCCGCTCATTGTAAGCAGGCCAGAAGAAGAGTTTTCTTTTTTTTCTTGGTCGGTATGAAAGCAAACACAGCTGGCTCTTTCTGCATGCATTATCGTGTGAACTGCTCTAAGAAGGTAGACGACAAAAGCACCGACTGACTCTTACAGAGAGGAGAGCTGATCTCCACCAGAGAGAGCGAGAGAGAGAGAGAGAGAGAGAGAGAGAGAGAGAGAGAGAGAGAGAGAGAACTAGGTGGAATAATAAGAGAACACACAGCCACTGGTGCTTATGACAAGTTGTTAAAAATCAATGTTGGTGAAGAAGAAAAATCATTGGACGGATGTACTAATTCACCGACAGACAGAGAGATGCTGGACAAACAGGAATGCATTCTACCAGAAGACAGAAAGAAGAAAAGAAGAAAACAAAATGGAAAGAAATGGACCTGGAAGATAGAGACGGGATATTGGACTTCAGAATGAAGTTAAGGAGGAAAGAGGAAAACCAGAGCTCTACGTAATCCAATCTTTTACGAGTCAAATCATAATTGATGAATTAATTTGGTTAAATACCATTGGTGAACAATAGAAGAGAGAGAGGGAGAAAGAGAGAGAGAGCGAGAGAGAAAGAAAAAGAGAGAAACATTGACGTCACTCAGGCTAGGGTGCTTGTCACATTCTCATCTGCATAAAGATCACGTGCGTAGGCAAAGCATTACCTACCTTCCATTTCAATCAGTGACACGTATGCAATATCAACAAAAAAAGGAAAGAAAGAAAAAAAGAAAAAAAGGAGAAAGGAATGTTCTCCGCAGCGAAATGGGAAAAAGACAATGACCTCTTTTAGTATCAAAAGCTGCATATTAAGTCCAGAGACTGAGGAGGAAGAAAACTCAAAGTCGAAAGTAAAAAAGAGAAGAGGAGGGCGGGAGGAAGAGGGAGGGGGAGGAGGAAAATAACAAGAACAACAACAACAAAAAGAAAGAAGGGAAAAAAAAAAAGCCCAGATGGAAGTCAGAACCAAACCCAACCAGAAACAAAGGAGATGAATCTAAGAGCTGTATGAGTTGCTTGGTCTTTTTCGCTTGTACGAAGGCAGCCATATTTGTATCAAAACGGGAGGAGGAGGAGGAGGAGGAGGAGGAGGAGGAGGAGGAGGAGGAGGAGGAGAGCATGCAGAGCTGACCAATGTGAAAGATAATGTGAGGAGAAAAAACAAGAAGAGTGAGATGTGACACAGGACACAGATCAAGAGGAAGCAGAGGTGGAGGAGGTGAAAGAGTGAAGGAGGAGGAGGAGGAGGAGGAGGAGGAGGAGGAGGAGGACGAAGGCTCAGTCACTGCTAAGATGGACAAACTAAAGAGTCAGCACATTAGAAAGGGACCCCAGTCACATTTTGTCCTGGGTCTTCTCCAGCAGCGTTGCACCTCTGTACTCTTTTTTTTGTTTTTTTTTGGACGTGAGCCCGTCTTTCTTCAAGGCTTTCCTTTTCTATTTGTTTATCACTACAAACAGGTGCTGCAGGAGGAGGAGCAGGAGGAGGAGGAGGGAGGGGGGCGGGGCTTCAGGAGCTTTGTCAAATCTGCTGTGAGTCGGCAGCGCACACGCTTCAAAATGGCTCGGGTCCCTTTTTAAAAGTCACGTTCGTTATAAATGTGCGTGTCTTCTCCCAAAAGTCCACGTGTGAACAAGACATCCGTTGATAAAGAAGAAGAGGACCTAGCCCCGTCTGGGACGCTTTCATCCAGCGTGGAGGAGGCGGCGACCAACGACCCCCCGCAGAGACGCAGAGAGGAAATGCGACGTGTCTTTAAACTGCCAGTCTTTCCTCTCAGATAACGCTGATTCCCGATGGAGCTCATGTGTCGAATCAGACTCATTACTGCCTCCTGGAGGCTCGACGGGGACCTTGCAGCGTCGTACCATGTCGCATTGCTTTCAAAACGCAAAACAGCTTTCGGTTCGTATCTGAAAAATAAGCTTCACTGATGAATAAGTCATCAAGACATTTTTCTTGCCCTGTCAGTAAAATAAAGGTTGTTTTTTTTTGTGATACTGTAGCAGCATTCTGCTGTCATACAGTGACATCTAGTGGTTGCATATGGCATTTTATATCACTTCTTAATATCAGTCAGTGGACAGCTAAATAAATGCAATTTCTAACCTGCAAAATGAAGAAAAGATGCACGAATTAAATGTACATACTGCACCTTTAAGAATTTGTTATTACAGATTGTCTTCATTGTATTTTGAGACACTTTCATGTCTTCCTCTCTCAGTTTGACTAAAATAGTACAATGTGCTAAATGTCATGTTTAATCAACTCAATTACAGAACTATTTCTGTAAAACTAATTTAACTTAAACAAAGGTTCCAAACACCGACTTTGTTTTTCTGCTGTTGCAACTGAGTATGAACTCGATCCAACTTCAGTGTGAACTTGTTAATTAAATGCTAAATATGGGAAACATCAGACTATTTCGTTAGTGTAGTTTCACATTAACCACATAAAAACTTAAACATGAATGAAACTATGTACAGAAAGTAAGGAAATTGACGCTTGTACAGTGCAAGCGGACGGTAGTATTCAGGTTTGCGTTGGCAGAGATGATTTGAAGTTTGGATTTTTTTCCCCATAAGATTCCAGCATGAAGTCATTCTGTTGCTCCATGTTTTGAGTTTTCTGAGAGAAAAAGACTTGAAGAAGAAAGACGGGCGTGTTTGATAAAAGCCGGTCGGCTCTCAGCCGCCCTCCTGCGGGGGCGTCTGTTGGACGGCGTCCCACACGGTGAACCAGACATCCAAACCGGGCTAGAGGACGACTACAGGAACACAAACTGAGAGATGACAGGTAGGAAAAAAAAAAAAACAACCCCTCAGAGCTGCTGAATCACACAACTGCTGCAGTGAAATCAAACCTCGGGTTACATCGGGGATCCGTCACACGCAGCCGCCCTCTGGTTCCCACTCTCACTTTTGAGTTTGATCAATTTTCAGTGTCAGCGTCTCATCAAAGTGAGCCAATCGCATGATCCTCTGTCACTGAAGTGCACAGGATCTAACACACCCCTCTCTCCTGAGCACTGAGTGGACGCAGGAGAGACACTGCCACCTCGAGGCAACATGCACGGCCGATGTGGTGAAGTAAAGCGGTCAGAGAGAGGAGCATGTGTTTAACCCCTGCTGGTTTATGTCTTCCTTTCTTTTCTTTTGTTTTGGGTTTTTTTTTTTTTCGTTTGGCAGGAGCTGTTAGACGCCTGGAGGAGAAGAGGATCTAACACTGAGCAGAGCGTGTGCTTGAGAAGAAAGAAAAACTGTATTGATAAGAAGAAAACTATTACACATACCCAGTTTAACCAACTTGGTCCAGTTCCAAAGCATTTGAGTGCTTTTTTTTTTTTTTTTTTTGTAAACGAGAGAAAGATTTGGGCATTTATTTCATGAAACCGATAAAGAACAAAACAGTAATGAATGAAATAAGAAGAGAGAGAGAGAGAGAGCGAGAGAGAGAGAGAGAGAGAGACCTCACAGACACATGCAAGCGTAGAGTTGGAATCAGTAGACATTGGCGGCCGTGTAGATTCAACAGACAAACCTCACTTCACCCTCCATCCCGTTTCATTCCAAAAACAACGCGCCATCACACCAAACATCTAAAGATGCAGGACTGAGCCCGTTCCCGTAATAACACAGAGTGATTTAAAGCCCCTTTAGGCTCACCAGAGACTAACAGAAACAGAAGAAGGTGCCAAAACAAACAAAGAGCAGCTCTCCATCGAGCAGGAGGAGTTTATGATTTATAGCACTTCAGGGTTTGAGAGGCTGTTTTTTTTATTTTTATTTGAAGGACAGCGCGCTGACAGATTTATCCTCTAAAAGGGCCGTTTTAGATTGAGCTGCAGTCCTAAAAGCCTGGATAAAAAGGAGTTCAACTAAGATAGTCAAAGATGAATTGCTGTAGGTTTTGAGTTTACTGTGCCATAGTTAGTAAAACCTGGTTGATTGCTCATGAAGTAAAGTAAAGCTCTCCGACACTCCGAAAGTGGATCTACACTCGACAAGAACAGAGAAATTGGTTTGTTTTTTCCCCCCCAAGTCTGTCATAAAGGGAAAGTAATTTCCGGTTGGAACATTTTATCGTTGTACGAAACAGAACGTAGGAGGCTTGTTTCTGATCGCTCATGTAAAACCGAAGGTCTGCCAAGATGACGTGTTGAGGACAAGAAAAGATGGACGTCAGCCTCCAAGAGATTTCTCTGTTCCTGCAGAGTGTGCGCACACCTTTACTCTCTAACAATAATCGCTGCTGAATTGCCTCTGGTTGTCCTTTAAAATATAGTTAAATAAAACTTTGTGATTCCTCCTGCTGATTATCCTTCAGCTCAGGTTGAAAGCTGAATGAATCATCTGTTGTCTGCTCTGAAAACTCTCTTCATTCTGAAAAAAAAAATATTTGATCATCTTTAAGAGTCATTATGACTTTTCTATTCAATTATGTTTTCTGTCTTTTTAATACAATGACAATATTTCAAATATTTCACTCGTACAGGCAGAGCGACAGATGAGTGATTCTAATTTTGATGAACGCTGATATTAATGTTCGTACCAAGCAGCAATAAAACTGTTTTGTGTTTGTCATGTCACAGAAAATTATATTAGACGTATTAAGACTTTGAGATTCACTAATGGCTCTTTGCTTTCAGACTGTGTGTGTGTGTGTGTGTGTGTGTGTGTGTGTGTGTGTGTGTGTGTGTGTGTGTGTGTGTGTGTGTGTGTGTGTGTGTGTGTGTGTGTGTGTGTGTGTGTGTGTGTGTGTGTGTGTGTGAGTGAAAGAGACACACTGACTTTTCCGCCATAACTCTATAATGAAAAGCCTGACCTCTAAATTACACATATTATAGTTATTTCATTATACCACGATAACGTGTTGACTATATTTATAACTTCAAAAGAGTTTATTTAGGCTGTTTATTTGTTGTTTTTGTCTTATAAGCCAGCAACGATGTGCTTCAAGTATCATTTAATAATCACCTGACACCACATACATGTGACACATTCAACAAGTTAGATAACTTTCATCATTCCAGGATGGATGGACACTTACTGAGTCTAAAAAGTTCTCATTAAGGTTGAATTACTGAGTAGAAAAAGTTGCCTACCATTCCAGATGTTTCATTATGACACAGCAAACCCACACAGTACAACTCCCCTGCTGGTGCACTTATTGAATCTTCCTCGTGCGTCAGCAGAAAACACTGGTTCAAATCCCCTCGTGGGTCTGATTGAGTCATGGCGGCTCTCCATTAAGTAATTGGATTAGTAGTAGGAATGGCAGATTTCTATCACTCTAAAGCACCGTCACACATCTGATTGCGACTCATGCAACACCAGAGGATTAAGACTTCATCTGTCACTTCTGATTGACACGTTTTCTCTGATATGTCTTCATGACTGGGACTTTTCTTTTTTTTTATTTCAGAGCATCCACACCTGTTCCTGACTCAACTTTAGTTGGTGAAATTGTCTCGTAATTCAGCGGGTGGCTGCTCGGGAAGAAACAACACCTCATTCCCTCCCCTGTTTTGACTCATTAGGAGTCATCACGTACCAGTGCGGCTCATATTTCCACCCCAGGTGTGCTATGCTCATGTTGTGCTCTGAACAGAAACACTACCACCTTTATTCTCTCAGTTACTGGCAGACGACAACAACAAAGAAAAAAAAAAAAGGAAAAACAACAACAACAACAACAACAACTAAAAACGGGATGGCAGAGGAGTCGCAGTGAGCCGGAAAGGAAGCAGTGGGAGCGGCAAAGTTTTCCCACACAGGACAGGAGAGTCTCACATGTCAAACATCACACCGTTGAATAACCAATCAGAAGTGGTCTGGAGGTGACCCAGAAAACAACAAATAAAGAGAAATGTCTCGGGAGCTAAGAAGATGGTTAGAACATATCTGCAGATACCAGTGGAGAGGGAGGAGGGGAGGAGGAGGAGGAGGAGGAGGAGGGGGAGGAAGAGGAAGAGGAGGAGGGGGAGAGGCAGCAAAGTGGAGGAGATTACGTACATCGTTCCCTTTCTCGGCCTCGCCGTGGTTGAGTCTGCCGGCCTTGCCGTTGCGGCCGCGCTGGGTGTGGTCGCCGTTGTGCCACGCCGCGGGGCCGTCTGGGCCGGGGGACAGCGAGGGGCCCGCCGCCTTCTGCCCGTCCGTCTTGTGCTTGGAGTTCAGCCTGAGAAAGGAGGGTCGCCTTCGTGTTACAATGAGAGCCAATTATATCTGCGATGTGATTTATCTCGTCCACTGAGCAGCACAGTTTGGATTTGTTTTTGACCGCTGACAATACAACCCCCCCTCTGTAAATATCCCTGTATTAACAAGCTGTAAAGATAACAGATCGGTGTCAAGTTGGAGTGCTAATGGCTGCGGAACATATTGAGGATTACTGCAAATTGACATTCATTTGGAGAATTGCTGGATAATAGATTCAGAAAAAACTCAAAACTGCCCGATGACGACGAACTCCTGGTGTCTGATTGGCAGAAAGTTAAAAAAAACACCAACAACACAGCATCATCACACAAGTGCACTCAATATTTCCAGGTTACTGTAACAGATCTAACTTTACTGCACAACGTACTGAAAATGACTTCTTGATTACAGTTAATAATTAGCGAGTTAGGTGATACCTTTAATTGCCTTTTTCAGTTTGGGTGCACACAGCTGCATCATTATAACTGAGTTGGAATAAAATGATCCAGTTTTTTCCTTCCAGCCAATCACACAGATGGCGGGGAGGAAGAAAAGAAGCGAAATAATGTAATTAAGGTGCGACGGCCCGGAAACAAAGTGGCTCTTTTTTTTTTCTACATGTACAGGCACGTACAAGAGATAATTCCTCTGAAAAGTAGAAAATTCCAATATTTTTATTGGCACTTTTTACTCTTTCCATTTGAGTCATATAATATGAAATCATCAGTATAGATAAACACAATGTTCTTAACTTAATACCACATAAACAAGTATAATATTTCTAGTCTTTAATGAACTTGATCAATAATTTCTATCACTGGACGTGTGCAAATATTGTGTGAACAGGCGCCAACGTGCATCTGATATATCTGTGCGACGTCACGTCTTCAGACCTCATAAATTAAATAAATTAATACAGCAGAGTCATATTCGCTTCACTTCCAGGTCAAAGTGAAACTTTTTACGCTTTGACTCAAGCAAGCCGGGGTGAAATGTGCCATGTCGCTCACCAAACGGCTGCTTTTAAAAGAGAAAAATTGCAGAAGTCCACGAGACATAAAGTGACTAACAGTGTGACTAACAATGATTATTTTTTTTCATCAAAGTGAACACGAGTGCGGAGTGAGATATCACAGCCGTTTAATGGGGGTTATTATGAGACATGGCGAGGAGCCCCATTTGTATCCTAATCTATCCCCCGAGGGCTCGGAGTAAATGAGCAAGAGACTGACAGTCACCAGGGCAACCGCGCCGCTGTCGCTACGGCAATATCAGTGTGTGACAGCCGGCATGTGTGTGTGTGTTGTGTGTGTGTTGTGTGTGTACCTGGTGGGAGATTTGGACGTGCTTCGTGTGGAGGACAGGGAGGCACTTCGAGAGCTGCAGCAGCTGCCTTGGCGCTGTGAACTCCTGCTGGGGGTTTCTCCAGGGGACCTGACGGATGAAGGGAAAAACACACGCACGCACACACACGCAAACACACACACACACGGAAAAAAAAAGCCATGTGTATGCGTGCATACATCATGGGGACACGCATGCCGTGGCCCAGCTCAGAAGTCAGTCTCTGCTGCTTTATGCTCGTTCACATGCCGCATGAGGCTGAGATGATGGCAGCGGAACACCGGGTGGAGGATTTACGAGAGGCTGAGTGTGATTCCAGTTGTCGCCCGTTGTTTGTTTTACGGGACTGAATTACTCCTACACGCCGTGGAATGCGGGGGAAATGAGGGCGCCCGTGTGGTCGAGGTTTCCAGGTGGTGTTTCCGTGTGTGTCTCACCTCTTCTTCTGTTTGTTCTTGTCTTTGTGTTTGTTCTTCGGGCTTCCTGATCTGAAACAGAAGCCACACGCGAGATAATGAAGTGCGGCGCGTCAAAGCGGGGGAAACGCGGTGAACCGCTCACCTACACGCAGATCGCACCGCCGTCGCAATAAACAGCAATCAACGGGCAGAAATGATCATAACAGGCGTTGAATAAGCTTTCAGGAGTGGCGACGGCATAATAAGATGCTTCACTTTACTGCTGCATACACACCTGTATCGCCTCTTTTTCCTGGAGCCAGACGTGGATCTAAAAAAAGAGAAATCATAGAGTATCATGTTAGTGAGACAACCTAACATCAACCGAAATAACTTAAATGAGGAAGCTTTCTAATGAGTCATTTGACAGGTCAGGAAATTACAACACCTGCTTTTCTATTTAAAAAAAAAAAAAAATACATATTATATTCACATGTAAAAAAGGAAAACCATGCTGCAGTTATATCTATGTGTGAAACGATATATATTAGTCCCTGCTTTCATTTCTTGTATAGTTTGTGTGTCTGCTGTAAAGCATCATGGCTTGTATTTGATTTATGGTAAATCATTTGAAATGTTTTCTGTTGTACAGACTTAATTCTAAATGATATATATTCCATTGGAGGCCGCACGGTGATGCAGTGGTCAGCGATTTCGCCTCACAGCCAGAATGTTGTGGATTCAAATACGAGCCGGGCCTGTGTTGGATTGTAAACATGTCCAGAGTGGATCCTGCTCTCCCTCATAGTAAGCTGGGATTGGTTCCAGTGCCCAGGATGAAGCAGTTATAGAAGATGGATGGATATTTCTATATGATGCAAAATGACAGATAGATTTCAGTTCCCGCTTGTCCCTGGAGGGAATACTCCAGCATGTTCTCCCGCTGTTTTAATGACGTGCTCTCCTTGCAATCTGAATCACATGCATACATCCATAGACGTCCCGGGAGACGCCCTCAGCCGGATTGCAACCCGCAGCAGCTCAACGCCGCCATATTTTTTCAATTTCTGCCCGTGGAAGCCACACGGCAGGAAGAAAGTCTCATTTAATGACTCCCCTCTTCGGGAGAGTGATAATTGAGGAGGCCGGCCGTCGCAGAGTCCTCGGCGTTGGACTGACACATCACCTTCATATCACTTTCACCCCGGTTGCAGTTTCCATGGTGATTAGTCGAGCCGCTCGGCGAGAGTTGTAGCTATTTTCCTGAAGAGTCCTACATCCCCCCTGCTGTTTTTCCACACCTACGGCATGCGGCAGAGTGGGAGCGAGCAAAGTGTGTAGATTGGGCTGAAGAAAGGGGAGTAATAAAGCTGTCACAGTAATGTATGTGAGTCAGAGCCCCCACTGGAGGGGATTCGGCCCGGGGACCGCTCTGCGAGAGGCGGGGTGGCGGGGGGGACACACACTCTTCATCATTCTTCTGGTCTCATCCTCCTCGCCATGCCTTCCGAAGGCGAGGACGCAAACGCCGGGGGGGGCGACCCCGCTCAAACGAGGCTCGGATTTATCAACCGAAAGCGAGATGTAATCAGGAGAAACTGGAGAGTTTCAGCAAACTAAGAGGAGCCTTAAAAAGCAGCATCAAAGGAGATTATCTCCTCTGGGAGGGACCCTGCATCCCCCCCCCCCCCCCCCCCCCCACCCCCCCGATACATTATTCATATATCAACAGTACCTGCAATGCAGAGCATCCTTGCTGTGAAGCAGGGAGGGAGGCAGAACAAAGGGGGGGGGGGGGGGGTGCGGGGGCTTTCGGGGGGGAGGAGGTGGATGGATGAGGGCTGGGAAAGCAGAGCGGGTCGGTGCAGCGATGCTCAGCTATTTAGAGAGAGGCTCATTTTTCTTGTGTTCGCGCACCAAACATCCACACTGGGTTATTAGAGCAGCACATTTAGCCTCCGCTCCACTCGCAGTCGGGAGGAAGGGCATCTTTCTTTTCTTCTGCTTTCATTCCCCCCCCCCCCCCCCCCCCCCCCCCCCCCGTCTTCCTTCCAGCCCGTGCTTTCATTCTGGATCTTACTGTCCTCTGCAGTTCTTCTCATTTCTCCTCTGCACCTTCCCCATCTTTAACCTTTTCCTTTTCATTCTTTTTTTCACCTCCTTTCATTCATCCTGAACCCGACCTTTGTCCTTTTTTCCTTTGTCCTGCTTCAGTCTAATTTTCTCTTCCTTCTTGTCCGTCCTTTATTCATCTCAATAGTTTTTTTTATTCCTTTTTAATCTCCAGCTTTGTTCCAATTCATACTCGCACTTCCGTTCTCCATCATTTAACAGACTCTTTAATTCTTCTTACTTACTCATCTGTTTTTTTCCTTTTATTGTAGTTTTACTACTACTTATTTGTTTTATTTTTAATCGTTTTTATTCTCTCGTATCTTTGTTCCTGTTCCTTCTACGACAAAAGGGACTTTCCTTTTTCCTTATGCTTTTGTTCTACCGCATTTTTTTTGTCATCTGTTCACTTTCCTCCCTCTTTATGTCTCCATTGTCTCTTTTTCTTTTCCAGCCTCACTAAAATCTTTTCAAATATCACGGTCTTTTGATTTTGTCTTTTCTTCTCTATGTCTCCTTCTGCCTTTCTTCCTTCTACTCTTTACACCCCACGTCTGCCCTCTTTTCCCTTCTTTTCCTCTGCTGGATTCTTTCTGTGTTTTTTCTACCTTTCCCCCGTTTATGCATCCATTTTCCTCTCCGCTTTCTCTTCCCGCATTGACCTGCTTGAAGTGTTTTATTGCGGTTCCAATTATTACATTTTTTTTCATGTTTTGCTTCACTTTGTTTCCTTTTCCAGGATTTTTCTGAGACAGCAAAGCACATCAAATTGAATCCTGTGCAGCACCTGTTGCCCCCTCTTTCACGCCTCTTTCTTTTTGAACAGTTGACGAGTTGCCGCCAACGAGAGGAAAACGAATCCAGCTGAGAAATGTGAGTGATTTCAGTAAAACTCTCTGTTTCCTATGAATGAAACATGAACCTGTGCGCGACCTCCTTCGCTGTGAGGACAAACTCTGAAGAAGTCAAAGGTTTCTCACTCATGATGACATGTGACACACACACACACACCTACACACACACACCTGTCGCGTTTGTGTTTCTTCCCACTCTTCTTCTTCTTCTCTCTGCGGGAGGGCGAGGAGCTGCCGAACCTGTTGATGGAGAGAAAGAGACGCAGGCGTACCGTGACTGCAGAACGACCAGGAGGACTGGGGTTTGTGCCTTTGTGTTTTGCTAAACGGCGGTGTCATCCTCCAGTAGCTCGTCTCTCTTCTCTCTCCGCTCTCTTTTGTCTGCTCTATTCTCCACCTCTGATTCTCTCGCCTCCTCACCCTCTTTCTCCCACCTTTGGCTGACCTCGTCAAAAAAGCCGAACGGAAGACGGGCTTCGCGGTCGCTCCCCCGCCCTCCCCCCCACAGGTTCGCTATCTGATGGCTCTTGTGCAACATTCACACCAAGGTAATTGGAGGAATGATAATTCTGTCGGCAGAGGACAAATGGAGGCACTTCATCAGCGGGAGCCGTTTCCACTCACCGGCTCCTCCGACGGCCTGATTTCTTCTTCTTCCTCTTCTTCGGACGAGGGGATGGAGAGCTGCTTGATTTCCTCTTCACCCTGAATCGGCCGTAGACGGGAGAAAAACAGAGAGAGAGAGAGAGAGAGAGAGAGAGAGAGAACCAGCGTCAGGATGGCTGGACTCATCCACCAGTGATTGCTATTATAATCATTTTCTACTTTTCCATTTCAGATTACAGTTATTTGCCGCGTCGATAACTAGACGATAACTGTGTTTTCTCATTTCCTCCGTTCATTCAGCCGTAGCGCAATATTCACGCAACGCGGTCGACGCATCCCAACAACAAATGACTTGGAGGAAATGACACTTAATCTTGTCCACAAAGTGCCACATACAGACGGCGGCACCCCAAAGACCATCTGTATGATGGTTTTCAAATAATAATGGGTGTTTATTGCTACGTGGAGGCCATGGCTGTGCCTGAACCTTTCTGATGTCTTCATCCTGAGATCACATTAGTCTATATGTTGGGATGTTGAACACATGCAGCCGTGGCACTGCCAGCTAATTTGTCGCTTATGTGGCGACAGCTGCTCTGCACACAATGCGTGTGTGTGTGTGTGTGTGTGTGTGTGTGTGTGTGTGTGTGTGTTTCTAAGCTCCCCAGGCTACCTGCTGTCACTGTGGTAGCCGTGTTCGTAGTCTCCGTCTTCGTAGGCCACGACTTCGGCGTCCTCGTACTCGTCGGGCGGGTAGTGCAGGTGGTTGACGCTGGAAGCACAAAGACATTTTCAAAGTTGGAAAATTTCCATCGGAAAAAACTTTTTTTTTATTTGTGGGAAGAAATGTTAATAGACCAGGAATTTACTAAATTGAAGTTTGGCTCTTAATAGGGAACTTAAATATTGTTGGGGCAAATATATTTGAACATAATCCTGAATAAACATGCAGCAGCTCAGTTTGCCGCCAGGCTGTTGAGGCACTTTGCATTCCTTTAACCCCTTTCACATATGATTTCTAGAATAATGGACCACTCTTTTGAGTCCAGAGAAAAAGACTACTGAAGCCACACATTTGAGACATTATAGACAAAGTCCTTCACAACATACCTGACAAAGTGAAGTATGTTTTTATATTATGCGGTAATATGTTTAAACACATTTCATGTATCATTGACGTTTAACTTACACAATATCACTTATAAAGAGAGAAAGCCTTGGCCGACACATGATGCTGGTCTGTCCTCATTATATCGCTGATATCACAAGACATTTCCAGCTCAGATTTACTCTGCAATGATCATCATGAATTATGAAGTGTTGGTGCCCAACCAGATGTGAGCTTTGGCTGGGATGCCGAGCTATTTGGTCCATATCATGGAAATGAGTGACAGAACCTGAAACCCCCTTAAAACTGACAGTTCATGTTTGGACCCTGATACTTGCTGGCTGGCTTGTGCTGCTGCTGTGACATACGATGAAAAATGAACCACAACTTGCATTGTCTTGCATTAAAACGTAGTGTTATCACTTTGTCTCTGTAATTTACAGACAATGCTTTTGCTACCTGGGGGCTCCAAGGCTCCCCCTTCCCTGTCGCCGTGAACGGTCTGGAAACAAAAGATGGATGGATTATAGAAGATGGAAGGATAGGGAAATAAATATGAAATAAAACCGATCTGTTTCACTTGAGTTTTGATAGCGGAAAGGATTTCAGTGTTTCACTGCAGCAAACGCATCATTATCCTCAATGGGCTATAAAGAAATTCAGATTTCATTCTGCGTGGTACCTGCGATTCTCCACGCTCGATCAGCATGTGTAACAAAACTTTTCTACAGTCGGAGATTGTGGTTGTCACCTCATATTACAAAACATTATCGCCACCTTCTGTAAAGGAGTGTTTGACTCGAGCCCAACCCAATGAACACCGGCGGGACTCAAGTTCTATACTGACATTTGTAATTGTAATCCCTCACGCCCGCCGCTCTCACACTCTTACAGCTCAGCTTGCGGGATTCATATCTTCCCACTTGTTTCTCACTCATACTGCATACTGACAGATGGATGCACCCCCCTCTTCTCTCCATCAGATCTGACCTTAAGAGAGCGATATGAAGGACGACCCGATGCTGTCACGCCTCTCTGCACCACATCACAAACTCAGCATGCAGCGCTCTGGGTTCACATACACAGCAAATTCAACATGTGGCACAGCATCGCAGCGATGAAAACAAAGACATAACCTCCATGATTGAGCGTGCAGCCTCAATTATAAGCAGAGAGATGAGAACAGGCAGAAGTAATGAGACGAGGAGAGCGAGGCGACTTGTGGAAACACAGGACGGAGCGTCTTCATAAACACGGCACACATAGGATGAAATGTTTGCGTCAGATTAAAATAAAAGACTTAAATAAGCGATGTTGAGTAGGGAGGGAGAGAGAGAGAGAAAGAGAAAGAGAGGGCGGAGAGGACTTGTGAGCACAGCACAAGGCCTCTAATTGGCTGAGCACCACTGGGCACAGCAGGGAGCCCAGGCACCGGCAGAATAACCTCACCGCCACAAGTGCACACGTGCAGCAGCTCTGATGAGTCGACACGCTTTACAAAAATCATGTTAATTTCAACCGGTGTGACAAAAACGAGGCAGGGGAAGAAGCCAGCTGTAAGCAGCCGGGCTCCTACAAACCTCTCGCGGTATGGGAGAACACTCCCTTAGAGGCTGACATTTCACACACATACACTGATGACACTCGTTTTATCACAAACATGTTTTTTTTTTTATTTATTTATTTTTTTTAACATTGAGTCACACTGAAGTACTTACTCTGATCAATCTCTCTTTGAGTTACTCAGAGAAAACTTCCTTAAAATCCATCTTGTTACTAACCAGCTGTTGAAAAGCTCCAGGTGAGAAGTTGAAGGTTTGACCTTCAGGCTGAACAAGGCGGTTGGAGTGAATCTCAACACCACTGCATGTGGATAGTTATCCATAAAGCAGCATGACATCAACTGTAGAATAACACTTTCAATGTTTCAGGTGAAAACGCAAAACTTTCGTTTCGTTTTGAGTGTCTGTTTACGCAACAAGATTAGTCGTAGCTACTGAAAGCAAGATGTTTCGAGGTAGTAAATCACACTGTACATTAAGCGATTATTATACACTCCTCCCAGTAGATCACATGATCTGGGAGACATAGTCATAAAGGCAAACTAATTGGATATTTTGAGTTATTTTGCAGCATCTGTCAGACGCGACCTTCAGTGCATCCAGTTAATAGATCAGCTTCCCAACGTGTTTACACGCCATATCACGTTTGTGCCCATTTTACACTTGCAAACTCACAGACTTACTAATATATTTCAATTCAGAAAGCATCGAACCAGCACAAGGAGGGAGAAAATCTCTGCTCTATTCTATTGCATTGCTGCACTTAAGTGCTCATTACTGTTCGCTGTGCTTTTCGCAGTTCACTGTATAAACAATAGTGCAACACATGAGACTTCACAGTCGGTCGGTCTGCATCAGATAGGGCAGTAAATTGATTTTCAATGGCGACTATATGCACTTAAACTGCATTGATGGGGGAAGCCTGATAATGACCAGTTCATTTAAAGTGCGCTGTACCGGGGGACACATCTGCAGCAACTGGGGCAATAACAGACTTCGGACCTGGGCGGGAAATCACTGGATTTAAACAAATTATACATTAAATGATGCTCAATGATACTCTTTAAATGCAACAATGCATGCATTTCAACACTGCTGAAAGTATAGTGTTGCTCTATTAGTAGAAAGGTCATCTCTTAATCGGAAGGTTCTATGTGGAATTTCCCATCTCCCCCTGTCCACACGTCAAAGTGTCCTTGAGCAAAACACTGAACTCCAAATAGTTCCTTTTAGATGGTTTGAGCACTTTGCATGGAAGCCGCCTCCATTGGTATGTGAATGTGCGTGAATAGGTAAATGCGATAAACAGTATAAAGTGCTTGGAGGACTGTTCAAACCTTTTAAAATCCATTTAAATTTGATTATGTATGCCATCAAAAGTTATACTGTAATATGTGATTTCTAAGTAAAATTATTTATTTTAGCTAATATGATTGTGAAAATTGAAATTGAAGCACTTCATTACTACTTGTTTATCAGATTTTTAGTCGTCGCTGCTGGTATTTAAGTCTTTAAGTATTTAAATATATTTGATTTAGTTGCCATGGCGGCTGGGATCGGCTCCAGCATCCCATGACCATGAATTATAAAGCAGAATTGAAGATGTGTTGAGTCTTCTAAATGACAAAATACAATCACATTTTGTCAGAGAAAGTGTTTGTTGCCGTTTGTCCAGTTCACATTCATTGTCTAGTTTTGGCATTTCTAAAAAGCTCATTCTAATTGCCAGCTTTCGTGTCATGTTTCCCTCAGAGCAGATTCCCTGCAGGGCCTGAGGAGCACAGCCAAAAAGAGCAATTAACAACAATTCAAACTATCTAGTGGTCCCTGTGCTTAGTCATTAGTGATAAATCAACTCATTCCCCCATCGAGTCTGTAATCTCTTAATTGATGCCATGCTCCAACGTGCAGGAGGCATCTGTCCAGTCCAGACAGCGCGCCTGTTAGGCAGATGAGCGACTGTCCCTGTGTTTATAGTAGGAAGCCCCCCCTGATTCAGCCTCCATGCTGAGGAAGGGGCAGTGACGGACTGTGGCCGGGCCCTCCCGAGCGCTGCGGCACGCCAAGGGGCAGCTCATTCATATCCTGTCAGAGACAGCTACTGAAGGCCTGGATATATTTCCACTGCTCCTGCGGAGGGGAGGATGGACCACTTAACTTCTATTCACGAGGATCAGGGGAGAGTGCCGCAGCTGCTTTAAAGTACCGACTGTGCGGGGAGCACAATGGAGCAAATCCACCATCGACCTCCATGTAGCGAGTGCCGAACGACACAAATCCACAGAGCAGATCCGCCGCTAGTCCAATCACATATGCGGCCTTCGTTTCCCGAGGAAAACAGGCCATTTTGAGGTATTTCATCAGATTTTGAGGGTCGTCGTCTGCTTGTAAGCCAACCGGGCTCAGAGGCTTTACACTGTGCATGCCTCCTCTGCCATCCATTCTGCGGGAAATCGATGTGGGGCACCGGTGAACAGTTATGAGCCAGCACATCCACGCTCACTGCAGGCGCTTTATTGCCGGTGTATGAGAGCATTAAGCTACAGCTGAGGGGCCCGGGCCTGTCAGTGCCACCGGTCCCCAAGGGAAACGCGGCTTCGGAATAAAACCTCCCAGTTGAGAGCAAAGTCAAACAGGCTCGGGGCGGCAGGATCATTTGCAGCACGACGGAGGTAGAAGTCATTCATTTACATATCACATCTACACTATATTGCAAAAAAAATATTGGCTCGCCTGCTTTCACACGCATATGAACTTGAGTGACATCCCGTTCTGAAACCAGAGGATTTAATAAGATGTTGGTCCACCATTTTCTGCTATAACAGCTTCAACTCTTCTTGGGAGGATTTCCACAAAGTTTAGGAGCTTGTTTATGGGAATTCTGGACCATTTATGAGTTCAGACACTGATGTGGGACGAGAAGGCCTGGCTCGCATGAGAGCATGAAATTGAATGTCCTGATATGCTGCTTAAATGTCTTGGTATGCTGAGGCTATCAAAGTGTCTTTCACTAGAACACAGGGGCCGAGCTCAACTCCTCAAAAACAAGCCAACGCCATAATACATCTTAATCCTTCCTCCAACAAACTTTACACTCAGACAAGACCCGTTCTCCTGGCAGCCACCAAACACAGACTGCCCATTCAATTGCCAGACAGAGAACCAGTCGTATTTATGTGTTAGGATATTAACAGAAACCTGTGGGTTAAAACATGCATGGTGGGGGATGAAATCAATCTAAATAATAGTTTTAATGTGTATTTATGATGAGGTTCTAGAGATACAACTCTGATAACTAAAGAATGCGTCACGTCAGTGATAACCATTGTAGATTTTTGGTGTGTAGAAAGAGTGAGAATAAGTTAGGATCAAGGTTATAATGGTTGAGAACAGAATTAAAAAAAAACCTGGCAAAGTATTACATCGATTAAAAAAGGCCCTACACTGATAGAATTGTAATTCTCTGTGTGTGCATGTGGACTGGAGAAATTCCAGGAGTTCTGGCTCAGTAATTCTCTATTAAAGTGGAATTTGTAAAGTCGATTTAGTAAAACTGTCTGAGTATAAAGCATGCACCACCTTGTGTCTAAAACCTGAGAAATGAGTTTACATTTTCAAGCAATTAAAAGTGCTGCTTGTTTATTTCCAATCACCAAAGTCCCACTGCGGCTTTTCCAAATACACAATCCACTGCCCGCCTTCACTCTTCACAAACTTGTAACAACAAATCAATGGAATGTATTTTTAAGATTGGTATATCATCACTGAACAAAATTTTACAATGCTCACATGTACTGATGTTTTTCTCTGTGTGTATGTGTGTGTGTGTGGTTGGGGTTACGGCCTGGGTGAGTGGGGAGGATGAAGAGGAGAAGTGGGAGGATAACAACCCTGCAAAATTACCAGCTTCTTCAATTTTCCACATCAAGGCGTTCCCGGAGAGGGAAAGCTGCAGAATTGGAGGCGCGTGCAGACGTCCCAAATTGACCTGAGTCAGAAGTGCCCTTGAGAGTGAACTAATGTGAGAAGCAAAACAAACAAAACTTCCTGTATCTTAGACGTTTGCGTCCTCTGGGCACAAAAAAAAAAAAAAAGAGTTTATGCTACTTTACTTTTCTGTGTGTGTGTGTGTGTGTATGTGACTCTCTTCTTCGGCCTCTCCTCCTCATTTAAATGTCAGACACCGGCTGAAGTGCAGAGGAGGGAGAATCATCAGTCGTGTCTGTGAGACAGGAAGCATCAGCGTCATTACAAGTCATTAGTCCACAGGCGGCAAGCCGGGTCGCCGTCGCTTCTCTCCATCATTCACACGCTCACTCCGTCGTACACACACACGATGTGATGGAGTGACTCAGGAGGACCACCTCGCCTCCAACCTGCTGTTGCTATCTCCAGCATTTTTCAAAGTTGTGGGTGTGGCTCTGTGTTGGTTTTTTTGTTGTTATTTTTTCTTTTTTTCTTGATGGCTTCCACCTGATCCACGCTTCGCCTCAGACCTCTCCTCGCTCTCCCTCCCACCTCACGCTGGATGCTTGAACGAGACTTAATGCTAAACAAATTGACAATTATCATGCCAATCTTTGCCTCATTGGCTTCCAGCGGTGTTCAGAATAGACTTTAAAATGCTGCTGATTATTTTCAAAGCACCGGGGTTTAACCATTCTCTCTGTGCTCGGATAAAGGCACTGCCAGTCAAAAAGCGAAGGATTCAAATTAAAATTTATTGCACTTCTGCAATTATGGACCGTGTGCTGTGGAAGTGGCTGCCTGAAGACATTATTAGAGAGGCAGACCATTTCGCACGACCTCTTTTAAAATCAATCCTTGTTCGCGTTTTATATTTATTCTTGTCTGGTTTGATTAGATTTATTCATTTTGAAGCATTTCTGATCACTTTGTATTTAATTTACCATCAAACTTTTTGAATTGCTGTACGAGTTACAAAAAGTGTGAGTGAGTGAAGAGAGGTTGTGAACGATCTATCTATCTATCTATCTATCTATCTATCTATCTATCTATCTATCTATCTATCTATCTATCTATAGTATTTTATTCACAGTGATGACAAATTTGGACAAATAAACTGTGACTTGGCAATGAAAAACTCAGATTTTTTATTCGTTTTGTTTCTTTATATTGATAAATTTAACATTTGGTCGCCATAACAAGTAGCTCGGATGACTCAGCCCTTCACAAGAAGAGAGATGACATCAACTTCATGAGGTTTATAAATCAAAAGATAACTGAACAACAAGACAGAGGATAAAAGTTGTGCATTTTTCATTTCATGGGGACTTGAAGTAACTGTTTGTTTTTTCTGTCATCCATTTCACTGGAATTGATCCACTGACTCACTGCGAGGGTTCCTTTTTTCATGGCGTCATTTTACAGGGGGTGAACAGTAATCCTGCCATATTGTCAAATACATTGAATGTGCATCTTTCAGTGAGTGTCAAACAATCCCGCTGCACTGTTAGCTAAGCACAACATCCCACAGATGATTTTAGAAAAGGACCAACATCTGACTACTTAGTTCTAGGTTTAGGCCTCAACGCTGAATGACGGTGAAACCAAAACTGTACACTAATGGCAGCATTTACAATATAAAATGCTAAATATCAACAGCTTAATATGTCTTCTGTATTATTCTGTTTCGTCTACAGGGATTTTTAAAATACATCTTTATTTCTCATTTATTCTACCAGGAAATCTCTTAATATAAAATGTCTTTGCCAAGGCCAAGAAGCAAAATGCTACAGGAACAGAAATTGTATACTAAACATTTCTATGTACTTTAAGAAGGAATGACACTCGTCTGTTAGATAAAATATTGATACAGTAGTGATTGTTCCACATTGTTCCATGACCAAGACCATTAATCTTTACAAGGGGGTAAAGCTTGGATTCGTCCAGAACATCGATAATAATGGATCCCACCTTATCCAGCTGTGAAAAGTGCATTGTTTCTAGTTGGCATGAGCTACCGGCTTTGCACATTTTCTCCGAGTAATTTTATTCTGAGCCCCTCTTTCGTCTTCTTCAGCCACTGAGCTTGATTAATTGTTCTCAACTCCTAATGTGGAGTTGAAATTGACCTCTGAGAGCTGCTCGGTCCCTGATGAACTGAGGCGCATGCTGGGGTTGTATGTCAAATCATTAGTACATCTGTCTGCAAACATACATGTTCACGTGCCTGTATATATTGGGAGAGATAAGACGTTTGCAGTCATCTCTGCCCTCCTCTGTCCCTCTCACATAATTTACTAGAAACAATCAAAGCACACAAACATCATCAATATTTTACTGCCGTCACTTGGAGGCCCTTTTTACTGGGCCGGTTAAACCAGAAGAGAGCGAAAATGGGTTCGTTTCTTCTGTCTATTTCTTTTTCCCATCACAGCAGAATGAGTTTCTGATGGTTTGTGTGTGAGAAAATGAGACACAGCAGAGAATGTATTCTGATATAAATCAGACTATATGGTAAACAGAGAGAGTGTTGTGATGAAGAACGATCTCTCTGCCCATCATGATCTCAGTGCGATGATCCACGTGGAACACGTTATTTCCCTTGATGTTGCACATTGTCAAACTTACACTGGTTGTGCGTGTGAGCCCTCTCTGGTGATGACACCCTCTTTGTCCATCAGCATCTGTCTGAACGTGCTCACTTTCTGTCGGATCTCCTCCTCTGTGTACCTGCGGACACAAACACACAACAGTTAGTCTCGCTCGGTCCTTAGTGTGACGGCATGCGAATGCCAAATTGAAGCTTTCAAAAAAGCAGCAGCGGTGAAGCCAACTATCATCCATCATGGCTGTCAGATGCTGCACACAGGAGCCACGCGACCGCCCCCCCCACCCCCCCTAGCTAACACACAGTCCGGACACAAAGGCAGAGATCGTCCTCATTCTGTGGGGAAATGATGCCCGGCACCATCTCGTAGGTTTTGATGACTCACCGTCGACCTCTCGGGTCCCTGGAGGGCCCGCACTCTGTGTCATGTTTCATTCTGCAAGTGAGCGCTGAAACTCGCTGACTTGAGAGCAACTGTGGGGCAGCATGAGGCTCCGTCAACAAGCTGACACAGCCAGAACACCACGGGCCGCAGCCCACAGATTACCCTCTCTGTCAAGCGCTAGATTTGCATACACACTTTCTGATTTTCACAACTGATTTTTTTTTTTTTACTTCTTTTTTTGCTACCCTTGCGCTCGGCAGCTGAAATAATCAGTGACATTGTAAATTCGCTGTGATCTGACAGAACATAACGAACAGAGCAGGAAAGGTAAAAAGCATTCAGAGCCATGGGTTACATCCCCTCAGCTTGTGAATCACACGAGCCACCGTGAGGAGTGCTGACAGCTCTGCGGCAGAGGCGGTAATGCTGCAAGCAGGCTGCCTGAACAAGTCCCGTACTCCCCTGCACACCCTCACAGGATCGCTTGTGCAAGGCCACGTACTTGACAGGACATGGACCCTCTTCACCGCACTGTACGCTGCGCCCATCTCCAGATGTAACCACACCACCCTCAAACCCTCTCCACGCTGCACTCAGGCTCTGGTAATGAGCTGTAATGAGCTACAGAGGCAGGGAAACAAGAAGGGCGAGGGGCGGATGGAGGGAGGAGAATAATAAAGCTGTGAGAGAGAGAGAGAGAGACAGAGAGAGAGGCCCCGGAGCTCACTATTAGACTGAATGGGAGCCAATGCCATTAATAATAAACTGTAATGTCTGAACAGTTACAGATCTCAGACCGGGCTCCAATGCGAAGCCACTAATTACGTCTCAAGAAAGTGGGAATGTCCTGCTTTCACAGTCAAATGAAAAAGATGAAACTTTGGAGATGCTTTCTTATAAAGGTTTTTTTTTTTTTTTTCCCAATAATTTCTTTATAAAGTACAAGCTCCACTTGCAATTAATGAAACTGGGGAACCCACAGTGTATCACTGAGTGCAGCTACATTTATAAAGGAGTAGTCCAGCATTATTTAAAGAGTGAAAGTCAAGGTGTTTTCTCGTCTGCCATTATAAGGTGGATCCTGTTGAATTGTAGGAGTGAGTGTGATCCACATACACCAGTGTGTACCAAACCAAACCATCTATTCTGACTGTGATATGAGCCAGAAATACTGTGTGACGGCCCTAAAAAGGCACAACCTCTCCCCTCATGGAAAAAAAATACAAGTGCAGATTCCTTAAATATCTTCAGGAAACCGTTTTGGTTTATTTTTCATTTCCTTTAGATGGCTGCATACAGCCATACATCTAAGGCCTTGTTGGTGTTTACATGACAACGTTTCGAATAAAACTCATAATGTTTATGTTTTCGATTTAAAAAATCATGACAATCATGACATTGTTGTTATTATCCATGGCGTTTAAAAAAAAAGTTGCATTTTCCCCCGTTTCCACAGAGCATTTTCGAAAAGCTGTGTTGTCAGTAGCTCTGAGCACTGTTGTTTTGTAAACAGACAATCAGAACACAACAGAAGTTTTCACTTCACTGTTGTCTAATTTGGGCCTTCGTGAGCTTTGACATAAAGAAATGACTGCAGAATACAAACAAGTGTGGTTCTGTTTCTCATGATAACATCTGAAATCTAATCTTCCTATACGAGAAATCTAAGTCCGGGCAGACAGTCCACGAGTCAAACTCTTCTATGGTGACGGATTGTCTCTCAAACTCTCAGCTCATGATTGGACTGCTCTCATATGCAGGATTGTAAAGTAAGCAATGACTCATTTCAGCATGGCAATAACATTAGTCTGAGGGTGTTTGCTTTTCCTCAGATTAAATATGGGGGCCCTATCGCGCTTTCCGAGTCGGCTGCTATCGTGGCATTGACGGAGTGCAGAAAGAGATTAGGAGAAGTGTGATGGAGAGTGGAGACCACTGGAAGAAGGCCCGGCAGAGAAAAACAAGAAGAAGCCGGCGGGCGTGACAGCGCCATCGAGTCTTGCTGAACGGCAATCAGCCCAGCAGCTGTCAACTCAGCACAATGGAGGCTGCATCGTGCACTTTATATTCATGGCTTTTCAGTTGTGGTGCACGAGCCATCCCCACACTTTAGCTGCTGTCCGACAGTTCTGACACCTGGGTTGTCTTCGCCGAGGATCAAAGATACGATGCACACTGTCGGCCGCGTGACGGGTTTGAGCCAAACGAGGCTTCGGCTACTTTACACTGAGCTCGTGACGGCGCAAGTGCCAGCACTGCTGATACCCTCGGTCTAAAGGAGGCCAGGAGAGGTCAGAAGTCATGAAGTAGACCCCCTACAATCATCAACCCGCCTCTCTCTCTCTCTCCCTCTCTGTCCTCTCACTGAACTGCTTGATCCTGAAGCTCAGCATGGCTTCACAGCGTGAGGCGCAAGTTGCGTTTGATCGGTCGAGCGCTCAAACCAAAGTCAAAAGCTGCGTGCGCAGCAGTGGTGCTGCTTTGACAAAAAGCCCAAGGTTTCAGAAGCGATAGCAGCGAGAATCCCCCCCCCTCCAGTAGAAGCTGAGGAAAGGAGAGAGCTTCCTCTTTCGCCAACAGCAAATTTCTGCGCTGCGTGGCGAAGAGAAGTTGGAAGGAAGAAAAAAATCCATAGCAGGCTCAAAATCAATGCGCTCAAATGGACACATATTGGGTGTTTGTCAGAAGCTATTTGGACGCAGAAACAACACATCTCTCATCCGCACATTTAATTAGCACTTCTGTAAAGGTAGCAGCCTTCTGCCTAACACGCCATCTGTTCTGGCCTGACGTGCTGCTGGGAAGGCGGCTGATTGGAGCGGTCACTCCCAGCAAGACTGGGAAGCGAGCGCTGATTTGAAATTAATGTTCAGCTGAGCATACATGTGTGTGTGCATGTGCGTCTGTGTGTGTGCATTCACACAAAGTTAAGGTGGGATTGTTCACAAGCCAGTCAAGTGGAGCCAAATGAAGCCCATTTAGCCCAGGCTGATTGCCTGCATCATGCAAAAAATCCCAGAGATTCGGGTGAAGACAGATAGGATGGGGGGCATCAATCAGAGCAGGGGGGGGGGGCTCCTCCGCAACCCGGGCCATGAAAAATCACCACGATTAAAGAAGCTGATTGGAGTAATTAGAAAGCTCCGAGCACACACACATTCCCCCCTCTATTAACTCGCCATCCTGGAAAATGAATAGTTGTGGCCCCGAGATCGTCCTTACACTGATGGCCATCGATTTGATGAGGAGCGCCGATGTGTGGGGCGTGTGAGCGCTCGTTCTGACTGCCGCTGATGTCTTTGTGCTTAATGTCGGAGCAGCTTTTCCTCTCCGCAAGTCGTCCCCGGGTGCTGCTGCACACCTTGGAAAGTCTGCAGCCATCAATCCTGCGCCCGAGAGCGCTGAGTGAAAGCGATGCTGGTGTAGTTGAAAAGATTGAACGGCGGAGGGGAACGCGCTAAGCCGAAACCCGAACACCCCCACGTTTCTGTTCCACGGGGCAGAATAAAAACAGCCTGCCGAGATCTGCAGTGGAATGGTTTTTTATCTCGAGTGGAGGGGATTTTCAATTGATTCGTTCTACAGTCATAGATTTTCTAGTTAGGTAACAGATAACCAGATAGCCCAGAGAGAAAGGGCAGCACTTTATATAGCTGCTCCTTTCACCTCCACCTTTGTGTAAGCAGATCAATGGCTGGAGCAGCGCAATCTGCCATTTGTGATTGCTCATGTTCTCTAAGACCTGCTGTAACAACAGGATTTGAAAGTGTTTTTGTCTGGTACGGACCTTATATATTGGTTTTGGAGCCCTGCAGTGACAATGTATAAAATGGGTCAGTCTTCCCAAGATCATTCTCCTCCAATTTTCAGTCCTCTTGGATAGCAGCTTATCGTCTTATGACGCAGGCCTCGGCTCTCAAGAAAAAAAACTCCATCAGAGCAGCGATAGCGCTGTGCTTTAACCCTCAAAGGCTCTGAGAACAGCTCTCTTAATAAGGTTCAGGCCACGTGCATCTCTTGTAATTCAAAAAGTGTCACTGCAGATGTTACTAAAGCAACACCGAGATGCGGCAGTAATAAACCTCTTCTCTTTCTGTCTCAATTCTCTCCTGTGCCTGGAAAACCCATTCCATTGTGGGCACTTACCTGCACGTAATTTGCAAATTTAGCCCCATTGGGTCTTACTCGTCTGCACCGGGCCAGACCTCTGTACTTGACTTACAAACAACAGAAAATCATTGTGCAACACACCTTTTGTTTGTGTTTGGTGAAGCACAAAGGCTAATATCTTGTGCTTATTATTTAAAAGGCTCTGAATAGTGGTGCTCAACCAGTTCTGCGCATGCATAGAGGAGGTGGCACAGTTTTTGCTGTGGACAAACAAAAGCTTCACGTTCCGGCTGAGAAGCCAACCTGCATGTGTGTGTAAATGTGTAAACACAGGTGCCAACTGAAAATCCAGATTTGGCCAACCATTTTTTTCTTTTTTTTTAATGTATTTAGGGTCAACTCGTTATTTCTCTGCAAAATATGTTCTGTATCTAGGGGGGGATTTCTTTTTAAGTTTCTCCAAATGAAAAGTCACAACTGATTCACAATTCTGCAGCAAACTGTAATATATCAAACAATCATACCTCCCAAGCAACATTCCCTCTTCATTCTTGCATCATGATTTAAGCCGCTAACAGCCCGATGATCGTATTTCAAACAATAAACTTGGAGGATTTATGAGAGTAAATCGGATTGGTTGTCTGTGTATCTTGCAGCAAACTGTGCGGATTTACTTCAAATGAAAATGTTTTGCCTTTGAGAAAAATTAAATCTAACAGACAAGGACACCGTGAATTTGTCCTCTGGAAAAGAACTGCTTTACATGGGACTGTGCACAACTTGTTAAGGCAGTATTACATATCACAGTCACTTTTTGGCTTCAAGGGATGTTTAAGGCCAGTGGAAAACTGCGAGTGGAAAATAAAGACATTTATTATTGCTATTTTGGCTTCTTTTAAATTATCATGAGGGTTAGGGTTATGAAATCACTTCTCAAAATGTTTATGCGAATTTTAACATCTGCTAGAAAAATCTAAGTGTAATATTTTAATTCAAGAAAAAAAAAACTTGTTACACTTGTTACAAGCAAAAGTAGCTCATTTTTTATTTAATTGTTTTTACATATTTTTGAAGGGTCTGTTTCTCCGGTGTGTGTTTAAGGGCAGACCTGAGTTGCCTGCAGTGGAGCTTGAGTGAAGGCTCTGTGTAAAGAACTCATTAAATCGCTAGAAAGAAAAGCGTCAGACACCACGGGAGCTCAAACTATATGCACAATCATTATGGCCTAATTAACGAGGAAAAACACCCCTGAAACACAGCCCGGACCCTTGAAGGCAGCGCTGCCCTTGAGATGTGAATCCGTTGGTTTGCTGATTTGTTGTAAGAAGCCCAAAGTTGGATAGGAATATTGAAACATTCAATTTATGAAGATGTTTTTGCAGGGGAGGTCGATAAAACTGTGTTGATAGTGCTGCATTCATGCACCGTATCCTCTTAGAGCCCCTCTGACACATCATGCCTCATGCCCCTCCACACAGATGTCATGTATAAACGGTCTGATGTATGTAACACCCCCTCCTAGACAATCTAATATACATAAAATGGCTATGCTCCCTGCAGTGGGGGAGCACGCGATACACCAATGAACGTGGGGGGGGGGGGGGGGGGGGAGGAAGTGCTACAATGCCTCGGGTGGCAGAACGAACACACTCCTTTAATCGCTGAACCGGTCTAATTGGCTCCCACAGTGAGGCCATCACCATTTATCTAGCTCTTATCTCTGGAGAGGGGCACGGCTAGACTACGGCCTGGGGGCAGAGTGCAAAGTGTGTGTGTGTGTGTGTGTGGGGGGGGGGGGTTGTCGACTCCCATACTGGCAGGGTTAGAGACGACGGCTGGCACCCACTCCCAGGCTGATCCTCCCCGATGTCCCGAGTCAGGACCGACAGTCGGGAGACGGCATCACGGCTGAGGGTCTTGGCTTCCATCCACAACAATGAAAACAGACTCCAGCCTCCATCTTTAATTGTGTCTAATGCCTGGCACGGCGCTCGCTCGCTGCCCCCGTGTTTCATCCCCCACTTTATCCCCTTAATCCTGCACACATGCACACGTGCTCGCTTGCTGAGAGAGGCACATTGAAAATGGGAGAGGCGGGGGTGGCAAATATGACCACCCCGCCCCCACCCCCCACCCCCCTCCTCTTAGTGCAGCTTAACAAGGCGAGCTGAGTCCGTCCCGAGCTTTAACACTCTGGCCGAGCGAGTCCGGGCACGAGGATGAGCGAGCAGAGCCGCTCGGCACATGTGTCGGGCTCCTCTCGTATTCTGTCATCATTAGCCAAGCTGCTGGCCGCCGCCGCCGCCGCACTGTTCCACCAGACATCATGGCTCTTTTACATCGCTCTCAAACCACGAACGACATCCACTCCAGGCCAGCACATGAGTGGACCTTGACAGATGGCAACAGTGAAGCCCCTCTCTCTCACCCTCTCTCTCTCTCTCTTTTTTTTTTTTTGGTCAGAGTCTACCAGCAGCTCCTGTTCAGTGACATCAATCTGCTGTAGCACTGCCATTATCCCACAGCCTTAATGAGGCTCCACAGCCAGACAAGAGCAGTCACACTCAAGCAAAGAGGGACAAAAATGAGCCAAAGGGAAAAAGGGGGCCTCTAATCCTGCCCCACCTTATCAAAACACTCCCACTCCATCGGCGAGAAGGAAGGGTCTTACATTCTGGTATTCAAGCGCACACATCACCTCTTGTATCTCGACTTAAACAACCAAAACGAAAAGAAAACTCAAATCAGATCGCCTTTGATTCACTTGAATCGGCTATTCCCTCGGATTAACCAGCTTTTTCTGTAAACGACAAATGTGAAGCGAGCAAAATGTCAGGCGGTGTCAGTGGGGAAGTGACTTTTTTTTCCACACCGACACGGGATCACGGAGCTCGTCGTTAATTACGGTCTCGGCGAGGCGGGAGTTTGCCTGCGAGTAGCAGCAGTGTGTGTGTGTGTGTGTGTGTGTGTGTGTGTGTGTGTGTGTGTGTGTGTGTGTGTGTGTGTGTGTGCAAATCCACCAGAGATTGTGGGGGTTTTTTTTCCGACTGCATTCTCGGCCGTTACCGTGGCTCTTCCTAACTTGGTGCTGGATGTCATGTTAATGAGAAAAACTACATTGAATCAGAGTGTGTGTGCCCTTTGTCTGGCTGTCTCCATGGCGACCCCTCTGACAGCAGTTATTCAGAGATGAACAGGAGCGCTGCAGAGTTCAAGTGTTGGAGGTGGGATGTAGCACAGTAAAAATACCTTGTTGTACCTAAGGTGGAGTGATTTCAGGTCTTTGCACTTATATTTTTGAACCAATTGTTTCTTCTGCTCAGAATGTCAGTGCCGGGGTCAGTTTGACCAACTGTCTGTCCTCCAGCTGTTTGACACAAAGAGTACGAGATTAAAAAAATAAACTGCTTAGCTAAAAGTTGGCAGAACAACAGCAAAGAGCTGTGATGTTGGCTCTTTGTGACGTGATACCATATGTTTAGCTGGACAAATTGAACACTGAGGAAACTTTCTCACCCTATGATTGAGTATGACATGTATGAGAACTCTTTTGTCTTATAGGTTGACCATTCATGCTTTGCCACTCCCATTTTTCTTAAAACGGTGTGCGTGAAGCGTCACATGATGACATTACGTAATGATGCACTCAGAATAACTCCAGTGTTATATGTAAATATGTAAACACAGCAATCGATACTGGCCATCATACATATTTGACATATGTTGACTTCCCACAACTCTGCCGCTCATCTCATATACAGTTTGTATATTCTTCTTGTTGAAAATGAAATGAACAGGCTCTCCAATAGTAGAATATTATATATCCAGAGACACTGGGGGAATTATACTGAACACATTTCCTTATTTATTGTTCAAGGTCTCTATGCAGCATTTAACTCAATTTCCAATTTTTGTATTCCTATTCGATCTCAAGGGGCATTTTCTCAGACAAAATCTATATTTTTTTAATCATTAAATCCTTCACTTATTTGATTTTCGATTGCCTTCTTCTCAAAAGTTGTAAACAAAGGTTGTCTGATCATCTTAGTCCCTGTCGCTCAAGAGTACTAATGCCACAAAAGCAATTGTTTCTCAATATCTCCTCCATCGAGGACAGAATCTGACTCAAGATTTGTTGTCAGACACTCGTGGAAACTTTTGATGGATGAGTACCGGCTTTTCGGACAATATAGTCAGAGCTTGGGTAAGACAAGTGAGGTTTGTGTAGGATGTGATGTTCAGGCTGAAAGTGAAGCAGAAAACAGTGAGGATAGAGCAGATGGTGAACTGCATCATGTCCCCCATCAATCATCTTATGAGAGAAACTGTTGGTGAGGGGGGAAAAAAAAAAAAAGAAAGGTAACTTTACTGCTCCTTCCAACAAATCATGTTTGATTTACACCGGGTGTCTTTCCTTACTCAGCCTGAACGGTGTGTGAAGGCGTCCAGCAGTGGTGACCCTCCAGCAGGGAGATCTAAACCAGTGACGTTCCTCCCAAAGCGTTCTTCTTTTATGTGAGTCACATTTTGCCTACACAATTATTGACGGCTGTGATACAATATCCTCTATTGGGAGAAGTCTGTGAGCTCAACTCCTCCAAATTTCGTTGTTTTTGGAAAAACAATAAGGAGGTCAAATGTATCTGAAGGCATATTGATCAACTCCAGCTACTAAACCCTAAACTTAGTTGCTGTAATGCTCATGAATATAAAATAAGAAAGTGATTGAATTAGTGCTTCTGCTTTGTCCGGGCTTTTTTTCCTGCACAAGGGTTCAGGTGTGGACTTGATCACAGTAAATCTGAGTACATTTGCCAGCTCCAATACTTGTAGGATAGTGAAGCACAGGACCGTGCCTCTGCACGTGCTTGAAATAAAATCTGAATCACTGCGGCTGAACTACATTTCACGATCATTTCTGTAGGGATTACCAGGATTAGTTGCTCCCATCTGTTCAAACAAAGTCATTTTCAATGGTTTACAAATCATCATTCAGATTCTTCACTTCGGAAAGTTATAAGAAAACGTTATTTTCCACAAACTTGTGAAAGCGAAGCTCCCCAGCATGATTTCTTTCACTCAGGAACTCACAAATTTGTCTCAAGGACAGTTTAGATGGTGTAAAATCCCCCGGTGCACATATATGGGAAGGATCTGCGCCACCTGTAGAAGTGCGGCAAGGACAGGATCCTTCGCCAGGCTGCTGATTGTGAATGATGGCAATTATGTAAACTGGGGCACCCGGCCAAGCAGGAAAAACCCTGCATTCGGCCCAAATACTCCCCGAGGTACCCTTCACCTATTACTGAACCCTTTTCATTTGCCAGCAAACAAATATTTTCAAGATCAGAGCAACCTCCCACGTTTGGACTGCATTTCAATTCACCGAGTCTCATGAGAGTCAGACTTCTTTATTTTTTTTTTGTTATAGAAGAATAAAACAAAAATATTGTTGTTTTGACAGATCACACCTACAGATGCAATTTCCATATGCCGTCGCTAAGAATGTCTGAAGTCTTGTTTCAAGTCGAAACCTCGCGATGTTCCCTTCACACTTTAGCGACAGCTTTTCTTTCTTCTACCTCTCTTCTCACGCTGTGATGGCAAGGACTTGTGGCAGATAACAGATTTTGAAAGCAATGCGCTGGTGCAGCTTGTGAACTCGGCACCCCTACAGGTACATAGCTGTCAAAGCGTTCAAAGCTCCAACTCCAACCAGCTCCGTAATGACGGAATAGAGAGGAAACGGTAAACAACAGCGGTTTCAGTGGAAAAGGTAATGACACTTGACATCCTCACTCAGCTCTGTGCAGTTTGCCTTCTCAAGCTGCTTTACTGTATTTGAATAGACGGGGGTGTTCTGTGCCTGTTGTTCAATCAAACTCAAACCTTGTCTATCAAGCTAAATGCTTCCTCTGTGTTTGCTGGTTTCCTTCTGAGAAATCTCCCCCCGTATCACGCAGGCAAAGTTGTAGACGGACTGCGATGTATTTAAATGTTCACATTTCCATGTATGGCTCAGAGGGGATGCTGTAGCAGTAATAAGTCAAGAAACCTGCTTTGGCTGGCTGGTGGAAGCGTTGTAATAGTTTTTAGCCGACACGGTTCTCAACACGCGTTGCATTTTTGGGTGTCCGTTTACACGACAACGGTGCTTGGAGTCACTGAAAAGGCAACTTTTTTGAAGGTGGAGCTTTTTGAAAACCCTTCAACTTCTTCAAAACTGTATAAATGGGGGAAAACATAACTTTCTGATGATGCTATATCTCCTTGTAGGCGGCAGAAACACCGCTACTGTGCATGCACACCGCAGTCATAGTAAATAGTTTTCTAGATTGACAATTAGAATAATTACTGTTCCTCCAGAATGGCATGGCTCCCAGTCCGCATTCTCCTGGGACTTGGTTGTTTTTTAGTTGAGTCAATTTGGGAAATAGGACACTTGGGTAAGTGGTGACACCTACAAAAAGCAACCAAGTGATTGTGATTTTTTTTTAAAAAGCGATAAATCGACTCGTTGCTAGTGTGATGATGATCGGGGCCTCAGACCACGAACTCTTGCTCGATATTCCACATTCAAGGAGGTAAACATGCTAAATCAATATTATATTTTGTCCGTCAGAGGTGAGTCTAGTTCATAGATCAAATTCCACACGTATGTGTGCACATCATGATGTTTGCATGTGACTGTGAACCCGTCAACCTGCTTCCTCACTGAAGTGCACAGTCTATTATTATTATTATTTTTAAGTTTTGTTGGTATTTTACAGTGACATCTACTCATTCAGTGATGGAATGAAAATGTTTTATTGTTTTCTGTTTTTAAAAAAAAATCTTTTTTTTTAACAATTACTGAGAATGTGGAGAACAAAGCCTGTCATCCATTGAGGAGCCGTGTGGGAGAGACAAATGAATGATTATGATTCTGAAAACTCAAACTGATCACTTTGCATTGCAGAGCTTTAATACTGCTGTCATATATCAGCGATTCAGATGCAGCAGTCAGGATAAGGACTTGGAAAAACAAAAGAAATCAGAATGCAGCTGCGATGAAGGGCTGAGATGAGATTGATGATGATGATTCATTGATTGATGATGAGAGTTCAAATTGCACTTAAATTTTAAAAGAAACTTCTCGTGATAGCAAAGCGGTTTGTTTTCGAGGCAAATTGGGAATATTTGACAGCAGGTAATACGATCAGACCAACAGGTTATAATGAGGTGTTTTAGTATTCATCCAGATAATAACATCTCTTAGATTAACTTTTTCTCTTGGCTTATTTTTACAGCAGTTGCTGCTGGCATCATATTTAAACACCTATTAAATTCAGATGCAACACTTCTTCTTTATTCTTTTTTTTTTTTTAAATGTTTCATCTGTGTGAACTGCTCCACTTCTATTTCAGTCGATCCAGCTGTCGACGCAAGCTGCCCTCCACTTGTGTTTAATCATCGATCCTATTTATATGCAGTGTATGTATTGTTGCATTTCTGACATGTTCTACTGCGATTGAAACGAATACGAACATATCGCCATTTTCATCACGTATTTCAAGGTTATTATGGCACCATTTTACCGGTCCAGTCGACTCACACCCCTGTCTGATATATATGTGTTGCTGACTTCTTCTCTACATTTGTATATGAAATGAATTGATCAATGTGGCAAAAACGGGCAAAATAGCACTCTATTGTACCTGAACACCTCTATTTTTTTAATTGTGCAACTTCATCAATAAAACCCACATTGTGCAGCATTCATTCCCAGTGTGAATTCACTGTGAGAAGACAAGTTGTCCTAAATTACTTTTTCTGGCCACACAAACCGGCCATAACTAATAATTGGCTACTTTGGCATATTTTGAGCGTCTCTATCACTGAACTGGAAGTATATTAGTGCCCACCTGGCCAAAGTTGGGGCGATATTCCCCCTCTATTAAATTGGGGTTTTATCTAGCAGCTCCTGGGGGAAATATGTGGCTTTTATCCGCCACATGTTTGTCTATCTTCAGTTACTGGTGTTGGGAGTGCAGTGCACAGAACAGCAGCTGGCTGTGGCACCGAAACGTTCCTATGGGAGAGACGAGACTGAAACAGAACCAGGAGAAAGAAATGACGCAAGATATGAGGAGCCAAAGCATTTGAGGCGTCTCTCATTGGGGAAAAAAAATTATAATAAATGCATTTTTACATTTCACTCTCTTTGTTGAGTAAATCGCTTGACAATGAAATGTTTGAGATTTCAACTAAAATGTGGAAAAAATACACATTTATGATTATTTATTTTGTCAATGACTATAAAATGTTCCTCAAAACTCACTTTCTCTTTTTTTGTAATCTGTCCATTAAAATGATTTGAGTTGACAGAGGCCCCAGACCAAATAAAAAGCTGTGTTTTCATCTTATATGTGGAACTCAGTCAATTAGATGGAGCATTCCTTGAATCATGTTCAAATAAATTGAGATACCGATTTGTATAAGTGAATACGTGACATGCTTGCATATAGGATTTAGGTTTTTACTGCTTAAAATATTCTGTTATAAAAGTACATTCATTAAGTTTGAGGTTATCAGAATTTCTTTGCAACCTTTATAATTATGATGTATTAAATATTCTAGTTTTATTCGAGTATGTATTAGTATGCAGGTTTTACCAAGTGTATAATAAATTCATGTCTAAATATATTCTACATGATAGAAAATGTTGGAATCATATCACAAAATGAAGCGATCGATGGTACCGGATTTAGAAATCAGATTGTTAAACACTTGATTGTTGACATATTTTGAGCTGGTCTGAAAGAAAAGTCTCATACACTGAGTCACAACAAGTTAAAAATAGAGAAAAGACCTTTGCCTTTATTAAATTTTCTCAGAATACACCAAGTGGTGTTATACTGTGAAACCTGAGTTGCTTTTAATGCCTCCACACAGAGTCGGAGCGTTTTCAAAAAGTTCTTCGTTCAGTTTTCCCTGTTCACTTGACAACAACAGGGTTTAAAATAACTTGATTTTAACGGGCTGCAGAATTGCCAAAAATGTGAAAAGAGTGAATGTTTCTGACCCTCATAATAATCACAATAATTCATATTTTTTTTTATATCTGGCAGTTCTCCAATATGACTGTGTTTAAGTTCAGGTTATCAATGTGTCACAATCTTTATGTGACTGGACAGTCGTACTTAGAAAGTCTTTAAAGCTGCATTTATCTGCTTTCTGGATGTTTTCAAATGTTTGTAGGTGTGGTTATGAGGGGCATGCATGCCACATTCTGTGAGTGGCAACAGGATAATAGCATAAAGATACACTTTGTTCCTATTTCATATATAAATATTTATAATCCTATAATATAATCCTTGTAATCCTAATTTCAGTCTCAGTGTTCAAACTTTTCTGTGGGGTGGCACACTGGATACAGGCCTTAAATATATTCCAGCTAAAGGGAAACGACGTACATAAAACAGATTGAGAGTCTTACACACCGTTCCAAAGCCGAATCTTGGCGCAGTCATAAATGGATCCTAAATCAACATTTATTGCTTTTAGTAAAGGTATGACTGACTTGGACTCCTGTGCCAAAGATCTACTTACCCCTGCTCCTCCATCATCTCCTGCAGCTCCATACATTTCAGCTCCACCCTCCTCTTCCTCTCGTGGTCCAGAATCTCTCTGTGTGGCTTCTTCACCAGGACGGGCTCCGCTTTGGGCTCCTCCTCCTCCCCCTCCTCCTCCTCCTCCTCCGTACCGGCCTGGCCCTCTTCCGATTTCGCCTGCAGCGCTGCGGTTGGCGTCGGCATTCCCGCCCCGGCGGCCGTTCCCGCTCCGGCTCCGGGAACCACGGGCTGGGCCACACCGTTCGCGCCGTCCTTAGGAGATGGCATCCTCGCCGCATCGTACATGGTTACAGGAGTCTGCACAGACACAGATGATGGAGAGACTGAAGGTTAGAGAGGAGACAAAGTGCCAGCAGGGCAGTGGAGTCTGGCAGTCTTACATATTCTCACTTCATAGTAAAGATTTAATGTCAGATCTCTTTAAGAGGCTTCATTCGTCCGGAGTTTGTCGCCAATTTGTTACTGCACAGTGAGTGATCGACCACAGAACGCACACCGTGGTATCTTTTTATTTTCACTGCGCAGAGCTGCATGGAGTCCTCCCCAGACTCTGGTTTGACAAGCACAAAGCTGCCGGCAAATCTTTCCACACGTACACATTTCACAATTTTGTCTGTACCACAGAGTGCCTGCGCCCACAGTGAGCCGGAAAAGGTGCACGGTTTGATGCTAATGTCTCTGGACAGGCTGCGGCGTTTCTGCCTGGGCTGAGCAGCTCGCCTCACAGACACACACACACGCACACACGCACACACACACGATCGGGATCCGGAGTACACGCGGACATGTGCGGCCGGGGGACGGAGCTGCAGGCAACTTCTGCTTCGTGAGTCAACGGCCCGGCGGCGCCTGCAGGCAGGTGACGAGGAGAGCCGTCTCCACCGCCGAGGCAAAGAGAAGCTGCAGACTGTAAAAAGGTTGTGGACTTTACACACGACGCGGACGAGACGAGAGCGGGAAAAAGTAACGGGAAAAGTTCCTGAGGAATTCTCAGATCTTAATAAAAAGCTACAGAACTACAGAAAAAAAAACCTGAAGCGATACAATTTGCTATAATTGTCTGGATTCAAAATTTAATGAAGACAGTTCAACTTTTTGAGTTTTTCATGATTTTCTTGTTGTTTTCGAGATGAGAGGACGAGGAGTAGATTGATAATAACAATGATGGCGCCCAGTCCGTATTCTCCTGGGAGCTGAGAGCTTTATAGTTGACAGTCACCGTAATAAAAGTCCAACTTCATTGTCTGTCTGTTCCAATGTCTCATCATTGTTCATGTTTATTGTGTTCTGCATGTGTGTGGTTTCATTTCAAACAAACTGCACCAACTCACGGTCTGACATGCCAACGACTTCGTTTTCAACGTTGTGTCTGTGTCGTTTCTTTGCAAAAACAATGCGTTTTCACTTGAAGCGTTGCAACATAAAAAGGGTCCTAATTTGACTACAGAAGTAAATTTCAATATTAGCGACTATGTCCATCTCTCTGTATTTGCTCCTTGATGAATCGGCACCCGGTCCAGATTGGAAAAAGCTGTGTAGATAGAAGATGGATAAATGAATAAGATCAGATGGGTTTTTTTCTATATTTTTTTCACCCGTGGACCTTATTTTGAAATGTAGAATCTCAAAAACTTTTTACTTTGTATTTTAGAGGATAAAAATGTCTGAAAATGTATTTACTTATCAATTTTCTTTTCTTTACTGAATGAAACATATAACAGAAAATAATCCGGATTTGTTTTCAAATGTATTTATGATGCAGCACGTTCACTGCAATGTCTTTAAATTCTGCGAGATTTTGGTTTCGAGGTCCTTCCGTCGTGATACGACGACCAAAATTGGGTAGAACTGAAGTGCGTGGAAAGATTTGATCAAAATGAATTGCTCTTATAAGGATGGTGGAGATCGTAGAGGAGTAGAGGAAGGAAGGGTTTCACTGGGCCCGGGCCTCCTCCTCTCTCTCCTCCCTAATGGCTTCATTTTTCACCGAGGGGCAGAGCATGGCATTTTTAACCACTGTTAGTGTAGCTACAGGGACAGACTTCTAACATCGGATCGCTGAGAAGAACACAAGCAGCTCGGGCCTCATACAGTGGTTGGCCGTTTGTGCAACAATCGAGCCGCTCTGTGTCGTGGTTAAAAGGGGTGCGCTTGTGTTTTGAAGCGGCGTGCGCCTGGAAACGAGCCGTGGACGTGCGTGCGCTGCGACACGGCTCTCGGCTGACAGAACAGGTGGCGGGACAGCAGGAGGCATCATCTCTGAATCTATTATACAGTAAATCAGCACTTGATATTCCACGACAACAATTGCTCATCTGCACAAGACTGTGGGGAGGAAATCTTTCATCGAAAGAGGGACTTTAAAGTGACATTCAGGTAGACGGGAGCTACTTTTTTGTGCGAGCGTTGGCAAAACCACAGGAACGTGTGAGGTGTAAAGAAGTTGCGAAACAACACGATTGATTGTAACGTATACTTCAATTACACAGAAGCATCTGTGGTATGACACAGGGGGTGATTTCCCACTCGTACATCATTAAGATGCAATAAAAATACAGTGTGTTCCCCAAACATTGCCACTGAAGACAATGTTCTCTCATGTGAGAACTGAAAAATCATAGAAAACGGAGGCTTTAAAGCAGGGGTGTTAAACATCGGGCCCGTGGACCTAAACTGGCCCACAAGAGGCTCCAATCCGACTCGCCAAACCATCAAAACAACTGAATCAGGTCAAATGGACGTACTCATGTCTCTCTCCCCTCATCACGGCGGCTTCACCGTCGGTCTGGGAACTGGAACGTACGACTTCAAATTGGCTTCAGGTTTGGTCACATTCACCCACACATTTATGCAATTCAATCCCCTCGAGTCATTTCGGATTCAGTGCCTCGTCCAAAGCCATTTGGACACAAACGCCACATCATGTGACTTGGAGGACGTCTCGCTGTCCCACAAGGAGCTGCAGCTGCCCGGCTTTGTGTCCGTCTGTGTGATTGAATGTTTTAGGATTCAAGTTCTGCATAAAAACGAATGCAATAATTCATTTTTGTCTTGTCAGATCAATAAATGTATGTCCTGTCGAGATTCATTCAATATATTAGACTGGTGATAATTGATGGTTTCCTGACTGTATTTTTAGGGATGTTATCTTCACAGACACGTGGAGTCACAGCGACGTTTGGGTGGCAAAATTTAATCTACTTAATTTTCAGAAAATGTTTTGGAAATATAAGGGTGTGATGGACAGACGTGGTTACAGGGATTTTGGACAATTGAAATATGACCAGTTCATGATATTTCTGAAAGTTGAAGGAATTCCTTCAGAGCTGTCATATTGATAAAACTACTCAAGGTCACAGTGACCTTGACTTTAAAAGCCTCAAACGATGGAGTCCAGTTGAACATCACAGCAAACAAGAAAGACGAGGCGATCGCGTGGCCTTTGGTCAGAAAATCCTCGGCAGCCAAACCAAAATAAACGTTTTGGATGATCAAGCAAATAAAGAACAAGGTATTTTCAATCTTTCATCTCTCGGTAGGAAAATGACATCAAATTGAACATGTGACATAAAAGATCGTACTATTTCACACAACCTTGAACTTTTCTTCAACTGAACTCAGGAATTTGGGGTTAAAGAAAATCTGATGATTGAGTTTGGCCCTGAGTTTGTGCAAAGTGAGTGCTTTCAGCCTGATGTAACAGTGTGTGCCGTTTCAGCCGTCGAAACTGGTACTAAAAGCATTGATGATCCAAAATACGTGTTTTTATACCATCAAACGCACACTTTGAAACCTTAAGCCACCTTGTTCAGGTCTGACTCCTCCAGCCAGAGGGGACGACCGCAGATAATCAGGTTTGCAGTGGACATCGTCTCCCGGTCGGCCGTGTGGCTGCAGGTAATGCCCCCCCCCCCCACACACACACACACACACATTTCCCCACACACTCCCTCCTCCACAAGTGAAGGCAGGTTCAGCTGTAATGAGCTTAAACCAAGTGAAGATATCGTCCTGAAAAGTGTTGCGGAAAATGGACTTTCCCGTCACGAATGAGATTCTCCACGATGTTAGATGTGAGCCTGCCTCTGCCGCCTCATTATTCGAACACACCCATTTCACAGTCCTTCCCTTTGTTCCCGCCACGAAATCTGTTTCCTTTCAAGTTAAAACAACTAAATCATTTAATTGTGTGATGGGGGGGGGGGGGGGGTGGAAGAAAGTGGGAGCAGAAAGGGAGACTTGTCAGTGAGCTGATAAGACAGCGGAGCGCAGAGCTAATTGTCTGCGAGTCCTCTACAGGGACTGAAGGTTATCTGCGGCTGCTGTATTAATGCGGGCACCAACCTCTTCAGCTATTATTGCGAGGGCGTATAAGACTGTCACATCCCGGCAAACAGTGTCAGTAATTAGTCATTATGCAAAGTGAAGTTGTTTAGCCACATGCACTGAGTGTCACCATCAGTTATGTCAAATCACAAAGAGATAATACGCACTTGAACATTCAATATTCCGTTTTGGAGCTGTGACACTGATTGCTGGTAGAAATGAAAGTGCCATTAGCTCCTGCCTTTTCTCTGCACCGAGTGAGAGACGGCGCTTCCTGTTGTCTGTTCCTAACCTTTGCTCGCAGTTCCTTTCTTTTATTTTCTCTCTCTCTCTCTCTCTCTCTCTCTCTCTCTCGTTGCTGTCTACTTGATTGGACGCTCTCACGGCCGAGGCCCGTCTTCTGCCAGGTTCACACCTAAGCGCAGCAGCAACAACACGCTCGTCATCTGGACACGGCGGATACGCGAGGTGCCATTCTTCGCTAAATACTGAAGGGTTTGTGTAATTTCCATGCAAGCATCCTGATCTCTCAATTACACGGTGGCTGGCAGCCCACGCAGGGCGGACTCATCTGATACACGCTCGAGATGGATCACGCACTTAAAGCTCTATTAATAAGGATAATATTCACCGCAGCCGCACAGCGAAAAAAAAATCTCAGTCTCATTAGGAATCTAATGTTGCGTTAGGCTAATGAGACACTGGAGCAGAGGGTGTCTGGTCTTGAGCCACAGAGCGATTATAGTGATTTTTTTTTCCTTCATAGATATGGGATTTCTGTAAAATGATCAAATTTGTTTTGTACTCCACCGAGCTGCAATCTACTGGGATTAGAGTTGGAAATCGTTCACAAATAGCACCAGTTGACGTTGTTGTAATCAATGGGAAACGTATTCTAAGCATTTTCAATCGATTCGTCTAATGATTCCAATGATTAACTTGCGATTTAATCGAGATTTTGAAATTGAGAACCATCTTTTCTCTCTCTACTGCTTCTGCATGTTAAAGGAATCTATACTGCATCTGTACAATAATCCCGGCTGCACTGTGCTGCATGTTGTCCCGGGTGACTGTTTGATGGTGGCGAAATTGTTGCTCAAAAACGTAACTGTGCTTTGATATTTTTCAGCTGTGAAAACAACAACGACACTATGTGCAATCTTTGAGAAACCTATGTACACAATCAGTACTCAACACAGTTACGTTACATAAAATTCCACTAAATATGTGGTTCCACATCTTGCAACCTCAGGCTGTACAATTTTGTCATTTGTTCATGTGGTGCAATTTTGTTATGACAAGCTTTTTTTATAAATTTTATTTGTTGTTTTTTTTAAAAAAAGGATCAATGTTGGTTTTGCTGAGTATCGGCTCCGAAAGAAAATCTTTGGTATCGTACATCAGTATTAATGATTCTTCCTACTTGTTGCACACTGCAACACAGATTCTTTACCCATCGAAATGACTTACTCAGCCTACTTGTAGGGGTTTTCTATTCAGGTTATCTGCTGCCAGGATCTGTGGCAAATAATCCACTCATCATCTTTGGTAAAACTCAAATCAAACCAGTGAAATTAGACACCAACTAATACTAAGGTCCAACAACGAGTTCCAGACATTTCTGTGCTTGACGACTGAATCAAAATGAAGTTGGACGGAGCGAGACGAAATGAAAAAGTCTACCTTGAAGAGCTGATGGCTATTCACGGTTCCAGCTGACATCAAGGCCATGTTGGAAGAAGATAAAAACCTAAAGAGCGATTGACTATTGCAACAACACATCATCAGTAGGGTGAAACTAACCTTTCTCACCGTGGTCTAAACCCAGCTCACGTTCCCTATTAGTGGGTGGATAATCCAACGCTACATGACAGGAAGAGCCGATATCGAAAGGTCAAAAAGTGACGTCGCCATGAATGCTTGGCCGTCTCAAGCCAGTTATCTCCATGCCAATTGTTCTGAAAACTCCTGCTTAAAACCCGAAAAGTCAGAAGTATTGTGAGACCCCGCATTCATATCGAAAATTCATACCTTCAGCCCTACGGGAGGTCTCTGTCCTCCCTGAGCTCGCCTCGGGACACTTGCATTACCATTTAACAGGAATGGCGTCCCAGTCAAACCCCCCCCCCCCCCACCTGCTATTTTCTGTGTTACGCCTGGCGCGGTGCCGAGAAGCTTGACGCCAGAAGCGAAAACCCGCTCGGGGCTCGCCGCCCCGCCTCACTGGGTAAATGCGGTCATCAAAGACCAGAGCAGCTGGAGTCGGTCAGACGAAAAACACCTGGAAGGACTTGTGTCATGGAGTGGAGGACCCCCTCGCATTTTGCTAAGATACTGATGGTTGTGCAGTTTGCTATCAGCATAAAGTCATTATAACTCATAATCAGGGCAACACCAGCCGTATGTTTAAGCCATATGTCTTTGCGCTAAACAACAGCTTCGCTCCGTGATCACTACAGATGTACCGTTAACTTTGCCCTTCGTCTGAGAAAGTCCTAAAGAAATTATCCCATTTCAAATGAGGACTGCCTTCCAACGCAGCTCCTGTTAACTATTTAATGGGAAACACAGCCGCTAAAGCTGCAGCTCAGATGGAGGATGTCTGCATTAGCCCGGGAAAAGACTGTTTACGCTGCCCAGGCTGCCATGTGACAACGTGTCGTGTGAAAATCTTTAAGGCTAATAATCCTTTAGGCACAAGAGAGCAGAACGGTTATATGTCGGTCGAAAAATACGGTCTAAACATGGTTTAGATTGTGATGAATAATTAAATGATGTATAAATACAATGCAGACAGAATTGTTAATGGCATCATTATCTGAATTTTAGCATCAATTCTCATCCTTAGCTGGCATTTAAGATCATTGTGTCTTTTTGAAAGGGCAGATTGTTTGTGTAAGCATCCATAACATTAAATATAAACCCACGGGAGCCAATTGACTGGTCGAGGCACAAGGCAGGTCACTTAGTGGGAATTTTTTTGAGTTTGAGTAGAGAAAATTCATCCGACTTGGTTTTATTTTTCCAATGTACGAGTAGATACAAAGAGCAACATTCATGACCTAAACTCCTACAGCATTTTTAGTTTGGATATGTCTCATTGGCCATTGTAACATTTCTAGCCCATCATCCCACACTTGAAACACCCCTGCCCTGACCCAACAGCTACTCAGAAAAGAACCTTTTTAAATTACCATTACCACAGTCTTTCATATTAAAAGCACAGGCTTATTGTAAAGTGCTGTATCTGTGCAGGTCTGCTCCATCAGAGCTCTCCAGTATGTTTTCAGCGACTGTATGAGCACAGGGACGGGGGTTTTATTTTCCACACAGAACATATGCACAGCCATCTGTACTCTACCTTTGCTATTGATAAACCTGGCAATGTAAATAGTGCACATACAGCACTATATATAAATGACTGTGAGAGAAGACAATCCACACAATCGATCCCATTTTTTCATTTGCTGCTACAAATCAACCCGGGGAATTGTGAGCACAGACTGTCTTTGCATCCGGGGCTGTAGTTGGCTGAAAGCGTTTTTTTTCTTTCTTTTTTTTTAGCCACTATTGATCTTTGTGTCATTCAGGCACTGACAGCAGCAATAATGAAGGTAAAACATGTATCTAAATTACTGACAAATCATTGGAGACCCACCTCCTCCCTTCCGCTTCCTATTCTGTCATCTAATTTAAAAGTATTGACATATTAATGGACCTGATGTTGCAGAACACAAAGACAACATGTGCATCAGGCTTGTTTAAGTGTGTTTTTATTCCTGCTGCTGCGCCTCACAGGAGGACAATGTGTAAAAGCAGAAGGGGGCGCGACTGGTTTTTGTCTGGAAAAAAAGTCGGCTCTGCTTCCCTCTCTAACCCGTCACCCGTGCGTTCAGCATTGCGTTGTGCACAAAGGCTCCGGCGATTGGATCTCACTCAGGGCTGGATGCACCCGAGCCATGATTACAGGGTGGCAGTAGCAGGGGGCCTGACCCTGATGGAGACTGGCAGGGAGTAGCTGTGAAAGCATCCTGGGTGGCTGTCTCCCTCTGGACCCACTGAGTGCACACGTCGTAGTGAGTCTGCTCACCCAGTGATCCCCCCCCCCCGTCCAATCGTCTGCTTTCCATCACACCTTTCCTCCTTCTGAAATAATCTGCCCCCTTGGCTGGAAGCTTGTGTTTTGTTTTGAGCACTCCGGCACCCGGAGGATGTGTGCAGCCCTCTCAAGGTCAGCTCTCTTCATTCCAGGCACGTTGGATTGTTGTTGGGTGCCGGGGAAACAAGCGGCCTCACCTTTTTTTTCTTCTTCTTTTTTTAGTTAGATGGCAGGTGCATGCAAAATGAGCAACAGAGGTGTGAGAACTGGTCATCAAGGATGCAGAGGGTAGAGGTGCATGGCGTCTGTATTGGATGCGGAAAGAGTCATTTAGTATGAGCAAATATGGGTGATGTATGGGTTTTTTTAATTACTTTTTGTTGCATGACTGTGTTTTAATGACACTATCTTTAATTTTGTCCTATTTACTCGAATTTTAGAGGGTGATTATTTTGCCGACAGGACGTAGAGTGTCATTTAGCAATAGTTACCTCTTGACTTTGCTCATTTTCCCACATCAGAAAGACGCTCCATGCTTGTCCAATAGGAATGGATTTGACATCAATGTACATTTCTGCATCTGTTCTGATGGAGTCTCTCACACACACACACACACAATGATGAGAATGACATTTAAAAATAATTAGGGACGCTAACGACTCGGAGTGAGGTTAATTTAAACGCTGCAGCTTTGAAAGCTCGCAAGAGAAAACGGAATCACTGTGGCGCTGCGCAGCTCAGGTCTGTCTTCTTTTTTCATTCTTTTATTGACAGACTTGGCATGTTTTCAACACACAGCCACTCTGATTTAGTCCCTCCATGGCCAGACACAGCCCACCATTCAACTGACTCTATTTAGTGAGACCTGGGGTTAAAGTGAAAAGAAGTGGTTTACTGTGAACTACTTCACTTCCTCGTGTGGTGCTGCTTTGGAAATAAAAGTGCGATTTCCACTGAAGACCAAAGAGATCGGAGTAAGACGGGGAGGCGGGGGGGCCGCCTGCAGGAGACTGTGTTTGATGCTGCTAAAGAATCCCAGAGATAGCGTTTAGAACGGCAAAGAGTTCCCTCTCAGCAGCAGAGCTCTGCAAAAAGAATTAAAAAAAAAAGAGAAACACCACCAGCATCAAGCCACTTTCTGCATAATCTGCCACCAAGACAACATCAACACGGAGCGAATTAATGAGCGCCATCAGAGGCATAGAGAGTTTAAGTACGAAGGTGGCAGAGATATTTGGGCCTTTTGCTCGTGGAACATCTTTGGCACCCTCAGAGACAGACACACAGAGACAGAAATAACGCGTCCCATTTTAAAGACGGGGGGGGGGGGGGGGGCACAGTGTGTCACCTCGGAGGATGACAGAGCCGCTGTGCACCACCGTGACATCTGGGCTCATCCTGGCACACAGTTCGGCCGGGAGCGACACGGGCTCGACCTCGGAGCGCGGTTTGAAATAGTTTGTCATTAAATGCCTGTTCCAGCGGGTCGGAGTCTCCTCCAGCTCCAGCGCGGCTGCCATGTGCAGCGTCTCCTGTGAGTTTAGCACTGATTAGCATAGGACCACTCCTGATGTGATTAGCGGGGTCACCGGTAGGTGGAGGGATGTGTTCGCGCGCTGAGTCGGTCCTTGCCTGTCACGACTCGTCTTCATCACTGCACTGAGCTCAGGAGGAGAGACGGGAAGTGCCAACATGAAAGCGATCACGTAGGATTATTGATCCCAACTCATCTTTCTTACCGGTTCCGCCTGACAGAAGCTCCATCCTCTTTATTTATACTTAACAGACTGCTTTTATAAATATCACTCATTTTGATTTTTGAATGAATGATCTCTGGTGACTCCGATTTTCTCCCTCAACCTAAATACATGCATTTAAGACAAATTGGTGACTCTCTTGTGTTTGTGTGACCAAATTCTCAAGGGTGCCAGTATTAGTGGGCACTGCTGCTGCGTTTACGTGTCAAACAATTCATTTGAAGACACTTCCATTTTGCGCTCTCGCTTCAGACGCATTCAAAGGAGCGTTTTACTTTAGCAAACACAGCAGAAGATCAGAAATCTTTAAGGTCTCGAAAAACTTCAACTGAAATTTTGCAGATATTGAACCAGTGAGCCAAGATAGCAATATGCAAGACAACAGCAAACAGCAAAAAAAGTCTGTTCTGATCCATTTGATAGCCTGTCCATCCAGGAAATTGCAATCTACTGCCCATAATAATGAGTACAAACGTCAATGGAAGTTTACAGTATATTAAAATATCATTAATCATCGACATTATTACCAATAACACGACTGACTGAATGTGTCTCCACGCCGCATCATGTGGGACCAGATGGCAAAGGAGTCTAAAGAAATGATGCCATGAAAAGAAATTACCCAAAACGTAATAGTAGTGATCTTCTTTACACTCAACAATCTAAAAAAACAAAAAAAAACAAAAACGTGTCTTTGTTCAAGCTTCCGCAGCAGAAAGTAACTGTCATCGAGGACACGTTGTGTTTTCGTGTAGCTTCATTTGCAGCGACAATGTCGGGTGTAAGCGCCGCAATAATCACTTATGTATTCATAACTGCAACATTACTGAAGTCCACGGTTTGAACTAATTAAATCAAGCTGAGGAGAACTGGAACATTTGCAGCTGTTTTTGTAATCTGCAGCGTGTTTATTATCAGAGCTGGTGATTGCAGGACTCATTTTCAGAAGAAAACAGCTTGAAGAATGGAACATTTCTCCCTGACTTGCATCTCTTATCAATTACCCAAAATATGGTGCAATTACAATTGGGATTTTTGTGAGGACTGCCAGTGAAATCGAGGCTTTTTTTGGAGGGGGGGTGTTAAATATTTATCTTAAAAAGGCTGCAAGATCTCGGACGATACTACTGTGAATCATCAGTTAAATCAACTCACCGCTCCTCCGCTGATGTGATCACTTTTGGTAAATAATATCATACATAATATATTTCCCACTTTCTTCTCCTGATTCCCATCCCAGAAAAATAACCCACAGAGCGCAATTCACACCAAAGTGACGGGTGTGGCTCCTCGTACCGACACGTGCACGCCTCGAGATTGAAATTTAAATGAGCTTTAAAACAGAAAGGTGAGATGGCTTTTCAGCGCTGTCCACATTGGGCGTATTAATGGATTCAGCCTCTAATGCGTAAATTCGCTTCCTCAGCAGATATGGCTGAAGTTACGCTTCAGGTTTCATCAGTTGCTTTGGCATTTTGTTCCGCTACTATAAGCTTCAATGTTCTTTCAGCTAGCAAAGCAGTTTTTGTTGTTGTTGTTTTTTCCTGATGTTGCCACAGTGTGCTGCTGAGACTGAAATGGAAATCCAGCTGCAACAAAATACCATAAGGCATCACAAATGCGCTTATTGCATTTTGGGAATAAAGCGGTAAATTAGTCCCTTTTGTTCCGAACAGCAATCCAATCTCCAAGGGTAAAGCGACACTCGGAAAACTTCAGTGAACCGCTGCGCGTGACTCGTCGTACTTCCATGGCAGCGGATAGCGGAGTTTAAGTAAAATTATTTTATTTTACTTAAACTCTCTTTTTCAAGGAAGGAGATAAAAGCAATTTCCTCAACTGTGCCCTACCTTCCATTCTGGTCTCCATCTCGTGCTGGGGATGTCAGAGAGCCATCTCGAGATAAGCCTGCCCCATGCACTCCCCATGCCAACCAACTTATCAATACTCCACGTACATAAGCTCATCCCCATACAAGCCGGCGCTACTGTGTGTGCACTCAGGGGCCGATGTGTTCTCACGGATTCAACCCATCTCCCACCATCATTATTCTCATTTTCATGTATATTCATCTTCCTGAACTATTTCCCAGTGGTTGAACTTCACAAAATTCATCAGCTACAATAATTCATCCAGAGATACTTCCATGAAATTATGCCCACCCTGCATGATAATGATCTGAACGAACCACAGCTTGTGGTTCAGAGACTTTTAATACGCAGCCGGGCCCGTCAACGAGGTGAAGAGGCCGGAGCGCTTGTAGGATACGCGTCAGGGTCGACTTCAAAGTGAAAATCTTGTTTAAAAAGTACGAAGAAGGAGGCACGCTCTCAGTACGGGGCAGCTTTAAAGTGGCAGGGATCCTTCCTCAAAGGTTCACGGAGGAGTTATCGGTGTCACAGCGTGAGTGGTGAAGTTTACCACCCAGACTGGAGGTTTCACACACTTCAAAAGAGTGCAAGGTTAAAAAAAAAGTGGCAGCAAAGTCAGTCAGTGCTGCAATCTGCATTTAAACTTCCTCTTTTTTCCAGTATCTACCATAGGTGACCTTCTGACATCATGAAGCTCTGTGCATGTGACAGCGAGCAGAAACTTAACCGCAGCATAACTTTCTACAAGTACTTCAAAGGCAAAGCAATGACTCAACCAACAAGTTGCAAAACATCAAAAGGGGGAAAAAAATCCAAGAAGCGGTAATTGAAGTAACCTCTGACCTCTGAACGTAGATGGCAGAAGCCACTGCTGACCTCAAGGTGAGTTGCACCACGATTCACCTGCATGACCCTCAGAGCTGTTCCAAAAAATTAATTAAAACAGTGGAAACCTGAACAGCTTTGAAAAGAAACTTCCTATTACTTTACTAAAACAAAACAACAACAAAAAAAACCAAAAAACCAAACAAACAAAAGAACAGTGTGCCTGTAAAGTGATGTCGGGATGTGTAACTGCCACAGTTGATGGAATGGTCCAAGCGGAAGCTCTGCTGCAAGTCACTGAGTCCAAGCTTTGTTTGAAGATCAGTGTGAGACCGAAGGCTTTTTCATGCCACTGGACGAACAACAATCTTAACAGCAATGACACAAAGACGGTGATCGCCTGTTGTCTCAGACTACAGAAGCCATTTCCCCGTGAGGAATGCGTATCCTTTCAAAGAAAGAAATCTATTTTCATCACGGGCGGCCTTTCCTGGTCAGATTTGAACCTGCTCCGAGGAATTTGTCGCAGCACCCCCCCCTCCTCCACCCATTTCATCGTGTCTGAACACTGGAGGCTTTGAAGACGCCACAAGACGTGGCATTGATGTGGATGAAATATTTCTCTTATCCACCTGCCCGCTGTGTTTGGGTGATTGAGCCAGGGAGAGCGAGAGCTGGGCTGAATGGAGTCGGTGCCTGCAGCGATCTGAAGCCAATCTCCAGACGGCTGCGGCACACAAAATGAGGCCGTCCTCTTTTTCCACCTGCCTGGGCTGCCGCGGTTTAATTGACACGGCACTGTGGAGCGCATGGCGATCAGCTCCCTGATACAAAGTGATGTCAGTCGGTTAGCGATTCCCTGACTATGATGGTTCCCACCCCACCAACCCCCCCATCTCCCGCAGACCTCCAGCAGGTGCCTTCGCTCATCCCACACCATCACCTTCGACCAGTGAAGGAGAAAGGGACAGCGAGACGTCTTCAAGCTTCAGACAATGGGCCTCTTTTCAATCGTGACGGGAAGAAGACTTGCCAGGAGTTCACAGACGAATCGATCTTTTCACCGCAGCCTCCTGAATACAGGTCGGCTCGCTCGCGTCTTTCCGAGATCAAAATTAACCAGCCGCCAGCAACGCTCCTCTGCCTTCCCGCTGCTTTTAGCGGAACGGGATTGGAGCAGGCTGACGAGTCACTAACTCAAACCTCTGCTTAATTACAGCCGGGACTGCGGCTCTTAGCTCCAGGTGAATGAACCAAATGATTCTGTTACTCCGCTCCCCAGGAGGTAACACCCAATTCTGTTGGGTTCAAATGCTTGATGCAAACATTTTACACTGATGACATTTCTCATTAATTGCCACCAATCGAGGAATCTATCAAATAATTTCTTGCTTGCTCGGAGCTCCAGTAGTCATGCGATTTAGTAATTCCAAATGTCATTCTGTTTTCTCTCGGTTTACAACAGTGTTACTCCAGCAGTTGAAAACAAAAGGCCCCGGTACAGCTGTGTACTTATGAGAGGAATTATGACACAGAGGCTGCATTTACTGGCTCGCTGTTTAACGGGTGCTTTACATCTACGATTACAACGGCAAGGAGCTAAAAGGACACTGGAAGCTGATTTACAGACTCCGCTTTGCACAAACAGCAGGTTCCGACAATGTGACAGAGAGGGCAATATTATAATACAGAGGGGGAAAAAAAATCCCTGCAACAGTGGAGGCTATGAGCTGTAATTATAGTCAGCTCAGACGGCAAACGCTTCAGCAGCAGTGAACCCATCTGACTCAAATCATTTTGTCACAAAGAATTTTTTAATAATGCTCTTTGCTTTTCTAATCTAAAGATAACCTTTAATGCAATAATTGTTATGATAAACATAGTGAGGAATAATTTTCTGTAAAATGTCAAAACTTAGACAGGGATTTTTTGTGGATTTTTTTCAACACAAACATAGTCAATCTTTAGAAAATAAATACATTTAGTGATATCAACCAACATTCCTTGTGTTTCACAAGGCAACACAACTACAGTAAAGCCACGAAGCAACATCACCGTCACCATATCCAATCCAAACAGTGAGGTCTGATTTGGTATTTTACTGTCTCCTTTCTGCACCATGTTATTCCAACTTCAATAAAGAAAAGCACTTTTCTACTTGAACAAGAAGCAGTACCTTCATTAATGTCCAATAGAAGAAGACAGTGAGAAAGAAAGAAGCGGAGCTCTGCTTCCTTGAGATAAAGGCAACTATTAATCAAAACATGCTGTTTGAAGGTGTGAGCACAATGGAGATTCATAAATAGTTGGAAGAGGAAGAAAAAAGATGGATCTCAAGTGAAATCTCTCGATTTCTTTTAGAGCGCACTCTCCTCCAACATCCCCTTGAGGACCTTGAGGATGGATGTAGTATAACAGTATACAAAGCCACATCTTTCTCATCGCTCAGACATTTGAACTACAAAGAAAATAGTCTCTGTCATAAGTGCTGTAATTTCACTGGATGCAGTGAAGACAGACATTTGGGTTTGGTTAAAACCTTCATTACAAATGTCAAACTGTTGCACTCTTGTCACATGACTCAGTTCAGAACCAGAACGCTCATTCACACTATTTTCTCCTCTCTTGCTTGACTCAACTTTACTCTCAGATTAAATCCCAGCATAAAAAGAGTCAACAGATTTGGAGTCGAACAGAAATTTCTCCTCTATGCAGATGACCTGTTGTTATTTCTATGAAATCTTTTTGTCTCCACTCTGAATAAAATGCAACTTTCCAGAAAAAAAGGTACCTGTTTTTAACTTTTTCTCACATTCGTGTGAAGTGTTTTCAGTGTTTTCAGTGCGTTATACTTTGCACGTGTAACTTTACTGAAACATGAATGGAAAACCAATTCCATTTCCAGCAGATTGTAAACAGAGGCAAGTTGTAAGCTATATGACTGATACGGCACCTTGGCATGTTGTGAATGCCAAAAGTATTGCTGGGATTTGGTAATAAGCCAAATCCAAATATAGCAATAAAGTAGCCAAGGGATCACCAAAGTGAGCGCACTCGGTTAGGAGAAAAGTCATCGTGGGGGAAACATTCTTTCACAAAAGGAAGCTGAAAAAACTCGGCAGAGGGTAATTAGTGAATGTGTTAAATGAAAATAGACAGGTTCAGATCAGAGCCTTCACCTCACGCTTGATGTTTCCAGTTGATGGCAGAGACATCGGCGTCTTCGTTCCCTGATAAGACTGTAATAAGTCACATCTGCTGCTGGATCGTAACATATGACTCCAAATGGAAAAAAGCCAACAATGCATTCCAGTCCTTATTAAATCTGGTGTGTTGACTGAGATGCTGCATTCTTATTTATAGCCACCGCCGTGTGCGTGCCGTCCATATGTGCCCCGTCTCTGGTACTGACTAATTAGATAGCTTGCTGGCCTTAAAACGTGTTTACCAGTCGCCACGGGCCTGCCATTTTCACCCTATAAGGTGCATTATTAGATCTATGAGCAAGACATATAATTTAATAGATAGTAAATACAACCATTTGTTGGCATTTCATTGATCACAAGCAGTTATATATTGAGGAGTGAAGAATACAAGTGCTGGAGCATTTGGGATCCCCCTCAGCACATAATGTTCAAGGTCTTAACATTGATCAAAACTAAGCCCAGAATCAATTCAGCGATCAATAACCACCTGCTGTTGAGCCATCCGGGGATTGATCTTATTTATTTAAATTCATCTCTCCTACAGGCCATCTTGATACTTGTCAAACTGACCTGTGGCACTATAGTCACAGTCACAGGAGTTTATAGCAGAAAACAAGAGTCCCCCGCACAGGAACAGCCCAGGATGGCTAAAAATAGAGGGAGGATGAAGAAAAAGAAATTGCTGGTGAATTCCAGGTTAGACAAGGGTAACCACACACCATTTATCACAGGACAGCGTGTGAAAATGCCTCGCCGGACGCCTCCACGGCAGCATCTTAAAGTGGAGAGAATACATCTCCATTTTTGGTAAAAGGAGATGAAAATAACAGGCAGATAAACAAGCGGTTTGAACAGGCTTCATGAATTGAAGTAATTTAACAGAATCACAATGAAAGGATTAGACAATATCTGATCATGGAGTTGCTGTCATTGTATTAACTGTGATTATACTTTGTGTGCGTGTTTTTCTTTTTTCCACAGTACTTGTAAGTTAAGTCCTGTGCACAGGTTTCTATGGTAATCAAAGACAAAAATGTTCATTTGAAGCACAACAACGTCTCTGATAATTTTCAAGTTGGCTTAAAAACACGTTCTCCCAAAGAGTTTCTGACACAACCACAGCACAGAGGCTTGAAAGACTCCTCATGAAAAGGGACAGAAGGGACGAAAGCACTTTTCTTTTCAGCTTCACTCTTCGTTAATCATTTCCTCTGCAAATGTAACAAAGGCACCATCAACTCTTACATCAGTTTCCATAAAGATGGATTTAATCCCACAATCAAGTAAATTATAGAGACCGTTCTTCTTTTCATTACGGGCGCCCACGCAGATCGCCGGATCACAATGCTCGGTGGCTGAAATAAAGACGGTACAGAGAGGCATGGGTCGTTTGTCGATCTGGTGTGTCATGGCATCCACAGCTGTCAGCCACAAATCACATGCACTGTGTACAGACAGCTTTCAAACAGCGGGAGATAAAAGAAGGTGTTGTTCAGGTTCACACTGGTGTGGGATCAGTGGTGTCGCTGGCCAAAACAGCAAAGCTGAACGAGCTCCTCTCTGGACAAAGGAAAGGAGAGGATGAGGAGAAAAGTGTGAGCTGAACGAGACATTCCATACATGAGAGAAAAGGATAACAATGCAAGATGAGTTTCACGGGCTTTGCTGGACAAGTTGGAGCAATTTAATGGGAAGAGGAGGAAAAGCAAGTGTCAGTCTGGTCGGCTAAAAACTGGGAATCAAAAGGAAAGAGGAAAGCTTTTCCTGCGAAACACCTTCAGGGAGCGAGTTTTACTGCTAACTGCTACATCGTTGGAAGTGTATTGACAGGAGCAGTTTGCACAAAGGCGTTTAAGACTAACCAACGGCTGTCAGAGTTAAAGCAAGTGCACAGAGAACGCTGGTGGCGCTGCACAGACAGCTAGTTAATTGGATAACAGCGAGATGGGATGGGGATGGCGCGACAGCTACACACAGGAAGATGTTCGGCGTGTCAGGGCGAGCCTGCAACGGCACGGCGACACCTGGATCACCAGCGAGCTCTAGCAGGAGAATGTGTCTGATCGAACAAGCTGAACCTGCATTTCCTCCTAATTAGCGTAAAGTTCTTTTCCCAGCATGGAAACTCGAGAGGGACGTGAGGTATAGCACAGCGATGAGACGGGACGAAGCAACATTAGCTCATTAGAATGAGTGCTATATGATTCATTAGGCAGATTTCCTTGATCAGCACTGTGAACAAGTGCAGCCCACACACAGTGTGACAACATGCATACTTTACATTTCTTCAAAGCGAGGAGGCATAGCAACAGCCTCAGATTTTATAACTGCATGACGCCACCGGCTCGGGTTTATGTACGTGATCAATACTGATGGATGGATGGATGGATGAGGCTCAGTTGGTACAGGTGCGCTATCTTCCAATCGCTTTCTTGACCATGTGTTGAAATGTCATTGGACAGAAGAGACACTAAACCCCATATTGTGTGAGTGTGTGCATAAATGGTTAAATGTGGTGGATTATGTTAAGTGCATTGAGAGCGCTGCGGAGGTTAAATGTGCTATGAAAATAAAGCCAAATTTCCATGATGATTGCATGTATGGATGGATGGAAAGACGAATAAATGGTTGAGTGAGATGCAACAACACATGTATGAATAAGTGGATAAAAATGTTTGACTTCTGGTGGTCGATGAGCACTGGCTCTGTCACGTCTGTCCAGTCTCGTGAAAACATAAAGATTCACAAAAAGGAGGCAAGTGGAGATCTCAGTGAGCTTCATGTCATGTAAACTAATTAGATGTGTGAAAACATTTTTGCAATGTGATTTACTGGGTTGATCCTGTTTCTTATGCAACATGGCAAACTATTTTATTTTTTTTAAATCAAGTGTTTTTACAAGAGCTTTTCAGATGGTATGAGACCCTGGAGGGACACGGAGGACAAATAGATGGGGAATCTGTTTCAATGAAGTGCATGTGGAGTAGGTCTGTGTGCGAATTTGCTGTTTTTACGTGACGAAATCACTTTGGCACATCGAGATGAACATTTCTCACTGTTTTCAGATGTTTTGCAGACCAAACAATTCATCACAAGAATAGTTAATGAAGAAAATAGCTGAGAGACACAAAGCAGTCTACCAACTGTTCCCGGACTCTCGTTCAGAAGGCTCTAAATTGTGTCTGGTGATGAGATGTTTTCACTGAGCCTGACTCTTTTCAAGCCAAGGAGAAGAACAGGGAGGAAAAGAGAGATGTCACCTGCATTATGTTGATGGAGGAGCTCACTGCTCATGGTAAAAACCCTGAGAGGGAAAATTAGATTTCAAGGGCTTCAAATCGCCTCCTCTGATGTTCCAGTGACTCAGTGTGGAACTCTGTGTGCTTTGTGCAACAAAGGCCTCCGAAGGCCCGTGGACCTTGACAAATCAATGGCAATCACAAATCCTAACTATTTCCTCCTACCGTTCACCCTCCTCACCGCACCCTACAATGAAATGCTTCTTTTCATTTCCACAAATGCAGAGGCGGCCTTTCCTCTGACAGCTCAGGTGAGTTACAATAGCGAGCTGCCGCCTCTGCGTGTCTCCAAGGCAACCCCGTCATTCCAGCTCAAATTAATTTGGACAGTAGCACTTTTATAAATCGAGCAGAGAGCGGAGGCTCCATTCCATCTGGAAAGGGACACGGGGCAAAATGTCAGTCCATTAAAGAGCGTTGCGCTCTGTGCGCCTCTTGAAATCACGAGGCGCCTGTTGGTATGTAGCTGTGATTTATTTGATTGTGGCTGCCCGGTGACGGGAAAAAGCCTGCGTATTACCTGCGGTCATTTTTGTGAGTCTCACAACATAAATAAGCAGAGCATATCTTGTGCATTGGTCGCACACCTGCGGCAACCACGGGAGGCAACCCGTCCATTGAAATTCTCCTGAGGAGTCTTGCATGACCCTGTTGCAAAAAGGTTTCCATTTCACGGCTGGCTGCCTGTGGATGTAATCGTCTATGAGAATAAACAGGGGCTTGGAATTTGCATGCACTCTCCAATTAGAGATGATGGCTGGCGATATCAAGGAGCCAGGTCCTGCTCCCATGACAATAAGGGACCAGATGTGATATGAGAGGGGAACAAGTGTCACCGGGTAAGTCTTTTAAAGGCTCTTAGAGATCCACGAGCAAACACGGGCGTAAATAATCTGTAGAACAGATGAAACCATTAAAAGCTCAAATGCCGAAAACCGTTAAAACACCTTTAACCAGTCAAATGATGTCAGTGACTCTTGATTCAGTTTAACAATTTGATGAATACTTAAACTCACAAATTGGTAGAACTCCTTATCCACGCTGTGTTATGGTTATTAGGACGGTTCAATGTATTTCCGTCTCCAGACGAGTTTTATTTAGGGGAAAGTGGAGGGAAATTTACTTTTGGTCGTAAATGTTGGAGACCCCTGACCCGGCACATATTTTTTATTAACTGCACTTCAGCACCCATACAGTCGTTTAAAGGCTTCCTATCGTCATTACTTTCATTTAATTCAGTACACTTATGTGGAATCGTTTAAAGAGCGGGTTTGTTGCAGATTCGATTGGCACCAAATGTGCATCACATGAATTCAAGCAGTGAGTGCATGGAGAGACATAACACCATTGAAAATGTGGAGAATTAATGTTGAAACAATATAATGATTTTTTTTTCCCAAGTTCAAGATATACTAATCTTATTTCTGAAGCATTCCATGTATCCACACAGTTTATTATGCAGCAGCTATAAAGTTATGCATACTATTTACTTGCTAATAGTCCCAAAACAAACAAAGAGTAGAATTTCATCTATCAGGTCGACTCAAATTTCCAATATCCTGAGGTGATTACATGAGGCTCATAACCATGTAATGCATATATCCTTATTCAACATAAATGCATCAGGATAACAGCAACCACAGAGGTTGCAACAAACAGATAACACCATGAGTGTATTTTAGAAGCAGGATCGATCTGATGAAACATATCCTGCATGTGCAGTTGGAGCAGGTATTTGGGAATGTACGCTCTGAAATGTTGACACTTGGGTGTGCGGGTCTTATCTGGGAGAGACCCACGGGGTTTGGATTATAATCTGTGCACATATTTCGCCTGCCACATTTGCAGCGTCTGCCGTGCAATCTCCCCTCCCTGCGTCTGTGCTTGGTCCGCACATTCTGGATTCCCGCTCTGCATGCGAGGAGAAGCGGGGATGGAGGCGAGTCTGTGGAGCCAGTGCTGCAGACTGCTGACAGATCAGACATGCTGGCTGCCGCTTCACCGCAGGAGAGTGATTAGGGCGAGGTTCTCTCGTTTCCTCTCCCCGTACAATAATATTTGTGGTTCTTTGATGGTGTATTTCTCTTTCACCCCTTCTTCTTGCCTTCACGGGGCTGATAGGGCCACTGGCTGTCGCGATAAGGAAGAATTCTCCTCATAGCGAGCAGACACACAGTGATTAACTAACGCCAGAGGGTAGCAGGTTTGCACTAAATCAAGCTCAACCTGGGAAAAAAAGGAGGGGGGGCCCAGTTCTGATGGGATTTATCAAGAATGGACATAGACGTGCACAGAGCCTGTGGACAGCGCGGTCAACAAAACGGCACCAAACAAGCACAGATGAGAACAAAATTAATCTGGCAGAGATATTGACAGGCTGGAAACAGACACAGTAGGAGACAGCGATAGGACGAATGGGAGAGAATGTCAAACAGAGGAGGGAGCGGTGAAAGAGCTGATAGATTAATGGAGGACTGAGACAACAGGCGGGTCACCGCTATCATCTCTGATCTGTGACCTCAAGTTCGTGCGCATATCGCGGCAAGAAAACAACAACAAATAAAAATAATCATAGGGAGGAAAAACAGAAAGAGTCGGAGACGAGGACGCGCTGACAGAAGTGTCGCCGGTGACCATCTGTCTTCAGCTCCTCAGGCGCATCGGCGCCCTGCTGAGGACAGTACGGCGACACGTGTGCACACGCCTTGCAGCTGGAGGGAGGAGAGTTTACAAAAGCAAAAAATTAAAACAGCATTTCCCAACCATTCAAGGTGAGCTGGGTCACCTGCCTCTTCTCTGTGCTTTAACATCTTAATCTGCGTGAAACACCGCCGTCACGGCAAAAAGGGAGAGCGAACACGATGCAAACAGCGATGCCGTAATGGACATCCCACCTCTCCATGCCTGCTCGCATTTCACATCTCCTCAGGCCATCTGTCAGAAGGAACTGCGTGCTAGTGGGCTACGAAGCGGCAGATATTCCTCAATTAACGCAGGCTCCACTGCACTGCACCCGGAGGAGATACATACATGCATGTATGGACACAGTAATTCCTTTGATATCTCATGAAGGCTGCTTCTTTTTTCTTTTTCTTTTTTTTTCCTCCGCTCATTTGCCTTTTGGTGGAGGGAGGGTCCAACGCACTTGCTTGCAGGCTAATCAGTGTTGAAATGTGTTTACATGCCTGCGGTAGGAGCTGATATTGGGGAAAATCTTCAAAAAGCAGAGGCTTCTAATCTGCGAGCTGGGAGCAGGATTAAGGCACCTTTTTCTGAGGAGGCATCCGGCTCTAATCCCCCAGCCTGGATGCAAACAACAGTTTGTTATTCACACAGACTGTGAGAGGAAGCAGCCGAGGATCGTTTCTGTGTACTAACTGAAAGTGATTATGTCGGGAGGTTATTCGAATAACATTAACACCATCTTTTGTAATGCATGTAATAACCCTCTAAAACTGACTTTTGTTGGACATTTATAATGTATTTTAATTGGTCAATCGGGGCCTAGCGAAGTTAATTTCTTCACTTTTCCATCTCGGGGTCGTTCAGGGCGGAATGATGTGCGTTCATGCAGAGATCTGTGTGGCTCTTTCATTCCAGTCTGCACCGCGACGACTAGGGGTCACCTCTGTGTAATCTGACATTTTAGCTGAAACACAAAAATACCAGGGTGAATGTCATACTTTTCACACTAAAATTGACATATGAAGGTCGTTTTTAGAGATGTAGATTCGTGAGCTGAAGGAGTGTAAAGGTCGGGAGTATCTTATGATGGGATCGACTGGATTCTGCGGTGAATGGATTTTTCACTGAAGTGGCAGTTTTTTTCCACAGCTTCAGCAGCCCCGTTGCTTATCACTTTCACCCACTCAAACACACCGACTTCAACATAAGGTGCTCAACCTGTGTTGGGAGCATTTTGGGGCTCAATGTCTTGCTTAAGAACACCTGCAACAACCTTCTCTACCAAATGAGCCACAGCGGCCACTTTATGACGACAGAATTACCAAAAACCGATGCTAAGCATTAAATCCTATCTGTGGAAATTTAATAGGAACATAAAGATTTAAGCAAATACGGATTTGTTTATGGTGACATAATGACTGCTGCCAGCCGGAGAAATGACTCTCACTTATGTTTTAGTGAGTTTTTCAGCATTGCCTAATTTGCCAGGTTATGACGCGGCTTAATTATGTGTCATAAATGATAATGCCATACAAAAAAAAACATGACACTTAAACATTAGTAGCCAACAAGCATCCAGCAACCTTTTGCACTACAAATACAATCATCTACCAGTCAGAGTAATGACAACAAACTGCCGGTCCCAACAATAACAGCAGACCTGTTGATGCTTTGAGCCTCTTTGGATGAGACACAGGAATCCTCACATAGGCATCAAACAGACATCTGAAGCTATATTTGGAGAAATGGTGCAGACGGGAACACTTTCTATCAGAGACAAGAAGCTTGGCGCCTCACCTGTCACAGTGGAGCTTCAGTTCATACTTCGTTATTTGTATTTGGGGGAAGGAGCATGCATGAATCTATTTAAACATTTGCTTCAATAGATCTTTAAATTGCACTACTGCCGGTGTGAATGACTTTTATGTAGAATATTAAATGTTGCTCTGATGCAAAAGTGTGAAGAGGAATTTCTGACAATGTTGAAAGACAGAATAGTAAAAAAAAAACGTGTTTTATGTGCATCAGATTGTTATCAAAAAAGAAGAAAAGATGGAGAAAGTGGACAGTTTTTAAGAGGTTTCATCTTCAGCAGCAGACGACCCCCTTTATTTTCATTGTGATATTTAAATCACTCACACGTAGCTTGATTATTTGTGTGATTTATATGTTTATATCTTATTTACGTTAAAGGCATTTGTGCGAGGAGAACATCATTTATTTTTTTCATGAGCTGGGAGGACAGTGTTAGCCATACACACACACACACACACACACTCCCACACACTCACAGAGCCAGTGATATGGAGCATAGCTCATTGGAGAGGAGTCCCTGGCCTATTTGTAGCAAAGCTATCAATCCCCCCCCCCCCCCCCCCCCTTATCCTTGTCTGGGAGTGGAGCTGCAGTGTCTGCTCTCTTTTGCCATCCTCGTCTGAAAGCCTATACCCGGAGACAAGCTGTGGAGGGCGTCCAGCTCTCTGGGGAGCCGAGGACAGCAGCAGATCCAGTTCGCCAGCACCGCACACCGGGGAACGGTGGAGCCAGAACACAGAGGGTTGGCCGGAGCCAGAAGGAGCGAGGGGAGAGCGAACCTATGAAAGCAATCATAAAGGTCAGGTGAGCTGGCTTCTGCTTTACCACTGGGCTACCGCTTGGCGCCTCAAAGGTTAGACAGAGCCCTCGGCCGCACCAGAGGTGATATGAGAATACATGAAATGTCACCAGCACCAGCGGAGCTCCAGACGCAGTCGATAGTGACAGCAGAAAGCTGGAGTCTGTATTACGAAGCCCTTTCGGTCGGCGCGGAGGGTAAAAAGGTACAGTAACACCGGATTGCATCTTTGTCTCCTCAGCAACAAAAAGACACCAAATCGTGACCAAACGCAGCTTTCAGAGCGCTCTCATCTTCCCCACTTCAGTCTGACTCCTCCTCAGTCGTCTGTAACGAGCAAATATGCTAAGATCTGCAACGCCAACATTTTCCCCAAATATTTAAAGACAAAATGGCGAACCAGGTACACAGCCGCTCCCCATCACTGTCACATCCCCTCTGTGGCTCCCCATATGGGCAGTAGCCATCATGGGCTTATTAATCCCCTGAGAGGCAGTGGGACAGAAGATGAGTGTGTCCAGGCTCGCTGTAATATCCTCTGGCCAGGCACAGCGTCTCTCCCAACCCCAACCCCCACAGCCGATGCCATCTGTTTCCTGCCCAGCACTCTGGCTTAAATCCCCACTGAGCCTCGGTCTCACCCCCTCTGCTACCAATCAGCAATCTAAATGTGCAGTCTTCCAGCCCAAATATAAAACATTTAGGGTGGGAAAGTTGCTCTGAGTGCCTGTGGCAAAAATCTCCGTTCTGGTGTAATGCTGTAATCAAAAACCCGGATTCATTTTGAACACATTCATCTGTTTCTCCATTTTTGTACATATTCAATTGCTATCATCATCAGCTTCTTGCCCTGAGTTACCGCGGATATTCTTTCTCATACAATAGACGGCGATGTGCGAACGCTGCACATCCAAACCCTTTCTTCTCTTGCGTCTCCAGGGGGGCCCGCTTCCCATCTCGCACTACGGGGGGTAAGTTGTGGTCATTTCAGCTCCCCGGCTGTGACGCTATCGCACTGCAGCTCCTCTCATCTCGTTTCAGGATGCTCTCTCAGCACCGCCTCCCTCAGCATTGAGAGCACATGTTTCAATAAACGGCTGTCTGTCCTCGAGCTGGAGGCGCTGGCGTTTTGGGACGGCGGCGTTTTGTATTTGAGAAAGTGACAAGCCAGTCACAGTTTGCTGCAGTTAATTAAAAAGGCAGAAGGAATACCGTGTACGTTTTGCTTCTTTTTGCACTTGGTTTCAACTCGACAGCTTTGTGGAGAGACTGGAAACAGAGGACGAAATACTACACACAGATTTTGACTTGAATCACGGAGGGAAGAAAGGAAAGCTTTGGCCCAATTCTGCCGGTACTGCTCCTATGATTTCTCACATCTGTTGCATAGATTCACATCTCCCTGTACTCCACCATATGACGCTTCTTTAAACATGAATCTGCATACCTTTGCACCTGGAATGTTGCTAATCTGACTAAGTATTAGGACCCTATGCAGTGTGGTTGTATTAGACAACGTTCAGGAGATAAATGCAAATGTGAATTCACTCGTGGACCATGACAAGGAGGTTTGAAGGTCATTTTAGAAGAAAGAAGAAGCGCAATCCGTGGATAAAGAGCTACATCAAAGAAAACATAGGAGAATCACTGCTCTGCTCCTGACTGACAGGAGGGCGATGTTGCCGTATAGATGCCAGTAAATCTCTGTATTGTCAGATGAGAGGGAGCCACAAATAACCTCTCTGGAGATGTTGTTTCACCACCACACAATCATCTGGAAGAATAGACCACCGCCATAAGCTGGGAATTATCCTTGCCCCAGGCTGATAATGTCTATGTTTACCTTTAGCAAAATGATTCATACAAAAATGATCTGCTATTGAAATGCTTCTCAGAGCTTCGCGTTCACGGTTTACATTCATGGCGGGACATTTTTGTTGATTTCTCAGTCATGCAGTGAAAGTACAGAGGCCCTGCGTGACACCAACAGCTTGTTAAAATGAAATTATTTTTCTCCTTGATGACCTTTTTTCTCTCTTAACTATTCTCCATTATTTAACTCTTCCTACACTAAACTATCAACAAAAACTCGTCGCCACGGAGAGCTGCAGAGGCAACGGCCAATCACACGGAGGCTCGCTGTTCCCTATTGGAGTCAACTGGCACCTTGATATCAGAGTCAGATTCTAACACATTTAGCATGACAATAACAAGATCACACACCCATTTCTTTCTCTACTGACTCACTCTAATCTTGTCCATCTCACATTTCCTACTTTCTGTTTGGTAATCACATTCGCTGCCACTGAATAAATGGGTAACATCCTCACAAACCATGCCATTTTAACAACTGCAAGGCAGAAAAAGCTCAAAGGCCTTCATGGCACCTTGAACTGTATATTCATCAGTGAGCTGCAGAGAGGTGAATATAAAACCTTGAGTTGCTTTCTATCTGCCTCTAGTGAGCTGTACGACCTCGCACGCTTTCCGATTTGTATTGTGAGCTTTAAAAGAGCCTATAGTATTCATGCTCCGCAACTTTTAGATACATGCCCCCGGGGAGGTAGAATCTCCTGTTTCTCCCTAATGGAAAAGGCATTGGGCATGAAATTTCCCCTGACAGCTGACTCCTTTAAACCCAGCCAAAGATCTGCTCTACAGTGTAGGGTTAATCGATGAGGTTGGAGGCCCAAGGACAGAATACAGATGAGAGTCAGAAAGGAAGAACACAAAAGAGACGAAAGTGGGAATGCCTGTTTGAAGGATGGGGTGTCTCTCGGTGTTAGCCCCGAGAGTAACTTGTGACCTGTCGAATACCGATCCTTGTCTTATATGCAATGTAAACTGAATGAAGGAAGAACGGATGGATAGATGCTCTTGTGAACAATATGACGTTGCACAGTCGTATTGCAGCAGTGCGGGATTGGCTACGTTTCCCTCCAGGACTCCTTTGGTACTTTTGAGGGAAACACTCATTGACACCAAACACTTTCTTGAATGTGGCAGTCACTCTTTGATCCTCGTCCTAAACCCTTGAAGTGGGAGCCCACTGTGATGAGACCAACTGCACATTTTCCTCGCTCCAAAACAATTATCAGCCAATAACAACACGGCACAGTATCAAAGGACTATACGGCCAATGCTGCTGATGTAAGACGGCTATAAAGCCTGTAACTTCCTAATGCTGAGAAAGCTGGTTTCACAATAACGTCTGTTCAAAATACAAAAATAAGTCAACAAAAGCTTTTTTTATGGCCACTGGGTGCCTGAGAGATAGAAGGGCTGTCAGTGTGTCTTTTCTATCAGATTGGTTAATAGAAGTGGATCCTGGCAGTAAATAGCACCGCTGTATTGCCAGAGACAAATGTTCTGACTCAAACATAGCCATAAAATGTTTTGCTTTATCTACATTTTCTCCCTGAAGACCTCAAACCCCCAATATGTGACAGCAAGACACGTATCTGAACAAAGGCAGCCACCGAGGAGCGCCATACCCCGATGTGCCTTCGTCTCCTTTCACCACAAGCACGTCCGTCTCTAATTCTGCCGGCAAAGGTCTGCAGGGAGCGATGAGGCCAAACATTGGGCCGAAAAGAAGCTGCCAGCCAGAGCCCGTGAACGCTCCCCGGCTCTGAGCCGTGTGTCAGTGTCGGACCACTCCCAGCTCCCACAACAGTTCTGCTTCTACTGCGTATGTGTTTTCATCCTTGTTATTTGAACCGCAGCCTCTTTGTGCGATGGTCTCCAGTTGGCTCGCTCATTATGGCCACTCTTTTCTCTTTGCCTTGTACTCTCCGGAGTCTGATGTCTCTACGCGTGGAGATAAAGGCGAACTTTATTCAGCGTTCTAGTTCAACAATACAGAAAGAATATCTGCTGGGAGTTTGTTTCATCGAGCCTAATCAGCCTCATTAGCATGCTGCAATCGAAACGGCATAATTTTACATATGACTGAGGCAAATTTGACTGATTACAAAACTTTAAATTGCTTGCACGATTAAGGAAACTTTGATTATGGCATGATCCAGGAATATGCCATAAAAAGTTCCCACAGTATACTATTTTCCCTCTGTTGTGTTGTTTTTTTTATGCTGTGAAATAATTGCATTCACAATGAACTGCTGCAGTAAAATCGGCCATCATTTACTTGCTGGTAAATCCTAAGACATTCCAATTACTGTGTCACCAGTTTGCATAAAGGAGAAAAAAAATGTGATAATTACAGTGCTTCAGTGGTCCCATATAATTTACTTGAAAAACTTCGGTGTACTCCTTTTCTATCTCTGATAAGGGAAAAACATTAAAGTGAAGGACACTGCTAATGGACACACCCACTCTTAAAATTAATGTAGTTCCTTTGACATTTGGGATAAAATTTTGACAACTGCAGAGCAGGCAAAGCTTCGGACCCCCTGTCATCAGTGTTGCTCATCAATGGGAACCTCCCACTGCTGCAGACAACGGATTAAAAAAATAAATAAAATTGATCCAAAGTTATATGACTGCCCACGAAATTCAGTTGCAAAATGCAATTGTGGCGTTTTATGTTTTCAGAGTGCTGTAATGTCTTTCTAGTCTGCAAATAAGAGGCGTGAACGGTTGTTTTTAAAGCTGATAAACCTCCTCTGTGAGCGATGAGCCGAAACAACACAATTACTTTCTTTGTTTATGACCGTGCACATGCAGCAGAAAGACAAAAAAGAAAAAACAGAATAACGATTCACCAGCTGAGATTCCAATCTGAGCAGCACCTGCGAAGGTTGAACGCTTTTTTGTTTTTTGTTTTGTTTTGTTTTTTTAATGCGGTGAATTCAGCAGTTTGATATTTGTTGCACAAATGTAACAAGCACAGATTTAAACTTTCATAAGGTAGTCCGGACTCAGCCGGTACCTGCATTGTTTCCTCTCCAATTACCCAGATAACACAAACACGGATGTTACACAGCACAGAACTAAGAGCTTGTTCAGTATCGCTCTGCAGAGCTGATGATGTGGACAGGATATATGACATGATGAAGTTAGTGCTGATGCATCGCTGTGTGAGCGGCAGGTTAGTGTTGGAGCTGAAAAATTAAGATCGGTTGTTCTCCCAACAATATTCTGAGCATCTTCGAAGAGCCTGAGAAGGCAGGAGATGGATGATGAAAAAAGACATGGGGGAAAAAAGCTTGGTTGTTTTTCTGTTGGCTTCTATTTTATTGAGGAATAATAAATAAACCTAGAACTCTCAGGCCTTTGACACTTATTTGGATGCCAGGTATTCAAGCAACTAAACCCTTTTCTATAGAGAGTTCACTCTATTAGGAATTTTATTGGTTATATGAATGTAAATTATTCTTTCTTCTGATTCTTGTGAAGCAAGAAGTTTGGGTTTACCAAATGGAGTTATTGGCCTTTTAGGTTTCTAGTTCTATAGCTATGCTCATGACATAGGGCTCTCTTTCCTATTACAAAGATAGATATTTTATAGACATGATCAATAAAGCCTTGTGTATAGATCTGATCCATAATTCAAATATCCATTAAAAAAAAACTACTAGTTTTCTGCATCTGTAGTTAAATCGTGTTTAAAAACACACACAAATGCACAATATATATTGATCATCATCGTGATATCAGCTAACCCACAAAATCCATCATGCTATCCGTTCCTTGTCTGCCCAATCAGATGAAGCCCTAATGGACTAGATTGTGCTGACAACCTTTCATATTTCACTTAATTAATTCATATATGGTGGCAAAAGGCCAGAAATCAGAGGTACAAAAATCAAAGAAAATTCTAAAGACATCAAATTCAACAATCTTCCTGTTTCTTCTAAAATAACAATGTTGAGTTCAAAGCAGTCCCAGAAGAAATGAACAGGTTTGGAATATGTTGGGCTTGTATTTTTTTGGTATAAGTAATGACACTTTAAATTTGGTGCATAGTGACTGATGTGTTTCACCTTTTTGCCTTAAAAAAAAACACCCCTCACTTCCAGTTTGTACACAAACTCCTCTGATTGATGCTTTTTATATGGAGAACATATATACATAACTGAAATGCTCATATTAATTTTACACATTCCACTTCAATTTGTAAGGACCTTTTTGGTTTTTTGAGGAGGTAGTCTGAACAGCATAGTACAGAAGATACTCCAGGATTTCTCCTCAAAAGTGGACACACCTTCTTTATTTTATGTTTTTATTACATCGTTGTGTTTTCATTCGATAAAAATTGGACGCAGTAACTCGGAGTAATAGCTTGTGTGGACCTGATCAAAGTGGCTACGAAGGCTTGGAGACGTAAAGCGAGGTGACAGACGGAGATGTTGAGAAGATGTCTTCTGTCGCCCGCAGTAATGTGTTTTTTCAGCGTGCTTAATGTACCACTCAGCAGCGAAGCAAAGATGCCACGACACGTCTGCACCCGCCGCACATCTGACAAATTTATCTTCATGCTCACCGTTGCCGGGATTTCACATTTTCACTGTCCTCGAGAGTTTCCAGAAAAAACATATGCGCTTAACCGTGAAGCTATACGGTGTGTTAAAGTGCCTACAAATTAGAGGTAATGCTTTTGTGATGATAACCCTCCTTACAACGCTCAGCACAAAACTGCCTCGCGTGGCCCAGTGTCAAAAATGGCTTGTGGATTTTCCTCTGAGAGGGTCTGTGGAGCGGCAGATAGAGGGGCTCGGTGGGGGGGCTGCCACCTATTATCTCTCTCTCCCTCCAAATCAGCCCCATATCAGGTTTGAATTTGCAGTCGGGGACTGTGTCTGCCAGACTCTGTCTGATGGCGCTCCTAAATAATTCACTACCCCCCATCCATGGTCATTACCTGTAAACTCTCTCAGAAGAGGGTAGTTACCGCAGCCACGAGCGGGCTCCCCTGCTGTTTGAGGGGTACGGCCATGTTGGACGCTCCAAGTGGACAAGAGATTGTGTTGATCTCCAGTGAGTGACTCATTTTCCCCAATTTACCATAAGCTTGCAGTGCGATAATCATCCAGCGTGCTATATGAATGTCTCCGCTCAGCAGGGGCACCGGCTTGTTTAAAGGAAGCCCAGATGCCTTTAGAAAAACGATCCAATCAAGCATGCGTTGATCCTCTGAAGCCACAATTGTGTAATAATGAGTCAGAGAAGCACTTTATTTTCCACTTTTCTACTGACTCTACTGTCACAATAGCTGCCCTCTGTACATAAGCAGATGCATATGTATCCCAGAAACTGTATTCTTACGTTGCTAATTTGTAACAGTGAATGCTTTCTGCAAGAAACACAATCTCGCTTGAATTGGCCTTCTCATCAGCATAATGAGGAAATGCTGTTAATTAACATATTTGGCAAGTTGCATATTTCTCTTTTCTTCTCCACTGAAAATATATCAGGTCTTACAATGGAACATCCATTTATGCAGCTCAGTCACATACGCGGCGTCTGGGTGAAGTTCGGTAAAGGACTTTACACAATGGAAGACCCCGTCTTTCCCTCACTCGGAACAAAGTGGCTTTGTTGTCAAAATAAGAATTTTTAAAAAGAAATCGTTGGCTATAAAATAGCTGCAGAGAGAAAACACAGGCCACTTGTAACCTGAAGCCATATGTATGATTAAAAAAAAAAAGATAACCTTAGCCAACCTCTGGCTCTTGATAAGAAGTTTCAGTGGATTATAAAAGTGGGCAGATCCAGTGATAAATGGTGACCTCTAGTGGTGAGAATACTAATGAAAGGAGCAATGTGGAGAGGCCAGAAGTGCAGTGAGAAGAGGGAGAAGGTTAGTGACATTTCACACAGGAGATTAGAGTGAAGCTTGACTGAAACATGAAGGGGTGTCACGCTTCCATAACTGAGCACAATGACACAATGACTGTCATGTTTCCACGACTCCTGAGCATGACAGAAGTATTGTTATGTTTTTTTTTTACTGTCGAGCATGGCGACATAAAGACTGTCATGGTTCTATGACCGATGTCTCTAATGCCATGGGGACCATCATGTTACCATGAAAACATTGCAAGAAGGCTGTCATCGGGAGCATCACGTTTCCATGGAGTGTGTCTTGTATCCGTGACGACCCCTTTCCATGACTTGCATTGTTATCAATATTAAGTGAAGGTGGGACCTTCTACAATATCTTTAGGGTGATTAATCAAATGCCTTTTTCTAATTTGTGTCTGGTTCAGCGGCAAAAATAAAGATGTCTATGTCTAGAATTGTTTGGCCTGACTTTACGTCAATTCTTGTATTCAAGTGTGTTTCTCGCCTATTCATACCTTTATATTAATCAGTGCAAAGGAGTTGATTGTTAAACAGACCGCAGTGTAAATCCCACTGGGCCACGACAATGGATCAAACCACTTGTGTTTCCGTGTGCCTGAACAGGCCGATTATTCCCAGACCCTGCCCATGCAAATAAGCACATGGTGTTAAGTTGCAAATAATCCGAGTAATGAGAGCAATCACAGGATAAAGTAAAACTCCAGCTGCTGGACGAGAAGCTGCGAGTTAATACACTCATACTTTGCTTAAACACAGTATTTATTATTTACAAGGGCCGTTCGCTCAAAAGGTCAGACTGTGCGTGATCCTTCAATCACAGGGATAGCCCGGGAGAGACGCACATCAGACATCGCATGGTTTTATATAATCACGGAGGCTGATGCGAGAGAATGATCGGCCCCTCCCCCGTGACAGCTGTGGGACCCTGCAAGTTGAACGCCCACCGTTCGGACTCCCTGACCGCACGGCGAGCGCAGGTATGGATTTTGCTCCGGGGTCAATCCGCGACGTATTCCCACTCCATAAGCCCCGCTCTGAGCTGAGGATAAAGGGAACAAACCGTTATTTTAGGTCTGGCTGGGCCTTAAATAGCGGGAGGCTGGGGCGATACGAATTCCCAGCGTGCTCCGTGAAGAAAAGATGGAAAAGGTCAGAGTCTGCATTCATCTTTTCAGCACAGTTTTTGCTCGCAGCGTCACCTTTTCCTGCGTTTCTGCCTCGCTGTTCTTGGCCTTTCCCCCCGCCCCTCTCTGGGGTGAATAGAGGGAGCGGTGCCACGCAGCGCCGCTCAGCAATGATGACATTTTGTCACTCATCTCACACACACACACACACTGACAATGCCAACTCTCCCGGGCAATTAAAACGCTGTATGTGATCCAGGGAAACGTTACAGACGCGGAGCAATTTACATAAACCACCTCGACTGCAACCGAGGCTCCTTTACCCTTGCAAATACTATTCTTAATATCAGATGCAGAGGTTAGTAATCCGCCAAATACACCTTTATTGAGCCGCTGTCTTCATTTCCTCAAGTGATCGCTGTTCCCTGAGTCATCGACTTATCTTGGCCCGATCCGCAACACAGCCTCGCCCACTCAGGATTATGACAGTGCAGGATGGGCTCCTTTCTCCCACCCGTTCGTGCACTTTATGTGCGCCATCCATCGCACGGCTCGGATTTAGTGCGGCCGACGAGGAATTCTCGCGGGCACAAACAATCCCTTGCAGTCAGGGCCGGCCCGGGGAGCAGCAACGGATCGTCATCAATAACCCGTTTAAATGTACGAGTCTCGAGGGTTTCAAGTTAAGCTTCGGGGTGGTCATTTAAATTCTCCATCGTTTGTAAAACACAAACATGCTAATTAGAACACAATTTACCTATTAACTTCTATCCTTTAACACACTTGATTAACAAATATTTCTTTTTCTACCGCAAGGATGCAAATATCCACACGGCTGATCTCCTGGCCCTCTTTATACATATTTATATAGAAATGTCTACATATTCATCTTTTCCTTGTACACGGGCCTCATTTGGAGTGAAACCTGGTGGTGGAGAACGAGCCGGTGCACAACATGTACTCATTTATTTATCAGTCTAAAACAAGCCGTCCCTCGTGTGCAGTCAGCCATCTCATTTACTGGAAGGTTTCATTTTCTCATCTTCAAGGTAACGCTTATTGCTTCCTCCCGCTCAACATGCAGCTGAGAGCCTCCTTCACTGAGCACTTGACCCGCCAGTTATTCGCTATGTGTTCATCTCTTTACAAGCTTTGCTCCCAACCTTCCATGTAGTTGTTAAAGAGTCCACAAAAAGGATATACAGAAAGTATTGGCTAATAAATAAACTGCCTAAACTCCGAGGGTGAGGATTATAAAGTGTTGATAAACGATAAAGTATTTATCAGTTATTTGTTGATTGTGATTATGAGGAGGACGATCTCTCAGCCACGGAGTGCAGCAGGGCGGCTTTACGTGATGCACCTGAACGCATCACTTACGGCTGTCAGCTGCTGGAGTTCCAGACCATGGAAAGCAGCACAAGATGAGGTCACCAAGAGCAGAAATATCACTTCTCCGGCAAGTTTTGGAGAAGCAGAGGCTCAAAACAGCATGTATCTACATGCAGAAATAGAATCTGGCCGCATGAAGCCCGTTAACCCGTAAAAATCCATAAATTAGTAATGAAAACAATGCATTTTCACTTGAAACATAGTGGGCCTTAAATAGTTATGGAGCGAAGAGATTAGCTGTGAATAATGAATGATTCACAAGCATATTAGGTAGAACTACGTGCTAAGTAATGGCAAATATGGTAATAGCTTATAATATAAAATAAATCAGCTATAAGTTATACAGCCATAACTCATCGTGCGAAAAAGGATAACACAGAATTGTTTTGCGATTATGAATTAAAAAACTCAATATGCAATCAGAGTGGCCGGCTAAAAATAATTATGTGGTGACAAACAATAATGACAGAAACTGTTTCATAGAATGTTAAATAAAAATAAGGATGTTTAATTAATCCTCAAATAATCAGACGGGAGTAATGGTTGGAAACATGAGGCGATGGCTATTAAACTGTCAGCTGCAATAGTGAAAAAACAAAAGAGTGATTATCAACTTATAGATGAGATGGATGGATCATTCTTTTGTGCTTGGTTTGTGTTGACTAAAGACACAATAGGGGAGGGAGGGTGTGTGTGTGTGTGTGTGTGTGTGTGTGTGTGTGTGTGTGTGTGTGTGTGTGTGTGTGTGTGTGTGTGTGTGTGTGTGTGTGTGTGTGTCTGGAGTCAGTGGCAGCAGATGGTTTAGTATGGAGGGTGTGCTGGGCACAGCAGCTGCTCCCTCCATTCTTCTCACCCTCACACCCACTCACCCTCTCACACACAAGACACACACACACACATACACACACACACACACACACACACAAAGGGCCCACGGAGTGCTGCTGCTGAAAAGTAGCCGGGATCACCTGATGGAAGCAGACACTGATCCCCTCCATTATTCATGGGCTGATCAACAGCAGCCCCATGACCACTCTGACACACACACACACACACTCACACACAACTGCTCGTCACACTCTGATGACATCATTGTCAAACCAGTCGGTGACGAGTCAGTGAGGAGTGATCGCAGGAATAAAAGTGAAGCTTTCTAACTGTTCTTGCTCCCCTCACAATCTTTGTCTCACCCCTCCTCTTCTTCTTCCTCTCTCTCCTCTTTCCCTCCTCCCCCCTTCACCTCTTCTCCGAGGAGCAACTTCAAAGCAGCTCTGAAGTCTGTGGGAGAGAGGCAGGGAATCCCGAGGGGACGGTACCACACACACACACACACACACACACACACACGGCTAACAAGCAGTCAAACAGTGGCCTTTGAGCAGTAACTGTGTGACAGCTTCAAACGGGCCCGACTCCAAAAGAGCGAGGCCGTTTCTCGTGACTGTATTGACTTCAATAATGCAGTTTTATGTGCCTGCTTTAACATACATACATCTCTCTCTTTCTCTTTCTCTCTCTGTTGCTCTCACAAACACATAATCTCAGCTTTGGATAGGAAGCACATCTGCCTGGTGCCAAGGAAAACATTCATTTGAAAAGATAATGAGACCAATATTCAATTTAGCAATAATTCATCAGAGGAAAATGGTGAATAAAACATGATGTAAGTTATCAGTGAGTCGAGGACAAAGTTCAGTTGAAATAGCCCCCGATCTTTATTGAAAAAAGAGAAAATGCCGGGTTGAATTATTCAGATTGGAGTCCTTGATGTAAATTTGATCTAATGTTTTCTGCTTCTTGATGAGGATGAATCTGGGGCTCAGCATCCTTTGATCAGGAGACGAGGCAGACCTCCTCTTGATCTTCCAACTTGCTTAAATGCTCTTCATGATGGGAGCCTGACCTCGAAGCCGAAGTGACGTAACCGCTGTGCACATTTCAAGACTCCTAACAACTGCGGGACAAACTCCATCGCCGTTTCAAAGTAGGGATTCGTGGGAGGGGGGAGATGCACTTTGGGCTACTTCTGATCTGATCTGATCTGATCTGATCTGATCTGGTGCTCTGCAGTTCACACGAGCCCTGCTTTGAATCTGTGTTGTGGCTGCAGCGTCAGGTAGCCGACAGTCGCTGGAGGAGGAGAGCCTGCGACAGACTGCACGTGACAGTGCACGTGCTCCTCGGCAGCACCGCCGGGAGTGAGATCGAACATCAAAAGAAAACTCCTCCAAGAATAATCGTCCAGGAAAGCGAGAGAGAGAGAGAGAGAGAGAGAGAGAGAGAGAGAGAGAGAGAGAGACAGACAGAGAGAGTTTGTACCTGTTTGTGTGCACACACAAACGGAGGAGGAGGAGGATTAAAAATGGATGCCTGAGCACTGTGACACTGGTGCCCCGCTGTGAAGCTCGGGAGTGAGCGAGGAGTTCGCTTCCGGGGATTGTTTATCTCAAGTAACCTTAACGAAAGAGAGAAAGGTGCGTCTTCATGGCTACGAGTGGGCGACACACACACACTCAGAGACACACACACACACACACCCCGCAACACGACGCTCCTGACAGCCTGTGGAGGACCGCAGCCAGTGTAGAGTGTACAGTGTATTGATCTGTACACTCTACTTGCTCAGGATGCCTCATTTTGCACTGAAACCGGCGCGATAGTTGCCTGGATGTAAAACACTTGGATCACGAGATCTACATGCTTCTATTTGACGAAAGAGTCGGTCTTCAGGTGTCCTGATCCACTGAAGCTTTACACAAATAGAAATGTGACTTGTCCACACAGGTGGCTGGATCCCAGCAGCTATTAATAATTAGGGATGCAAAGATGCACCGATACCAATACCAGTATCAGGTGTGATACTGCAGGGAGTGCTCCCAGGAGACTCACACCAGCCAAGCTACATGCTTAACGTGATTAAAGTATGACTCTGTACAGCGTGGTTCAAGACGAGGGAGGAGGAGGAGGACGTGAAATAATAAGCAAGTATCCAGCTGCCTCATCGTGAATACATCTCGTAATGCATCTGGTCTGTGCAGGAGTGTAATATTCGCAAAATGTCACAATGGACAAATAATCTTCTACTGGTGGCTCGACACCATCTGTTGCAAATCAGCTGTTCCAGGACAAAAGAAACTGCATCCAAGGTGGGATTTTTTTTTTTTTTTCATGGACCGTACAATATCTACTACTTGCTCTAGTGTTTTCCTCTGAACTGCTGTTGTTGTGCATGTGTCATACGGTTCATGCAAATCCGGTATGTGGGACCCGACTACAGTCGCCAGAAAGTGAGCCATTGGTTTGGATGAGCCGTGTGGAAGCAGGGACAAAACCTGCTGGACGCCGGCTCGTCCAGCCCCGCTGAGGGAGGAGAATATCACCAAACGCGAGGGTCGGTGCTAGTTTGAGGACCTGCGCTTCTTCAAAATGTTCCCGAAAACGACACAAGTTAGGAGACCAAGAGAAACACGGCTGACTCTAAATACACAAGCCATTTATCCTGAGACGGGCCAATTTAGGTGGAAACTAAAATAAGAAAAGCGGCTGCAGAAATTAAAAATATACCTTCTCCTCCAGGCTCCACAACGCCACGCTTCCTAAGTAAGCAACAGGGGACGCCAGTGACTAATTCACAGCTTTTGTTCTGTGTAGAAAAACAACAAAAAAAGTTTATCTGAAGCTGATCTGAGGCTCCAGTTAAATAAATCAAGTGGGTTATTATCCCTCCACTGCAGCCCGCAGATGAAACGCCGTCTGGGGAAACACAAAGAGAGACCACACTTTGGAAAACATCCACTAAGTGAGACTGCTGATGCCTCGTATTAACTTGTGAAATTTATTCTTACACTGGATGGGGACTGTGGATTTTTCTCCCCTCATAGGAAAGGGCATTAAAGAAGGAAAAAAACAGCAAGAATAAATTTAAGCAGTCTCAAAATTAAATGCAGATTTCTTTATGTCCTCCGCCGGATTTATGATGCTGGTCATGATGCACTAGTCTGGTGCACATTTATTCAATGTGTGCACTGTCTTAGTTGCCCTAACGAGGAGTGATGGCTGGTATTAAAGCTCCTGGGGCCTGCTTATGTGGTTTTGTTTGCACATCTTGAGGAGATTATTTGCAACTGGGAAGTTTTGACCTCCGAGTGGGGAAAAATACATCAAGAAAAATGGAGAATTTGAAAAAGGTCCAGGGAGGATATTTCAGAATATTTCTCTATAAATAAGCAAACCTTGTTCCAAAATGAATTCAATAATTTTTTTTTTTCTTGCCCCAAAAGTCTACACATAAATAAGCCAACAGCGCCAACTGGCATGCTAACTACATAATTCTCAGCATTTCTGCCATTGAGACGGACATTGTTTTCAAAACGTTGCCTTTCAGACACCAAACTTTTTTGTAAACAAGTCATGTCTCTCTGAGCCGCGAGTTGTTACGGCCTACGAGTGCATCACGGAGGATACAACACAATGTAGTGGCCACAAGCTTCAGCCACTGTTGAGAAAATTATTTTTCCTACTGCTGCTCTTCGTGACTCAATACACCATCTTGTGGTGGAAACGTGTACTGCAAGATGAAATACCAAATCTTTGAAATTTCCTCAAGATTGTTTTCTTATTGGTCATCTGATTGACTATTTTCTATGGTGATACTGATTTAAATCAAACTGAAATATTATGTATTGTACATTTAAAGTGAAAATAGCCAGACTTTTTCCCCCCCGGATAAAATCACAACAAAGTCGGGTCTTTAATAGTTGACTTAATGCTTCCAAGTTGTAAGTGGGAATGCCACAGCTCTATTAGTGCATTAACACACTTGAGAAACAGAAAAATGGAATTTGCCAAGAAAGCTTTTAGAGGCAATGCAGGGAGTATGAATGGATAATACTGCTCATTCTATTTCATTTCACCAGAAATATTTCAGCACTTCCATACATGGACTGCAAATCTGTTTGGACTGAATGTGGAGGGGAGTTGCCGTTCCAACTTGTCCTCATCCCATCATCACCTGCAGGGAAATTTGCTTGGAAAGTGCACAGAATAAAAAAAAAAAAGACACTTGACTCGCACCCTGCCTGAATGACACAGCGGTGCAACCGAACTCTTCAGCTCCAAAATAAGCAGGTTTTTGATTTGAGACAGGAACATGGAGTGACAAGCCTCTTAAATAAAACATAAAGCGTTTCCACCTGCGGCGGCCAGCTGCAGCACAGTTTCAGGCTCAATCACAAAGGCTGATTTTCATGTTTTTAGTCCAATCCAAATCTATTTGGACGGGCCGTCTTTGAATAACCACAAACACCCCCGCTGTGCTCCCACGTTGCACCCTTCAGCGTGTTTGTCTTCTTTTTTTAAAAAAGCAACAAAAAAAAACCAAACAAAACTGAAGTGTGGCTTGACTGGAAATGCCAAGAAGCAATTCAGTACTGATATAAACTGGCTCACAGAGTTGAACGCCACCATCACCAGCAACCCCAGCACCACCCTCGCCCTTCAGGAGAGATGAGGAATGAGGAAGTAGGACAGGAAGAGGAGGAGGAGGAGGAGCAGAGGGATGCACCGGTGGGGGAGAATGTGGAGCAGGCGGGAGACAGACGGGCAGGGGAAGACACTCACTCCTCTAATGCAAGCTAATCCCGCCATCAGCCTCTTACCTCACCTGGCCTGTCACGTCCACGTCCCCGAGCAAAATGGAAGACCGCTCCCTAACATACACCGTTTAAGGTTTCCGTAGGACCGCGGTGCCACGTTTCACCCTCCGCCTGGCTTTTCACTTTCCGGGTGCCGGTCCACCGAGCCAAGCAGCCACGCCATGAAGAGCCACTCGCAGCTGCATGATGAGTTCCTGTCATCAGTCCGGGCTGAAGCTAATGATTACTGTCTGAATTATTCAATCGCTCCGCCGAGAAATTGTCAGACAACACAGAAATACAGCCGTCGCGTTTTGAGAGATTTCAAAAGGGACGTCTTCAAATAGCCGGTTTCGGGTAACAGCCAGTCTGAGATAAAGTAAAATAAAAAAATATCTGAGTTGTAAAACAAACAAACAAACAAGAAAAAAAGCTAAGTTGTCAAGCTTGAGGAGCTGTGAATGAAGTGGGTCGAAAATGATGATTTAAATCCACTGAAAAAGTAATAAAAATGCTGCATTATCACAATATAAGTCAAACTAATAGTCTGAGGGTCTTTTGCATCTTAAGAGAAGAATCCAGAGTCCACATAGACGAATGCATCTGGGTTTTTTTAAACGCAACAGAAAATATTAACATTTCAAATCAACCGCATGAATATAAAATGTGATCCTAAACTCTTGAGATTCTCTGCATACATTCACATGAAAAATTGAGATTACAAATGTAGCATCCCAAGTGCCACTAACTGCCAACTGAGAGGAGATTATCAGACTCATTTATGTTATTATCATAACTCCTGCACACACAGTAACTACACCCAGCGGTGGGCAGTAACAGCAGATAATCCCCGAGTCTCCTTCCTCGCTGATTCCAGTTCAGCAAAATTACCCAGTGCAAAGTGATCACTGCAGAGGGCTTCAACCTTAAGTCTCGTCACGAATCTTAAAGAAGATCTACAAGTGCCACAAGTCCCTTCAGGTGATTGAAGTGCACAATTTCTAAAACGAATGAAGTTTTGGAGGTTCATTTTCAAATTAGCTGCAGACACATTAAACTATGAACAGTGGCGAACACTCGTGTCATGCATTATTGAACGGCACCGATCGAAGTCTTTAATTGAACAACATTGCAGGGATGATTGCCGTTGCATTCACACCAGCTTGCTCAATAAAAAATGATTCATTTCATGCAGCATTGGAAGCGATACACGCTAGAAATACAAAGTCTAAATCAGAATAAGCTGCAAATGCATGCAATTTTCCATTTTTCAACAGATAAACAAAGGTATTCAACTGATTAATGATTTCTGCTCCAGCATCAATATTTTGAGTCATAGTGCAACATTTCAAGGTCAAAGCAACGATGCAAGTCGACTTAATGGCCTGTAATTAAAGCTATCTATTTAATGGAAAGAAAAAAAAATGTTTCTGGCTTTGCTTTGGCATTCATACCAGATGGATTTAATGTTATCTGGAACAATTGTAGAAACAGAGTGTAAATGTGAGCTGCAGGATGTGGAGAGAACATGATGACGTTCATGAGTATTGAGAGAACATAAACAGTCATCTTTTGCTTGCTCCTGTAGTTTTCTCTATGACACGTGCAGCCATTTACCACCAGCAGTATTTATTTAACAAAGCTGTTCATTTACATATTTATTGTCGTTTTTAATTCGTTCATTCAACTAAATTTGTAATTTCCATTTAAAAGTCTGTTCGTGAAGGAACAATGCATGGACACGCCAGTGTTTTACATGAATCGCAATAAATAATCAATTTGCTGTAGTTATTCCTATTTTATTTTTTTTAACAGATCTACATGTTAATGGTTTGATCTTTACGATCTCTGCAAAAAAAAAAAAGAAGAAGAAGAAGCTTTAATTCCCAGAGTAGAGGCTTGAATGCACAAGGCAATATTTATGAAGCATTTAGTTTGTTGGCTCCTGAGGGCTGAGGGGAGGGTCATAAAACCAAGTGAACCCCCTCAACGAGAAACACAACGTGGATCTGAGCTGCTCACACAAATGATGCATCTGGGAGCCGTTACTAAAGTAACGCAACTGAATGCAGCCTGATTTTTTTGAAAGATTTATTATGGGGGGGGGGGGGGACTTTTCTGCTGTGACACAATATTTCTCCTCACTCAGTAAACAGTACATGACTTTTATGGACTCTGTGGAGCGAAGTGCCGCTTCTTCGTCAGACAAAGACAGGCGGAGATCCGAGCAGACGCCGCTTTAAACACACAACACGCCCGTTAATTCACACAGAAACACGGAGGTATTAAATGTCCCGCAGCCAGGACCGGAGGAAGGAAGGAAAGAAGGAAGGAAGGAAGGAAGGAAGGGGGGGACCAATTAAAGCAGCAGCAGCAGCAGCAGCTGGTCACGGTGGAAGAAACGAGCGATCACTTACAAAACAGCAGCGCCGTCTGCAAAAGCAAAGGAGCGGCTTGTCCAGGTCCTCCAGCCCGGCTGGAGCAAAGTGCCCCGCTTTGTCTCCACAAAGTGCCCGCAGGGAGGAGGCTGGTGCGGCCAGCGGGGCAAGGAGCGGGGGGGTAAACACCGCCTGCACACGGGACTCGCAGCGTCAGGAAACAGGAAGGGGATCGGAGCGTGTTTTTTTTTTATTATTATTATTTATTTATATATATATTTATTTTTCTTTTTTTTTCCTCCGGGGATGCCCGCAACTTGATCCCTCCGCGCATCTCCTACCTTTATTATATCCGCGGCGCGGAGAGTCGTCGGTGCGGGCGCAGCGGGCGGCGGTGTCCTCCGGGTTGTTTCGATGTCCCTTCCGTCGGCGCTGATTCTGGTGCTGATGCTGATCCGTGGCTCTGGAGAGGGGGCTTGTGGTGCTGCTCCGCTCTGCTCCGCTCCGCTCGGCTGTGGTGCTGAAGTGGACAGCGCAGCGCAGCTCCGGGAACAAAAAAAACAACCGCACCTCCAAGCACGGCCAGCCGCAAGCAGCGCGCCCCCTGCCGGCCCGGAGGAGGCACCGCAGACCCCGGAGTCAAACAGGGAGAGACGCGCCTTCTGGAAGGGGCGAGCCGACACCCCCTCCCCACAACCTTCTCGTTTTAAAAGCTTGTCTTTCTTATTTAGATTTACTCATGGTCCGATTACCCAGAAGTGCATTTCGTCTCAAGTGATTTTTTAACAAAATCAAGGTCCTCTGTTCAATACACTACCCACGTCATGTTAATGTGTGTGTGCGCACGTTTGAACTGTCGAGACGACAGTTTCTGTTAGTTATTTTCTATTCTATTCCAAAGGAGATAATCTGCCCGCCCCGTCAATAAAATTTAAATATTTATTGACATATCATGTTGTGAAATCTTCATGTAGCCACTACACGAGCTGCAGGTTGTAGTGTGCTCTGCGCTCCACATTGGCACAATCTTGCTCTGTGGTTTTGGAAGGTAAACCTCCCAAAAGGCAGTTTTCAAGCAGACATATTGACATATCACCGTAGGTAATAATTAATGATAGCTGAATCCCTTTCACCTGCTTTGTTTGCAGCTTCTTGCATTATTCATGCCTGAGCCTCAATACAGCAGATGAACTATTGCTGGTGTTTGTAAACCACATCTACTCCCACAAGTTCTGAAAAGGCTTATATTTCGGTGTACTGCGTGATGGGATTCAAACCTACAAATCGTGTATCTACTTTCCTAACACACATACAGGAAATTCTGTATGTACGGTTGGTTAACAAAGGAAGTATGGTCCAGTCGGTCCTCCTGTCAGTTTCTGAGATCAGCTCTTAGTGGAAAAGACAGGAAAAAAAAAAAATAAGCACATGTTGGAATCAGGATCAGACCTGAGAACAGAAAACCGAAGAGCTAATTCACAACAGAAGGTTGGAAAAATGGATCCTGCGCCGATCAGTTTTTATTCTTGGTACGGCATCACAAGAACACAAATCAACTCGTCCCTCTCTCAACAGTTAAGGCTGCTGCTGCCGACGCTCTACTGTAGAGGAGATCCACTCTTTGGGCTCTTTACTACCAACTGAGCATCACTGGAACCACACAACCTTCCAGAGTACTGCTGTCGTACGGTTGATGGCTACTGCCTGCTGGGTAATGCATCATGTCACAAAGCTTCACTCGTCTCTCCAGAACATGAAGAATTCACTGGAGTTGAACCCGCTCCACAGTCACCTGATCACCAACAGAGCACCTTCTGGCACGAACAGGGGTTGAAAAACACGTTTTTTTAAGTACGAGCGTTTCCACTTCGCAGAGACGATTCATGAACTGGAAAACATTCTTTTGAAGTAGCTTTTTAGTTTTATTGGAAAAAGATTCAGCATTATTAACAGTCTGTGAGCTGAAAATAGTCTATTTTTTTTTCTCAAACCTCTCCAGTTTCTTATGGGCTCCAGTAAAGCTTTTCCTCAGTCTGTATTTGAACGGTGGCGTCACTGATGAGTGGCGGGCTGCAAGGAGTGATCCGGGCCGGCGGTAGGGTCACCCTGGGTCACAACCAGCGTGGCCTGCTCGGGCAGCGAGCTGGGGTCTGTCAGGATGGCTGTGGTGGTGCTCAGGAGGCGGAGTGAACTCAGGACCACTGCAGAGGAAACGACAGGCTTTAGGGAGGGTGGAGGACGACCATCGTGGCCAGATAGGGCGAGTGTTGGACTCACTGGGTCTGAGCGCAGGAAGGGAGCAGTGCTGGTCCAGCCAGGACAGGGTGGACCGGCACAGGTCCTCTACGCTGGCGGTGGACACCATCCCATTATAGGACTCAAACAGAGGCTCGATGATGATACTGAACTGACACCGAGTTGAGGAAAAATAATCGGATAAATGGGTGAGGTTTGAAAAAAAAAAAAAAGAACAAAACTGAAGAATGTCAGTGGGCATTTTTGACAGTATTTGAACCCACAACCTTCTTACCGTGAGGCTACAGTGCTAACCACTGTCCACCACACGGCTTCAATGCAAATACCTAAAATTCTGAATCAGATTTTTACTCCTCCTTTGATCATTTTAGTTAACAAAAGACTCCAGACTATTTTTGTTTAATTTTTTTCAACCTTTGCTTCCCGCGATCTGGTGACAAATTGCGTCCGACCCCCAGAGGGTCAGGAGTAATTTCCTTCTTCCGCCAGTTGTGCATTCTCTGCTAAACGCATTATCTGCGGAGAGGGAAAGAAAATTAGCTGTCAAATATCCAGTAAATAATCCCGGAGAAGTAAATGTTTTTCATTCGTAATCTCAGCTGGAACATACAAGGGCACAATCCCTGGAAGTAAAGCGTGATTATTCACGGAGGCTCACATAAATGATAAAGAAGCCGTCATGTTAGCAGTAATAGGTTCCACAGTATTGAAGGGGAGAGTTACAGATTAAATGTTTATCATGATCATTTATGCAATACAAGCAGAGACACTTCAACTAAAGCATTACACTTTAAATCTCACTCTCTCACACACACACACACACACACACACAAACTCACACAGTATCCTTCTCTGCATGCACCAGGCTGGCGTAATGCTCGGTGTAATTAGTTCATTTGGATTCAAAGAGAGAGGCTTTAGAAACAGAACATGATTTGATATTCCTCCAAAGTGTGAGGATGCCAGACGACGCCACAGCCAGTCACCGCACAGTCTCACACGCCTTCATTCACTCTTCATTACATTCAACTCCTGTCTTTTCTTTCTTTTCTTTTTTTTCTTTTGTTTTTGTATTTTTCTTATGAGACTAATTTTTTATTTAAAGCTGCGACGGCTTGATGTTTTTTAATGAGCATCCGGGGAGATTAAAACATTCACAAGGATACGATCCAGAACTTCCAGTTTTGCAGAGTCTGCACTCGGACGTATTCTCTGAACTTCTGCCTCATGAGGTCGAAGCGCTGCCGCGTGATGGGGACGCCGGTGGCTGGGAGCTGCTGCTGGCACGCGCTGGTGAACAGACACACCGAGTCAACAAAGCGGCACGGGGAAAGAAAGGACGGGGGGGTCACACCCACCGGCCATAACATTAGGACCACCCTCTCTGACATTGCGGCGTCTGGCACCAAGATGTTGGCAGCAGATAATTCATGTCCTGGAAGTTGTAAGGTGGCGATTTTTAAGACCCTGTTTTTGTCCGATTCTGACTCTTGTTTTTTGTTTCAGGCTGGATTTTTGTCTAAACAGCACAGCTTTAGTTGCTGCTTGCTTCACCTCCTCTTTCCCGTGTGCTTCTAATAAACAAGCTCCTGTAACTTGAGCAGCATTCGGCCTAATGAGTCCTTCCTAAATCGGCCATCCCTGACAGCCGACTCCATAAACAACTATCTCACCGCTTTTCTTTCTTCCTTAGACCAGTAGAGAACTGCAGTTTTGGAGACATAATGACCAAGTCATCTACCGCTCAGACATTCTGTTGTGGTTCGAACCATCCAGACCTCTCAGGTCACCTGCTTTCTGTTCCAAGCTGAAGAACCAAACATCCAAAAAATATTTGAAACAAGCTATCTGAAAACTGTAGGATGGCACTGACTCTGAGTTAATTTAAACCAGTGGAGTCAATGGCCACATACAATCTAATATCATCTTGAGTTCATGTTTGCTGAAGTAAAGCACTTTGAATTGCACCGTTACTGAAATGTGCAAAAACAACGGCCTGCTTTGCGATCACATTTTAGTCTTTAAACTTGTTTTAATCCTATTGACCTTCTTTCCTTTTGCCGTCTGACAAAACCCACACACACACACTAACAAACCAAGTGGGCATAATGTTTTGGCTGGTCAGTATAAATGGACATTATAATGTCAAAATGTTCTGTATTACTGTCATATTTAGTACGACAGAATGGAAAAGCAGAGGCTGAACTGAAGCACTGACTTGATGGCGGAGTTGAGGAGCTGGATCTCGTCCCGGAGCCTCTGCGCCTCCTCATGCAGCTGAGCTCTCTCCTGCTGCATCTTACTGATGTACTCGGCCGTCTTCTGCAGCGTGGTGGCTTTGCTGATCTGTGCCAGCAGACAGAGGGATTACTGCATTTCACTCAGAAGAGCTCAAACTTTCAACGCTACTGAACCTCTAAACATCCAAATGTCCCCGGCTGTGTTTTTAACACGTCTTTTTTTAAGTTTAAAGTCTGGAGTCATCCAAGCGCTCTTTGATGCTCCCTGCTTCCCCCCTTTCCGCACATCTATCAGAAATCCAGCCGCCCCAGCTTTCCCCAGTACCTTTATGCTCGGCTGCGAGCTGAGTGTTGTCACAAGGTTATGTAAAGTGTCAAATCCCAGTTTGATGTTGAAACGCCTCTTCTGCTCAGCCGAGATGTGAGTTATCCTCCTGGTCTCTGTTTGCTGCAAGACAGTACAGCTCAGACGGACATGGCACTTCACACCCACAGAGCCAGCCAGACTGGTTTCTTTGGCCTCATTATGTTAAATGAACAAGACCTCCAGTTTAAAAGTAGAAGTGAATGGAGATGAAATGATAATACGTCCTACCTTACTTGATTCTATCTTTACGTGTCCTGAGAAGCCGGAGAGTGGAGACTCGGGGTTGGAGGCTTTGTCTAAAAGGTTTGGCGGCGACGTTTGGCCCGGATGCAGTGGAAAATTCACTAAAAGTAACAAAGAGGACACAAGTTTTACTTCACAATGACAGAGATGACAACGTCCACAAGAGTAAGAAACATAATCATGTACATCCTCTACGTACATTACAGAATTCTTGAGGAATCAAACAAGAATTGAAAAGAGTTGATCTGAAAAGTTTGGTATTAGAGGAAAAACGTGAATGTGGATCAATATTTTACTTCCTTTATGAGGTGTGCGACAACCAATAATGATTCCGGCCATTATTAATGTAATGAAACCAATAACTTACCAATAATGTTGTAAAAGATTTTTTAAAACCAAAGTCAAAAGAAGGTGTTGCAGAGTATATGTATCCTCAATTAATAAATATGACAACTATACCATCCACCTATTTTCGATAAGCACACTGCACAAAACCTGCAAAAAAGCTTCTTATTTCCAAGAAATGTAGTCACATTTATGTATTATTGCAGCATTAGCTGCAGTTATTACATTACGAAAGAGTCTTTTTCATGTAAATTAATTAAGTTGTATTTATATAACAGTTTTCACAGGCAACAATTACAAAATGCTTATTATTATTAATAATTAATGGCATTAATAATATTATGAATTCATAGTTTAATAATAATTTAATTTAAAATGAAATGTATAAAGTAAAATGCTTTGTTCTCTACAGAATTGAACCTCTGATTCAGTCTCCCAAATTCGACTTAGCTTTTCGCAATTGTCATCGAAAAATCTCGAGAACATAAAGTTAAAACCAAAAATCCCTTTTTGAATATGCTGCATGACATTTATGAAGCCCACAAGGGAAAGTGTAAAATCTTCATCACACTGAATATAATAAATAGTGAAAACACAGAGTAAGAAAAGGCCCATTATCTTTGAATGGACGTTAATATTTACTGAAGCATTCAGTTGTAGTTTATGTTCATGTGCTTTCATTACATATTATCAGAAGCCCGATGTCCAGGTGAAAAATGATGTTTAATTTTCCAAATCATATGGCAAGGCTCAACTTTTCCAATTACTCCAGTTATAAAAACCCTCAATCATCTGCTGCGCCGTAGTGTGTGAAGCTACATATGCTCTCTCTGCTTCACAGTGCTCGTGTTTCTGCACATTAAACTTCAACATTTGAGCTCGCAGCAGTCAGACTGCGCTTCCAGCCACTTCATGTTTGCAATAAATTATGTGAACAGCTGCTCCACCTCCTTGTGTACTCACTTTAGGATATTTAGCAGATGTCTCGCCGAAATTCTGTAAACACAATGCTAAAGTTCCCACATAAGGCAGAAGTCTGCACGTCAACCCGGGTACGGCAGCTCCGCAAACAGTGTTTGGAGAGCAGAGCTCATACCCGTTAGGCTGCTGCGCTCGGTGCCGTAGAGCTGGACGGGGGACAGCTTCTCCGTCTTGGGGACGAGGAGGGTTGAAGCGGCGTGCACGGAGCCCTGCGAGAGCAGGACGGACACCGCCGGGCCCCTGGAGGAGCTGCCCTGAGTTCCGCTGTGGCCGTGCAGGGGGGTCAGCACGGGGATCCCTGCAGGCCACGCGGCTCCGTGCTGCAGCTGCGGCATCGCTCCAGACACGTGGGCACCGCCGCTCATCTGCTCAACAACACAGACAGAGAAAGTCGGAAAATCCCGTTTGACCGGCAGGAGGAGATCATCGCACAATTCTCACTTCATAAGCAAGAGTGTTCCCAGTTTGAGGCCAGGCTTGGCAGCATTTTTCTTTGTTTCTCTTGTGCATGGCAGGTTTTCTTCTAATGAGGTGAATCACTGACACTCACTCACTCACTCGCTGTGATAGACTAGTGATTCTAACTCCTCTTTCTAACTCTAACTCTTACAGAGTTTATAAGAATTTGAAGCTAAATATTTACTGCATGGCAATATACGGCCCGATGCTCCTACTGACTGGTTTTATGAGGCCCTGAGAAAACTATCAAATTTGACTATCTAGGTCAGGATTCAGGTTCGGGGGCCACACACAGCCCAATTTCATCTCGAGTGGGCTGGGCCGGTAAAATAGTGCCATAATAAACTTCAAATTTAACCTTTGGAGTTTTTTCTCGTTGTGGCGCAGAGCATATGTGATGAAAATGTCAATAGTTTCACAAAACTAAATTATTATAAAGGACATTACTGCAGTCTCAACAGAAAGCCAATTTGAATGAAATCTTCTCGTGTAAAATACAATGAAATATCCCCCCAAAAAAACTTCTGCTATAGCTGTTGCATTATGGATGTTTTTACAAACTCAGGGTGACACCATGGCTTTGAGGCCAGTACTAATTTGCTATCTTTCATGGCAGCATCATCAATATCTCAGCTCGGGTCTCAGTGTTGTGTTGTGTCTGTTACTCTTAAGATATTTGTTTACTTTCTTTAAATTTTTACAATTTGTTTGATGGTTTGGTGGGCGGGATTGGAGATTCTTGCCGGCTGGTTTTGACCCACGGGCCTCGTGTTCGAGACCTTCTGATCCAGAGTGATCAATCATGAATTTTGTAAGCTGCCACGTCCCAAATGAAAGCACAACAGTGGTTTTACTTGCATTATGTAAAGCAATTATCTATTATTTCTGGTTTCTCACTGATCCCTCGCTGGCTGGTCACGAACAGCCAAAGGCTCCTCGCCTACATGATGCCCGGGTCTGATAAAGACAAATAAAAAGTCATAACAAGTTGTCTGCGAGTGAACTTGCAGATGCATCATTAACGGTTTATGAAGCGCAGGTCCACCTCAGGAAACAACAACACAACCCCTCTGCGTGCCCCCGGGGTTCCCGACAGCAGGGCTTATATGGTGTAAAAACAGAAAATTGTAAAGATTCAAACCAGCTGCTGAATATTAGATTTTGCTCTTCTCCTTGTGTTCAAAGTGTGTTATCATATTTTGAGCTAAAGAGCTCTAGAAGGCCTTGAAAAGAAAGATAATGGAAGTATTTGAATCTGCAAATTAGAGATAAAATATTACACAGGGAGGAAACGGGTGTCGATTCCGGACCACAGTCGGTTGTAACAGTGAGATCAACCTCCTCACAGTGGTAAGAAAGTTTGTTATAGAAGGTCCTCTTCTAAGTCGGCTTCAATGTTGCCATTTGTGATTTTAAATGACGCACTCACTGAGGAGCCAGGAGACGTTGACCTCTGACCTTTGGCCATCACCAGAGAAGTGTCAAAGCCCCGCGTTGGCTTCCCTGAAAGCAGAGTTGAAACGTGAGTCATCGCAGCACGACAGGAAACAGGCCGGCGGCGGGCTACCAGCGGAGCGGCGGTGTGAGCGGACTCACGCTCGTGGGCGCCGGAGGACAGCAGCTTAGCCAGGCAGCTGGTGGGCGTGGGGGAAGTGATCCGAGGGCCCGGCGTCCTCGCTCCGCCGGTCTTCTGCCTGTGCTTGCCTCTGACCGCGGCGCCGGCCACCTGCTCGGGGACCGAGAAGCAGTGGGCCGCCGTGACGGGGGGCGGCGCGGCGTGGACCGGGTCGGGCACGACGGCCGAGTAAGTCACGGACGGGGCCTGAGAGTACGCGTCCCCCGCGTGAGGGTAGCCGTGGGCGTGGTGCGCGGAGCCCTGCGCCCCCCCCGTGGAGGCGGTGTGAGTGATGACGGTGGAGGTCACGCCGGTCGTCGTGTAGTAGCCAAACTTGTGACACGGCAGCGGGTAGAGAAAAGGCGCGCCGGCGGCGGCCGGCTGCTCGGCGCCGCTGGTGAAAACCACAGACGCAGGGGCGTTGTGGTACGACTGAGGTCCGTACGGCATGATGCCAGGTGAGTGGTATTCGCTGCAGTCCGGGCCCGGCCTGGCCTGGTCCGGCCGGGGATCAGACGTGGAAGGTTGCGGCAGACCGTCAGCGGCCAGACTGGGCTGCAAAGGACGAGATTTCATCCATTTTGCCCGTCGAACCGCAACACGGCTGCTAATAAACACTCCTGCGGCATGAAATCTAAAAACAGACGAGCGGTACCTGAGCCAGCTGTGTGTTGATAAGGAGCGGAGGAGCTGTTACCACGGGGGAGGGAGCCGCAGCGAACGCGCTGCCAGATGAGCTCTCAAAATAGCCGCAGTCAGCAAAATCAGTCTGCTCCGTGGGCTGGCCTCGATAGTTCATGAAGATATCTGAGGAAAACACACAGACACACACTGTCAATAACACTGTCAGGAGGAGAGGAATGGTGAGAAAACTGTTTCTTTTTTTTTTTTTTTCTTAAATAACCTAAAATATTAATTATAAATACCAGCTGATTGTATTTCTAAGTCAAATATGAATGCATTTGATCATAAATCCGTTTAATTTTATCCTTTTGTGGTGACATCACACATTCTCAGTGTGACAGTGCTCTCTGGTGGAAAAAACGTGAAAATCTTGGATATTCTGAGATTTCTTTATTTGTCTGCTTAATTCTCTAACAGTCCATCGTCAGCTGGACAAAGGGACTCTATATTGGAAAATTCAGCATAAGATCATCACATTGAAGGCAAACACTGGTAGACACATCCACTCTCCAACATGCAACAATAAGCTTGTATAATCTGTGCTAAACTCACGGGTGGCCACCAAAGCATCACAAATCCATACAGTTACAACAGACTTGTGGTGTTGACGACTGGAAGGATGAAATCCCCCGACCAGTCACTCTGTTGCAAAGTTGCAATCTGACGTTATTGAAACAACGAGCAAATATGAGCTTACTGGCTTCTTTCGACACAAAAATAACTCGTTTTCTTCTGAAGTGAAAAAAAAAAAACCTCGGGAGACCGGAGTGTGTCAGAAACATTAACTCCCTGAGCCTAGGTGCAGGACGGACACACACACACACACACACACACACACACACACACACACACACACACACACACACAGCAGTGGGCAGCAGGTTGCCTGATGTGTCGCCACGGGGCTGCTGGATTGCTTCGCTGAAAGTAACACAGAGGAGCTGAGAGACACGCCGTCGCTGTGATTCTGAGTTAGAACCTAAACTCCAGCCGGCTTTCTGCCTGAAGCCCGCCGACTCTCTGGCTGTGTACATGTTGTTTGCTATTTGCAAGAAAAAAAAAGCTGCCCGAGGCTGTAAAAGTTTTTCCGCCTCTCACTCTCCAGGATGTATCAATAAGTTTTAACTTACAGGCAAAGAAAACGTGAATTTTGCTGTAACACTTTAAATTTGCTCTCCATCTTATTCCTTTATGCCAGAAAAGACTGTGTTCTGTACTTCACTGTTATTTTTATTTTTTTTCGCTAATGAATCTGCAGTTCTGTCCGTTTGTTGGATTTTTGCTTATTTTTCATTCATTTTCGAGTTTCTGACTTCTGCCTGCAGCATCCAGACTTAATTATGGCCCTTAATCAGTTAAACACTTTTAATAAAAACTTTTGTATTAAGACTGTATTAGATTAAGGCTCGAATCCAACCTTGTAAAGATTTTCTAAAGAATATTAGATAGCTTATTTTTGCCTTAAAATCACCCGGTTCTGTACCGAACCTCCCATCATGTGTCAATCGAGACTCAGATGAGTGGACGAGTACCTGGTATGTCCATGAAATCCTCCAGGTTGGGTTGCAGAGGAGTCAGACCCGGCTGAATGATGTCAGCATTGCTGGTGTATGCTGAAGAGGAATAAAGCACAGGGTTAGATGTAGTTCATGAGAGCGAGAGAGAGAGAGAGAGAGAGAGAGAGAGAGCGATGCTTCTTTTCCTGTGCATAGATGAACAGCCCATCCATGTGACCACAACCAGAAAATATGAGCAATTATTCAACATTATGATTATTTACCAGGCTTCATTCTTGTTTGCCACTGCTGTAATATTAGTTTTTGACATAAGCCTGTAGTGTAGCGAAGACCAAACAAACAAAGGTTGATATCGCAAAGACAACATTACTGTAATATATTGTCCAGCCACACTTTATACATGACTCCGCAAATAAGAATTTCCGTGAAGCTCCAACTCTGCAACTTTATGACACGTCCATTAACTGTACAAGAGAAAGAAGAGACTCCATAAACTGAAGGAATATAAAAGTTTAACATTTTCAAGCAAAAGAATAAAGGATCAGATTGTTTCTAAAGAGTTATAATATATTATATCTTTACTAGAAGAGCATCTGAAGCCTATGAGAGCTGATGAACTTTTCCTTATGACAGGTCTGAACCAACAATTCAAGCATATGAACAGAAGGACACATCATTTGAAGCAGATCAATCAAGAAGGGTCATTTTAACTGTGTCGGTTTTCGGAGGGGAGACTCACTGTTGTGCCGGTCGCTGGCCCAGGGACAGGGTTTCTGCGTCATGGTGAACAGGGTGTCGGAGATGTCGGACAGCAGGCAGTCCAGGTCGAACATGTGGGCCTCCACCGGGGCGGCCTCAGGCTCCTGGTAGGTCTGGTAGGAGCGTTTGTCCAGCTTGGCCTGACAGATCGGACCCTGCGGAGCAAAGCGGAACCGGAATCAAGACGCGTCTCTGGTACAACACATCAATCTGAGCTCTGCAGACTGAAAGGTCCTGAATGCAAACTGATGGCGTTTGGGTCCCTCCACCTGCACGTGTGCAACATTTGATGTCCCATGGATGGAGTACAGCACATTTGTTTCACAACGGGAAAACTTTGAAAAACACAAATATCAAATAATCAATACAAAAATATTAAAAGAACAGGGAAAAAAAAAAATCCATATCCTGCATTGAGCTGTCCCCCCCAAAAAAAGTATCATTTTCTGCCTGTTTCTTTGAGAAAACTCACAGAAGCTGAAGCTGCGGATGCGACCCTCTCGTGCAGACGCCTCACCCTGATTCACTCCTTCGCTCTCAACTTCTGAACCGCAGGCCGCATTTATAGGGAAGCCCAGATCCAGCCGGAAACTGTTTTGACTACGTCTGAACCCACGACATCCCCTCTTCCAGCGTGGAAGTGTGTCCAAGTATAAATGAGGTAAGATTGCCGCGTGAATATGCATGCTTGTGTGTGTGTGTGTGTATGCACAGTGCATAATGAAAAAGCACTTTTGACACATTGTTCAAAAACACAAGCCCCTTACAGGTTATCATTATGTCGGCTTTGTTCATTTCTTTATTTTTGATGTCCCACCATTTCAATAAGAGCGGCAGCCTTTTGTCCCTGACCTAATTCTGGGAGCCACATACACACACAAACACACACACACACACACGTGCATCCCGACAGGAGAACCTGGAGACCCTGCTGCCTCTAACTGCCGCTGCTTCGACGAGGAAATAAACACCAGCGTGCATGTGAGCGCCGCATAATGTCTCACTTCCGACTGGCAGCCTTTACATTGTATGTGGGGGGTTTCCTGCAACTGTGGGGTTTAATGAAGCCTCATTTGAAAAGCATGGATTAGATTAAATGTTGACAGAGAAGATTAATATTTTAAAGGACACAAACAGGCAAACATTTACCCTTAAGCTGAGCGCTTAAGATGACAGGAAGTCAGCAAGAAATCCATTGTGCTCAAAGAGCCAAATGTGTTTGCTGTTTGCTTTCTCTTGTCTCGCAGGACCTGGCAACACGCTGCACATGTCGGCTGAACAGTGACGACAGCACACTGCTTTTCTTACTTTTTACAATTAGAAGGTAGAGTCTGCAAACTGACTCGTTCCTTCTTCCAACCTCTAATTATGTGAGCATATCCTCACCGACAAATATAGTGTCGTGCCACACAAATAGTGTGTGCGTGTGCGAAATGTCAGAAATCTTTCGGAGTCAAGTCTCATTTTGTTCACTTCCCCTTGCAGACGGCCGAGCTGTCCTCTGAACGATGTAGAAACTGAATCGGCACAGCACTCGAATCAATCCTGCCCTTCGTCCTCTCATCCTGATACAGCTTTACACCGTCAAGAAACCAATAAAAAAGCTGTCCTGTTTAATCAGTCGAAAAATAAATGGATCAAACCAAACTCTACAATCTGAAGTGTACAATCACTCACTGATCGTGGAATCTTTCATCACTCAATGTAGTTACTGTCATCAAGTAAGAATTACCATTGGGAACACAGACACTGTCTTTATCATGCGTTTGTGCTTTAAATGTGTTGGATTTTTCTTAGCTTATCTTCACATGGCATGGTTCTGCTGACTTCAGCAAAGCCTGCAGATGTCAGCAAAACAGGCTGGAAATCAATAGCATCACTCTAAGATTGTTAACTTAAAAGGAGAGCCATCCAAGTCAGCGATTCTCAACCGTGAAGGACGGATGAACGTTTGAATAAGCAGCAGCAGCAGAAGAAGAAGAAGAAGCGGTGAAACGAGGGAGAGGAGCGGAAGGTCGGGGCTGCACATGAATAGTTACTGGTTAAATAAATGCTACAGGTGTTGATCCCAGGAACCGAGTCAGCCGGGGGCTGGGAGTCACGACACTCTGGAGGCAAACGTTGTTCTGATGGTCCATCGACTCGCACATGTGCAGAAGAACCATTTACTACAGCTGTGGGCTTTCCTTAGTTTATCCAAGTCAGAGCTTTTTCGAAAAGTAGGGGTTTTTTTGGGAAGCGTTGCAGAAACAGACACACGAAACGTAACGAATGTTTTGCATTTTTCACTTGATAACACAAAATATGTGTGAACTGAAGAACTGAACCAACAGCACATCCAAAATATACAATCAAATCTCCTGCAAGAAGGCATCAAACCGAGTAAAATCCTCTTCAGTTTAGCATTTTTTTTGCTTACAAATTCTCAAAATTGGCTTTATCCTCTCTTGAAGATCACCTACACGTCATTTGGTACTACTGATGTGCAATAAAACCTGTAATTTATGTATATTTCAAAAACAGTGTCATTTGCAATTTCTTTATGTGTACAGCACCGATCTGTTGTTTTTCCACACTTTTTCCATGATACTTGAAAGGAGATGCTTTGCGGAAGCAAAAAGATCCAAGCTTATGTTGTTTATGCTATTATATAACATAAACGGACATCTATCTTATTAATTAGCACTAGTTTTTTTTTATATATTCGACCATTCACTTCAATTAACCATGAGTTATGAAATATAGTTGCCCAATAAAGTTTTAAATGCAACAAATTTGAAAAATTTATATATATTATATTATTATATTATATTATTTATAAATATATAAAATATACGACACAAACAAAAGCAACAGGAAAAACAAGCCTTATCTGTGAGAGATAAGACGTCAGGAACGCTCACTAAAATCTGGTTTAAGTGATCTTTGACCTGATAAGTGTCCTTTGAAGAGCCGCACAACAACATCAACAGCTAATCTGCAGGACTGTGACTGTGTTTTGGGTTCTGGGCGTCCGGGGGGGGGACCGCTGAGGGCACATGTCACATTCTCATGTGAATACTCTCATGAATGAGGCGCTCCCCTCTTTCCGCCTCTCTTGGCGTCACGGTTGAAGTCGCTGCCCCGGCGCCACACAAAGCGCCACTGGAAGTAGGTCAGATTTGATTAAGTGACATTAAATTTTGCAGCTATTTCACCCGAATATGGATTTTTTTTTTTTTTTATTTTTTTTTTTTTAATATGTGTTGAAGTCGTTGGCACCGCCGGTAAATCAATGTGCGTCAATCGCCTGCGAATATCAGGCCGTGACGCATGGCTCCACTTTTCTCACGCTTCCTTCTTTCTCTCCTCCTTTGCTTTCGAGTTTGCCGAGGGAGACTAACGCCGCCTGCTAAAAATAGACCCCGAGAGGACTTTGATGACCAGATGTTGCACTGGAACACAAACACAGCCAGTAGGTCAAACCGCAGCGCTCGCAGTGGCGTCTGGGTCAGTCGGCCAGCGGTCAACATCCACGGCGATTAATATGCTCAAAGGTCCTGCAGGAAGAAACCTGAGCGAAACACGATGAGGAGGTTTCCCACTCACCTCCTGCAGCATCGAGAGAATGTCATCCTTCTTTTTCTGAAGCTGCAGAAGAAAAGACCAATGAGTTATGATGCCGAGTCGTCGTTGTCATTCAAAATAATTCTTCTCTGGAATCGACTTTGTTAATAGAACTTTACTGGAATGCCTTTACTTTTGATATATGTGGAACAGTAGTAAAGCTGCTGTCTCTTTCTGTAATGCTCAGGAGCCAAATGTTAGTTTCAGCATCAGCCGAAGCTAGTGTGGTTATGGTTACTATTTCCTTGACTCCTGTTTACAAGAAGAGTGACATCCATCTCCTGTATTTTCCAGACTACTGCTTGCTTTCATTGCATTTTTCATCTCAGTAAAGTTTTGTTTTGAAGACGATGTCCGTTTACACGGAAACGGCAGGAACGATTAAAACAATATAGCTTCAATGTAGGAGGGTGCATTTGTTGTTTCAACCATACGCTATAAACAGTAACAATGGAGAGTACAGGGACATTTGTTTGGACAGACGACGAAGTTGGACTGTTGGAGGCCGCCATTGTTGTTATTGTCTGTCTACTGAGCACGTGCAGAACAAGTTGCACATATAACTGGAAACCATTACAAAGTGGATTTTTGCTTAATACGGGACCTTGAAACATGCAGTGTGTAAAGACGAGCGCTCACCCGTTTCTTATAGTAAATCCTCCACTTGTGATACTCCTTGATCACCACCTCGATCCTCCGCTTCCAGTAGCTGCCCTCTAAGATAATCGCCTGTGGACCGGAGACACGTGAAGAATGAGGCTTTCAGCAGAGGACACCACGCCCGGCGCTACCCGGCGGGTTGAAGTCACTCACTTCGGGCTTCCGATGAGCGTCTGCCTCGGAGCCCTCCAGCGGGGTGACGAACCCACACACGGGGTTCTTCCTCTTCTCCACATCTGAGTCCACAACACGCAGAGGAGAAAATAACTAATCAGTGGATACGTTGTACGTGTACGGTGGTAAAAGACGTGAAGTGAAGACGACATAGGGAGGAACAGGAAAGTGGAGGTGAAGCGTTGTGGACTCACACTGGATGAACCAAGCCCTCCAGATGGCGTTGTTCAGACGGATCTTATCCCTCCACAGCAGCCGCAGACCTTTGAAAGACTTCCACTTGGGAGAAACGATCTTTCCACTGTGGGTAAAATGAGGCAAACAATCAATGATGCATCATTTGCTCCGAGAGGAGGTGCGTCGATATAGTTTATAGTATAAAAAGCAGTAACAGAGCATTTCATTTTCGGGTTCAATGTGTTGCTCAAGAGCACTCTGACAGGCAGAGTTGAGAATCAAACCTTCAACTGTCCAGTTGGGACTCTCACTTGCACCATAAAGCTTTGAACCAGCGTGGTCATGAGATTGTTCAAGTTGTGATCTAAACTTTACATATTCTTCGGGAGCCAAGTGGTTCTGAGCACAGTATCCAATTTATTTGTCCTTTTGGTTTCCGAGGACCAGATTCTCACTGAAAAAAAAAGAAACCTGTTGAAATAAACTTCTGATATGAAACAATAACTCTACGTTTTTTACTCTAGCTGTAGTTTCTCTTTCGTTACAGACAACCAGTTGACTTCCTCCATTATTATCCTATATTTTTTTATCATTTCCATCAACCATCGATTGGTTCTATTGATCCCCTGAAGATAAGAGCAATACCTCAGAGGTGGAAAGCTCTATGGTATAACCAACAACTGCCAACATTAAAGACATCAGCAGTAAGACTGAAGAAATGACATCCAACACTCCAACACAAGTAAATGAGGTGACGGTGTTGTATTTGGCTCTATATACACCGTTACAGGAGGTTTTTTTTAATTATTATTTAAATTTCACTGTATTTTGTAGCAGAATGTTTCATCAAAATTGACTTCATGTTGAGATTGTCATCATTTACATTACCAACAATTTAAAACACAATTTCATCGCGTACACTGTGCGCCACAATAAAGCAAATCTTTCAAGTGTAAATTCAAAGGTTATTATGGCAAAATTTGACCAGTCTGGCCCACTCAAGGAACAACTGGCCTTTCGACTATGCTTTGCCCTCCGCAGACTAAAAACATGTGCTTGAGGTGAATTAGTGACTCTAAATACAGTCGTGTGAGGCTGCGTGTGCATAAAAATACATCATCTGGATGTCAACATGCACAATATGCATGTTGCAAAGGGCTGACTGAACCTAATAAAACATATTGTAACTGACAGAGAAGGAGCATTAATATTTTGGGGAAGAAAAATCAGAAAGCATGAAAGCATTCATATCAATTACATAAGTGTTTTTATGTATTAAATTATCTTTATTTCTTATCTCAATATCTTGAAAACGTCTCAAGGATGTACTCTGCCTGTGAGAAATAACTTTTTTTCTTTAAATTTTTTATAAAATGTGTCACTGGAAAGCACATTATTACGAATATGAAAGAGAAGGTGATGACAAAACCTTGTTCAGACAAAATGTAAAATTCCCCTTTCCATGCTTCAAGATTTAAAATGACTGCAGAAGAAATATTCCACTAAAACATGCAAACATTTTTTTTTTTTTTTACAAGAATAATGGTTAAAAAAATAAAACGAGCAGCCGAACTGCTTCTCCTCTGCTGTAAAATCCTGATTCCGACTACGAGTTCCTCATCAGCGTTTCTCGCGCCACAGTGCCGGGCTGCGAGTGCGGAGAAGTGGACTCCTAATGCGAGGTGCTCGGGGAGTTGCTAGGAAGCCGGGGGAACTGATTTCAAGCTGCTTTTAATGGACTGAAAGAGGCTCGCTCTCAAACAGCAGAGACAGCACATTACCGAGTGGAAAACACAGCTCCTAATTAATATCACCCTGGTTATTACAGTGCCAGAGTGGCAGGCTGCACATAATACATCACATATAAAGTACTCAGAAGAGCAAAAAAAAAAAAGAGAGAGAGTTTACTTTGTGGAAATGTGCTTTTTGTGGTTACAAAAGACAGCGACGGTCAGGATAAACAGCCTTCTCTGGGTCAGAGGTCACTTATTGTAACACACGTCTTTTTTTTTTTTTTTTTAAAAAGGACAGAAGACACAGCAGGAAGTAAAATAAATGCCTCTTTCAATGTCTTCTATCGGCGCGTGAAATCTGAGCCGAAGCCGCGGTTCAAAAACAAACCCAGAAAGTGTGCAGGGCTCATCTCCGGGCCTTCGCGCCTTCCCCTCCGTCACACTGTAATCTTTCCCTGTCCTGCCAACTGGAATCAAAGTCCAGCGTCGGGCCGAGCTTTTCCAGGCGGTTGTGCAAGAGGAGTGACAACACATGTACACAGGAACAGGATCAGCGCTCACGACCGAACGAGAATCGTCTGGCAGGGGGAGACCTGGGATTTCATGTGGAACTGTTTTTTTATCCAGAGGGAATCAAAGGCTCTTCCTGTGTCAGTTCAACCATTTTCTGTCAACCGTTTTACAGTGAAAACCGTCTGAGAAAATGTCAAAATACTATGAATATCCAGCATCATGAGCTTAAACTCATCCTAACAAGGCATAGGACCTCTTGAACTCTCACAAACAAGCCGCAACGAACAGGATTGCTGTTTATCACTCATTTACACATCCACACGGCCACAAGTGTTTAGTTTCTGTAGGAAAATGAAAAATTCACACAATTCAACTCATAACCATAGAAGTATAGAGGCAACAGGCGCACGAACTGGTAATATTCTAATATTAACAAAAGATTATTCCCAACATATATATTTTTTAATATCTCCACAACATCTCCAATAACTGATTTTAATGAAATGGTTAATAGTTTCACTTTGCTTATATTTTTATTTGAATCAGGATTTCTTAAAAATCATGCAGGAAATTTCAGTCAGTGTGCAGTTAAGAGGATTTATGACATCTACAGTTGTTTTAGCATTGTGTCATTTGATTGCTGTTGAAAGATTAACCATGCAAATTGCAAATAAACTCAGCTGTTTTATGTGCAAACCTGTCCTTTGAATAAAGTTTTTTTTTTTTTTTTTAAATAAGCGATCAAAACATGTGACTTTTTGGCTGTTTCAGATGAATAAAAATTAAATAATCAAATTCAAATGTGTATTATACAACTAGTTTAGGATATTTCTGAGGTTATAACAGCTTCATTCTAGACGTGTTTGGTTGCAGGACATACTTTCAGTCCGGTTTACACGTGTTGAAAGACTATTTTAAAATAGAAGAGTGATGCAGAGCAGAAATAGTATGTGAACGGAATGTCCATGCAGAATGTTTTGGGCTTTGTGTTCCTAGTTTTGGGTGAAACTTGATGGTGTGCAGGTACCGGGGGGAGGGGGAGAGGGGGGGCAGGACTCACCTGTAGGCCAGCGACATGCACTCGAAGAGCCGGGTGAGCGTGGGGTCGATGCTCAGGCTGCCGGAGCTCAGCGGCCCGTACCGGTACGTCTGGCACCACGTCCGGTTCACCGTGTCGAAGTCGAGGCTCAGGGATCCGCCGCTCCTCCTCCTGCGAGCCGCGGAGTCGCTGTGCGGCGACGACACCATGAAGTGTCCGCTGTGGATGACCTGGGAGCCGGGCAGCGGGCCGGCCGCCGCCCCGGCGCACGGCGCACGGACCGGGTCCGCCTCCAGGTCCGACTCGGAGGAGTCGTGCAGCTCTTTGGCCGCCATAGTGAGCGCACAGCCGGTGAACTTTCTCCTCTCGGTCGGTCGGTCGGTCAGCTGCTGTCCCACCAGCTGCGCTCCTCTGGAGCCTCTGCCGCTGTTGCGTAATTACGCGCCGTCACCGCGTCAGCTTCACGAGAGCTAATGATTAATGGGACAGCACGAGGGGCAAGAGCAGCTGTCACACATCGCATTGTCTTTATAAAGTTACACTTAAGTTAGCCTGAACAGTAGTGGAACAGTATTTAGATATATACACAGACTCCCTTGGGGCCCTCGACAAGAAAGACTATAGGTTCAAATTAGTAAAGAATTACTATATTAAATAATTAACATATAAGATAAATATTTTAAACTTTACACACACTATCTAAATGCCAGAAGAAAAAAAAACTCAAATGTGCAACATTTTAAGTATGATGAAAGTGCAACCAAGCAGAACAAAACAAAACAAAACAAGGAATTGAAGTGGAAAGCAAGAACTGTGACATGGTCTTGTATCTAAAGTCCACTTGTGCATTTTCTTCCTTAAAAGAAAAAAAAAAACTGCTGCCTGTGCGCCTTGGCTTCTGCAAATGCAGTCACAATATCGTTTCCATTAATTGGCTCTTTTTCATTTTGTAAAAAAAATATTTGGTTAAAATAAGGTGTTACTAATTGAATCCGCGTACAACTACACCCCTTCTATTCATTAGCTCCCTGCGGGCTGGGGTTACACACGTGAAAACCATATCGTTTCAAAATGTCCTTTATTTTGAAAACCAAGAGTTTGACTCTGCTCCCAGACGTCCCGTAAATTTCACAATACAAGCGACCATAAAAATCTCGGAGTGGCTCACTTCACCAAACGTGTATGTACAGTTTCAGACAATTACTTTTAAAATAAGAAAAAAAAGCTTTATGACTATTACACATAATCAAATACTTGGATAGATGAATAAATGATCTATCGATCCATCTATAAACACAATACATACTCAACAAAATGTGTTACCATTATGGTTAAAACATACACACGTGCAGTTTTGTTGCTGCACAATCATGTATATTGATAAACAAGGTTTCTCTAGATTTTTGAAAAGAGTTAAAATTTTTCTTGTTATATTCTAATATTAAGAAAAGTTTATTCCCCAATATGTTTTGCAGCAGCGACCGTGTAACATCTTCCTTTGCAACAATACGTACGTAGGCGTTACACTCGGGTGAGTTCATAGTTCTTATACTTAAATCCGAGAATAAAACACCTGGTTTGTCTGAAGTAGCACTGCAAAAAATGTTTTGGGGGGGAAAATCTGCTTTTTTTTTTTAAAATAGTGTCATGCAGATGTTGTCAAGGCAAAGGTCAAAGGTAAACATTTTTATAAACATACATTGTTTGCATAGTGCTTTAAAAGAGATCGAAGAAAAGAGATGACAGCAGGAAGGAAAACTTACCTGACGCAGCAGCACAGATGTGGGCGGACTGATTTGACACAAAGACGTTTGTCCAAGAGAAGACAACAGCTTCTTCTGCTTTATATTTGTGTCACGAAGCAGAGAAAATTTGATTTCTTCCATTATGTGAAAAGACTGCAGTACAAGCATGTTGCTGGTGCAACGTCTGAGGACACTGATGAAAATGGCTTTATTTCCATTGTCATACGTCCCGATGTAACAAAAACACTCCACAAATCTATATTGTGTCTGTGTTGTTCACATTATGGAGTCAGAACTTGTCCTCCGCCAGTCTGGGAGCGAAGACAAAAGCAGACCATCTTTACGGTTTATCTTCTAATTTTATATACTTTATAGAACCATGCATTTAGACTGCGGTGTCACGCAGAATACAAATGGGTTTATTATGCTTCTTTTGGGAAACAGGAGGGATAGTTTTGTTAAAAAATTAATAAATAAAAATTAAAATAAGAGTAAAGAACTTTTTTTGTTTCAGTGGGATATTTGTTTTATAAACGGTGGATCAGCTCAGTAGCATTAATCCAGAAATAAAGCAGCTTCATCTTGAGTTGGCTTTAACTGCTGATATGCCACAATAACCTTTAAATCTACTTATTGTCACACATAGTATTCTACAAAAAGTTTATTTTCACAAAAAACAAGCAATTACTACTGAAAATGACTACAATCACAACAAATTTTAAATTTCCCGGTGAAAAGTAAAAAAAAAAAAAAAAAACTTGCATTAAGAAATTTGATTAAAAATAATCTGCATTTTCTTTCAAATTTAACAATTTGCTTGGTGGTTTTTCAGGCCGAATTTGAGCTTCGAGCTCCGTTTGACACCCCTTCTTTAAACCAACAGCAAATAACTGTGGCAGATTTTTGTTTCTTTGCTGGTCGTGTTAAACATGTGATCACACGGGCTTTGATTGGATTAAAACGGACAAACTCACTGCTGATATCAAACTGCTTTATTGACCTTCAATCCTCCGAACACACAGACGCACGACAGGCAAATCTAGATTTGAGTGACAGATTGAGACGGCAATGGAGTCGGCTGCAAGATCAAAAGATTCCACGTTGGCGGCGAAGAGTTCGGCTCGTGAACAATCACCAGAGCAAATCACGTCTCATAATTCTACTTGTCGTCACCTGCGGCTTTTATGAGCTTCATATAATAAATCGTACTCCACCTCGTTAAGTTACAGAAATATAAACTCACATATTTAACAGAGAACGCGGAGGAGCGGCAGCCGTCACGAAGTTCGTCGTCGTCCCGTCTCTTTTGGGGCGCGGACATCGATCTCAAAGTACTTTCGTCTGACCGCCACACCGTCCTCCTCCTTTACGGAAAAAGTGACACTGGCCTGCTGTACGTTAATTACATTTGACGAAGCCCTGCAGGTCTTCCAGGAAGCGGATGTACTCCTGGTGCTCCATGGCGGTGCTCAGCTCCATCAGCTCGTCGGCGAAGGTGTTGTCCACGCCGCGGTCGGCCAGGAAGTCCATGAGGTGGTCGTACAGCGCCTGGGGAAGCAACGCCGCAGCTTTGGTGATTAGCGAGTCCTCCGAACTGTTCTGACACGGAGGGGAGATTTCCTCGCCTTACCCAGTCCAGGGAGTCTGTGTTGAGGGTGTAGCTGGTCTCCTTCCAGTCTGCGTCTCCGTCCGGCTGGAAGCTCACCTCTCGGATGGCGAAGATGTCGCTCTCCTCTTCCCCCTCGCCGTGGCTGATCTGCAGACAGGGTCGCTTTTCTAATCAACTGAAACTTTTAAAACGCCCGGGAGGAAGACGGGGCCCCGTTTACACGACGACATTTCAAGGGGGAAAGAAAAAAAAAACGCACCTTTTTTTGAGTTATCGTTTGAGAAAAGTTTTGGGTTTACATGGAAACAACTTGAGAAAAACACGCAATAAACATTAACAGTGGCGAGAGTACAGACGTTTGTATGGACGGACGACCAAGTTGGGTCGTTATTACGGGCCAAAGTAGTCACAAAGCAGTGGAAAATATCTGGAAAGTTTCCTCAAAATTTCCATGGGAAGTTAAACTCTCCAATTTTGAATTATTTGTTCTAATCAATTGTCCGAACCTGCATTGTGACGCATCGTAGAAATGATTAAATTCAACAACCCTTAACATTTATATGTGATATTTTCCAAGCTGAACATTTAATGTAATACATTAAATTTGCTCAATATGTTCCCTCATGACATCATCAAATTTACTTGACTGTGTCGTCCAGAGGTTCAACTGTGTGGCTTCAATAGTCTTGTGCTCTGGGCGCCAAGGTTTGGTCCAGGATTGTAGAAATCGTCCGTGCATGTGATGGAGGAATGCTCCTGGCATGTCGGGGGGCGTGGCCTCAACAGCCCTACAGTCAGCTGGGTACTTCATAGATTCAACTGTACCAGCATGAAATCTGGTTGTTTAAGTCAGGATTATGCTCAAATTAACTTTTTTTTTTTTTTTTTTAAACTATATTTAAGTTCCCTATAGCCAAACTTCCAATTTAGTAAATTCTTGCTTAATTCTCATTTATTCCCATGGAAAGTTTCAAACTTCGAATATTCCTGGAATTTCGCCGGCGACTATAAAACGACCAAGTCCCAGTGGAATGTGGACTGGGAGCCACGACAGTCCGGAGGTAAACGTTATTGTTGTTGCTCTAACGGCTAGTTGTTTACGCAACAACAGAGTCGGTGCATTTTCAAAAAAGTTGCGTCTTCAGTGGTTCTGAGCACCGTTTCAGCGCAGGCCGACACCCTTGAAAGCGTTGCCGTGGAAACGGGCTCTCGGATGGATTATATTTACCTCGTCTTCTGGATAATGACAGTCAAACACCAGCGAATGTTTTGCAGCCTGTTTCGTTACTTCCACCACAAAGTTTGGTGTTGAAACCATTTCTGGCTGTAAAGAAAGAAAGAAAACAACCACATACATGAAGACTTAAAACGTTTAAAGTTAAAAAAAACAAAAAAACTATTGTCGGGAGATCCTCACCTCCTCCTCTGCTGGTTTCTGCTGCCCCTGCTCTGCCTCTTCTTCAAAGTTGGGAGGAATACTGTTGTTGATGTTGAACGTGACCGAGACTCTGTGAAGAAAGGAAACATCATGAGCTCCCAGCCGTGTCGTGTCGCCCGCCGCCGCCAGCCGGCCCCCGTCAGACTCACTTCTCTCCGGAGACGTTCCTCGAGAGCTTCGCCTCCGTGCCGTTCATCTCCAGCTCCCATCCGCCGGACATCTTGGGAAGGGTTTTGTTTTTCTGGATCTTCTTCTCTTCCTTGATTTCGTCATTCAGAAACTCGCCAAACGCTTTGTCACCTGGTTTCAGGATGAGAAACAAGTTTGTTAAAGCGTGCCGACTTTAAACAGTGGCTATAGCTTTTTTAAAGTTCTTCAAACATGCAAAAAAAAAAAATTACTGATTTTGTCCACTGGAATTGTGTCTTTCGACCATTTAGGGGTCTAATCAGATCAAATGCAGCACTAATTCTTGGGAGTGTCTCACAGCAAACTGAATCAGGCCACTATAACTTCTAATATCGGGATAAAGTAAATAGGATAGGATGTTTAAACAACTAAACCACACAGATTTAAATGAATATTTCACCTCCGTGTCAAGGTGAATGGTCTTTATAGATAATTACAGGATGCCGACAGGAGGGGAAAACCTCATGTTCATGCCTTTATGAAATAAAACTACGTTTCAGTGAGATTCAAGAGACACTTCAGAGGAGAACTTGCATTTATCTGGATGATCTTGTTCGCCAGCAGGCCAGGTGGTGTAAAACCATAGTTTTACCTTCTGTGTGCAGGCCTCCACATCCACACGACCCCACCGGACTCAGAACTTTGGAGCTGAACAGTTTGGGTCTGAATCCGGACGAGGCTCCGCCGCTGTTGAGCATCCACAGGGAGCGGGTGAAGGGCCGCGTCGTAGCCGCGCTGGGGGCGCACAGCGCCGGGCAGCTAAGCGGCAGAAGCCGCGCCGTGGACGCAGAGACCGGGGAGAGGCGGACAGCGGCTCCCACCGCGCGGACCACCGACTTCAGCATGGCTGTGAGGGGAAAGAGAGGCTTTACCGGAGTGGAGGAGTTAGTTGATCGGGAGAGGAAGCGCCGTGCGTCCACTGGAGAAGCTTCTGACACACGTGTGGAAGGACACCTTGACCTCCTTCACTATGACCTCTGAACCGGAAGTACTCTCAGCGAACATTTAAAAACGAATTTTTTTGGTTTGTTTTGCTTTTATAAATACATATATTTCAAATACTTGACGCACTTATATCTAAAACATAAAACTAAATTACATACAGTTAAAAAAAAGAAAGAATAAGCGTCAAAGACTATTTGTATTTTTTTCCCTCAGTTTTGACTGGAAGGCTTCCGACATCTCTTGTTCAGTTTGCGTCATCGGAACGCTTACATCAAAAATGAATATTAAATACTATTACTTGAGTACAAACACCAAAAGTCATTCAAATCTGTTCTCACTTTCATTTTACTAACTAATGTTCAACATTTCTTTCAAACTTAAAATCGAGTTGAAATGTTGAAGATGATGAAATCTTGCAAATAAAGCTTGGATGTATAAAACACGACTTTAATCACAATGTTTTTAACCTCTTTTTGTAAAAAAAATAAAATAAAAATTGTTTTCGTAATTGTACTATTAAAGACCAAGACTTATATAGATATTTTATTCATTATTTTATTATATTATGTTTAGCAGGGGCTAAATAAGAAAAAGCAAAAATACCACATTAACAAAAACAAGCCTGTTTCAAATAATTTTATGTCTTCCGCAAGACGTGCACCTGAATTCATTAAAATTGCAAATTACAAGCCAATATATCAAGTAATGGTCATCTGGTGGTTAATTTAAGCATGTTGGAACAAGGAATTCATTGAAATTACTTTGTTAATGAGTTTATGTCAAGGTAAATCTACAAAACCATGTATATTGATTAAAATTAGCACTAGATAAGGAGTAATCATCTTTAAATTAGCTCTCATAACTCAGAAATTGGCTCTCTGATAGTAAAGATAAAATGTTTGCAGCTTCCAAAATGAGTTAGTTGCTCATGTCTGTCGTAAAGGACTTGTTCCACCATCAGATTATTTATGACTGGTAAAAGATGAAGTGTAAACGGTCCTGGATTGCATCGGTCAAAAGCAAAGTACATGAAAAGTAAATCAGTCCCATCATTTAGATGTAACGCCCTCCTGCCACTAGATGGCACCATCACTGACGAGTTTGAAACCTTTTAATTATTAAACCTGAAAATCTCCATATTGTTATATGTCAAGAGATTATATAGCAACATGAAGTCTGCATTTTTAAGTCATAATAAAGAGGAAAAATTAATTGTGTTCAAATATTTACTCATCAGACAGACTCTGGGACAGAATATTTATTAGAAATTATAACAATTGTGGTAATGCAAGACTATAACAAAACATAGTTCATACATACTCCAAATATCTCTTCAAAACGTGCATTTGATCTTATAAACTCCATGCAGGCATGTAAAGTACATGCAGATTTTAAATGGTGCACTCGTATCTATGAACCACTCGAAGTACAGCATCGTCGGATCTCCGCCTCGGGTGCGTTTGGCATTTGGTTGTTTGATTGCAAAGATAGAAACGGTCATTTTTCATTACATATTGTACAATCCTGAGTCCAGTGTAGAAAAAAAACAAAAAAAACAAGAGGGGGCTTTTTGTTCTATTCAACACGATGTGATTTACATTCTACAAAACGTGGAGGACCTGAGTGATCCATCACTGCCGAGAATCTCCATGCACTGCATAAAACTACAGTCGGCATACGTGTGTGTGTGTGCGTGCGTGTCTGTGGTTTGAGTGTGTGGATGCAGAACTTGGAGAAAGAGGCATGCTTTTTCTCCTTACGTGCATGTGACGACGCGATCCTACAGGGTGAGAGAGAACGAGAGAGAGAGAGAGAACGAGAGAGAGAACGAGAACGAGAACGAGAACGAGAACGAGAGAGAGAGAGAGAGAGAGAGAGAGAGAGAGAGAGAGAGAGAGAGAGAGAGAGAGAGAGAGAGAGAGCATGCACACCAGGCTGCATCAGAACTTAACTCTTCCTTCTGAACCAAAACACGTCGAGCATCCAGGAAACTCTGGAGGACCAGTGTGGAGAAAGAGAACCTACGGGCTGTAAAACTGCAATTTGTATGCGTATCATGAGATCAACATGTGGCAGTGCAGCATCACAACCGCTTACAAACAGATGATGCACCTTGATATTTAGCCACGTGTGAAAATTAAGTGAGACAATTTATAAAGTAATATCAAAAACTTTGTCGGAACTTGATGAAAACTTCCAAAACGGCTTTTTTTTCTGAAGCACACACTGATTTTTTTTACCAAATTCATTTGATACATTTCCTGTATTTGGCTTGTTTTTAGAATAGAATCTCATTTAATCCAGTTGCACTGGTTACAATGACACTAATGTTTCTATTCTATTCTATTTTTAACAGCCAAGCAGTTTTAAACTGACCTGAAATACTTTTTTTTTCCCTAAATCTGATCTGACACCTGACTGATTAAATTAAAGAAATACTGCTGCAATAAACTGCTTTAGCAGACACGGAGATCAAATGTGAAAGTAACTAAAGCGTGGCTAATCGTAGTTGGAAGGTAATATGAAGTCCCTCAAAAGAAAGAAATCAAATTGTGAGTAACAACGATATCAGGGCCAGATTTTAACACAGCAAAATACTATTAATAATTTACTTTTTCTCAAACTGGTTTTCTGCATGAAAACATTAAAACGGGACTTATAGTCTCAGTATTTAAGGGAAATCGGCTGCTGAAATTGTAAACATTCATGTAAATTCAATTGGGTCTCCGCTCTGTAAATCATCCACCACGGGTCCTTTCAGGCTTTCCCCTCGAATGAACTCCAAACGACACGATGGGAAAACTCTGGTAAGTAAAGAATTGATGCAAACAAAGTCTGGAGAGTAAATCAGACCCGACACTAAAGAAAAGGGATGAACTGGAGCTTCCTGCATCCTGTTCAGTCAATCAAGTACATGAAGAGCGGCATGTTGTACTTTAAACACATGCAAATACTGGCGGGGGAGAAAAAAAAAAAGAAGTTAAAAAGAGATTGTTTTTGCAGTGTGGTGAGACGTGATGCCGTGCGGCTTTATAAAATGTGAAGCGGCCGAAGTGGCGAGGCCTCGGTCTGCAGACATTGTGCCGCAGCGACGCGTCACCAGGGAGGTAGAGCCAATCCAGAGACGTTCACCTGCACGCCGAGCGTCCGGGCTTCCGGGGAGGAAACCCGCCGTGATCTGAGGGGAGCGCCTCCGACCCGACGCCGGCTAGCTTTTGCCCGGGTGGAGCTTGCGGCCGAAGTAGTCGGGCGCCGCGTCCAGCAGCCAGTCGGCGTCCACCAGACACAGGTCCCTCATGTAGCAGCGGGACGTGTGCAGCAGCTCGTTGAACACCACGTACGCCGGCTTGCCCTGGAACAGGACGGAGGAGGGGTGGATGTTCACCGGCTGGTGCGTGTCCAGCGCCAGGTAGCTGCCGTCCGGCTGCAGCTCGGCGGCGTTGATGAACATGCCGTGAGCGAGGCAGCGCCGGACGTTCCCCGTCTCGGCGCCGCACGACTCCAGCTTCAGGCTCATCTGCAAACGTGAAGCGACAACACGTCACTCCCGACACCCAACGCTTCAGGTTCAAAGTAAATCGCGGACGAGGAGAGCTTTTTTTTGTGAGAAACGATTTAACCCGCGACAGAAATGTTCAGTCATGATAAAATTAATAATAATCAAACCAGTTAAAAGTTTCTGGGCATCGCTGGTGAGCGACGCTTTATGGAGTTCGTCGCTGCATAAATGCACCGAGAACATGATTCATCTCTTTGTCCAAGTCTGATGATCGTCACATGAGTAAATTCTTCTGTGGCCGTTTTCCGGTGAAAATGCAAAACTTTTGTTATTTTGGTGATCGGAGCCACTGAAGACGCAACTTTTTGAGAACAGCTCCAGAGGTGGATCGTGTTTTCATTTTAAATGTCGTGTAAAAGGGGGGGGGGGGCTGAAGCCACGTTTACATGTACCCGAGTATTTAAAAAAACTGTAATATTTCTCTCCGTTTGGGCCGAGTCTCCACAAACGATGATTCCTGAAAACTCTGGCGATAATGGAGACGTAGAAAAACTCAGTTTCTATGTTTGCTTGTAAAGGAGGGCAGGTGGTGTTACTTCTAGGATTCTCATTGGCTATCATGGCGTCATGCTTCTTGCTACACTGCCCCCTACAGGTTTGGCATGCTCGTAGTCGCTCTGAACCAGATGGATATGCGGGTCGGTGTCAATGAAGATTTTTTTTGTAAACGTAGAGGAGGAAATACCAGTTTTTTGTTAAAACGTTAATACGTGTAAACGTGGCCAGATTCCACTGATGTAACTGAGCCGGTTTGTACCTTAAGGCAAATTTCCCGGAGTTGCGCCTGGACCTCCTTCACCAATCCCATGTTCCTGCTGTTCACAAAGTTCTCTCGGCACCACTCCTGTAACAGCAGACACGTGAGGAGGAGGAGGAGGAGGAGGAGGAGGAGGAGGAGGAGGATCTCTTTCGTGCGTTTCCTACCTTATTCCCCCCGACTTTCTTGAACGCCCTGTAGATGTTGAGCAGTGTCATGTGGTCCCCCTCGCTGGACATGAACTTCTTGCGTGCGGCCAGCACCTCGTCGCGCCGGGCCGGAGGGTTGAACAGCACCGTGTCCACGGACAGCAGTGACACGATGCTCAGGACCTCCTCGGAGCAGGAGAAGTCCGGAGACAGCAGGATGGTCTGCGGGAGGGAGCCGGGCGTTGTGAGTCATGCGGCTGTCGCTTCGCCTCTCGCCAAATCCACGGGGATCGGGAGCAGAGCGAGCACGCTATACCTTCGCGTATCTGGGCTCCAGCGGGAAACTGGCCATCTTTTTCCCCAGAGGAGTGAGGCAGACCTGGCCGTCCTTCCTCTCCACGGCTCCCAGCAGCTCCAGATGCTCCACAGCAGAGCGGATGGCCTCTGAGATCAGAGCCGACGTGTTAATGTGAGACGTGCGAACCAAGTGAGCCGCGCTTCAAAGGAACCAGCTCACCTGGAGACGGCTTGGACATGAAGTCAAAGTTCATCACGTCTGGAATCCCCAGAGCCATCAGCTGCAGCATCACGCCGGATAAATTACACCTGACACACACACACACACACACACAGACTAAATTCAACACAAGCTGCATTTTAATTTCCCGATAAACTCCAAGTGAAGCATTACAAGTTAAATCGAAACAAACAGAGTTTATTTGCCTTGTGGGGACAAAACTTTAACTTACATTCACTTCCTGCAGAGTTACTTTAACTACCATTCTAACTATTATAACTACCACTCGGCACAGTGGTTCGCCCTTTCGCCTCACAGTGAGGAGGGTCGCTGGTTGGAGTCTGGAGTTGGTCCTGGAGGCCTTCCGGTGTGGAGTTTGCATGTTTTCTCTGTTTGTGTGGACGTTTCCCTTCTAAAATATGCTGGTATTATTCTTATTAGTGTTACAGTATTTATGTTTAATGCAGAAATCCTCCACAAACACACGAAACAGTAAAAAAAAAGTATTTTTCTTCTAAATTGGTTTAAGAGTAGCAAAGACAGGAGAAGCGAGCCGCCTATGGCTAATCTTATGACTTCCTACGTGGCCTCCTGCACAATCTTTAGCTATCATAACTAAGAATATAACATTTTTAACCTTCATCTAAGAATAAAATTGAATTGTAGAGTCCAGTCGAGCATTTTGGACCCCGTCAGTGTGGCGGGCTCTCAGGCTTGGACCCCACAAAGACAGTAAAACAACTTGTAGTGTTACATACATGGCTCATTCATTACCAGCGCTTTTACACTTCTCCTAATCGTCTAAGACTGTTTTTTTTTTTTACTTCATCTTTAATGCCACTTTTTAAATCACATGAATGTATAACATTGATGGGCTGCAGTCTTTTGTTCCCTTTATTATAGTGTAGCAGCTCTTTCAGTTGGAAAAAGACCAACAGAGCTGCAGAGCATTCAATCTCACTGACCTGAATCTCTCAACAAGCAGCACACACACTCCCCAACACACACACACACACACACACACACACTGCTTCATCACCGGGGCCGCGCTGGGCTCTGAGCCTACCTCTGGATCTCGGGCACCGTCATGGGAATGAGGTTGTCGAACTCCTGCTCGGTGTAGAGACGGTAGCAGGAGCCCGAATCCTCCCTGCCGGCTCGGCCCGCCCGCTGCCACGCCTGCGCTTTGGAGACGCGCTGCACCGCCAGCACCTCCAGACCGCTGTCTGCGAAACACAACCACCACCGACAGGACTGAGGACGCGTTCTGTGCAGGATCGCCAAGGACGATCAATCCATTAGTCAGATGGGGGGGGGAGTACATAAAATCTATCGGAATGTTTTGGTTAGAGTGAGGATGATGCTCCTGATGTAGTTGAGATTGGGGTCATTTTCAGTAATAAAGTGTTTGGTTTGGTGAAAATGTGGACATTTTCATCAGCTATACTTATAATTTAAAGGTTATTATGGCACTATTTTACTGGTCCGGCTCACTCAAGATGATATTTTGCAGTACGCAGATTATTTCATATTTATAATCTGTCTCCATTACTGCATATTCAGGAATACAAATGGATGTTTTCATTTCAAAAAATTAATAGTTCACTTCTGTTTTTCTTTTATTATGACTTCTTATGGAAAAATCAAAAGAAAAAACAAAAAAAATCAACCTACTGGGAAAAAGGCATTCGTGTCTTACAACTTAAACAATTGAATTATCAACTTGAGTTAAAATAATGAAATAACTGTATAACTATAAACACTATTGAAAACAACGTCATTCAAAAAAAAAATCCTACTATGCAAATATAGTAAGAAAAGCTTATTTTTTTCTTATTTTTTTTACTGAAAAGACAGATTGCGATTACAACTTGAACCAAGAAATAATCTCTATACCGATACGGAGACGTGATAAACTGGAGCTTTCCTTTGTTCAGGCAAAATTCCACAACTCAGTTTCCATCATCTTCCACGTGAACGAGGGAATAATCTCACCGGGATTGAAGCGTTTAGCTTTCACCATCCCCGTGTCGATGACGTATTTGATCCCAGAGATGGTGACCGACGTCTCTGCGATGTTGGTGGAGAGGATGACCTTCCTGCAGCCCTGAACGGGACACACATCTGTTAGGAAAACAAACACCCGGTGTGTATGTGTGTGTGTGTGTGTGTGTGTGTGTGTGTGTGTGTGTGTGTGTGTGTGTGTGTGTGTGTGTTCACCTTGGGAGCGGGCTGGAAGACCCTGAGCTGCTGGGCGGGGGGAAGCGATGCGTACAGAGGGATGACCACCATGGGGCCGCAGCCGTCGGGCAGATGCTTGGCGATGTCCCGGCACGTCCTCGCCAGAGCCTCGATCTCCTCCTGACCTGTCATGAAGACTAAGATGTCGTGGGACGACGGCGCCTCCTGCGTGCGAGCGGCGGGGGGAAAAAAAAACGTGAGGGGAAACGGGAGCAGGAGGCGACGCAGGCCGGCTCCTCGCGGCTCCTCGCGGCTCGTTCTGGTAGAAACGGCGAGAGTCTGACGCACCTGATGGATCTGGAAGATGGAGACCAGCGCCGCCTGCAGGTAGTCCGACTGCGCCTGCTTGGTGTAGTAGACCTGGATGGGATGCTGCCGACCCTCCAGGTACAGGACGGGCGACTTGTTGAAGTACTCGGAGAACAGATCCACATCCATCGTGGCCGACATGACGATCACCTGGCAGAGAGAGATCCGAGCTTAAAGACACGCGGGATGAAGGAAAGTGAAGGATTTTAATACGTCCGCCTGACGTGGGTTGGGATTTGAAGCAATAATGGAAAATTAGGTAGATTTGCTTGAGGAGTTTCTGCAGGAACCACAGTTTCAAGTGGAAACACCAGACTTTCCCTATATTTTGTCTGTTTACTTTTAAAAACCTGCTTCCAGAAACATTTTCACTCATTTTGTTGGAAACAAGCAAAATAACAACATTTCTGTATACGCACACACGAGAATAGAGGAAAAGTCTTTGCAGCATTGTTCCACACAGAAAAAATAAAAGTTAAAATATCAATAAATATGAGTTAATTTTAAATATCAAAATACACAAGACTTAACAGTGACTAGTATAAGCATAAAAGAATGCAATTGATATAAAAACAGAACACACTATAACTCCTCTTTGTAAACAGTGTTTGCTGTAGGGCAGGGCCAAAAAAATCTACCATTTAAAAAATAAATCAATTCGATTTCTCTCTCTCAGTGCACTCAATAAATGACTGAAGAATGATTGTTGCAGCCACGGTGTTCGGGATGAATTTTGCAAGATCACACAATTCGTGGTAAAAATGACAACAATCTCAACAAAGTCCATTTTAAGCAAATGTTCTGCTCCAAAATACAGTGAAATGTAAAGAAAAACCTCATATAAACACTTGCTTGGTGGTTTGTGGGGCCGGATTGGAGCTTTTTTTTGGGGGGGAGGGGTGTATATATAAACATATATAACATAACATATATTCATTGCTTGAATTTGCGCAATGAATATGGATTTTAGTAACAAATTTGATCAATCGATTAAATCGAATTTTTGCCCAACCCTAAATCACTGCTTAGTCCTATATGTATAAATATTATTTCATATTATTTACAGTCCGTCAAGGTGAGTGAAAACATTCCAAAAAGTGAACAAACCCACAAAATACAGTGAAAGTTTGCCGTTTTCACTTGAAATCGTTGTGAAAATTCTGCCGTTACTTTTCCCGTAACGTGTCCATCTTCTCCAGTCGTTAATGTTCTTGCACACGTGCGTTTGGTGCATTTTTTTTGCATTTGCAAAAAAACCCAAACAGCACCCACTAGTGGCCAAAAAAAAAAAAGGAAACTCCATCATTTTCATCCCTCCCTACCTTCAGGGGAACCTTGTTCAGCTCCCGGCGCCGGCGCTGCGCCGTCTTCACCACGCCGAACAGCACGTCGGTGTGCACGGTGCGCTCGTGGGCCTCGTCCAGCACCACCACGGTGTAGCGCAGCAGCAGGGGGTCTCCGATGGCCTCTCGCAGCAGCATGCCGTCCGTCATGAACTTCAGCTTGGTGTCGGAGGAGGTGACGTCCTCGAACCGCACCGTGTAGCCCACCTTCGGACAATGTTTTGCGTTCACGGTGAAATGAGACAAAACAGTGGAGGAAACTGGATTTATACTTCGGAGAAACAATGGTCCTTTTTCCTTCCTGCACTTAAATTCACACGACGACAGCGGCTCTGCTGAAGCGCTTTCATTCTCATTCATCAGAGCTTTAGCACGTTCTCGCCACTGTTCTATTGGAGGTAGAACAGTGGCGCCATCGTGAAGAACACAGTGAAACGTCGCTCGCCGTTACCAGCTTGCCGAGTTGTGTCCTCTTCTCCTCGGCCACGCGGCCAGCCAACGAGATGGCAGCGACTCGCCGCGGCTGAGTGATGGCGATCATGCCCTGCCGCCCGATGCCGGCTTCGTACAGGTACTGAGGGATCTGAGTGGTCTTCCCCGAACCGGTCTCCCCTGATGGACGATCCAGAAACAACATTTATCACTTGAGTCAGCAGAACAGAACACGTGAAAGTTAAGTCTCGCATATCTAACGTTGTCATATCCTTTAATATTGAGGTGCAATATAATGGCCGGGGAGCATTTATCGGAATTACGTCACACAACTTGTGTCAAATATATTTATACATTTGGAATTGAAGCGTTTCAGTAAGAGGAGCCGACAAAACGACGAGATATGAAGTGATACTGTGCTATACGTTTGCTGAAGATTTGACTGTACCAAGTTTTTAAACTATTGAATTTGTTCATTTTTGGTGAAAAAAAAAAGTATTTATTCATGCATAAAAAAACATTTGGAGCTGTCCAAAATCTTTACTCACAGGAGATTATGCTGAATTCCATTGGTTGGTGAGCTTAGTGCTATTTAACTCTTATTTCTTGCAGCAAAGCCACAACTTGAAGGTGAACATCCCAAAACATGCATGCTGTTTTGGGATTTCGTTTGTAAATTGCACATATTTGAAGTCACTGCATGGAATTTATAGAATAGGCATGAATAATCTGCTGGATTCAGTCGATCCCTTTTCTCAGTCAGTTAAAGTGAACAGTGGTTGTATTTATATGTTGAATTATGACCAGAAATAAACTCATGGCTGCAAAATGCCACAACTAGTGGGACACAGATTTGTGACAATTTCATATTTTATACATAAATAAAGAGCTAATAAAAACAAATGGCAACTCTTTCATTTTAGATGAGAATTTAAAATACACATATAGTTTTGTTTTGTTTTGTCTCCCGGTTTCGCCCCCGGGGCTCCTCACCGATCAGGATGGCTCCGTGCAGCTGCCTCAGCTGGGTCAGCAGCTGGGCTTTGGCCTGGTAGATGGGGAGCTGCTTCCTCTGGACTTCTATCGGAGTTACATTCCCCTTTCTGGGCAGCAGCATTCCAGGTCTGGTCTTATCGAAGCGGAAGAAAACGGAGCCCGGCTTGAACTTTTTAGCCGGAGGAGGGTCGGGGTCGTGGGGCATGGTCCGGGAGAGAGAGAGGGGGAGGGAGGGGGGGGGGGGTATCGCGGCTTCCTCCTGACGAGCTCCGGGGTCAGAGAGAAAGATGGAAAAGTTTCCTCATGCTCGCTGTCACAGGAGAGGAGAGAGGAGAGAGTCACTGCGGATGTTTTGCTGCCTCTGCAAGTACCTGCCCACGTGGTCTTGCGCGGCGCAGGAGTGTGACGTCATTCTAGGAGTAGGATGAGCCCTGTGCGTGGACTGTCAGGCACATTGACGGAGACAGGCAGAGCAAGGGAGCAACGAAGAGGGCTTTATTATCAGAATCCAGTTCAAACCATCAAATACAACAAAAAAAAAAACTACAAAAAGTAACAACACATTCAATAGAACACATTTAAAACAATTTTGTTGAAGTCTTGTCTCCATAAAACTGCAATATTTGATAAAAATACATACATTGGTGGGATATTTTACAAAATACTATGTTAAGTGGTTGTTGGAGTTTTTTCCCCAGTCCTTTTCTTGTTCGTTTGTTTTTTTGTTTTGTTTTTTTTGTTTTCAAAATACAGATTTAAAAAATAAATACACCTACCCCGCATGTGTGAAGAAAACACGGTGAAACATTGTATTGAATAATCTTGTTCTCCAGCAGGGGACAATATAGACCAGTCCATTAAAATGAACGCGAATCATTTCCCCCGTTGCAGTGAAAGTGTACTAATGATTAACAGCCCAATCACAGGCTGCTGTTGTGACCTTGCATGAAGCAAATCATCACACACACAAGTACAGAAACACTGATGTTTTACTCATGGTTATGCTATGTCCCAGCAGGAAGAGACAACATTAGAACTTCATTCCAGTTGAATGACTCAAGGTTTGATGTTGAGGGGCACTGTAAAAAATCTGAGACATTTCTCAGTGAAACACTGTGTTCTTTAACCAACCTTTATTAAATTATGCATACTGGGGCGAATATAACTCGATACCATGGTAACTTTGTTTATGTGCAAAAGCATTTTAAGTTTGGTGACAGATGTTTTACTGCTTTCAAAATCACCGATCATTACCGTACAATGGTAAATGATTTCTGTGTGTGATCAATGCTGTTGTAGGCGTGGTGGTAGCTCGCCAGATGTATGGTTGCTATCTGCAGTTGGGGATTTAGACATGTTTTATTAGTTACTGACGCAGCTTTCAAAGGGAAACAATATCTATATATATGTAAATGTTTAAAGGAGTCATTACCTGGTATTCTAACATTGGGAAAAAAAAAAGATTGTAGATTCGTCTGGAGATTTAAAATGAAATACCGGGGTCATTTGTAAATCACATGGGGTTTAAAGTTCATACAAGCCCTGCTTGTAAAGGATACATATTATATGGTTGATTGATTATATTCAACATAATTTGATCTTCATGTAGACAAAATAAAACTTGAATACCTTTATGAGCGTTTTGAAACGTCGCCCCTGCAGAGACTGTAAATCAGCTTCTTAAAATGTGCGTGTGTTGTTGTTGTTGTTTTGTTTTTTTACCACACTGATTGTAATAATCCTGTTGATGTGGGATTCAGTGGGCTGTTCGGCAAAGCCACAGAACTGAGAGGAAATAAGTCAGTGAGATTTAATGTTTCAAGCTTGTGAGTTTCCACATTTTGCTGGTGAAATGACGCTCTGCTGTTCTTCTTTAATTAATCACAATTCGACATGCTATTATCGCCCTCTGCTGCCCCGGGTCACCGTGCCAACACTCGTGATCCTTAGCAGCCATATTTACCCCCGAAGGGAAGGAAAGTGCCCACGAACAGCTCCGTATTCACCCTCCTCCCTCACGGTGTGATGTTGAAAGACCAGTTCGGACGGCGTTTGCCACTAGACGGTTCAAGCAGCGGCACGTCCTGGTGAAGGTGGCGTGTTACAAAGAAATTTAGAGGAAATCGTGCAGCACATTCTTTCACTGTTGTTCACATGCATGACGTTTCTCAAGAGCAGTTTAACGGCTGCCAGAGAGTCGATTCGTAGCAAATGGGGGTTCGTCGTTGGCACAAGATCTCCTTCCTCGTGAGCTGTCAATCACAAGCTTTCCTTCATAACCTCGAGGCCACTGAAGAGGCAGTATGACACAAGAAAAGGGGTCAGAGGGCAGATCTCCTCAACCTCCTGCCCCCTTTTCACAACTTTATCATTATGAATTGTATTTTTTTTTTAAATAATCTGATGTTTCAGTTCTTAAATGTGTCGGTTTCTCTGTAACTTCTATCTCCTTACAGATGATTTCCTTTGACGTGAAATCAATGAGCGTCATTGACGAGCTGATCTCTTTGATTTTCTGTTTCCATCATGAGAACCTGTCAGTTTGTGTCGCTTGATATTGTCCTTGCTATATTGTTTCTCTCACCTGCTCCTGTTTCTGGTGACTGATCTCTTTTATTCTGAACCTCTGTTTTGTTCCCCTTCACTCAATTGCTAAACGGTTTAATCCATTGTTTGAACTTGCATTACCTTTTTCTTTTTTTTACACCTCAATAATATATGGAAGTGTAAAGGTAATCTCAGACACAGACAGTCAATACTGTAATTCCACTGACAACACTGGCTGGAGGCTCAGCCTGCAGATCTGCAGGTTGTTTGGGTGTTGATAAGCAAAAAGCACCTGAATCTTTACCTTGATGGATTTTGTTGTCAGGGGTCTGCAACCTGCAGCTCTGGAGCCACCTGTGTCTCATCAGCCTCTCTGTAGTGGCTCCTGGAAGCTTTCATGAAAGGTGATTAAACATTTTATTTACACATCAGGGTCATTTTCAAATGGACTCTTATCTCCTGGCTAAAAAAGGCTTAAAAAAATAAAGAAGCGCGATAACTAAAATGGGAAAAAGACCAGTTCAAACTGTTTGTTTACTAAAAGGTTCAAGCAGCAGCATGTCTTCATGAAGGTGGAGAGCTACAAAGAAAATGAGAGGAAATTGTGCAACACATTCTTTCACTGTTGTTCACAAGCATGAATTTTCTCAATGGCTAAAATGAAGAAAAAAATGCTAAAAACACAAGAAATGATGAAAAACAGTTTAAAAGAATTCGTAAAATTATTTCTAAAAGAAGAAAACTTAAAATGAAAAAAAAAAACTGCCTTAAAAAAAGAGTGAAAACATTTAAAATGTCAAAATCGTCTAAAAAGGTTTCTTTTAAAACAAAGAGCATAAAGCGCTAAAACCAGGTGCTAAAACCAGGTGCTAAAACCAGATGCTAAAGCCAGGCGCTAAAACCGCCGACAAAACTGCCCTAAACAGTAATTCACACTTCATTCAGCAGCAATGTAAGAGTTTTTGTACTTATAGCAAAACTATATAGGACAATCTATGAGCTGTGTGTCGAGCCATTTTAGTTAAACATGTTAAATTTGATTTGGTTGTAAGTCACAAAAACACAAAAACTCATCTCTCATATTGTGGGGTTGTTGTTTTTTTTTCTTTTTTGGGGCAAATTCTGATTTTATTTGCTGTAACGCTCTGATAAATTTAATGACTTCCTCCAATAACACGTCCAAATCCACATTTCTGTTCTTGTGGGGGCTCAGCCGTCCATCTCAACACTCCGCGGTGGCAGCGGGCAATTAAACACGGAAGCAATGCAATTTCCTGCAGATTGTTCTTGTTTAATCAGCATGCAGCAACACAAGGAGTCATTCGGAGTAAATCACGTGCAAAACACACACAAGGTGAAAGCTTAACCTATTTTGTGAACGCGCAAAGCAGCACACCTTATCGAGGATCTCTATTTACTATCATTTCATCAAGTACGGTTGTTTCTAAAAGTGTGAAGAGGAAAATATCTACACAATGTCTCAGCATTGATGATGTGTTGAGTCAAAGCAGGAGTGTCAATCGAGTGGGCCGAACCGGGAAAGTAGTGCCATAATAGGCGTTAAATTCATTGAAACATGCTACTTTGATATTTTAATTTCAGCATCACTGATATCTCAGCTGGGGTCTCAGTGTTGTGTCTGCTTAAAAACATCTGTTTAAAAAAATACATGCGTTCTTTGATCATTTCAGCATGACGTTTATATTTCAGGACTGAATTAAACTTCAATAGAGACAAATTGAATCGTCAAAATGTGCTTCATTGTAGTGCCAAGACTTATCCTTTCTATGGCCTTTGTATCCCATCAATAATATATAAGAATATGTGAAATATATTCAAGAAAATGTACTTGTTTGAGTGCGACGAAGCATGGGCAGGTTAACAGTTGTGATGTGAGGTCGTTCAAGTTCAGGACGTCAGGATTTGCATGCAAAAAAAAAGAAAAATTAAAAATTCAACAGCAGATGGCTTTTCTAACTAAATCAACTTTGTTTTATGTGCACTCAACTGCAACATTTCACATTTTGACAGAAGAATGTTATATTAGTGTAATGAAGAAATCTTGATGAAATATAGTGAAATATTACTGATGAAAAACATACAAAAATATTATTTGGTAAAGGTGGGAGACTTTCTGTGCTCTTCTCATTAGAAGTGCTGCATTTCAGCTTCAACATCTGTGAGTTTAACCATTTTAAAAGAGAGATTTATCCTCTGAATGCCACAAAAGTGATACGCTAGCAACATTACGGGCCATTTATTTATAGTAAAGTGTGAAGAGAAAGTGTCCAACTGAACAAAACATCACATATTTCATGATTTGGACATTAAAAGGTTTTTTAAAAAGGATTATTTCTCACTGTAGTTGTAGAAAAAATGTGATATTTGCAAAAAGAATAGCTCAATAAACTTCTCATGAAAAATGTTTCTTTCTTATAGGTGCTGTGATTTAAACATGGTGTGACCATTTTCTTATTTGATCGGATTAATCGGGAGTAAGAGACATGTTTTTTTTAAACAAAGGAACAAAACAACAACTCATAATAATATATTTGGTGATTAAAGCAAAAGTGTCTTTCTTTGTTCTTAATCAAACAAATTCTAAAAGTCCTATGAGCAACACTTTTCAAATTTTTTCTCGCAACTATTGTTTGCATGTATTCTGTTGTTCTCATTGGTAGTTAGAAACACAATGATACCGTGATTTAGACATTTCATCACACATACTCAACAAAAACAAAGCAAAACATTGCAGGTTGAATTCAAAAGTTATGATGGCACCATTTTAGCAGTCCGGCTCACTGAAGATTACCACCTTTTTCTGATCCCCCAAAATGTAAAGTCCACAGCATTTAAACTCCTGCCAGAAAACAAACATCTACATTGTTTCTTGAATTTTGCAATAAAAAAAAAAAAATCAGACTGTTTAGGATTTCACATCCCGTCTCTCTCGTTTGTCAGTCATCCATGAGCCGACGACGTCCCATTAAAAAGAGCAGCTTTATTCCATTTGGCACATTCCATTGTTTCCCTCACAGTATTTAGGTTATTATTTGGTCCCACAGCCGTCATGTAAAATCCTTACAATCTGATCCGATCCTCACAATCCCACCAAAATTCCCAGCGGGGCTGATTTGTGGGAATTTTTTGGAACATATGTCAACGTGTCTTTTGGAGCAGGATTTTCCCAGATTTAGATTTGGATTTTTAACATGATTCCAGAATAAGATGTCCCATTCGCTAATCTCCGGAGATTAGAAAGCACCGCGCACAAGTGAGGGAGGTAGTTGTTTTTTTCTCCCTCTGATGGATGGATGACCTTTTACGTAATTTTTCTATCAATGTCAACCTCCCCTCAACAAAACTGAAACTTTGAGTTTATTTATAGGTTTTGTTTGGCTTCCTCTATGAGCACGGATTAGGAGTGAGCGCCACACCTCCCGGCATGTGATAGGAGCAGGATGTCTGCCTGCCCCCCCGCCCCCCCCTTCCTGAAAACTATGATAAAACATAAGACGGCTTACTGTCTGACAAACGGTGACACGAGTGTAGGCAAACAAGCTTGAACTGTGAAATGCTCACTCTGTGTGTGCGTGTGTGTGTGTGTGTGCAGCTTGTGTATCTCTGCCCAGCATGCAGGAAGAAAGTGTCAGTGGAGACGATAAGGTCTGATTGCACAAAGGGAGCAGATGAGGAGGAGGAGGTGGAGGAGGAGGAGGAGGAAGAAGAGGAGGTCCAGTGCTTGTTTGGCAACTGTTGTTTTTTTTTATTAACTTGCAACTAAGTTGAGACACAATTCCTGCGAGTGGAACTTGTGCAGAGCAAGATGCAATGAAATGCCAAGAGATGAAGCCGCGAGGTCAATGGGAGGATGCAGAAATGTGACTGGCTGGGGAGAGAGAGAGAGAGAGAGAGAGAGGGAGCGAGAGAGAGGGAGAGAGGGAGGGAGGGTGGGAAGGAGGAAGTCCTATACCTCAGGACTTCTCATGAAGCGCGTCAGACGTGACATATGAGAAGCAGGCAGAGGACCCTCACTGCCACTGAGAGACGAAGGCAGAGGAGACCAGGAGAAAGGAGGAGGAGGAGGAGGAGGAGGAGGAGGGGGAGGTTCAGCGTTGGGTTTCTCTGGTGCTTTTATATGCGAGTGAGGTGAAAGGCAGGGGACCCTCCTCCATGTGGGTCAGCCGGTGTCAGAAGATGAAGAGCCAGATCACCGGCGCCCTCTCCGACTTCTTCTTTGAGTACGAGACCCCCCGCCAGGTGCTGGTGAGGAACCGGAGGGTGGGAGTGGTGTGTCGGCTGATCCAGCTGGGAGTGCTGGCTTACATCATTGGGTAAGACTCTCTCTCACCTTCCACCCCCCCCTTTCATTTTCCCCTCAGACGGGATGGAATGCTGCTCTGCGTGTCTCGTCTTGTTTGGAATGACCTCTCGGGCTGACCTCGGAACTTTGTGCCCCCACCCCCCCCACCCCTCCCAGCTCGTGTTGTGTCCCCCTCCTGTTCCAGGAGTGAACCGAGGCTGTCAGGCTTGCGGCTCAGGTGCTGCAGGTGAGCTGCGAGGGGCGCAGTGACTGACACGCCGGCCGATGGCCCAAATGGGCGAGAGCAGCAGTTGGAAACAGGGCAGATTTTTATCATCGGAAATTTTCAAGTCCGGGCAGAAAAATAAAGAAAACACGAGGCGTGCTCGTCAGGTTCACCACTCACTATCTCAACACACTTGCTTTGACATGTTGGCGTAATTTATGCTGGAGAAACAATTCTGTGTGTTTAAAGAAAAAAGAAAGTCTGACTCACATGACAGCACCCAGGTTTCTGCTTTTGTTGGTTGGAGATTACTCATACGGCGTGTGTGTGTGTATGCGTGTGTGTGTGTGTGTGTGTGTGTGTGTGTGTGTGTGTGTGTGTGTGTGTGTGTGTGTGTGTGTGTGTGTGTGTGTGTGTGTGTGTGTGTGTGTGTGTGCACAGTTCCTTCCCCTCCACGCACCTCTGAGCAGCACAACCTGAGGAGCTGTGTGTGTGATGAACACGCTGAGGCATATGCTCGCACAGATAACGATCAACCGCTGCCCAATTCGCTGCCAAACAGCGGGCAGACGTGTTACCTTCCGCTGGTGATGATGGCGTTGACCAAAAATGGAAGCAGGGGGCTCAGACATCCCAAGAAGATCCTCTCGCGCTGCGGGCAAGGTTGTTTTGGGTTTTTTTTTTTTCTTCGAAAGTGAGCCGATTTGAGTCGACACACTGCTGATTAAGAGGTTTTAATTACAATAATCTCCACTGCCAGAAAAAAAAAAAAAAGTTGATGAAAATTGTTCCTTGAAGGCCATATCCCAAAAATGCTGAGATGTAGCTTTGGCTTGAGCTGATAAGAAGAAGAAGAAGAAGAAGAAGAAAAAAGAAGCGCAGTCTCTGCAATATTTGGGATCTGACTTACTGAGATATAAAGCTGCTAAATTTCATGAATTTCAACTTTAAATCTCCACGTCTCACCAAAGAATAATACCACGAGTGGCATCACATGCGGGAGCATTCGACTGAAGCTTTTGCTTCAATTAAACCAATATTCCATAAAAATTCAATTCAGTTGAACTTTATTTATATAGCGCCAAATACGACAGTCCTTTCAAGGCACTTTTACAAAGAAAAAAAACCCTGACTTGTGGCCCTACAGGCCAACAACATTGTTTTCAGTGTTCCTGCTCATGCTGAGTAAATGGACATCACTTTTTCAAAATGTTGTGAACACGCAACTTTTCTGAAGCGAAAACAGAAAGATTTTGCGCTCTCACTTTGTGTCTAAAAGTCAAAAGCTGTCACAAACAGAATATATTCAGAAAGAATTGCAAGGAGCAATAAAAAGGAACAGAATCCGATAAAAAGTCAGCAAATAAGAGCCGTGGGGAGCCAGATGAGATTAATCTCATTAAAAAACTGCAAATTAATCAACCAGCATATCCTCCGACCAGCATGTGGAACAAATGAACAATATTTCCGAAGACAAACACAAGACAAAACGTTGCAGCTGTTTTTATACATGACTTTAGTGGATGGAGCCCTTTGTCTTTTAATATCAAGGCTCTCCCTCGTCTGCGTCCTCCCCCACTCTGACACATGCCTTTCCCAAGCCACCGGGGCACATTAAGGTTGGTGGGTGATGTGGATGAGAGGAGATGTGATTATTAAGCTGTCCAGATTCTTCTCTTCACGAGTCAAGGAGGCAGGGAGACGCGTCTGAGCAGCAGTCAGGCCGCGTCTTTCAGGGACCGAGCAGCAGACCGGTGAACCTCAGAGTGTCTCGTCAGCAGCGTCCGTCTCCACGGCCTGGCGCTGGAGGAGGACTTCCGGCCGGCAGCGATGGGGGGGGGGGGGGGGGGGGGGGATGTCTTGTTCTTCTGGTGCGCTGTTGTGTGGCTGGACTCTCCGTGATTTCATTAGGCCTCCTCGGGCAAGCCCCACTTCAGCGATTTGCACAAGTCTCAAAAATAAATCCCACATGAAGGGGCTTGGCTGGGAAGTCCTATGAATTCTTCTTTTTATGTGGCATATTGAAGTGCGGGGCAGTGATGGGGTTCGATCTCCACCTATAAGTTAAAACCTTGAGTCTTCACAAAGTCTTCTTCTGCTGAACGTTCACGCCTCTCACTGTTGAGTTGATGCCATTTCATTGTTTGCGTTTTGCTTCTCATTCCAATCTTGTGTTCGTCGCTAAATGAGGACTAATCTGGCTGCTGCAGCATGGTGGGAAGAAAAGCCCCCCCGTACATGAAGGAGCCTCCTCGCTGCCTCCCCGTTCTCCTTCTGTCGCAGCAGATACAGATCTCACTTAGACTGCTGTTTTGGAAGATCCTCCCATTATTTCCACGCTCATCGCTTTCTTTATTCCATTAATGTGCTCTATTTTTTTTCTCTCCACTTCCCCTCCAATGTAAGCTCGGACTTACATAATTTGATTTGCCTCGCCGATATAAAAAAAAGAAAGAAAAAAAAAAGCGTCTTTTGTGCATATACCTTCTTTCGCTCTGCCGCACTGAAGATGTCTCTGTTGCTGTGAGGTGCCTTCATTGTCCAAAGACAAATGATTTAGCGTGTACTGCAACACACGTTAGGCTGAAGGGCTCCTTGCCAGGGGGTGATTGATTTTCACAACTTATTCATATGAAATAGTAGTGTGTGTGTGTGCGTGTGTGTGTGTGTGTACATACAGTATCTGCTCAGTGCTCACCAGCTGTTGCCCACACCCCCAGGCTGCACAAACAGATACAGAAACACAATGACGAGCTTCAGTTTGAGGAAATTGAATGCAAAGGAAGTCATATTGTGAGAAAGGATTCAGGCATTTTTTTTGTTTTTTTTCTATGTGTGACCCTGACAGTTGTTTTTTTGTTTGTTTTTTACATGGGAGATATTTAAACATTGAACTTCTTGCGGATTCGGCGAAGAGTTATGTCGTGCAGTGAAGTTTTTCATGTCACCACAAGCAAAAAGAGGTTGAAATCCTTCAAATTAACAGAAGGAGCAATTCTTATATAAGACGTGCATAATGTTTTTGTTTTTTTTATTATTTCTGAAGTTAATAGGTGTAAGTAGTCTTGCAAGTGGAAATTAGAACCCTCCAGCTCGAGCTAAGAGGGAGTTAACGCTCTGTTTTTATTTTTGCTCATATTTGCTTTGTTCCTCTTCAAGCCTCTATTTGCATTTGTCTGAGCAGCTGCCATTCAACAAAATTAATGATATTTTAATTTCATTTCAGGGCATCTTGCAAAAACTGTGAGGCACTTTTGTCGCTCAGACTCATTTACAGCTGCATTTATCTTCCTAATGGATGGTTTTTTGGTGTTTATTAATCAAGTTGATACTCCCACTTGAGTCTTTTTCATTCAACCAACTGTCAAGAATTGAAATACGAAAAAAAACAAAACAATTTTGACAAAGCAGATAATCTTTTAAAAACATTGCAAAGAGGTAAAAGACAAACCTCTGGCACTCACAGGGAGATTCTAAGTGTCCTTGACAAAGAGACTGAACTCCAGTGACGCCTCAGCAACGTGCACATCATAAATCAATTTGTGTGCGAGTGTGTGGAAAACATGGGTCACTGATTATCGAGACAGTCTTGGTAAACCTGCACTGGTTATTTAAACTGCTCTCACATGAACCGTTTCTGTCTCCACTGTGCTTGTTCCTCTTTTCTCCTGGAGTCGGTCATTGTGCGACATTTCCGTACGAATGAACTCGTGTGACAGTCAAGCTCATGTCAAACAAGTTCACACAATACTGGCTGAGCATATAAATGTAATGTAAATGATAATATTCCACAGCAAAGAATGTTCAAGTCGTCAATTGTGATTATTGCCAGTGTCTGATGACCCAGCGGTTACTTGTATTGTAGTTTGAATTGGGATAATAAGGGTTAGGGTTTTGATAGTGACATGAGTGACATGGTGGGCGTGATGTTCTGAACAACTCGGACCAGGTTGTGATTAATGTTATCAAGAATCAACAGAGAATCACAGATGTGAAAATATGTTTTTGGTTGAACTGCTAACATCTTGATTGGTACGGTTTGGGAATACATTGTATTTGGTAGGTTACCGTCCATAACTTATTGTCAAAATCAAAACCTTTGCTAATCACACGGACATTTTCAAATGACGTTCTTCACCTGCATTATCAGCTGGCAGACTTCCTTTACAGTTTGCAGGCAACAACCAGCCCCATAAAGGCTCGAGCTGCTTTTACTTTCTCAACACTTTGTTGCAGCTGTCCTCTGATCCTCCCCAACATGTTTTGGAGCTATTAAATGTCTATCCTCTGAGATTGAACATGTCAGATCTGTCAGAACCGTGGCAAAAGAACGAGACGAAACCACTGTGACATTGCACAACCAGCCGTCTCTTGCACACGTGTCCCCGTTAGGTGTGCCGCCGGCTGGAGAGAAGGTCGCGTCACTGTCACCCGTAGCCATGCCCTTGCCCGCGGGTTCGGGCATCCGAGCCGGGGCGGAGTGGGACTCCCAGGTGCCGACAGGACTGACAAGGTGTTTTCTGTGCCTGCCCACAGGTGGGTGTTCATCTACGAGAAGGGCTACCAGTCCACCGACACGGCGGTCAGCTCCGTCTTCACCAAAATGAAAGGCGTGGGCTACACCAACGTGAGCGGAGTCGAGAGAGTCTGGGATGGGGCCGACTACGTCTTCCCTCCGCAGGTCAGTCACTGGTCAGCTGAGACCCTAACCCATCACACAAGTCAGTGACCATTGGATGGATTGTAGTAAATCTGGGTCGGAGTCAAATGTCACAAAGTCAACGGCCACAGTCCGTAAATCAAACTGTCAGAGTGAATAAACGTTCGGGTGAGTCAGACGAGAGGCGTCAAAACTGCTCGATCCTCCAGGAAAACTGGCCGACAGTCAGACTGTGACAAATCTGAAAACATCCGTGTTGGCTTGATTTTCTGCCAGATCCGATCAGACGATGACAGTTGCGAATGTGAATCCTCCACAGGTCCGTAAAGTTGACCCTGGCAGTAATTTGGCTTTGTCAACACGGAGGTGTCTCGGTGCGTTCCAAAAAAACCCCAAAAAACCAATACGTGTTCAAGTTAAGCAAACAGCTTTTAAGAAGAGCACACAGATCGAATATATTCCTTTGTTTACCTAAATTGCCCTGTTATTGCTGGGGAAGAAATAAAGAAGACACTGTGAGGGCTGCAGTGTTTGCTGTGAGGTATGGGTGTGGACCTTTGTTTGCTCCAGGGCTGGGTTAGCACATCGCACCGTGTGACAACCACCAGCCAGATGAAAAGGCCTCTTTTCTTCAACACAAACTTTGATCAAGCGGGTATTTCCCACTCAATTCAGCCCCAAATCCACCTCTTTGTGTGATTCTTCCCAAGGGAGACATTGTTTTAGTATCGGAGCTCATCACGGTAATGCGTGTGGCGACAAACTTCAAACAGGCCACAGTTGTTGATTTGACAATGGAGCTAATGCCGATTCAACAATACCTGTGACATGAAGACAAATCCCCAGAAAACCTGCTTCATGTCACGACTTTCAGCAGGGTAGTGAAGCCGGCTCCGTTCCACGGTGACGCCACACACTGAACACCAAGTCTGCAATGTTTACAAGTAGACGTGTCACACATGAAGCCAGGATTTTGTTCAGTCACTAAAACACATTTATTATTAAACTTCCTACAACTTAACACTGGCATGTTTTACCTGTGCTCTGATGGTGACCTACAAGAGCAGCACCGATACTGTCCGTCTCTGTTTGTTCAGGCTTTACTGGATGAACTCTGTTTGCTTCAGGCAGAGTTCAACATTTCGGTTCAATAAAGAACAAACTTCAGCATCACAGTGTTGAACTGTGTCAGTAAAGGTCCTGCAGTGATCATGTTGACAGTTTTATATACAGATAAACAACCGCTTCCTTGTTAAAATCCTGTGTTGTGTCAACGTGACCCACACCATGTATGGACTTGTGGCTCTTTAACCCTTCATCACAGGCAAATGACAATTATTGGTCTTTTCCACATTTTCTTTTTCAAATCATCAATTATGTTTATGTAAAAAAAACAACCAAAAAACCAAGTTAAAAGTCCATTAATTTTCTACAATGAATCGAATGTCTTAGGTAAAGGTTGAAGCATTTGTTGTTGTCAAGTTCTTAAAAGAACAATCTGGATTATAATAGTAGTTGTTTGCAGCATTTATTGTTTTTGAATTATTGGAGAGAATCAGTAACAGAATGTACTTTAGGGTTAGGTTATCTATGAATTTAAGTGTATTTTTACTGCCTTCTCTTGCTATTGAACATCCATGTGCATTAGAAAACAGTTTTTGGTTAACTTGTCTCCACTGTAAACTGTATATTTTTTAAACTGTAAATAGAAACTTAAAGAGTTGCCTTTTAAAAAGCGAATTACATGTTAATAATGAGAAAAGGATGATAGTTGAAAACACCCAGGACAAGATAAGAATGAATTGTGGCAGGAACAAGCCCATAAATAATCCAATAATTTAGCAATTAGTTTTTGTTTAAATTCCCGAAATGAGGTTAGCTCAGCACACATTCAACAGATACTCATGTTATCTTCAATAAAAGAATATAAGTGACTTTATTCATATTTTTTGAAACATCTCTATATTAAAAATGTATTTGCTGAAACTACAAGCTGTTGTGGCGCCACTGACAATACAACCTTCATATCTATTTTATAAACCTTTTAGCTTGTTTAACTTTGTAGCAGTAAATCTTTTGGCCCCATTTACACACGAACCGTTTCAATTAAAAATGCACAACTTTCGTTGCGTTTTGGGTGTCCCGTTTACATGACAACGCTGCTCAGAGCCACTGAAAACACAACTTTTTGAAAACACCTCTATAGAAATGTAAAAAAACTCAACTTTACTGAAATTCTGCTACTGCACATGCTCACCACGGCCATTGCAAAATAGTTATTCACCGGTAATAACAATACAACTTGGTCGTCTGTCCATACAAATGTCTGCGTACTCGCCATTGTTAATGTTTATAGCCTATTGTTCTCTGCATGCGTGTGTTTTTGGTTTCATTACTAAAACAATCAAACGGAACCCACATGTAGACGAGATTGCTTTTCATCACTCCTCACACGTTTTCAAAACGCTGACTTTGCTGAAACGAAAACGCGAAAACAAAGCGCTTTCACCTAAAAACATTGAGGAAACGGTGCCTTAGACCGGAGTCAGGTATAGAGGATGTCAGGATTCATGCTGAATCAAATTGAAAGTGTGTAGGTAGAGGCTTCGGTGTAGTTAACTTAACTTCCAGTGGTGATCATGGGCCTTTTAAACAAAGCATGTAGATCTCATAATTCAGTTATTAAGAGATTAATGTCATAAAGCAGAAATAAATGTCAAAACAGTGTCTTTCTCCATGTTTGTTTAGAGTTTGTTTAAGCTACAAATGCAATGTTGACTGAATATAAGAGCTGCACTCATCTTTCTCTCTGAACCACAGCAAAGAAAGCTGAAATGTGTCACATCTAATTGCCTCTCAGGTTAAAAGTCAACAAGGATTCAACTACGTGTGACTTTCTGGTGTGTAAAAGGTGTTGGTGACTTCAGGACACTGCAACTCAGCAATGTTTGACAGGCTGCTTATAATTAAGTCCGGCACGTTACATAATGGCTCCTCCGCAATCACAAGTGATTTTACGGCACGATAAAACCAAACTAACCGCTATTTCTTTGATCCAAAACTCCAGGGGGACTCATCTTTTGTGGTGATGACAAACTACATCATAACTGAAGGTCAGAAGATGGGAAAGTGTCCAGAGGTATGTGAAAAGGCCCCGGCTTGTTTTTCTCCCCGCTGCCTCGCACTTATACGCTACCATACATAGTAAAACAAAACGGAAATGGCGTCTCATTCCAAGACTGGTTCGGTAATTGGGTAATTGTGTTGTTGTTGTATCGAGAACAAAGCGCACACACACACACACAGACAGACACACACACACACAGTTTCCTGTTTGGATTCTGCTGGTTTGGTCGTGTAAACTGGGCTCAGTGGACGTACACACACACACACACACACACACACACACACACACACACACACACACACACACACACACACACACACACACACACACACACACACACACACACACACACACACACACACACACACACACTAACTCTGCTTTTGTCGTCCCTCACAGCTCAAGGGCAAGAACAGCTGCAAGTCGCACTTGGACTGTGAAGAAGGGATTATCAAACGTACAGGACACGGTAAATCCAGTCGGACCTCACCGAGTGTCCGACTGCTCCAAACCTCCCGCCGGCGCAGATCTTTTGGTGTCTTGACGCCTTAATTTGTCGCGGATAAAAGCCTCGCTACCACTTACAGGAGCCAATGTTTGTACTGGACGGTGCCTTAGGAGAGGATCACATCAGCTTATGAAGGAAGTTATTTGACAAATGGGCCGTGGCCGCCGAGAACTGCTGTGAGACATTAGATTCTAAAACACACCAGGTCTGATCCGTCACTTGTAGGGTAAACATTGAGACTCAATTCATAGACGGGTCTTGTCCAACACCGAAGGGGAGAGAGAGAGAGAGAAAAAAAAGAAGAAAGAATTAGAATCAACAACCTCGTCTTAGCAACCAAACATTTGGTTCGTGGCTGGAGATCTCTGAAACAAGAGTAAAGCCCTTCCTTAAGCAAGCAGGCATGATACATGAGCTCGCTCACAACTTGTAATAACTGGCATGACAAGCACACACAGACACTGAAAAACAAACAACCGGATCTTTAATAGGTCTGAGCATATAGTATGTTCAGCAAGTTCAAAGAACCTCTGTCCGTCTGTCTCGCGGATAAAATTGGAGCCTTTCAAGTCCTCCGCGTCTCACTTCGACTCCAATAAACCCCCATGTTAGCTAAAGCTTGGGATCTGTCCGTTCCAGACCGCTCAAATTCACCTTGAGGTGCCGCCGTCCCTTTAGAGGCGCCGTGATGTCGTTACGCTCGCAGACAAGCAAACACGCCGGTCTGGGGGCACCCGAGCCTGCAGCCAACCAGGCGGCCGAGCTCCAGCGAAAGGTCAGGGAAGCGGAGCCGAGCGGCCGAACGCCTGCCGGAAGAACTGTCTGTGAACTCCTCGAGCGCACGATGAGCGAGGCCGATAGCAGCGGAGCTAATCACACGCAGAGAGAGAGAGAAAAAAATAACGATACCAGATAAAGAAAAGAGCCGCCTCGGCGCTTGCTTTGCCTCACTTTTATATCTCGCCGCGTGCCGCTGTCGATTCCAACACGAGATAAGACGCGGAGAGGAGGCAGAAAATATTTCAATTTGCTTTAATGCTGCGCCTCTCGCCCGTCACGTCGCCCTTCGGCTCTCCCCGCGTGCTGTGTTCTCTCAGTTTGAAGTTTGGTCCGTCATGCTGAACTCTTCCGATATTTCCCTTTCAAGGGCAAATGACTGGAGTCTGCGTGAACGCCACAAAGACCTGCGAGGTGCTGGCCTGGTGTCCTGTTGAGGACGATCACTACATACCTGAGTGAGTGGACGGCCGGTCTTTGTGCAAGCGGATTATCGAATTAGTGAAGCTTCAGTGGCACTTCCCTCATTACGCAATCGCCCGAATGTGACATACATCATCTGTGATGATTCATGAAGCCACGTATGGCGACAGCTGACCGTCCTCTCTCCTTCTCCTCCTTCTCCTCCTCTCCAGCCCTCCTCTGTTGATGTCTGCAGAGAACTACACGCTCTTCATCAAAAACTCTGTAACTTTCCCCTTATTTGGCGTCACAAGGTGAAGGACCTCATTCGTGTAAATTAAAATTAGCCCAGCCGATGGTACAGATGGGAAAATGCCTGGATTAATCAGTGCAAAACAGGGATTATTTTAGCTGCTTTTTTTTTTTAATTTAGATTTTAGAACGATGCAATAAGAACAATGCTGCGGGTTCCTGCCAAATGTAATTTTTTACCATGAAATTAATGCAGACATTTCAACCATATTTAAAAAATACTGGGTTGTTTTCTTTCACAAGTGGTGTTCAGAGGAGGGAAAGCTTGCAGTATCCACTGCTGTGGAAGTATTGCCTGCAGCTTGTCCTCAGCTTGAAGAAGCAAACAGCTGTACTGACGCAGAAACTAAACAATGATCAGACAGAATCAGTAACAAACATGGTGGCCTCTGTCATGACATGACTCAGAGTCTGTATTCCAGTTTCATAGTTTATATTGGTAGTTTTATTGTTATTATTCAACCCTAATAGCATCCAATTCCTCATCTGTCAAATGTTGGGAACTCTCCATTTTGTTAAGGTTTATAGCGTAATGTATCTGCTGCTGTGGTGTAAATGCAACACTTTTCTTTAAAGGACAAGGTGTTGTCACTTGGAACATTAATCCATTTACACAACATAATTTCAAACTAAAACACATTTTGACGGCCATCATACTGAAAAACAACGTAGGTTGCCCATAGTGCCACTAGTGGGCGCTGTTGTTATACTACAGAATCTAATTTTTTTTTTTTTTTAAAGCACTTTGGGAAGCATTCTCAAAAAGTTGTGTTTTCAGTGGCTCCAAGGACCATTGTTGTGTAAACCCACACATAAAACGTTAACTAAAGCGTTTTGTTTTCACAATTGACCGCAGACACCAAAATCCAGTATAAACGCAATAAATTAAATGATTTTCAGAGGGTACCATTCAACCCTTCATCAATCACTCATTGGAATATTTGGGAAAAATGTAGAAGCATATTATTATTTTTGAGACCTTTTTTTATATATAATAATAATCGAATGATTTCCACAAGATTTTTTTGAAAGATTGTTCACAGACGATCTAGTCCCACTAACCTACAATAACTTGTATTATGGAGGAAATGAAGAATTTACAGAATATAATCCTGATTCTTTTGCTAACTTACTACATTGATGTTTCCGTATTATCGAAGCTGTCTGCTTCCTCAAGCTGACGAAGCCTCATCTACTCAATACATTGAATATATTTATCAATAGATACCACATACAGTAAAAGCCATATATAACAGTTTATGCAAATTTTCTCACAGAAAAATTCAGATCATCAATAGGACTTAAAAAAAAAAAGTGTCAGGATACAAATGTATGCTATGACTGTTTTGTGACGACTGATTGTGTTTGCAGGAGTAACCTGGTGGAGGGCGTAGATGCCAAGTATATTTCGGGCTGTCATTACGACCCGGTGAACGCCCCTCTTTGTCCGATATTCGAACTGGGTGACATTGTCAGGCTGTCGGGCTTCAGCTTCGAGACGATAGCCAAAGTGGTGAGTTTTTGTGGGCAGCAGTGACTGTTGTCTGCTCAACTGACCTAACCAGTGTGTGTGTGTGTGTGTGCGTGTGTGTGTGTCCTGACAGGGAGGAGCCATTGGGATTGTTGTGGACTGGACATGCAACTTTGACGTGGCTATAACAAACTGTAAACCAAAGTACAAATTTCACGGGCTGTATGGGAACCCCACTGAGACAGACAAAGCCAGAGCGTCCGTGGGCTACAACTTCAGGTGTGTGTGAATATATATGTATATATATGTATATATACACACAGTACATCTCCACAGTTCATTGTTGGTCCTACGCAAAAAGCACCAGCTTGACTCATGTTGACTGCACACTTTTTGCAAGATTTGTAGGTTAAACCTTGGAGGATTTAAAATAGCCGTTTTTCCACATTGTGTCTTTTTGCACGCTCAGCTAAACTGGAAAGAGCTAAAGTCAAAGAGGATTCATATGGTCGTTTTCATCTTCTTTTTTTTGGTAGGATGCCACCAGATCTGCTTTTCATAGCATTTATTAAAAAAGTTATTTTGTTCAATGGCTGAAATGGAGTAATCAACATAAGAAGAAAAGACAAACCGCTGTTGTAACGTTGAAGTGACACATCAGCGTTTAGAAATGGCTTATTTCTCTAAATCTTACTTCGAATACTGTATAATAATACCAAGTCAAAGACAATAGTTGCACATGTTTTTCTACAATATTAAATTCCCGATTCAAGACTTTCAACTGCATGATACATCAGGAAATCCACAATGAGCTGATGTCAACTTGTTTGAACTGATGTGTTCAGAGTAGATTCAAGTTATTTCCCCAAGTCTTCTTAATTGCAACAGAATTGCTTGTAATTTGACACCAGCATCGTTCTCATTCCGACCACTACTGTGCCTTAAGCGAATGATACACCAAGAAATCCACAATAAGCCTATGTAGTCAGGGTTTTCTTTTTATTTGTAAAGGATAGCGAATCGTAAAATACATTTTATAAAACAACTCCTGAACAATTATAATTTGACACCTGCATCTTGCCAGCCACTGCCATGCCTTGAACCTTGCTTTATACCGCACGACACATCTGGAAATCCACGATGAGCCGACGTCAACTTGTCTGAACTGAAGTGTTCAGAGCAGGTGGAAGTTATTCTCTATAAACCTTTGAATCTTCTATTTCAAGATGCAATCACAGCCTGAGGTACTGATACACTGTCGCCACATTCATCCCTCACTATTCTCAGTCCTTCGGCCTCCTGTGGTGTGGCTGCTCTCAGTGTTTGCTCCCGATATTGCTGCTATGCTCGAGGTCTGCCTGCAGTTTATGTTTACCCGCTCTCGTTGGCCACAGCTCAACACAGCTCTCCCAGATTTGTCTCACTCCGTCATTGCTCAATGAGCACCGGCCTGCTCTCTGATGCTGCACACAGGCCCGGCTATTATTTAGATAGTGCTAATTGGCTTTCAAGGGTGCTGATTATACAGTAATTGCATGTGTAGCCAGCCATACTTTCATATTAGGAGCAGTGAATTAGAACAGAGCTGCTGTGTGATATGGTTCTATTGGAGGGAGGGAAGCTTTTAATGGGCGGTTATGAAATAAAGCAGCACAGGTGCTTAATATATTGCATGTAACATATTGTGATGGCTGCCTGCAGGTACGCAAAGCATTACATGGTGAATGCAACTGAGATGAGGACCCTTTTCAAGGTTTTCGGCATCAGGTTTGATATCATTGTACAGTCACTGGTGAGCACCAAGTTTGTTTTTTAGTCATTTTGAAGCACGTGCCACCTAAGAAACAACTGTATGACTGTGTGTATCAATTAATATCTTCACAGGCACGAAAGTTTGATATCATCCCGACGCTGACAGCGATAGGCTCTGGAGTTGGGATTTTTGGAGTCGTATGTTGGAACTTAATTTACTCCCCAAAATTTTAATTTTTAAGTTCTTTGCAAAGCAACATTTTCTTCTCGTTTCAGGCAACTGTAGTGTGCGACTTGGTGCTGCTGTATTTGCTACCAAAAAGAGAATTTTACAAGAACATGAAATTCAAATACACGGACACGCAAGCACAGGTAAGCTGATGGAGACCTTTGTTTTTTTAATGTGCAGCAGCAGATGGCAGCAGAGGCATTTCACCATTATTAAGCACACAAACTCATTTTGCATTTCACGTGAGTGCCCCAGCAACAAATCCCCCCCCCCCCCCCCCCCCCCCCCAGACAACAGAGGAGCTGTAACTTATACTGACAATCACATGAATGCAGTTTGTTCCCATAACACTCATGACGGACGCAGGGCCTCATGTGCTCGCTGCAAGTACAGCCAGTTACGCTTCATAAAAGATTAAATCTGCTGCCTGTCGCCACTCGGACAGCTAGAATTCTTTAACCGAATCAGGCAAAAAACATTTTGTATTTACAGCAGGACACCGAGTCGCTCGGTTTAGAGTCGAACGTCTATTACACCATTGAAGAAAATGCAAGACAAGCCAAAGGCACTGGCCAGTCCAACGTGAGTGCTCCGTGAAGTCCAGGCCATAGAGTAGGCTCTTTGTTCACATATTCTCATGTCATGATGAGGGAGTGTGGGTTGGCACGTGGCCTTTGGGGTCTTAATGGATCCTGTCCTGTGGCTTCTGTCCTGCAGGATCCGGACTCAGAGGCAGGCAGCATAAAAACTGAGATATCTAAAGTAAGGGATTTGCAACGTTGTGCAAAAAATCCCAAAACATTAAAACCACCAGGTGCTTGTCGTTTGTTATCCCTGACATATTTTCTTGGATCTCCCTCTCTGCAGAAGTGAACTGGGATCAAGCAAGCCAACAGCCACGCGACTTTTAAAGGTCTTGCGGATCCACAGCACACGTCTGCACACGGACTCCTAAAATGGGAAAAAAGGACACAGTCGACGGCACCGTTCCCCGTGTTCTGTATCTCCTCAACTGCATCCTCCCATCCCGAGTGACTGTGACTCTTTGCTGTAGTGTGTAGAGCCGCAGGTGGCCGAGCTCAGCTCTGTGTGTACTTTACTGGGTATAGCCTTCGTTTACTTTCGTTCATACTCTCGGGTGCAACCTCCACATCTTCCGACCGTCTCCGCCGGGGCCCACAGGTGAAATAAAAAAAAACAAAAAACTCTGGAGCGTGTGTGCACAAGTCGTCCGCTCCTCTCCACGCTTGTTGTCTTTGTCAAAGCAAGAGAACTTGCGCACGTAAACGTGCGGCGGGACGTCCCCACTGTCAAGAGTGATCCCTCCCTCCTGTGCACCTTGTGATCAGCAGTTTCAACTCAATAAAACCATGTTCAGTCACACGGCTGCTTGTAGAGTTTGTCAAATACAAACAGACAAAAACAAATGTATAAAATCGGGTTGGATTGAGTCTTGTTTTTTTATTGTCTTTGATTACATTGGTGTACAAAAAGCATGCAAAAAAATAGCTTATTTATATGTATTGGTACATATTTACATTGTAACGAATGCATTCCATATAGGGATGTGCCATGCTCCCGCCACTTGACACGGGCGAGTGATTACATTCAGAGAAACGCACAAGACAAGACACAACCTCTCGTACACACACGTTCACGTAACACAGCAGTGATCCAAGTCCCTGACTTCAGAACACACACACACACATGCACGCTCCCTCACAGCCCTCCTCTTTTGGACATAAATACGACCTGAAATCCTGATAAAATCCCCCCCATCATTCATTTCCCGTGCGCCCATCGATGTCAAGTGTCACCGCAGGGCCAAACTGCAGAGGATTTAAAGAGAAAGGAAAAAAACCCGTCCAGGCTTTGCTTCGCACCTTTTATGCATCGCGACCAGCCGCCGACAGTGATGGAGGATCGCCCACAAAACCCCGCGAGTGTTAAAGATGCTTTCAAAGACAAACTGAGCCGAGTCCAAACGGTCCAAACTGTGAGCTGCAGAAGATCGATGTTCAATGGGCAGAAATAAACAACGCGGCTGAAATAATACTTTAGAACACAAGATGGAGAATAGTTAAGAAAGATGAATTGTGCCGTTTGCTGAACCCGGAGGGTTGAAAAAAGGCTCAACATGAAGATAAACGGCTCCATAAATTGCTGAGCTTGTTGGAAACTGTCAACCAATACATAAACAGGGAATAATATGACCAAACGTATGGATGCTCCATCATTAATAATTGATCCGGCTCAGAAACTATTATTACATGCTATTTAAAATAATGAGGTTCCAATTTCCATAATTCTATAGGTAATATTCTGATCTAAAGAACTCTCAAAAGTTTTTCAAAACTTGAATTCAATCCAAGAACAGATCATCTGATGCAAGGTTGTCAAACACATTTTAGTTCAGGAGCCACATACAGGCCCAATTTCATCTCGAGTGACGATAGGGCCATAATAACCTTCAAATTTAACATTTAAAGTTGTTGTTTTTTTTGTGGTGACACAGAGTACACGTGGATGGAAAGGTCTATAATTAAAGTAATTTGAAATTCCTGCAATTTGCTGGGCACTTTGGTGGCCCAGATTGGAGCCTCTTGCGGGTTTTCACACAGTTCTGTGTATAGAAAGTGTGGTGGTCGTCCATCACTGCGTCTTTTGTCACGATACAAAACACAAAGCTGCCTTCTTTTTAAAGATCAACTTCATATCAGCAGTTAAACTGTTAAAGGCCACTTTGCCTTAACACACACACACACACACACACACACACACACACACACACACACACACACACACACACACACACACACACACACACACACACACACACACACACACACACACACACACACACACACACACACACACACACACACACACACACACACACACACAGCAAAGAGCAACGTGTCAGAAAGCACAGTAACTATGGTCTTTTACAGGATGAAGCACACGGTTTAGCTCTTTTTTCTGAAACTGTACATTGTTTTCATGGCTGCCACCCGTGTGTAACGTAACCGCCGTGACTTCACAGAGTGGCAAAAGTGCAAATGTAGAAATGTAAGCAGTGTTTTTTTGTCTTTTTTTGTCTGGAAGTACAGAGAGAATGAGGGAAAGACGACGAGAAGATTGCACCGGTGACACAAATGTTCACACAAACATGCAAACGACAGGAACCAACCCGACCGTGAAGGGTCAAGTATAAATAAAGCAGATAAATACGGCACGCTGAGCACACGCGTCAGCCTTTTTGGTTGCGGGAGGCCTTCACTGAAGACCAGCCAACATAGATTACTCCGTCTCTCGTCGTTCAGACCTAAAAAAATGACCAAAGTCTCGATTCTCCGGGTGGCTCGATATTAAAAAAAACACAGCCGGCTTTAATGTCAACAGCATTCCTGACAGAAACCCCTTAAACACAGTGCCTGAACAACATCCCGTGAAGTGCTTTTTTGTTCAGTCCTCTGCGCTTCACGTAGCATCCTTCACTGAAGGACGCCGAGAGCCAGACTAATCGACGAACCGCTCCGCGCGCTTCCAATCAGCCGCGCTGAAGAGGATGGGGAAGTGATGTTGTTGTTGACATCACTTGAAGCTGGGGCCTAATCGTGACATTGAAATGCTGCTTTTAGAGCATCTTCTCTTCAAAGTGGCAGAGAGCCCGAAAACGAAGGATCAAAATGGGAGTAAAAACATTATAACTAAGTCGAGTTTGACTCGGCAGGAACCAAGAGTTCAGCAGACAATCTGAATGACAGTGGATCTGCTCAGATGAGTCATTTCAGACGGTTAGCGCATAAAGTGAGATTACACATTTCTTCATGCTACCTTCAAGTAGTCCCTGGACTTGAATTGATGCACCTTCTATAGAATAAATGTGCGGAAGTGTGATTATGAGTCATTAAAATGGCTGGAAAAGAAAAAAAAAACAAACAAAAAATGACTTTGGGGGGGGGGGGTTTGAAAGATTTGATCATATATGATATATCTAAAAGAGATGGAAGTTTCACATTTTGAATTCCAAAAAAAGAAAATCTGCTTTTCCACTTTTGCATCAGCAAACAAACATTATCAATAAACCATTGTGTTTGAATTGTTGTGTTAAAAAGCTTTATTTGCACCCAACCAATGCAAATTTAGAATTCCATGCTTCGTTTTGTGACTCTCTGTACAATTTACAGTGATGGAACTTACTAGGAAATGAGTGATGCTCATCAAATGTTTAAAAAAAAAGATAAAAATGTTATTCACATAAAAAAATGCAGCAGTGAGGGAGAAAACGTTTCCATTACTATGTCAAAGTTCATTTATAAGACTCGCTGTTCACATTGAAATCATCCGACTGCGATTGGAGTCCTGAATAAATAAAATAAAAGAGGATTCCCTTTCAGTTACTGTGCACATAAATATAAAAAACTAGAACTTTCTGCAGGATTGTGTGTGTATACCATCAATTCCTCTGCGATTTCTAGGAGATGATTCGATTTCTTCTGCGAGAGTTGTGCTTTCGATCAGCTCTGCAGTCAGGAATAATGCATAATAAAGAAGCTCTAAATTAGGATGTATATGCAATGTTTTTCTCCTGTATAGCACTTCAGCCTGTCCTCATTTCTGCCACACTGAGTTCACATCAAATCCACGGGAAGAAAAACAACAGAAATACACACACAAGTGACACGTGACGACGGAGGCGAGGGAGCAGCGGCAAACGGCCACGAAAACGCTAAAATAAATCGCAGCACGATGGAGGTCAGTGAAGGCAGCACGGGGGAACGGACTCTTCCACGTTTTCCTGCTAAAGTAAAAACTATCAATGGCACGGGTATGCAAACAGTGACACACGAGACGCCTCGAGACATTTTTGTACAATATTAAAACGGCGCATGAGAAATCCGGCGCCCTGACGAGACGGTTCACATGCTGGAGTCTGTGACGAGGGTGAAACAGGAGTTTCTTCTCTCCAGCTGGTGGCAACGGCTGGATTCAGGCTGAAGACGAGGCCCGATTACTCACCAGGCGCAAAAGCAACAGATAAAACACGATCCAGTAACGGTAAAGTGATGATCTCCTCGGAGCTGCGAGGGTTGGCGTTAGAGGAGAAGCCGGCGGGTTCCGAGGAGGAAGAGGGGGGGGGGGGAAACGCTGATCGGAGGAGGAATGAGAGGCGGCGTGAAGGCCGGTGAGAGATCTCAGGACGAAGGCTCGTCTTCATGCAAGTCCTCCAGCTCTCCTTCTCTGGGTCCGTCTCCTGTGCTCCCCTTTCTGAATGAGAGACAGAGAGGTGGAGGGGGGGGAGGGGTGGGGGGGGGACAGCATCGGTTTCATCACTTTTCTCTCCTTGTGCTTCTCCGTGCACCGTCACAGGACGAATGTGAAAAACACAAAGCTTCGTCAGAGGGAATCGGCGTTACGATGACAGCGGCGGCGGCAGCAGCAGCGGGGACGAGACAGGAAGCGACAAAACATCTGTAGGATGCTCATGATGGGAGGGGGTTTAAGCTGAGAGCTGGTGGGGGGGTCTATGATGATGGTTGGATGTACGGACAGGACAGTGTGCCGCACGGCTTGGCACAGAGTGTTACCTGAGTGAGGGGTGGAGTTTTAAAGAGGGCCGGAGGGGCCACGAGTCCCTGCAGCACAGTGGGGAGAAAAGATGGAGAGGTCACAGGTGTGGGGTGGGGGGGGTGGGGGGGGGTGGGGGCACATGCTGGACCATCTCCTCAACCAGACGGTGCTGGAAACCATCAGATCTCACGCCGTCTGATCCCTTCGTCAACGTCTCCACCTTCCGCAGTCGAACCAAGAACCTCCACCGACCGAGTTCGTGAACTCCGCACATGCTTCACGTTAAAAGTTCAGGCCGACGACAGAGTTCGGACACTTTGGATAGTCGTGTACGTTGCGAGAGGACCAATACCACGCCTTCAAGTATTGACACAGATACACTCCTCGGTCAGGGGAGTCAAATTAATTTCAGTTCAGGGGCCACATACAGTCTAATTTCACGTTGAGGCAGACAAACTGGTAAAATATTGTCATGACAACCTTTAAATCCAAACATTACTTTTTCTTTGTTGCAGTGCTGAGTATACGTGATGAAATTAATTACTACAGAAAATGACTACAATCTCAACATAGTGTTGTGTCCACCACGCTTAGGAAATGTATTAAGAAATTATGGTATTCTCAGTTGAATTGGAGCCGGTTTCAGGCCGGTTTTCTCCCTCAGGCCTAATGTTTGACACCCCTGATCCAGAATCACTACAAAGCAACCTTGTGTGTCATTCACACATGATAGAAGATACTAACTTTTGTCAATCTATAGCTGATAATTTCTTGCGTCAAACGTCTCTAAATTGAATGTTTCTCACTGGAGGGTCCGCAAAAACCTGGTTGCATGCACTCTACCACTTTGACACTCACTGGAGCGTTTCTTAAAATCCACCAGCAGGGGGCAGTATTATCCCACACTGCTCATGTCTTCTGAAACACCTTCACCTCAGATGACAGCTCTGTGATGGCCCGGAGCCTAACAGGGAAACCTCCGCGTAGGCTGTGGAGATGTCATCTAATGAAGCCTCACAATGGGAGGATTACACTCTGCTTCATCTTCCTGACAAACTCAGCTGGACGCATGTTTTAGAACGTCGTCCCCCTGGGGCGGGGGGGGGGGGGGGGGGGGGGGGGGGGGAGGGGGGGGGGGACCTGCAAGGAACTCTGCAGCTGCTTTAATCTGCCCTCTGCTGCACAGGGTTAAAACCGAGATGAGATGTTCTCTTCTTTCAAAGCATGTCCAAGGTCAGCCCGAGGCACCACGCCTCTGTATCACCCTCACTCACTCTTAGCCGTTCCTGCCTTGAAAGCTAAAAGCGACACAAAAAGAAACATTTATAAAGGCTGTAAGCACCGCCGCATACAATGAAAGAATGAATTATGGTGCTATGGCAACACAAAGCAGCGGCAGCAGCCGCTGTGAGAACGAGCGCCAGTTAACCTGATACAGCATGAAGAGGAGACAGGTGTGAAGCACCGGCTCGCGTCAGGGTCTGAGGTGGCGTCTTGGCGTGTGGGAGGGAGGTTCGTCCTCATGGGCGAGGCGTGTGAGAGAGTGTGTGTGTGTGTGTGCGCGTGTGCTTACATCAGCAGGCTGCCGGGTGCAGACATGGAGCGCTCCTCCCGCCTGCTCGGACACTCGAACGGGTTGCCGAAGGAGCGCTTCCTCAGCATGGCCTTCACCAGGATCTGCAAAACGCCGACACGCACATTTGATCACCGCATCCAATGAAAACCGCCAGAGAGAATAAAAGGCGTCAAAGGTGGACGAATTCACGCGGCACCACAGCTCCTCTGGGAGCTGGAGGACTGGAAGGGCGTCGGGTCTCACCACTGCGGAGAGGCTGGGGACGAACTTGACGGAGTTCTGGATGTCCTCCTCGGTCACCTCCACCGCGGAGCAGTGCTCCTCCTCCAGAGGCAGCGGGTCGGTGCCTCCCCGGGTCACCCAGTGGTCCATCTGAACACAGCAGAGTGTGAAAACATGGCAGCCTCTCCGAGGCGCCATGGAAACGGTCTGTAACAGGCCAGCCGTTACCTCCAGCCTGCTGTGGAATCGCAAATGTGTAATACGGTGCATTTACTCAAGTCCTCGCACATTTTTAAAAATTCTATGGCTGCTCATGTGACTAATATATCGGTCCATACCATCTTCAACCACTAGGTGTCACTGGATGACAACTGAAAGCTGCTATTGTACCACAGAAAAACCTCAATTCGCACTGTAATTGTCTTACAATGCAAACAAATGCAACGACAACAACAACAAAAAAAACCTTCACAGCAGAATTTGATCAAATAATTATATGAAATAACATACTTTTAAAATATATGTACAATTTATACAGAAATAGAAACTGAGCCGATTGTGTCGTCTTTCCACATTACTGCGAAGTGGATTCAAGTGGAATAGGATTTGAAATGACACTTGTACGATAAATTGGGCCAAAGGTCTTCAAACCTTAGTATAACATAACAGTATTAACAAATTATAAAAAAAAAAAAAAAAAAGTTATTTGTATCTATTCTTGTAAAGTGAATGGTGGAAAAATAAATACATAAATAATGCATTTTTTTTTTGTCAGGTACGACTTACAGTCCAGAAAATACGGTAAGTACATCTTTGGATAAGAAAGTCATTTTGACAGCAACATTATTTTCAGTGTTACTTTTAAAGACAAATACGTGAGTTTTACTTAGTTACTTCAGGCGCTGCTTCGGCAAAAACACGCATCAAAGCTCCTGGTGCGCGGTCTGTGGTACCTTGATCTCCGGGATGTTGATCCTCGTGTCTGGATCCTTATCCAGCATCCGCAGGATGAGGGTCCGCAGCTCTTCACTGACCTTTGGTCTATTTGAGAAAAAAAAAACAAGACTAATTTAGTGAAAACTTTTTTCAGACCTCGTTGGTTTATTAAGGTAGAGCTGCTGAGCATGGCTGAGATGTGAGTCAACTTCAGTTCCGTTCAATGAAAATTGAACCATTTACAGGTCATTTAGGCCAGAGGTCTGCAACCTTTACGATCAAAAGAGACGTTTTTGTGAAGTTTGTCATCTGCTTTTCCAATTTCCTTCTGCATTATATAAATAAAGTCTTTCTATTTCTATTCAATTTATACTCAGATGGCAATGTCTTGGTGAAAACTGAATTAATCCTCTTTTTATGAGCCCACAAGTCAAACAACGTGCACAAGGTTTATGCACCGAAACAAATAAAGCAGAAATCATATAAAAAGCAAAGTCCTGCATGCATCATGTACACCGATTTCTTTTTCATTCAGTATTTCTTATTGGCGTCATGTTGGTCGATGAAGGTCTGCATGTGGCTCAGATCTGCTCTGTTTGAACCAGGCTGCTGGATTTTTCACCATGAGCTTATTATTTTGCACACTGACGATGTTGACTGCAGCCCAGAGGGTTACGAAGTGAGGCTGACATGTTCATAAAATACCTACCAACACTAATGTTGATGTGAACACAGTTTACCACACACGGTAATGAGACGTCTCCCTCGTCTCACCTGCCAGTGCAGCCATCGGAAGCACACAACCGAACTACGAAAAGCAAACTGAAACATCTAATCCTGAACCCGACTCAGAGAATCTGAGAAGAACGAGCCTCTGCAGAACGTGAAGGCCGGGGCTCTCTGATGAAAGCGTGGAGTGTTTAAGAAATCTGTTTTGAGTCCTCACTCCAGTTAGCGTTCATGCCGAGAGGCTCAGACGCTGATATCATTATTCCACACACCATACAACGCCTCAATAACTCACATCTACGTGCTGTGACAGGAATTCACGCTCTCCAACTCCAGATTTCCATAAAGCTATGTTGTTGTGAATGTTTCTTGAATATTTTCTCTAAATACACCTCACTCTATGTACCGACACAATAAAAGGACCAAACCAGTTCCCTTGCTGTGTATTTCAGTATTTTCAATAACGTATACAAGGACTGGATTATCTGACTCCTCAGAAACAAGACAGATATTTCCCAGAACACTTCTATTCAATACAAAATCGAATCTCAACTCAAGATATATCCATTGTGTTTTTGAATTGCTGAAAGACATTCTTGTTAAAATAAACTTTGAGTGCTTTGAATATTGAGCTTTTTCAATATAAACCTATTGAAAAAGATCCACATAGAGAAGTATCCTTGAGCCAGTGCTATTTAATTTATCAGCTGAAGTGAAGTAAGCAGCATTTCTGCTCCTTTCTGTGAAAGTGAAAGCTTAATTTTCTTATGTTCGAGCTGAAGCAAGTCGTTTTCTCAACGCGCTTCTCTTTCACTGGAACCAAGGACAAAAACAATGATTTATGGATCATCGGGCTCCGAATGTTACATCAACAAACTCCAGAAATGATCAGAAAATCTGCAGAATTTACATAAAGGAGGAAACAGTTTTCATCCATGAGTACTTTCACATTCAGGGCATTTCAGTAACGATTAAAAAACACGAGCTGTAAATCACCACACGCACATGCATGCATGCACACATTTTCAATTACTTAAGATAACAGTTGACTTCAATCAATAATAGTACCAATAAATACAATTACCTAAAAGCATTCAGTTATATAACAAAATAACATCTCCCTTTAACTTAAGACACAAATTCCGAACCCTAAAAATGTGTCTGTTAGAATAGAAATGCGTTATTAGTCACTGGGGGAAATTCTTTTTACGCAAAGTTGTGGGGAATTATTGTTGTTTATAAGCCGCTTTAATGAACTAAAAAAGACAGACTGATGTATAATACTTAGATAACACTTTAGTGTTGAATCGTTCAGCCGAATGTTGCATTAATGGGGAAAATATTACATATTTAGTTGAAAAAATATATATAAAAAAAAAGCGTGTCGAGAACCTTTTAGTCTGTATGTATTGCACATACGATGCAGACAGAGTTTATGTGAAAACACACATGACCGACACTCAGAGATGTCCTTGAACACCTCGCACTAAGTGAACAGCTTTCACAAAAGGAAAGCAAATCCTTTGTTCATGCAAGTTCATGCAGCGACCGAGCTCCTGCTCTTATAAAAAGCTGTGTTGCGAAGCTATGCGACAGGACGAGATAAACAAATTTGCAAAATGCTTTGAAAGTAATGCATTTTCTTTGTTGATTGTGTTCAAAAAAAAATTCTGTGTTATTAAAGATTTAGATCAAAAAGATAAATCCATGTGGAGGAAGGGAGTACTTCATAAATTAGCTCCATGAACAGTAGCAGTCCTTTGAGCCCGCTGTGGAAAGACCCTCATCATGAACAATAGCACACCGTCTGACGCACACTGCAGCTGCCACTCAAAACCCCTCCACCCCCGCCGCCCCGCCTCCATCAGGCCACCTTCCCTCTGTCCTCTGTCTTTTCCATTGCTTGTTTTGATCGCACACAGGTGACATTTGCAGCCTGCAGACACCGACTACTGAGCCAAGTTTGAGCAATTTGTCATGAAAAAAAAACAAAAAAGGAAAATGAGATGCAGACAGTCAATGTTGAAGACTTCAGCTTCACGATGCAGGAATAACTCAACCTTTTTTTTTTTTTCAATAAAGCGAGAATGATGCACTCACGTCTCAGGGAAATCCACAGGCTTGGTCCGTATCTTATTGTGCAAAGCCAAAATGTACTCGTCAATAAAAGGGCACTGCAGAGTGGGAAAAAAAAAAAATCATCATCAGGAAGATGCACAAACTATCCAGCTACGATGACGAGAAATCAGGTCTGAGGATTTGAAAAACGGGCGTCTCAGCGAGTACGAGAGAACCGTTATAACAGTGGTAATACAACATACAATCGAAAAAAAAAAAAAGGGAGCTTATACTATTTTTTTTTTAGCATTTCTAATTTGTAATCAACCCATTTCTTCCTAATTTAACACGATTTTGCCATCCTGAAACCTCAGCGAGCAAGTTAATTCTTCAATTTGAACATCAAATTACTGTATGCAAAGCTGCTGTTCGCCATTTTTCTTTGAAAGGGTGGTTGATCACGGTACAGTGAGAGGAGTTCCAAGAGAAACAACCACAGTAACACATAAACTGCATAACACAGTGGGACTGTGCGACAACCCTGAGACTTTCAAGTAATAAAATGTTGGGAGTCATTCAACAAAACCAGTGAAGACAAATTAAACTGCCAAATTGAGAAGTTTCAAAGAAACTTTGGACTGAATTACTTTATTATTCACCATGGGGGGGTATGTGTCTACATTTGATGCATCAAAAGCTCCTATCATTACAGCCAGGTTCATCTCTGACGCTGTAGAGTCAGTTATATGGTGGTCAACCAAGCAAAACATGCTTTAGTGAAGAACTAAGGAAAAAGCCTGGACCACATCCACCTTCTCCATCTATTTCAATACTGAGCGTTTCTGTGCTAAATGCTACGAAAATGACAACTTGAATAATTTTATTCTTGGGTAATGCATTCACCTGAATTTATAAAATCCAAGTTGAAATAAATTTATACATTCGACTAGCCTGACCTGAAAATTCACACCCCTGCAGAAAATCTCCACCTCGGAGTCTGGTTCCGCAGGTTTCTTCCTGTTAAAATTTTATTTTTCCCTTCCACCGTCTCCTCTGCTTGTTCATGTGGAATTGTAAAAGTAAAAGTGCCTTGAAATGACTGTGAGTAGGAGCCTTTAAAGACAGAACATGAGCTTCTTTCCAGGTGAGGACAGTCCCAGAAGGTAGATAAAAAAAAAAAAACTAATTTTCCTCCCTCCGGTGCAGCTGGCCCCATTCTTTTATTTCTTTATTTTTATTGATGCGAGGCCTGGAAAGTGTTGACGGATTTCCATTAAAATGATTAATAACCCGAAGAAGCCGCGGGAGGAGTCGACAAGCTGTAAACTGAGCATGCGGCGAGAGACGAAGTTCGCACTTGCCTTCCCGAAGACGAAGCAGTACAGGGTGACTCCCATGGCCCAAACATCCAGAGCCTTCAAAGGAGGCAGAACGAGTGATGTTAAAAAATACAAACACAAAACAACAACAACAAACATTTAGAAACAGCACCCACACCATGAGGGTTGAATTTGATCAGATAGCAGAGGCTCTTCGCCTTCAGCCTCGTCTCTCTCTGCGCTCTCTACTGGAAATCCATTTTCCCTTCCTTCATGGCTCCCAGATGATTAAACTCCCCTCCCGTTGTTATCAGACACACCATGAACTCCACCGACAGCCGAGTGGGCCGCGGTGACATACGAGTGTCGGATATTGAGGTTCTACGCCGCCGATTCACTTGCTCCTTGGAACGCGGGTTAAGCGAATCTCTATCTGGGAGGCTAATCGGAGCGAGTCGGGCACTACGTCTGTTGAAAGGCCTGAACAACGGCAGGCCAAAGCACTCGAGGCGCTCTTAGAGCGCAGAGATGCTTTTTGTCTGCAATCAAATGCTCTTTTCTGGACCCTCGTCCACCGACAGGTTCTGCTTATGGATCTGGAGGAGACGAGGAAACATCATCATGAAGGGATAGTGTAGGTCAGAGGGACAGGATTTTTTTTTTTTAATTATTATTATTCGTGGAATGAGGCTTTTCGGAACCTGCCTGGAGCGTCGGTGCCACATTTTGAACGCACGAGCTGCAAACAGTGGAAAGAAAGAAGTGAGTAAAGGTTTGTGTTGTAAATTGTTGAAAGAAAAAAATGTTCCAGTCCAGTTTTGATATCAAACAACATTGAATCCTCTGTACTTTCGCATATTTTCATGAAATCTGACTCACATGTATCTGTATTTGACGGCGGAAAGTGTTCATTCATTTATATACACGTTGAGAAATAAAAAGAGATTAAAGTATTTGTGCAACCAATTTCAGTTGTGAAAGTCCAAACATAAAGTTGTTCATGTTATTGTGCCCAAAAGACGTTATTAACCATTTATAGACAAGACACTTTTAACTTCTTGAATCATTTACATTTGCTTAAAGTGTCTTATTTGCTTTTCAAATATGTAACAATGTTGAATGATGCGACTGTGATAGCCAATGCATAATGCACGACAAGACAAGATAAAATAAGTTAATCCTTTTTTTTTGTCCCACAATGGAGAAATCTGCATTGGTACAGCAGCAAGTGCACAATAACAAGAGCAGAAAAACAGTATAAAACATAATGAGAAATTAAAAACAACACCACCAATATAAAAACAAGATAGTCGCGATTTACACTCTTGGAATAATGTAGACAGTGAAAGAAAATATATCATGAGATTATGTGATTCTCTCACAGAACAAATGAATAATACTGCGATTTAAAAAAATTTTTTTAAGGGGGTAATGTTAAATTAATGGACTTCAGTAGTTTGTCACTTGACGTTTGATTTTTTTACTTATGCATTCATTGTTTGGTTTCACACCTTAAGGCTCATTACTAAGACTTGTGAGGTAAATGTGCATTTTTTTTTCTCACATTTTTATTCAATGTCAAAAACAAACCTGTATTTCAGAAAGTGTCTTGTAAAGGGTTGAAGTTTAAAACAGAACACAAAGAATATATTTTTTAATATACATATCACCACTGAGTTTTAGCTTGATGCTCTTACTCTACTTTCCCAAAACACTCTTCCTCAGTTTGGCCAACCTGATTCATCAGTGCCGCGTCAGCTGAAGCATTTGGGGACGGTAATTTGACACCAGTCTCACAAGTCTTTGAACCCATGACGCAAATATTGCTGCTCAAAACCAGGTTTATTTTTGTTTTTTAAAGCAGCCAGCAGCGTCAAAGTGAGTTTATTGCTGAGTGACACATTGGCCATGTTTATTATGAAGCATTATTAAATATTTCTTTTAATCTTTCTTAATGTCACTGGATAATGTTCATCACCTGACAAACACAGAAATATAGCAGCCACACTTTCAAAGCCACTAATTAACCTTAAATGCAACTTATTAGACAGAAAAGAAAAAAAAACTAAACAAGAGTACTAAACCTGTATTTGAAATCAATGTACATAATGTACATTTATTATCATGAAAATGCCCTGATTGGTTAAATATCTACTTTATCTATTTGTAAAGGCGAGTGTTAATCCATCTGATCACTCCAGGAAAAAAAAAAAAAACTTCCCTTTGACTGGAGGTCGAGGCTGATTTCTGCAGTATTTCGTTATTCCTTGGCTCTGGTAAAAATCACGAGAGCCGCAGAGGTCCGACATGTGATCACAGTTTAATTGTTCTCATTGTGGAGTCGTCGGGTTTGAGGCCGGCGCCTCCGGCTCGTAACCGCCTCACGCCCACTCGAGAGCTCCAAACCGCCTCCCGCGTTCACATCCACACGGTTTCACTCACTTTTCCGCTGAAGCTCTTGCGTTTATCCGACAGAGTCTCTGGAGCCATGAAGGCCGGGGTCCCGGCGGTGCCGGACAGCAGGGCGTCGTTCCCCTCGAACTGGTTGCTGACGCCGAAATCCGCGATCTTCACATGACCGTCGTCCCCCAGCAACAGGTTGGAGGGTTTAATGTCCCGGTGGACGATCTTCTGGTAATGCACTGGGGACAGCAAAGACGCTTTTTCTTTAGTATCTGATACGACTGCGGCAGACAAACATCCAAATGAGGAATAAGTGGAAGTATAAATCTAAGCGGTGCCTCTCGGGGTGACGGAGAAGCTAAAAAATGAATGGGAAAAAAAAAAAGAACATGTGAATAAATGTAGTAAATCTGATAGCAATCTGCTAGAGCAAATAAATTGGCCTGGAATTTCTTCTCCTTCCCAGACGTCTTCTGAGAGCCGTGTATTATTGAGATACTTCATCATGGAGCGGCGCGGTGCCAGACAGGAGGTTAAAGGCCGATTTAATAATGAGAAATAAAACCCTCCAAAGCCAAAACTGAGGTTAATCTGACTGCATTTTAAAAGCAACGGTTGAGATGGTTTATTAGACTGTTTAAAAGCAGGAAAGTAAACAAGGAGCTGCTGCTTTAAAACGCACAGGGTTTTGTTTTTACCCCCAGAAAAAGTTGCAAAGTAACACAACGGAAGTTGAGATTCTTGTATAATTCATCACGCATTAGACTGAACTGAAGGTCATGAAAGTTAAACTTTCTGAGCAGCTTCTGTGATTGGATGAATTCTGGCTTAAGAGTTTGTAATTCATGGTTCATGATCTATTTATCCATTTTGTCACGACGCTTCTAAACAATCAATATTAAGTATCCAGAAAGAAAGGTATAATATGGAGGGAAACATTTTTTCAGAAATCAATACGACTCACTTCAATGTGGTTGAATTTAATTTCATATTTTAGTGTTTTATGGTTAGTTTATATTCTGCTTTTACAGCGACTTCAGGTTTCACCACCATCATGACTTCTGAAGAGCTTTTTCCTCTCCAGACGTTTATGAGGCAATTTAAGATCGACTTCACACCCGATGCACAACCAAAAGGTGATACTGACACCGAGTCATAGATTCTCATGCGAGGTATATAGATTATTAGCTTCGATGTGATAATCTAACTGGACAGCGCCACATCTCGCAAACAGTTAGATTTTTTGCAGTCAGGCATCAGCAAAGGCACCTGCAGTCTTTGTGTCGCCATGGTATGCTTTATCTGTCGAGACTGAAATCACTTTAAAAAGTGACATTTTCAATTAATTCTGTGGGGGGGGGGGGGGGGGGGGGGGGGGGGGGGTGGCACGAGTGCCATGCATGTGTGTCTTCAACGAGTCTCCGTGGTGTCACTTCCCGGATCAGCTCAGAAAGAGGCCGCATTGATCCCCGATCATTAGGCTCATAGCCTGACGGAATTGATCTACTAGAGCAAATGAGAAAACAGTTCCACTAAACAGCAGGTCAATACTGATGAGAAGAACAGCACGGCGACAACCCGGCCCCACGGGGCACGGCGGAGGCAGAGGGTCACGACATGGCCAGACGACGTTATTACTGAGAAGCAGGACACATGGCTTGTTTCATGTGTGTGTGTGTGTGTGTGTGTGTGTGTGTGTGTGTGTGTGTGTGTTACTCACAGTACTCTATGCCGAGGATGACGTCTCTGAAGTACAAGCGCGCCTGCTCCTCTGAAAAAGGCTCGTCTGTGGGCACTTCCATCACTGGACTGAACATTCATCCAGTCGGGCAGCATGAGAGAGAAAACACACACACACACACACATACACAGAGTATGGGGGCATTTCAAGAAAAGGATTTCGTCAGCCTCATTAAAGCAGGCTGACGCCCGGCGCCCACCAGCAGCACCCACAGCTCACGGCGCGACGGCAGCGTCGCTCGCAGGACAGAAGCTATGTACATGTAAACACCGCCACACTGCCAGAAGTCACAAAAAATGCTGTACATGCTCAGATTGGTGTTGACAGTAGAACCACAGGGTGTAGTCACTGGTGAGGAATCCTTTAATGTCATTTGTGGTACATTTTAAGAGCATGTAAATAAAGACTGTGGGTATTGACACACTGTGAAACCAAGATGGAAGAAGTGAAAAGGGTAGAAAATGGAACTGTAGATGTAGATTTTAATTGTTTTTATTTCTGCATACTTGGAAAACATTTTTATTTGAGGAAAGATTTTGGCCAAATGAATACAGTTAGCTGTAATTGGGGTCATGAGGACGTTGCATCGAAATACCCAAGCTGCATTTGTTTTATAATCATTGTCATTTAATGCAGAATTTCATTCATTTCATCAGCATTTTCAGTCAATCAGTCCTGTCTTTCTTTTTTTTTTTTTTAACCCAGTGAACACCTCTTTACTCTGAAATAGAGAGTCTCTAAACAAATGAAACTGAGGAGTTTTCGTTCACAAGACATGCTTTGACAAACCTGGAAGCAAAAAAAATATGTGAACGTCTTTTTTTCCTAACAATTAAGTTTCTGCCAGGCTCGTCTTTCTTGTCAGCTACAGAGTTTTTAGTCGGATGGTATATTGATGCTTCGACGCATCGGAGGTGTTAATGAGCCGCTTGTTGTCTTTATGATGACATATGCAAAGAGAAACAGCTTTAAATGCATGGAAATGAAACATGATGTCAAAGAGGCAGGGTTTACCAACAGCAGGAGGGATTATTGTGACGTTTGCAGAGGTGAAGAACCTTCACTACACATTTTAGTAAAACCGTTGTAATAAATATGATGGTAATATGAAGACAAAGTATAATGCAGGATCATAGGATATCTTTTATAATTTGAAGTGAAATAAGGTCGCTGCTTTCTCCCATAAGAAGAAGAAGAAAGTTGGTCAACGAGCTGCCCGAAAAAAAGAAATTCAAGCGTTTTGAAAAAGTTCCATTTTTCCACCACTATGACGACTGAGCATGTTCACAAAGTTCCATCTCGGGAGCCGTTCTCAAAAAGTCACATGTCTCAGATTTTTGTGAAATGAAATATTTCAAGTGTTTTTCTCTCATTGTTGTAATAATCTTGATCGTAAGTACAGGATGGCCAAAATCACGCTATGAATGTAGGAATATTTAACCAAAACACAAATGGGTATTAACAGAGTAAAAAGTGATCACATTACAAGTACTTGTGACATCTCTACTACTGAAGCGGTTTACAAGCGGTGTCCTGACATTATTAGCGGCAGCAGAAGCAGTGGCCCTTTTAGCTGCACGTCATGTGCAGAGCAGATAAAAAGCTTATTTCAATAGTGGTAATAGCCGTATTAATCAGCTCAACTGACTGTCATCTTTCCTGCCAGAGGCAACAACAGGCACTCCGTAAAAACTAAGAGCCCAGAGCCTCATGAAAGAGAGGGAGAGTGACTTAATCATGCACACACGTGCCGCTTTCCACCTCCATTCTCTTTTTAATAACCATCATTAGATCATCTTCATGCGAACATTTTAAACTGAGGCGACATAAAACCCCAGATGAGTGGAAGGAAGGGACGGAGGAGGTGGAAATGGGCAAAGCTCGTGCGGTCGACTCACCCTTTACGCATCAGCTCGAAAACTGTTGGGAGAAAAGAGGAGAAGGAAGAAGGACATGAGACCGACGGCGGCCTGCCATAATGCGTTTGCCCCGAGGAGGACAGGAAAGCGGCCTCCATCTGAATTCTGAATTAATGATGGGAAACCAGTGGGTGACATATGTGCCGGAGAAAGGCAGAGAGGGTGGAAACGTGGAGTTCGTACCCATGTGAAGGTTGTCCTCTGACGGATCGTCCAGCACCTGCAAAATTAAATAAATAAATCAATCAATATTAAGAAGGAACACAAAAAATAAAGTGTGAGCAACATATTGCTTCTGTGCTGGGAACTTGCATTCATCACCGACACACTACAGGATTCATATCCAGATGAAGACTTTTATTAATATCGACAATAAAATACTGGTGATTTCTTGACAGCATGCATGTAAAACTGTTCAGTTTCATCTAAATCTGTTTGAATAAGTAAAAAGAATAATATACATATAAAAAAAACTCCTTCATTTTATGCAATGTGATACAAGAACGTCATGAAAGGTTTGACATCAAGTATTTTTTTTTTTTTTTTTTACAAAATATTAAGAAGTCAACATTATCAAAGAAAGTCAAACTTCGTTCTCCATTAAAAGTCTGCACGTCTCACGTGTCAGTGTTATGTCTGCAATTCTTTTGAAAACCATGTGATGACAAGTGAATAAATCAAACAGTTCTTTTTAAAAAAAATTTAAAATAAGTAAAGATATGTAGACTTTCTGTGGACTAGAATGTAGCCTCTGAGGAGACATCCACAAATGTCCCAGGGAAATAAACAGGGAAATGTGAGCGGACCGATTCGTCTCAAATGCATAATTATACAGTAAATTATCTCAAATAAAACATTTTAATGAATAAATCCAGTCAACCTGCAAAAAACCAGCAGGGCAAAGAGCTATTTTCTTTCAAGAGTTGGTGCATTCAATTAGAAATGAATAAAACACTTGGTCCTGCAGCAAAGTCAAACTGGGGTATTTAAAAAAAAAAAAGAAGCTGAGTGGGACGCTGCAGTGCTTCAACCACCAGAACTGAAAATATTGTTAAAAACCAATTGGAGACTTGGTTGGTAAAAGTTTCACCGAGCTCTTTTCTCCCAGTGGTCTAAAGAAGAAAAGGTTCATGCAGAGAAAGCTGATTAAAAGATACATTCAGGTCATCGACTACATGCAGTTACTTTATTATTTCCACTGATCGACGGTGGAAAACAAACACATGCCAGTGAAACTCTCCTGTCCAGTTGGAAGCTGCTATTTAACTTTGGTTGTTGGTGAATAAACAGATTAAAATGGAAAAAAAAACAAATACAAAATCTGAGCAAGAGCCAAATATTTGATTGGATTTGTCAAGCAGAACTGACAGACTGGAGTTTTACTGATGTGGATAAAAAAAAAGAAAAAAAAGAAGAGGATTTGCATTTGCATGTAAAAGAGAGAGGGGAAAAAAAACCCTGTGGCTGCAAACGGAATCAACTTTGCAAAGTTTAGAAATGAGAAAGTGACATCATCTTTAACTTCCAATTGGAGTGACTGCCGTTTTCTAACGCGTTCACTGGGAATCTCACTGTTTTCATCAGAGTAGTGGACATCAGAGAGCTTCAATGACGGTGAAAACTACATCTCATTTCATGCAAAGAAGCGTGAGCATCAAAGCCAAACTGCGGGGGGAATTTTGGGGAAGAAATAAGTGTCCTGAGAAAACGACAGGCGTGTGAAGACATGCACTGTGGCAGATGACATTTTAGATCAGTGGACAGAATTCGAGAGAGCAAAACGGACAATTTGCAAGATAAAGTACAGACCACAATTTGTTGTTTTGGGGTTTTTGTTTAAAAAAAAAAAAAAAGATATATAGTTTCCATGTTTCCTGATGCAGTATTTTATATCTAGGTCCACAACTATATATCTAAAACGTATTTAAAAAATTTAAACATCATCACCCGCAAGCCTTTTAAATGTCAATGGTGTTTGCCACGATCTAAATAAACAATGATTCTGATGATGACACTGTTGTGTATGGTTGCATTCGTACCGTTTGAGGCATTGCAGTTTGCGTATCATGTCGTCACAGCAGGAAAAGCCAGTGATTATTTTAACCGTGCACAAATCTACATTTCTGCAATGAAAAGAAAGTGCCTGTGACTTCACTTATGTACTTCTACCAGGAAACACTTGCAAAAGAGATTATTAATCTCAATGTGTGTCTCCTGAATAAATAAAGGCAAATTAAATGAAATGAATTCACCCTGTATCCTGACCTCAGCAGCTCCCTCCGTTGAGCTTTTGTCCTCTTACAGAGATCATGATTGACCTTTTGAGCTCACGTTGATAATCTTCGAAGAAGCTGAGGCTGAAATTAGGTTTCTTTGTTCGAAATCAATCATGTTTTTTCTTCTATTGCTAGGAAACGGCCACCTTCCTTCCTCTTTACGACTATATTGATGTTCTATATACAAATACCCCAGCACATTTCCCCCCCAAAGATTTATAACTGAATTTTAACACATTAACTATCATTTCACTTTGTATTCAACAGTCAACTGGCTCTCTATGAATTATTCTACATGAGAACAACTGCAGTCTATAAATCCGCTCTTGGCAGGCTGCCCTCATATTCATCCACCTACATGTTGCTCACAGATTATACTTTTGGTTTTAAGCTCAGGGGCCACAAATAATGACATAATAATCTTGATTTTAAACTGTAAAGATGTTCTTTGTTGTGGCACAAAGGATACATGAGGAAAACCAAACGATTATTACAGAGAATGAATACAATCACAGCATGAAGCCAATTTTGTTGATACTTTCTGGTGCAAAATACGGTGAAATTTCCAAAATACTCTTATAGCTGTTACATTATATGTTTTTGGAAACTCACCCTGGCAGCACGACTTTGAGGATAATGCTTGTTTGATACCTTCCATAGCAGCACCACGGATGTCTCAGCTCGCGTCTCAGTGTTAAGAAATTTGCTCAAAAATCATTGTTTTCTCCTAAATATTTTTCAATTTGGTTTAGTCAGCCGGATTGGAGCCTCTTGCAGACAGATTTAGTTTGATACCCCCGATGCAAGGTGTTTTGACATGTGTCTCCATTTTCTACAAGATGACTTGTATAAATAAAGGTGAAATAAAATGTTATTAAAAAAAACATTTCTGACTTGTGCCTCATTGTACTAAAACTTAGAAAAACATTCACCGTTATTTCCCATTCACAAGTTATTATATTATAGTTGTCCAGTCCAGCTATATTCAAATTAGGTTGTAATAGAAGAGTTGGATGAAGGGCGTTGCCCACAAACGATTTCAAGAGCTGAATTTCAGACGTGTCATAACACCAAACAGGCCCAGAGTTTCTTTCCCAGGAGCTCCAGAGGCACAAACATCCAGCAGGCAGAGAAATAAACGTCTCCAGATTGATGAAACAAAGGTCAGCCTTCGTGGAAATGATTGAAAGAAGAAATGAGAAGGAAAAAACAGGGAGCTGCTCAATGAGTCAAACCCCTCCTCATCTGTCCAACACGGTGGCGCTTCTGTTATTTTCTGACGTGTGAGGCTGCCAATAGACCTGGCACGCCGGCAATTATTGATGATTTCACTGCTGACGGAGGCAGCTGGGTGAATGCAGACGTATTCTGGAGCACTCTGTGCTCGGCCAAAACTCATACAGGATGACATTTTATTATTCAACAAGACCACAATGCTAAATATACAGCGGAAGCCACCAAAGAGCTCACCGGGGTGAAGAGGTGAAACATCCCACACGGGCTGCATCCAAATGAGCTGCTCTGGACCGGATGACGACCAGAATGAGAGCAGAGACACTCAAAACAAAGAAGTGCTGGAGGTGTGTGTGTGTGTGTGTGTGCAGGGCGCACACAGGAGGAGAGCGTCCTCTGGGAATTCAGCCCCCCCTCCCCCCCGACAGCCAAATATTTTCCACAAATAATTAAAGACCCCCTCCAGACATGTTGGAAGATGTTGACACTGCACTCTGCTCTGAATACTGATGCGGGTCGGATATTTACCTCAGAAAAAGTGACGAGTTACTTTGCAAATCTCCTTAAAATGACATTGAAGGGTGAGGTCGTATGAATAAAGGAATGCGTTTCACTTTTTGAATGGAACTGCTGAAAAGCTGTCAAGTTCATACTCGGGGCCCCGTTTACGCAACGTTTTCAAGTGAAAATGGGAAACCTTCGTTATGTTTTGGGCGTCCACTTACACAAGAACAAGCCGCTGAAAACACACGTTTTTGAAAACATTTTCCAACGACCTGTAAACGGAGAAAAAGCAACTCTTTGAAAAACCCTGCAACTCCATCTGCAGTAAAACACGACCTTGCGATTGTTGAAAACACTCCGACTCTATGCAAGCAGGGGGAAATGCAACTTTCTGAAAATGTTCCAACTCGGGGCCTGTGCACACAAGCCAAAACAATCGTTTTTCTCTCTATTTCATGTTCACACAAGCATCGGTGCAGGAAACATTCGCGACCAGGACACCATGAAAATGACTCAAAACAATGTAGTACATATGCCAAGCCTGTAGGTGGCACTGTAACTACCACAGAAATCCACCAAAAACAGAGATTAAGTCAGTGATGACATCACATCATCATATCAGACCACACGTCAACGCTGAGGCGGCGTTTTAAATTTCTTCACTCTGATCGGCCAAAAAATATGCGGTTACATGAAACTGCATTGTTGTGTGGACAGGGAAAATGGTTTCCAAAGGCGGAACTTTTCAAAAATGGACAGACGCCACGTAAATGGGGGAGAAACGCGACTTTTGGACAATGTTCTGACTCGCTGAAACACGAGCAAGTTTAGACCTTTTAGATCTGACAACGTAGTTAAATGAATAAAAATGGTCCTTCCCAATGACATGCAAAGTGACGGGTGAATTTAAATATCTCCTCGCTGCTGGAGGAAGAGATCTGATTTAAAGCAACAACAACACTGTTCACTGATGTGAGCATGAAAATGTTCTGAGACATCCAGTCGCGTTTGAACACATCAGCTTGTACAAAGCACTGAAATAAATGTTTTATATAGAAAGTCTTTGTACCGAGTACAGAACAGTCAAGCCATTAAATTGGAAGAGGTCGAATAGTGTAAATGTAGTGACTGGAATGCATTAAAAACTTATCTTTAATGACAGAAATTGGGTTTATGATTTTAATAAAAGTGTCTGCTCTTATAAGAGCTTGACGCCTCTGTGAGAATGAGGCCGGCTCCCAGCCATCTGTGACAAATGACCATATCACTTTTCATCGCTTTTAATCTGCTCCACTCGGCGTGGGCTTTAATGTTTGAAAACGAGAGGGAAAAAAAAAGTCTCTTCGTGAGTCGACGATGGACGGCTCTCTCGCAGGACTCAGTTGGACGGCTCTAATGAACGTGATCCAGACGCGAGCCACTGAGCACATTTAGATGGAGGAGGGAGAGACGAAGGGGGACAGCAGGTCTTCCTCCTGCCCACATATGCCCATTATAAGAGAGAGAGTGATGGCGGGAGAGAGAAAAGATGAGTGTGTATATGTGTGTGTGTGTGTCTTCTCTGCTGGGGTGAGCACAGGGGAGGACAAGCACTCCAGTTCCCTTTCCTCCAAAAAAAGCAAAACATCTATATTTCTGGCACAGGCGAGCCAGACCGCTTTCCTGCTGACTGACTGCTGGAGCTTCGCTCCCGAGCATGGTGGAGGTTACCCCCGCCATCTGGCCCGGATCGCATAAACACTCCGATGATATCGCGGGGGTGCGGCGAGCTCCTCGAGTCGCACAGTCACAATCAGCCATCATCTTCCTCTGCAGGAAATAAAAAAAAAAGTCTGCTCGCGCTCAGAAGTTATCAACTCCTGTTCCAAACGTTGCAAAACACAAGAATTCATTTGAAGGGGATTTTCGCAGAGATATCACGACCGCGCGATAAATGTGCTGGAGGGGAAGCCCGTCTCACACCGCGCCGGGTTTATCCACCGGGTTTTTTTTTTTTCTTCCCCCCTGTGACATGAATACAAAGCGTGAGTCAAAGCACACAGCCAGAAAGGTGATCTGAAGACAGAGCAGTGACAAATAAGCCGAATGCAGGATTTCCAACCTGCTGTCTACATCCTATTATCACGTAAAATAACTCAAAAATCTATCAAAATAAACAGGACATGCTTGCTTCTCTATCTAAAATCCTCCACGAATTGAAACACACTTTTTATTAGAAGATTTGATCTTTGTGTCAAAACTATTCATCTCACAAAATGGAGTACTTTCAGATCCATCACCTAAAACAGTGTCGGGTATCTGATGTCGCCACCCTGCGCTCGAGGCGAGGAAACTTTATTGAAAACGCACGTTTCAGCAACAATTCTACAATTCAGATGGCAGAAGCAAGAATAATGAGAAAGGTGGAAAAAAAACCACCGACGCATTCAAATGAAATAGAAAGTGATTAAAGACCAAAAGTATAAAAAATACAGTGCAACACAGAATACTAAAAGGCACCAGCAAATGGAAAGCTTTTCAGATTTGTTTTTTAAAGAGCCATCCTGCAGTTTTTCAGCAGTTTGCTCCAAATATTTGTTGGATAAAACTGAAAGCTGCTTTTGCGTGTCTGGTTGTGACCCAGCAACAGAGAGTCAGTTTACAAGACAACTTTTCAAGGGAAAATGAATGGTTTTCGATTGTGAAAAGTTTCGCAGCATTTTACGATGTAGTCGGCATGCCAGGCCACAAGTCGGCGCTGTTGGTTGTTTTTGAAAATCGTGAGTTGGTTTCTGAATGCGAGCAGCAACAGGTTCAAGTATTTGAGAAGAAGCGAAACACTCGCCTCCACCAGCTTGACGATGTTGATGTGGTCCAGCTTCTTGAGGATGGCTATCTCCTGGTAGACTCTTTCCAGGGGGCCCAAGATCTTGGGCTGCTCTCCTTGGGCTGCCTTCGGTCCCCTCGGAGGCGGCCGACCTGCAGACCGCCACGCAAAACAAGAAGTGAGGCAAGATTTCGCCACGACCCGTTTCCCCAAATCCCTTCAGTTTCCTGATCAAAGCTGAATTTTCTTCATAAATGCGCGTTACTTCAATGTTACGGTTGTGTTTCTTTCCCCTCCTTTTACGTCAGAAACAGTTTCCACCTGCAGACGGAGGATGCTTTGAAAAGCTCCGTTATTGCTGCTCTGAAGAGCCACACATTCACGTGCCGATGATCTGACCTCCCGAGAAGCACTTAGCCCAACATGGCGCGCCTTCACGCTGCTATTTAGAATTGGGATTATAGGTTAACCTCCTCTGTAAACACTAGCTGGTGTGAGTTTGAGCCTATGGCGTGGCTCGTTCGTCTTCACTCTCTGGGGAGGAGTTTGCCGTGCTGGAATTGGATGACAGATGGGCCGAGGACTACGGAGAATGTAGATTGACCTCTGGATTACTTCCGTCCTCTGTGACCTGCTTCTCCTTCTTTTGCAGCATGCATTCAAATCGAGCTTAAATCTTTTAAAATACTGTTCAATCTGCTTCTTCTGCTCAACTGTATGAAATCGGGACTTACGTGGAAAGCCACACTGCTTCATTAACCTCTTCTTAGACACAAGCTTCATGGCCTAGAAAAAGAAAATAAGATTTAGATTAGATCGGATTAATCATTTATGAAAATGAAAGGAAGAATATTAAAGCAGCCCATGCCAGGAGGTACATCAATAAAAGACAATTAAACGTAATAAAAAATGCATGCATAATCTATAATCTGAATTCAGAACATGTAAGGACATTCAACATTTCAACTAAACACCCGGAATATTCAACGAGAGATGTTACAGCTGACGTAACCTTCGGCACCAGCGTGAATCAAAGCCTGATACATGAAAGTTTCAGTGCCGCAGCATTTATTATCCATGTTATTCTCCTCTGTGAAAGGTCAGCAGAAGATCTGAAGAGATAAGTCGGAGGCCACTGAATCTTTCATTACGAACGGCATCGGATAGTTTTCTCAAGGACAAATCTGTGTGTGTGTGTGTGTGTGTGTGTGTAGCCAAATTCCATGTTGGGCCGACATTCTAGGCTTTGGATGAAAAACAATATTTGAGGCCCGTTTTTGCATTTTCATGTCACAAAAGTTTTGGATTTACAAGGAAACTTTGTGAAAACTACGTCTGTTCACACGGAAAACGCAGAGACACTGAAAACCATGTAGTTAGCAGGCCAGGACACGAGTTGGTGCCGTTGGTCGTTTATGCAATGAAGCCACACACCTGCGCACGGAGAACAATACGCTATGAACATTTACAATGGGAGTACACAGACATTGGTTTGGACAAGTTGGATTGCTATCCAAGTCCCAGGAGAATATGGACTGGGAGTCGAGACACCATGGAGGACGGCATTGTTGTGCTGCTGTGAAGGAGCGATTGGTTCTGCTATGACATTGCGTTTTCTCATGCACCAGAAGGATTTGCATCTCTGAGAGTTCAACCCGACATCCACGTCCTTGGATTGTTAGAATAAACTGGAGAAAAACCTCAGCGCGCAAAGGGAGAACATGCAAACTGCACATCGAAAGGAAACCTTGCTCTTCCACCAGCGATATTAAAGTATTGATCCCTACGCTGCTATTTGGCTCAAGAAGTAGTCACAGTTTTTTGTTTTTTCACAATTTTTCATTCCACAATGGATGAAACTCATTTTTGTTTTCCTCAAAATGACACACGCAATATTTCTGTAACTCACAGTCAAAACCCTCCATCAGGTTCATCGGGAAGCATTGACGCGCCGCCGTTTTCTTTTACGCTGTCGCGATCATGCACACACTCGCACGCCAATGGTGACGGTTGCGATACGAGATGTCTGATCTCCAAAGGGGGCAATTTAGGGATCAGTGTCTTTCCCAAGGAAACTTGGCGACATGAACAATGAAAGATGGACAATAACTTGAGCAACTGTGTCCCGATATGAAGAAACTCAAAGTAATAAAGACACAATGACGACGCATTGTTTGCTGCAAGCGATGTACTTCTCGCTCACGCTGCGATAACACCAACTGTGAGGCTGACTCAGACCAAGGTGGAACATTTTCTACTATTTCAGCATCACCAGCTGAGTCGCTGAGCTACAGCTCGGTATTTTTTTTTTTCTTTTTTAAAACTCACCATGGCTGTGACTGTGCAGAAACCGGGCTTTGCCAGAAAAAAGAAACGGGTCCTCCCTCGAGCAGTTTCCATGGTGTGTGTGTGTGTTTAATGTGGGGAAATAAAGCATCTCTCAGAGACGCCGTCTGCAAACAGGTGAAACTGTTTAGCGATCTTGCGGCTGCTTTTGCCTGCAGGGCTCACGTCGCTATCGCGGCACTGAGAGTTATTATTAATCGTGACCACACTCCGATCAGAGGCCATTACCAGGACGATCGATGCTCCGGTAAATAGCTTCTTTCTCTAAATTCTCACTCTGCAGGTAGGCGGGAAGTGCGTCATCCAAGATTCAATCAGTACCTTCATTTCACCCAACCAAACCCCCCCCCCTCCCAAAAAAAACTGTATTTTGTTTTTGTGCATCGTGTAAAGAACAAACACAGAATAAGATGTCATGGGCTCAGTCGCTCGTGTGTCGAGGAGGTAATGTGGGGTGAGCAGATCAAAGCACAACAGCAGTCAGTAGATTCTGTACGGAGGTGGAAGATAAGAAGGTGCGGGTAAGATTTGTCGTCGCGTTGCTCCCTCACTGCGCCACTGAACCCTTTGTGAAGGCTTCATCACTCTTATCTGTAGACTAGCAGGGCCTGGCAAGGAAACAAAACTCCAACGCAGCACCTTGCAGAGAGATGAAATCCAAACTGTGACGACGAATAAAGGTTGAATAAGGTAAGAAATCACAGCGTCGGTGCCGAGTTAAGCTCAGGGGCAACAATAAACAGTAGGTGACCCCCGACCCCCCCCCCCCCCCCCATTGATAATCCTTCTTTACATCTCTGCAACAGGGACAGGATTTCATTTTCAGTTGGTGTGACGCAGATCAAAGAGATTGGCGATTGCTGGTTTGGAAACGCGTTCGATTACTTGTGACTGAAAAAAGTGGCCACATGAGAGCAACACGTTACCGGCATGACTGCATAAGAGACATTTTGCTCAGGCAGAGGAGTTGGGAAGATTTAAAGACGAGAGAGGAAAACAAGAGGCTGTTAATATCTGACTGAGGTTTGGGTTGGGTTTGTTTTATGGTTGCTGTTTTTCCTCTGAGCTTTATTACTTTTATTAGAAATGATGATTCTCGTTATTTTATTTTAGTCTGCCATTAGTCGGGCCTCTGAAATGAGTTTTTAGTTGACGGATTGCCCCTCCCTTTTATCCAGTATGCCGCGATTTGAGTCGATATTGATTTTTCAATTACTTACTTTCAATGCAATAAATCTTTTTGAGATTTTACAGGAAGAAACCAGAAGAAGAAATTAATATAATCTCTTACTGGGGAAGGCATTTGAATAATCTGTCAAAAAAAAAAAAGGAATGTAAAACTTTCTTTGAGGGACTTTAATAAACTGATGTATCCAATAGATTCTTACAAAATCTGCCGGTTTCCTTGCAAAAGGTATAATTTATTAGGACATGGGTTCTGACCACCAGCAGCTAAACTGTTTCTCATCACAAAGCACACAAACACTTAGACCACCAACGTTTGATTTGATGAAAACAGTGATTACAAGTCTTATGTCTTGTTTGATGTTTTCAGTGGTGCTTATCGCCAAACACAAACGCAATTACCACAATCTAATAATCAGGGAGTAAAATGATTCAGAGTCACAGAAAAACAAATTTTTTTTTTAATGTAATTTAGACTTTATGTTCATCTCGTGTGATTTCAGTGGGACTTCACAGCACTTGAAGACAGGCACTCAATAAGCAAATATAACAGATGTAAGAACTCACAATGTAAATAATTAGCAGCATGTTTAACCTAAAAGAAGTTCAGTGAGAGCCAAGCTCTCTTCAGGCCCCCTGAGGACGATAAAGTCCATCATCACGATTGGATGTCTGCCAAAATTACAAAGGACGCAACAACCTTTGGTAGTATGACGCATCCTCAGTCACTCAGTTGGACAGGATTTCATGTTAAAACTGAAATTCTAAATCATTCAAAGCAACACCAGCTGCTTCTTTAACTTTTTGGGATTTGGTTCTCCGAAACCTGATGTTGAGAACTGAAACTAATCCAGAACAGTCAAGCCGTCCAAATGAGCGTATTGTTTAGACATTTCTCTTCCCGTGTTTTGATGCGTGTGATTTATACATTGCTCCAAGCCCCCTTAAATAAACGCACCCATTAAATTCATGTAAAGCTAATCCTGAAAGATCAGGAAATAAAATCTCCTGTCATTTTCTTTCATTACTCATCTCGTCCTCCTCCTCCTCCTCTGATTCCCGGCATTGTCATTTCAGAGGCGTCTGTTTTATTGAAGGCAGAGGGCGACAGCCCACAGTCTGTCCCGGAAGGTAAGATGGCTTTCCATCAACAATCTGCGTCAAACGCGACCAGCGACACAAAAAACTAGAATGTAGACGGTGAAGATGAAAGATTTCTTCATATGCACGGATGAAAAGGGGGTGTAGTGGTTAGTACCTTCACCTCACAGCGGGGACATCCCCACTTTGATTTGAGGATACTTGCACAGAGGATTTTTACTTCACTTTTCCTCCGCACGCTCCAAAAACATGCATTTTAGGTGTATTTATGTCTCTGCTGTGGGCGTGAATGTGTGTTTTTGTATCTTGATGTCAACTGTGATCCAACACACTGTGACCATGAGTGATAACAGAGACTGACGGACGCATGAGACGAGGTTAAAAGAACAAAGAATATCTTCAGTCACTTTTCAGCGTCAAGAATCTCAGGAGTTGAATGAACAGTTTGTCTGATGAACGAATGAAATGTCTCTTTACGCAACATTTTCAAGCTTCTTATTGAAGAGAGAATTATATTCCATTCATGTAAAAAAAACAAAAAACAAATCAAAGAAAATTTCACCCTGTTGGTACGATTAATCTAGACGAGCTTTAGCTTTACTGCAGACATTAATCTGTCGCAGAAATATCTTTTAATCTACCCTGGTTTTAACATTTTGATCTTCATTGCACATGTGCAAAGTATGTGAGGAAACTTGAATGCTGTGACAGATTTACCTCTAAACTAAGACTGCATTGGTGATATAATCTGTATATATTTTAACATGCAGTTTTGTATATTTGTGTAATAGTTGTTTAATTAAAAAAAAAAAAATTACTTAAATTTTTTTTACCATGCACAGTTAAATATGGGGTATCTTTATTTTCTAGTTTTCCTTCTTTCTCTATGTAATTGTATGTTCTCGTTTTATATGGACCTGCATCTGCAATAAAGATTAAAGAATGCCTCACACATATAAAGTATATTTACAATAAACAAGGGGAGTCAAACTGTGCGACAAAACCAATAAGAGGCTCCGGTCTGACCCACCGGACCAGCGAGCAAATTGTAAAAATTGTAAAGAAAACATTGATTTTGTAACAAATTTCTTTAAGAGTAGTGGACACAACACTGAGACCCGAACTGAGAAATCGGTGACGCTGCCATGAAAGATACTGTAACTACCTCGATGAGAGTCAAACAAGCCGAGGACGAGTCTTGACCATGAAAAGAAAATGGAAATTAATACGATTTCAATTGTGTCCTCGTTCAAAATATTTCCACTTCCAATCTGCAACACGGGAGTTTGACTCTTGTTCATGTTTGGCTGATAGTGAAAATGTTTCTTCCACCCTGCAGCCCGCTGCTGCACTCTTCAAAAAGGCTCTTTGTCTGCTGGGCATTCGCCCATGCATTTTTAAACAGGCCACTGTTTACCTTCTCTTGAAGAAGCCCTCTGCAGATCTCAGTTTTCTGCAATGCAAGAAGTTTTTTTCCGTTTTTTTTTTTCTCCCCCCAAAAAACGACCAGATTGGACAAGGCTTTTGACTTATTGAATGCCACTGTACCACCCCGTACATTTTAATACAGTGTCCTGTATTAAAATGTAGCCGTCACAGACATGACAACAACAACAAACACTCCTTTCTGTTGGAATGCTGTGGCGTACCTCAGTGAATGTACTGATGATACAGATCTTTCCAGAAGTATCCTGGAGGGCGCCTCATAAACGCTCATTAACAGTTGTTAAGGGAGGCCTAATTAAAAACGAATGTAATAACCTACAAATAGACCGAGTTTTGTTCGTATTTATGCATACAATAGCAAAAATCACATTTTTGTTGCTTAGACGTTCGATGCAAAATCCTGCATGTACGTCTATGACTCCTGACGGGTGTGACTTATTCCCAGGCCTGATATACATTTGGAAAATAATGGTATATATAAAGAGAGATGACACAGAGACAAGATATGAAAACTCAAAGAAAGACAAATATGCATGGGCTGGATTGCCTCTTGTGATCAGATGTAACCCACTGGCCTTATGTTTGACACCCTGATCTACAATATGGTATAATATAGTAGAATAATGTTATAAATTCTGTGTAAATATTTCCCTACCCTAATAAATATACAAAGTTTTCGTCATTAATGAGTCAGTAGTATTTAATTGTGCTCCCTCCTGCTGCATGACGGAGCAGTTTTAAAGGTCACCTTTGTTTAAAGCTGAATGTTAAGAACTCCACTCCAGAGACAAAGTTTATATAAGCCACCTCTCGTTGTAATATTTCACTCTTTGTGTGTAAAGTTCCTCAGCGGTCTTACATCTACATCTCTCAGTTTGCCATTCTGCATTTGTACATCCAGAAGCTCCCGTTTTGACATTGGTTCAAAAGTACAGTGCATCTTAAACCCAGAGTTGGCAGCTCGAGTCGATCTGACGCATTCAAACTGTCTCTCAGTCACTGCTGCACAGGGCAGCTTTAGTTTCACAAAGCCAAGGAACGGCTTACAATTTGGAGGTTCTTTTTTCTTTAAAGCGAGCAGAGATGGAAAAGCCTTAGGTGACCCAGTGTCTCTCTCTCTCTCTCGCTCTCTCATACTCAAAGCGCCCGTTGTGAACCTCCGATACACAGAGCAACGGCGGCGAGGCTTTGAGGACAGATCTGCAAGCATTACAAATGGCACCAGAAATCTCTCTCTCTCGCCCTCTCATTCCCAAGTTTCTTCCAAGGCAACTGATGCAATTTGAGGGGATGAAACTCACAGCTAGGCAACAAGAGGAGAGAGAGAGAGAGAGAGAAAAAAAAAAAAATCAATAGCACTGGTCCTCTGTCTAGACTGTTCAGGGTGAGAGGCTTGATGAATGCTCAGAGGACGAGTGCGGCGCGACGGGGAAGCGCTTCAGTTGCTAAATCACCGGACTCCACTTACGTAATGTTTGTCATCGTCCTCGTTGTAGGCGAGCTTCACCACGCCGTAAGACCCCTGCAATGACACAACAAAACAGGAGAATATTCTCGTACTGTGTCGCGGTACAGACAAATATAGTGGCTCACTTTAAAAACAACATCGTGGATGAGTGATGGAACAGACGGATGCAGCATGCAGACAGAATGTCGTCTTCGCCGATTCCATTCAAAAACAACATTTCTATGCTTTGGCAGCACAGACTGGCTCCTCCCACACACACACACAAATACACACACAGACATTTCTTTGCTTTTAAAATGTGGTTCTTTTTTGCACCAACACAGAAAACTGCAGGAAAAGCTGACAAAATGTTTGAAAGAAATACAGTTATATAAACCGTGACGGATGAGAGAGCCAAGAGTGTCACTTTACTCATTTAATTGTCATTTAAAGTTTCTTTTTAAGAGTGTTGCAAGAGTCACTCCCAAGATAATTTATCTTTGAAGTCTATCTGATGGCAAATACCAATATCTGGCAAGTAAAGATATAAAGGACTTTCCTTTTCCTTCCACGTATCTGTCAATAGTGTTACGTTATCTCTCTGTCCTTTATCTTAAAAAGGTTTCTTTTGAAAACAGCTGACCTATGATGCATCCGTTCTTTCATTGTATATCTACTCTGAAGCTTTCAAAATAGATTTACATTACATGCGATGATCACAAAATGTTGCTATCTCTTCGTAAAGAATTACTTTTTTTTTTTTTACATGTCCAAAACTGGAATCTGAAATCACCACAGGCTCATCAGATTTACGTCGTCTGCCCCCAAAAACCCCAGAAATACTCAATGTGTGATTTTTATAGTTGTGTAGGCAAACTAAGCCTTGAGCCCAGAGAAGCTATCATCAATTCTATTATAGAGCTGCGCACCACTTTACTCCTAAATATTAAAGATCTATATTTTATATGTCATTGAGTGAACACCTTTGTGGAGGACGTGAAAATACAAAATCAAGTAGAAATTGGATATTTAGCCATAGTGATGGAGAAATTATGTAGGAGATATGGTCGTGACTAACCTTTAATTAAGATTTTAAGAAGCCCTAAAAACATGCATAATACAACAGTTATAGAAGTTTTTAAGACATTTCACTATATTGTGCATCAGAAGGATTCATTAAAATGATCTTCATGTTGAGATTGTAGTCATTTCTCATAATAATAGTTTGATCTTTGATTGTTCCATCACGTATACTCAGCGCCACAACAATACAAAAACTTCAAATTCAAAGATTAAGGCACTATTTTACCAGTTCGGCCCACTCGAGATGAAACTGGGCTGAATGTGGCCCCCTGAACCAGAATGAGCTCGACAATCCCGACTATAAATTCTGAGTTGGAGAAGCTAAACAAATCACGTCTTCATACATTGGTTGAGGAAAGACCTGATGAGTTCCCGCGTGCTCAGATTCACAAAAAAACCACACATAAGATATAAAAACCTCAACAAATATACATATATGACAAGTAATCAGAATCAGACATACTCACTTTTCCGATCTCGCTCTTTAGCTTGTACTGGTTCAACTGGATGCAGTCCTGTGAGACGGGAGACAAAAAGGACAGGAAATTGACCATTGACTTGAGCGTAGCAAGTAGCAGAGATAAACGTACGGGACACAAAGAGAAAGACACACAGGCCTGCCCCTCCGGCATCGGGTTGAAATGGTCTGCCGCGTGCGCACAAAGTCATTTATTTGCGAGATGTAAGCAACGACCCAGTTTGGAGTTTCTGTTGACGGCCTGCAGATCCATTAGAGTGCTGCCGCTTAAACGGCTGATTTGCGGCTCCATAGCAACCGCCGCTTCGACACAGAGTCAGCCAGGGGCACGGCGGCGAGGACGGTAGGGCGGAGGACTGTGTGTGTGTGTGTGTGTGTGTGTGTAAGGGGGGGGGTTGTGCGGACGGGCTTCTCAAAGCAGGTGGGACGCTGGGACGGGGAAGCTAAACGGGCAGAAAAGTGAGCAGGCGGTGTGGAAAATGGATTGAAAAGTGCTTCTCTGATTACAGCCGGGGGAGGCAGAGCAGCGGCCGGTCGAGGCCCGACACCCCGAAGGCGTGTTCACGTGAAGCACGGACCGAGAGCACGGCCACAGTGTGGGACGCCACAGCGAACATTCGAGGTATTTTAGAAAATTCGTCCGTGATATAGCGCGCAGTTGCGTAACGTAGCCGGCGGTGGATTTTCCTGCCGACGAGGGCACGGTGGTGTGAAACACTGTGGGCAGGGATCAGAACAAAAGAGATGGAGGGAAAAGAAAGATGGGGAGCTTTGGAAGGTTAGAGCAACTTTAGAAAAAATAAATAAATAAAGGATTGCTTTGATTGGCTGAAGAGAGATGAAAAGAAAATGGGCCGGTGGAGGATAAAGGGGAAAGGCAAATGAAGAGGATTCTTTTCTTTTTTTTTTTTTTTTTAAAGTGCAGCAGCAGAAGAGATCGTTCAGAGGAGTTTTATTGGGTTCACGGTTTGCAGAGAACATGCTCAGTGGACACGATGCTGCAGTTATTGCCCCGTCAGGGCTGGTGGATAAACACATGTGTCATATATGCACAAATACATCAAACTCAAGTGCTTGGAGGGCTTTTTTTTTTTTTTTTTTTTTTTTTTAGCCTCGACTGCCATCCAGGAGAGGTTCAGACCTCCCTTTGCACCATTGCTGTATCTGATCTGCACCAATCTCTCCAGCCATCACTCAACAGCCGATCAATATCAGCACATAATGAATAGATCACTGCCTCAGAGCCATTCACAGTCAATGACTGAGCATTATGACAAAATAACAAGCAGTCGGGGGTGAAATGTAGAAAATATTTGGTGAAAAACGGTATATTTTAAGAGAAAACTCTGTGTTTCAGTCTTTGCACTAATCGGTGTAGGACTGGAAAAAGCAGCAGAATTTATTGTGGAGAAATTCAACTTCCCATCCTGGTTCTGGCTGGTATTTGAACCCAGAGCTTCTTGCTGCAAGACGAGAGAGCTAACCACTGCACCACTCAATTCAGCTTCTCATTGGTGGCCATTCAGTTTGCGTCTCTGTGACTTCCTTCAAGCAGACTGTAATTTAAGGTGCTTTGTGGAATTATGACATTAACCGCAATGTACTTATCCGACCACCAGGGGCACACTTCAGTCTGTGTCATGAGGTTAATCAGTCCAGGTGACCAGGATTAATACACAGATGTAGAAATGTCTCTACAATTAAGATCATTGACAAGTTATACTGATCAGAATATTAACTACCCTACTGTATGTTAGCATTCCAGCTACATGTAGCCAAATGTTTTACACCTTTGAAGATATAAACAGTGTAATAAAAATGTACTGTGATCTGTAAGATGTGAAGCATGTGATGAACTGAAGTATAATAATGTTGAAATTGCAGTTCTTTTATTCACATTACAGGTTTGTAAAGGGATCGTTCATTCAATGAAAACTTAATGAAAAAATGTATATTTTATTCCTCTGAAACAAAGAGATTTAGAGTTGTAGTTATTGATATACTATAATGCTATTATTTATTGCTCTGTATGTGGTGAAAAATGATTGACATCCCTGGTATATAGAGTTTAGACAACAGGCCAGCAAACGATTTTCCTGAAATTAATGCACAAATAATATCCCATCTGGTGAACATTTTGATCTATAAGTAATGATATGAATCTGATTTTGCAGTTTGATACACAACAATAGGCTGTATCACAAATAAATGCCATATAATTGTTTTTAATCAAGACTCCCTTCACAAAATCACATAAAAACTCAGCGTGAAGACATCATTTTGCACCATCCTCTGCTGGATGTGTGTAATTTGCATCTACTCCAATGAGTGTTTTGGTACTTCTCCCTTAATCTCAACTTTTCAACACAAAACAGACGTCACCATGTTGAAATCCGTCCACATTCTCACGGTTAGGGGGGAAATTATGTAAACACAATGTGTACATAACAGAGTGAAAAGCAGCAGCAGATGTAATGGAAGTCGGGAGTGAGATTACATAAGATAAACATGCAACATTTCCTGGTTTGGCTTAAAGCAGCTTTTGTGTTTAATGATGTTGGAGATGAAAACCTGCAGGTGTAAGTCACTGTTATTAATTTTACATCTCTGCTCCCGCACTCCTATTACATAAGAGCAAAAATACATGAAGTTCAGCGTGTACCTGCTCTGACTGCAGAGTGAGAAAACCCGAACACCATGAAGACAAGCCAAGAAAATAATAATTTTTTTAAAAAAAAGGTTCATCGTCTTGTATGTATTCCTCTCAGGTTACTAGAAATGTCACTCATAAGTGATGTTTGCGCTTGGAAAAGATGTTCCTGTGTGTGTGTGTGTGTGTGTGTGTGTGTGTGTGTGTGTGTGTGTGTGTGTGTGTGTGTGTGTGTGTGTGTGTGTGTGTGTGTGTGTGTGTGTGTGTGTGTGTGTGTGTGTGTGTGTGTGTGTGTGTGTGTCGTGTCAGACTGCAGACAGAGTCGGAATGGGGGAATACAAGCAACTTCAGTCCTTTTTATGGTTCAGTGCGAGAGCTAAGACTCCATTTTCAGATAGGAAAGGACACAATGACAGGTCTGTGAGTCGATGGCAGCAGTCTGTTAAATTCAGCTTCCATGAATTTTTAATGCACTCTCTGAATTGGGAGGGGGGGGGAGGCAAGAGGAAAATGGAGATTCAGGAGTCACCCACATCTACATGACACTCCTACTAGTTTTAATAAGCGAGCACAGACTGGAGAGTGATATCTAAGTTGTTTTTTTTTAGACTTATTCACACCGTCAAAAGGCTAGATAGCTTTGTTGAGAATAGATATCAGTTTGGCGTCATATTAAGTTTGACATTTTAGGAAAAACCGGCTGGCTTTCCTTGACAGAGAAGGAAGAAAATAAAGTATATCACTGTTCTGATCGAAGTCGTACTGCGACTAAAGCCTCAAAGCATCAGTTTATAAGAGTCATTGCATAATCAATTTATATAATTCCTGTAGCAGTGTTGCTAATTGAGAAGAGAAGCTCGAAGCTGTGCTAAGGATTGCTAATGAAATCATCACATAGTTTGCGTGATTGATTGTTTGCATGCAAGTGTAAACAACGAGAGCTCGACAACGGAGTTGAAGAGATGAAAAAGTCAGTAAAAACACTTGAAGGCCTTTATTTATGCAACGTTTTAAAGGGATAACAAAACATTCTTTGAGTTTTCGGTGCCTGTTGACATGACAACGGTGCTCGGAGGTGAACATTTTTGAAAATGTTCCCATTTGTGTAAAACTTTGTGGAAACGCTGGGGCTCCGACTTGGTAAAGACGGCAGAAACGCTGCTGCTGCAGGCGCATCACGACCGTAGTAAATAGCGGCTCTGCACATGTGAGTACAACAACAACAATGGCGCTCTCCAGAATGTCATGACGACCAGTCCAGTAGTTACCTTTGCCAACGAAAGATGGGTGACCAACAAAGTTGGCTAGGAAGGTTATGTTTATTGGTTTGTATGTAATATTTAACCAACTTTTCGGGAAAAATACTCTCCAAAAATTGCATGAAAATTACATGAAATCAACATGGTCGTCTGTCCATATGGACGCCTGTGTTCTCGCCATTGTTAATATTTGTATCGTATTGTTCTCTGTGCGCATGCGTGTGCTGTCATAACAAAAACAAACGACAGAATCCAACTACACCACTTTCAGCATTTCCGCAGTTTCTATGTAAAGGGACTTCGTTTTCAAAACGTTACCGTGTAAACACGAAATGTTCCTTCGACAGAAAAGCAAATATTAAAACTGAAACTGTGAAACTTTGTCGTGTACAGAGCCATAATGGATAACACCAAGGCTGTTACGGCTTATATTAGCTTCTTTTAAACCTTTTAAAATATGACAAGTAACTGAAATGATACCACTTTCTTTAAATTCTATGGAATTCTTTGATTAAAAAACAGTAAATCTGTTTAAGGACAGAGTGGGCTTGGTAATCTCTCATTTAAGTGCTTTATGCCACCATATGTTGACCTCTGATCGCACGCATTCCACTTGAATCATCCTGCAACCCTAACCCCTGCAAAAGGACATTTTATTTTAGCCTGCTGGCTTGACAGAAGAGCGATACACAGTACAGATATTCTGAACACCAAGTAAACAAAACCTTAAGGATTTGAAGTCATTTATTTTCTTTTCTTTTTTTAAAGAGGCTGCCTGATTCTCTAAACTGAACATTACATAAACATCTTATTCCCTCTCAACAATCGTGTGTACTATGCTACGCTATTGAAGGCAGTGAGGCGATGTATTTGTATTATACAACTATGAAAAGGAAATAATAAGAGCTTTACCAAAAGTGTGGCCCTTATTCCTTCTGTACAGATATGTGTTGTATGTGTCCAGTTTCAGCAGCAAATCCATAAATAACGTCTGCTCTACTCTGGTGGAAACAACCCGCTGTAGTAGCTGCTACAGGAAGACCAGTAGATCCGGATAATTTGATAATGACATTCCTATATTTTCATGCTTCTGCCTCCAGGTCAGGGTCAGGGCCAAGATCAGATGCAAACTTCAGGAATAACTAACTCAACAATCAGGAAGCAAAACCAAAACAGCCTCCTGACTTGTGTCACTGCAGCATTTATTCACCAAAATCTGTATTAGTATTCATGTGTGCACCACTACTGAAAAGTAAATATGCTTATTGTGCCCATGATACATCTTCAAGCATATAAAAAAAAAACACCCCACATGGAGAGAACACTGTTAAATAAATTCACAAGGACTCTTAAAGATGCAATACTAATCCCTCAACAGTAATCAATCAGCTCTGAAAAGCAGTGGAGATAATCACTAATTAAATTAACAGTTACAAGATGCATTGAAAGGGATCACGAGGCTTAAATTATTAGTAACAATAAAACCTATGCGAGAAAAGAAGTGGGCTGCAGACTTGGAATAAGAGGCAGCAGGTAGTTTCACAGCGTCGACATTGTCAATTTCCTGTCGACTTTGGAGGAAAGAACAGAGAGAGAAATGAAAGGCAGCAAAGCAAGACGAAAGCTTTTTTTTTTTCTTCTATATTTTAATTTTTTTTTACCTTGCATGTGTAATTCAGCACTGCCGGTTCCCAGGGCTGCATCATGCTGCACATTATTTCAATAAGTAATCGCTCACACTGAGGAAATCGGGCAGAAACGGTTCATGTGATTACCATGACAATCACTGCCACCTCGACCCCTTTCCCTCCTCCCCTCCCCTCCCCTCAGTCCCTCCCTCCCTCCCTCCCGGTACACCCAGCACCGCACTGACAGGCAGAAAGCAATCCAAGCCTGCCTCATCAAACAGTACCCAGCTTTTGTCAAAGCCAGGACACCCTGCTCCAACATGTCATTATGACACACATGTGCCCACCAAGCGGTTCTAAATCACTGCACATCCACCGACGGCGAACGACGACAGGTTAACAGGAGATACGACGCTCCTTAATGGAGCTGTGGAGGCGAGTCTCACTCCCCGCTATGGTACCACCTGTACCATCGCAGTGTGGAACACTCAGGTCCACACTTCCAGATCAGAGGACTGAAGAATGAAGAACTGATTCTAATTATTTTCTCACGGTCTTGTATGATTCACACATTTTCTACAAGGTTTAAATAAAATAAATAAAAAAAAAAGAACATTTATGCAGAAAAAGAGAAAGAAAAAGCCAAAAAAGTAAAACAAATACGTATAAAAGAGAGAGAGAGAGACATGAATCCTGGGGTTACTTCTTTAACAAATACCAATAGATTATGGGAATATATAAGTAAGATTAATAGTCCTATTTAAACAAAGGATCGGGTTTTATGAGAGATATACTCTTGCCACTTTTACTCATATCTCATTATATTTGTTCTTTTGAAGCTGCAGTGAAAGTGGAATTTCGTTCCATTACATAAATGTCAAAGATGAAATCATACCAGTCTTCTGTAGGCTGCTGCTGGCTTCAGCAATTCATTTTTGTTATTGCTTTACAAGCAGCAATGCTAAGTATTTTATCCGTAACTGAAGATTCCTACAAAGAAGTGGAATCTTCGGAAGGTCGCATTTGTCCCATAGATGCTTTCTCACTTAGGCCCCAATTACATAACTTTTCCAAGTAAAAATGCAACATTGTCCGTTCGCGCTAAAACAGCAGAAAAGCTGAAAATGATGTAGTTCTCATGTTGAGCCACTAGTGGGCGTTGTTTGTTTTAGGTAAGAAACGACACAGTGAGCGTTTTCGCAACAAAGATTTTGCATTTTCACCTGAAAGCACCGCGGGCTTTCCAATGATACTGCGTTTTTACAAAGTCAACCTTCATTCACAATTATTGATTTGTTTGTTATTGGAATACAAAAACAAGTAGAGGGACAATCTCACCTGGGCGTCTGATATGGACACACGCTTGCACTCCACCGTGGGTCTGCGGGCCACGCGAGGCGAGATGTGCGTGTAGCCTCCGCCGGGGCCCGACGACAAGTAAGTGCCCCTCTCCTGCAGCGACAGCTTCCTCCCGGTCAGATGAGGCCGACACTGGTGCGTCCTCTTGGCCTGCGCCCCGTCCTTCTGGGCCCCGTCGCTCCGCAGCCCGTTGGCGTCCGAGTCCTTCGTCGTCATGGCGGCCATGATGTCCGTGAGACTGCTGGTCTGCACGGACGAGTTGGGGTCCAGCGCCTCACGGCCGGGGTCGGTGCTCATGGCCATGGCGCCCGGGGGGGGTGGGGGGGGGGGTGTCGTCAGAGCAGATGGCGGCGGCGGGAGGACCGTGGAGTGGCCACCAGCTTCAACGTGAGCAGGGCCAGCCTGCGGGGGCAAAACCCAGGGACTCGCCAGAGCTGGAAAAAACAGACAGGAAGAGGCTGTGAGCAGGCCTGCACAATATCACTGAACTGATATTCAGTGGTTCCATGCGCATTCGGTGTCTACAAATTCAGAAATACGGGGTGGTAATTGCAATTAAATTAAATAATAAATAAAATAAAAAATCACAAAACCTGTGAAGGACAGCTCTAACAATTTATTATTCTGTGCATTACAGATATCGTAAGCACAAAAATTAAGGTTTACGGTTTTAAAAAAAACCAAAGTAAAAAAGACCCTCTGCTTCTGAAATGCTGCTGAATCATAACAATAGAATTTCTGTTTATCAACTGCAAATAATTTGGCATTTGCCAAGATTTAAAATCATTTTTTTATGACACTAAAGCTAATTTGGCTTCTTTTAAAAGTTGCTTATTTATTTTTAGATTTTACAGTATAATCTTATATCCAAATGTAAAAATTGGATTTCTTATCATTTAAAATTGACTTACTGCATGGACATGTAATTTCACAAGTGTTAAGCAATTTTCTTGTCAAATTTAGTGTTTATATCGTATATTTCGGCTACCCTTTTATTTTACGGTGTTGCAATTGCAATATAATATTGTGGTGCCCTGATCTACAGCAACACACACTTACTGGCAATTTCTTTCCTGGCAATGTCAAGATTCAGAGGAGAGAAGGAAAAGGAAAGGATCAACAAAGAGAAATAAAATTACTAGATTGTGTTCGTTTGCCTTCAACAAGACCAGTTGCTGTTTAAATGAATGCCTGTCTGCACTCACGGTACAAGGAGACTGCCGGGAGGGATTTTAATGGTAGGCTTTCTGAATAAATTCTACTTGTGAAAATTGCTGACTAGTGAAGTCACGGTAGAAATTTAAATGTGCTTCCAACATCAAGGCAACGTCGGCGACAGAAAGAGGCAAAGTGTCCATCTGAACAACAAGATATCGTCACTTTTATGAGTCGGAACTCGTCTTCGCTTCAACCCAAAATTTGGAAATTCCTACGAATCATTCAGGAGACATTATGGTAATGAAGCGGGGACGGCTTAATGGGACAACCATAAATCATAATTAAATTGCCCTCAAGCTGACAGGAAGATAGATGCATGAAAAATCCATCCTCCATCCACCCCGGCTTCACCCACCGCACGGTGGGTCATCCGGAGCCTTCAGGCTTAAAAACATGAGGTCCAGCCACCTTCACAAGGAACAGGAAGTCTTTCTGATTCCTCATTCTGACCCTCAGTCTCTCCTCATATTGTATGCAGAGTGGAGTTTTCCCTGCAGCAGCAGGACCTGGAGACACAATCCAGGGTGTGAAAACACTGTAAACTCATCAGCATGGTGTCCATAAATAAATAATTGCAGTGTGTTATTATTCACGGCGAGTTTCCAAAAAGATTAAAAATCAGAATGCAGCTGCAGAATTTAGAAAGCTCAGAAAACTATTCCATACAAACAAATCTACCAACTGAGCTGTGTACAGACAAAAATCTATTATTTATATTACTATGCTGCAAATAAATGTGGATGGAAACTATTATAATGAAGTGTTTTGTTCCTATACAAAGTAAAACACCTTAAACCATCATCACTGCATTCACAGGCTCACTTTATTTATTTCTTGGTCAATCTGGGTTAATTCCGATTGAGAGATCAGATTAACTCGTTTACATGATCATGGACTGAAGTAATCTGATCAACAGGGTTTGTATGTACCAAAGATCTCATTCTATTCAATGAGTGGATAAATCCCATAATGCCTTGCACCGTTTCTGGCCGCTTTACTCAAAACCATTATCAAATTGAGCAATTCAGTTAGTTTGTTCTGTTACTTTTGAAATCACTGCAAGGAAACGCTTCCCTTTCTTTGTAATGTGACTGGAAACAGATTGTACAATGTTCAGGAGCAATGCTGCTTCCTGCTTCGACCATTTATGCTTTTGCGATAAAGTTTTTCAATCAGACAGGGACAATCTAATCACTTACAAACGTTTACATGATGTGATTTTAATCTCGTTTTAGTCTGGCTCCTTGTACAAACGTACGACCACAGCCATTGCTGCCCACTCAGTTATAAATATATGGATTCGCATATATACCGTCTTAATCAAAAGAGTACTCTGAAATAACGGCGAGATCTGCGTCACTGAACGTTTCTGATGCAGCTACGGGTTTATTTCAGTAAAACTGATCAAAACGCTCGGGGAGACTGAAGGCTGGAATTTAATCAAGCTGTCAACTAAAAGAGGGCATGTCATCTGGTTGTGTGTGTGTGTGTGTGTGTGTGTGTGTGTGTGTGTGTGTGTGTGTGTGTGTGTGTGTGTGTGTGTGTGTGTGTGTGTGTGTGTGTGTGTGTGTGTGTGGTCTGGTGGCTCAGGTTACCTACAGTAGACATGTGCTCATAAATCAAAATAAAAGCCCTTGTGATAAAACCCAACCTTTTGCCTCCAAAGGTAATTATGTTTAGTTCCCTGTACCCCTCCCCAATCCCATCGGCTGACACAAAGAAAGACTGAAGGCATTGTGTGCATACAGTGTACGCTCAAGTGTGTATACACAAATATTTAGGGGGATTTGTTTATTATGCTTTCCTCCTTTCATCTCTAATGAAAATCAAGTCAGTGGCTGATTGCCACTGACAGGGAATATCAAAGCTCTCAACTACATCTGGTTCAGGGTTTGTTGTGCATGTGGAAGAACACAGAGATGCAAACCAGCCTGGCACAGACATCTGTTGAGGGGGGGTAATAAATACCTAATAAATCCCTCAAAAGGTTTTTCAACCTGTATGTAAAAGCAGGAATGAAGGGCGCCTCAAAACAGGCCGTCTGAAGAGACACGACGGAGCCAAATGCAAAGTCACTTGTGAGGAAGTCGGTAAATGGGCCGTGTCATTCTATTCTTGAAGTGTGTCAGGGAAGGTCGAGTTTCGGATTCGAAAATAACACAGCGCTCCACTTTGTCCAGGTGTGTCACACTCATCCGTGCAGCCACGGCTCAATAACGGCCGCCTAAATGCCAAACTCATAAAGTTGTGCTCACCGCGTGCCTCTCGGAATGGAAATCTCAGTCTGCCACGGTGTCGGTGCAGGAGACCAGTCCTCACTGTCACTGCTTGCCTTTGAAACACCAAGTTCGACCGCACCAATTTATACAAATACTGGATCCACACGCACAACATAAGCCTTCCATAGGGCGTAAATATGCTTCCTCTTCACAGAGAAAGGGCTCGGTGCATTTCAAATGTTGTCATGCGTCACCGCCTTCATACTCGTCTCCTACGTTACTGCGGTTGTGATGCAATAGATCCATGACAGGGAGGTGCCCATTGTTGGTTTCCCGTGATTTCTGGACAGTGTTATCCACTTTACTGTTCTACGGGTTTAATGCTTCATCTGATCAAACGTGATGATTTCACGCCATATAGACAGGTAATTAAAACTGATCTCTTGCAATCAAAGCCCACGCTTTGCAAGATATTGCAGGATTCCTGGAGATGCAGTATTGAAAGATTTCATGTCAAAACAGTTAAAAAGTAAAAGATTCTTACTTGGGTTTTGCAGTAAAACCTGACGGCAATGGAAAAATATCAAAATACCAACCAAAACTGGTCAGTCTTTGTTTACATTAGATAGATGTGGAAGTTCAAAAGGTGAACTGAGTCTTTTGAGTCTCAGGTCCAATTTACAGAACATTTCAAAGTTAAAATACACAATTTTTGCATTTTCATTTTAGAAAAGTTTCTCATTTACACAGCAACATTTTTGAATCGATGTCCAAACACAGAAACAGCAAAGAGTGCCTCAAAAAGTCAGTGCGCAGAAAGAACATGCTATAAATCTTCAAAATGGTGAGTTCAGGATATTTGTATGAACAGACATAACAGGTGACTCCGCTATAAAACGTTGTTGTTAATGTCCATCTATTGAGCATGTGCAGAACTATTTACTATGGCCGAGGTGCCGTAGTTTTCCAAATGTTCTACCTTGGGCGATGTTTTCAATGATTCAACAAGGTTTTCCTGTTTTCACTTAAAATGATGTGTAAAAGGAGCATCAATTCTATAAAACCAACTACAGTCTGGTCGCATAACTGGAATATCTGTGGTCACAATGAAGACGAAACGACAGAAGCGCTCAATCTAATGTCATTGTCTTAGTGAGCTTTATTCAATTTGTTTTCTGCAAGATAGAAATGATCTCATACTGATACCAGACGAGATACTTCAGCGTATAAAATGATCATGGTAGCGGAAGATGTCTATCAGTAACCGGTTGTCTCAGGCTCAGATAAAACTAGTCCAGTATACTCACATAATTCCAGATTTTTTTTTTTTTTTTTAATATCCATGTATGTCAAAACTGAGCTTTGTAGATTTCAATGATAACTGCACACAATGCATTGCAAATGTATCCCCGTTTCAATATAAAAACAGTCAATATACATAAATACTCAGTGAACTGCAGGAGTCAGGAGAAGAAGAATGACAACGATTGGAAATTGCAGACACACATGTAACGGGAAAAAAAAAAAAACAACCGAGTGTCTGTATTCATTGCAAATCATTCCATTATCACAATACTTGACACAACCATCACACATAACAAGTTCATTTAACATTATGCAGCCCTAATAGAAAAGCTATGAGCTGTAAAAAGGCCACAGGGATACAGAACTAGACTGAAGTTCCTAAAGGAGCAGTGTCCAGCGCTGTCAAATGAAATAAAACAGCTACACTTGTCAGTACGCTTGTAAAAGGAAACAACAAAAAAAACTAATAAATGACACAATAGTCAAAAGTAGATAAAATTGCAGAGGTTCAGCTAATCTTCTGCTCATGCCAATATAAAGTCATTAATGTTGAGTCATACTGTGTATTGACTATTATGTGTCAGCGCTGTTACACGTAGAGAACATGCACACACACTATAATTTACCCACTGCCATTTGCATATTTCAAGCGACTTTTATTCAAACTACATAGATTGCGCTGGCAGAAAAAAAACCTTTTTCCCATCAGCGGCATTGTTCGACTCCTGACTCATTGGAGAAAAACAAAAAGGAGCCGTCATATTTTTGCTAATTCTGATCCCAAGCGGTGATTATGTGTGTCCTGAAACGGGTCGTCTCCAGCGCTGCACCGCTGCCTGTGTGAGCAATATCCTGGCACAGGCGGGAGGCGGAGGAGAAACGGCAGTCTGGTTATTAATTTTAGCTGCACTGCGACTTTTATTTGTTTACAAGAGCAGGTAACCACGGCGTTTGCAGCACGCAGGGCCATTTCTCTTTATCAGGTCGGACGCTTCCTTTCATCTTTGGCCCTTTTTCCTCTTTGTCAGATGAATGTTTAAGATGAAATGAAGCAGCTGCTGCACTGAAAAGCTGAGTGGAGGTCAACGCAAAAGCTCTGTCATTTCTTGTTTTCTAGGGGTTCTTTTTTTACACTCATGGAGTGCAGAGTAATGCCTCAACATGAGGCGCTTTCATTTGAACGTATAACTTGCAGTTGGTGAATCAATTTCCTCTGACTTGTGAAATGAAAACCACAGCGCTTCATGCCCCGGCTTCATGCTCAAGACTTCAAAGAATATTATAATTAAAAGAGTGATGCAAGATGAATAAAGAGGCAGAAGAGCACGACAGAGGACTGTCGGAATGACCGCAAAAGGATGCAAATAACCACAAAACACACAGCTATTGCAAAGAAATACCAAATGTGTAAAGGTGAAAAAAGTAGTACAGAGAATATATTAGCAATATAAAGTGACCAAAAAGAGACTGCTAATATAGAAGGAAAGAATTCCAAAAATACAACAGAAAACAAGAAATTTGGTAAATGATTAAGAAATACATCGTTTACTGTATCAATCATATCTATTGTGTTGTCATATAAATGTTTTTTTTTATTGCTACTTTCTGTCTCTTGATAAATTTCTTTGTTTATCATGTTTGTTATTGTTAAGCATCTAATAAGCCCACAAGGGCTGAGCATCATGAGGGTGACGGTAAAAATAAATCAAACCAGGGCCCCCCCGAGTGCTAAAAGATGAGCAACATTCCCACAAGATGCTAAATGACCATGGAGGCAGAAAAAAAAAAAACAACCCAGATTTTTTTTTTTTTTTAATGAAGGCACTTAGTGTAATACGGTCTGTCTGTGTGATTGTAGTTAGAATCCGTGGTCCTGCGTTATACAGTGAGAGGGCTTCAGGGACAGGATTTAAGATCTCAATGGTGCGTGGATATACGATTATCTTGTGTCGAGATAACAATGATTAAATACAAACACCTACAGATGATGTTCACGTATCTGTTCTTTGAGAATTGTTCTCCTAAAAGACAGTGCTCTTTCTCTTACCCCCAGTTTACACACACAAATGCATAAACTTCAGTCGTGAAAATTTCACGAGTTTCACCAGAAGCACTACTTTTTGAAAACGATCCGATCAACAAGAGTAGCGGCCTCCAGAGTGTCAAGACTCCTGGCATGCCAACGACATCGCTTAAGTATTAATGCCGTTTCGAACATCGTTTTCAAACCACGGCCACGTAAATGTGAAACGCTTCTGAAACGACGTCCATTTCCTCCATCTACTTCCACGACGAGTTTATTTCCTGCACTAAAAACGAGCAATCTTGGTCCACATGAAGTAGGACAACGTTGTTAAAACTCACCGTTATGCCCAAAATAAAATCCATTTGCTAAAAACTGAGTCTGAACAAGCTTTTACATGCAAAAAACTTTGAGATGGGAAACTATAAAGACCAAAACAAAACCCTCTTAAGATCAAAAAGGATGACAAAAAGCTGCTCAGTGATCACAGAACGACACCAAATAACACAGACTTACAAATACACAATGGCTTTGTTTGAAGCAAACAAAAGCACGTTTTAGGTAAATACTCTGGAACGACATCCGACTGACACAAGATATGGAAAAAATGTGTGTTTGCCTTCTTGAAACCTGTTCAGTGCCTTTCCTCCTCGTTCTCACTCGCTGCTTTTAAATAAACAGCCATCACGTTCGTCGGAACTTCAGCAAGCCAAACACAGCGTGCACAGCAAGTATGGACATGTGTTCTGTGGCTGGAAACTGAAATGCACGTACAGACAACAGGAAATAAAGTGCTCTTAATGGACGCAATTATAGAGATTGGTGCTGTTCTGGAAGTACAAAATGCGCTGCTGCAGAGACTAATTTCAATATTTGAAGCTTCGGCAACCGAACATGATCTTTCTCTAATTAGGTAAACAAACCGAGATAAAAAAGAAATTGGGCAGATTAATCCAGTAAGAACCTTGAGAGCCACATTGGAATATGAAGTGTTTTCCATGCCTTCTTTCAAACTGCATTTCGAGGGCGTGAAGCTTCAACAGAGCCAATTACAGTGAGAGGGGAGAGTGGGCTGCGGAGGCCGAACAAATGAACCTATTTGGCTTCCATTAGTAAACCTCTTTCACCCATAACCTGCCTTCAACCCCCCCCCCTAATGGGGCCGTCCAAGGTCCAAAATGTAAAATGATTACTTCAATCACCGGCAAGGAATTACACAGCAGATCGAAAATGACTGAGGTTGTTCATGTAGAGGCATATTTTCCCAATACGTCTTCCGGGGGTCTCTGACAGAGTGCAAATAGGAGGCGACGGCACATGTTCCAACAAAGGTCTCGACTAATACGAGCGCCTCACCTGGCAGACCCGCTGCGATTTGTGTTCAATGGAAAATACAGTCTTTATCCGCGTAACTGCAGCATGCGAGCCGGGGTGGAGATTAGAGGGCACGGCGGTTCGCCGGCAGCATATGTTTGCTCCTCTCGGAGCTCAGCGGTGATGCATTTATTTTTCGCTCTCCACCGCAGCGCAGTATTTGTGAAGAGAGCTGCACTGTGTGGCTCAACATGACAGCCTCCAATGCAATCAGCTCTGATTGTTCTCTGATTACCAAGATGTGACTGGAAGACAATCTGCAATGCAATGACCTGAATACATTAGATTTTTTTTTTTTACCCCCATTGGAATAATGCAAAAGAAAGTGTTATTATTATCCACTTTGGGGTTGTTGTTTTTTCTTGCGTGGTCTGTGTTGTCAGGCACACTCATATGGTATCAGCAATGCAGAAAGTCCTCATGTGGAACAAAACACATATTGACAGACGACATACTGTGGCCACATGCTGACAATTTTTCCCCAGTATGAACATTAGATGGGATCGAATATGGCTCGGTGTTTAAAGATAACAGAGATTGAGTGTTTTAACGGGAGGCGGGGGGAAACTGATCTACTGATTGCTGCTAAACACTATTGGAGATTTGAGAGGATGAAACTCTTCAATCAAATATTAAGTGACAAGATCAAATTGTGTGGATGCTCTGGCTGTACAATATTTTGCAAATGAGAACCACAAAACTGAAGCAATGTGACCATGTTTCATGACGCGCCGCTGATTCATAGGCGGTGAATCACGAGTGGGAAAAATACAGTAATTATGTTAAAGCTTGTGTAGGTATGGAAACACAAAATTACTGAAAAAGTTGTTTATGAGATTTCAAGTCAAAGATATTCTTAAGGTCTGGGTTAAAATGGAAAACGGCTCACAAACCTGAGACAAACTGCATTTAAAAATTGAACAATTAAAAAAAAAAAAGTTCCTTAATGTAAAATTGTGATCCAGTTATCAGGTGAATTAACATTTTAGGTTTGAGAACAACGGAATGAAGACGAGAGACATCATCCAGCATGTGTCAATTGGTAAACTGCACTAAGCGAACATAAGCGATTGAATAATATTGTGTTGAGTTCTTATCCACACATTTTAATTTCACCAGCCTTTCAAGGATTAAAATCACAAAGGGTGTATTTTTTCCCCAACCAGAATTGTTCCATTTCACAAATTGTGAAATAATCAAAATGTGTAAAATATGCATGTAGTTCATCACTGTGGAAACGGAGGCAAATTTAACTTTTTGAGTCCAAACAGCAGCAGCCACTAGTGGCCAAACATAAAAAAGACATTTCAGAGTTTTCAAAATGTTGCTGTGGAAACTTTTATGAAATAAAAATGGGAAAACAATATGTTTTCACATTACGGTTAAATAATAATAGAACCAACCACTCAGCTTCTTGATTCAATCAGCTGACATTTACTACATAAAATCTCAGCGCAGAAAGTACAACCTGCGTCCATCTTGTACCTCGCAGACGAGTCTTGACTCACAGACCCGCCAAGTCGTTGGGTTTGTGCGTATGCTGCAGTCTGAGACGCTGCGGGGCGCCCTTTAATATCTCATTCTAATCAAAACTTAACGGCAGCGTGAGAAGGACCACCGGGGTCGACTTTTAACGCCCACACGACGCTGACACGGGCGGGCGTACACCGCTTTATCCCCACTGCTCTCATCGTTAAGAAACCTTTTCAAGCTGATTGGAGAAGAAATGTCAGGAATGACTGGGTGTCTAATTAAAGGCCACAGTAATCAAATCAGCTTCATTTGCGCAATGAAATCTACTAAGTAGACAATTTGGGGGCATTAGTGAAGCAGCTGACCGCCAGTCCAGAGGAAGCTTCTGGTATAAACATCCAGAAACCTGCTGGGAGACAACATTTTGATCTAAAACTCGTTGCAGAACAACAGGGACTCACGGCTCTTTCTATTGTAGCGGTAATGCTGGCCAGCCGGAAAATTCACTTGTTCCATGAAGTCATAAGACATGTTTTTTTTTTTTATTGTAATACGATTCCTGCCTTGTTAAAGATGATGAAAAAATGCTTCTCAAAGCAGGTTTTTTTTATTATTTTTTTTACAGACTATATAGAAACCATCCTTTCTCGCTTTTATCCAATATTCAATTTAAAGCCACTTTCAACTCGGACCAATTCATATAATGCTTCCATATATCAGATAGGGGATCTGATACTAAAGAGATTTCTCCAATCTGATGGACCTCAGGTGGCCAGGCCTGCTCCTGCCATGCTTCATCTTGCTCAAAACAACATCACATTAGAACTGCTTAAGAAAGAAAAAAAAAAAAAAATGAAAGAAAAATGCAGGAATAGCAACTGGCTGTATGCAAACATTTACCCAACCAACCCCGCTCGAACAGACACAAACCGCACACGGAAGATTTAGTTTTTCAGGATAGGCTTAAGAGAGACATTTCATCCCATGTACAAACACGTGCACAGTGGAATTAATTCCCCCTAATGCTTCTCCCGTTTTGGTAACAAACAGTTGGCAGCGATTATGCCTCATTCGCTTGCGTACCACGTCTTCAGGGCCTTCTGAGAAAACCTGCAACAAGTCGTCAACCACCACCAAGGGAACCTGCGAAACGCGTATACGTATACATTTCATGTTAAATGACACTGTAGGTTCTCGGGAGCAATTACAGGAGCAAAACGGTAAAGGAGTGCAGACATTCGTCATGTGCTTACATATATATGTCACAACAGTCACTTATACTTCTCACACCTGTCGCAACGCTAAGCAAACCCTAAAGGACCGGTCTGAGCCGCTCTCAAGGAGACGTTTCGAAAAGTGTGACTATAATAAACGCTGATCAGTCAAAACATCATGTTTAATATATTTATATAGTGGAAGCTGCAGTGACCTCTGATCTATTGAATCGGCGACACGGACCAAACCACCACTTCCTATCTATAACTCCTAGCCCCGTCACGACCCCGTCACTGACTCACTTTATTTCCTTCCTTAGATCATTTTGAATCAATACTAACCACAGTAGTCTCTGAGATGTTATGTTTCTTCTCAACTTGCTGGTCGGAACCAGGGGCATATCGCTCCCCGGAGAAGTATTTTATGCATTCTTTTCAAGCAGTCCAGAAATGCACAATTGGCTCAACAGCCCAGTAGGTTTAGTAAGCAACGTTGATTCCATGTGCTTAATAGAACATGGTGAAATATGAGCATGATGCTGAATACGAGATACGAATTTGATTATGTTGGGGACAAAAGACGACAAAAACATCGTCGCAAGACAGCAAGACATGGCACATGAAAGGATGACGCCACAACATCAAATTAGAGATTAATCTAATTTGATATTTGCACTTGAAACCACAGTTGAGTCTGTGAAATAAAATGCATCTAGCTGAGCTAAAAAGGAACTATTTCTCTCTCCATATGCCCATTTGCTAGTCCTTCTGTCAATAATCAATTTGTTTTTGGAATACTGCAACATTCAATTCGGCCATGACAGATCAAACTGCACCCTATTATAATTGTGATTTGAGTGGTGACCAGTGGTATAATCCACTACAATTCATCACTTGTCAAATTCTAATCCGTTTCCCCTCTGTGTCTTCTTCCATCTGTGACCACATATTGTTCACTTGCTGCCTGACACATCCTAACCACCAACAAGTGTCAAAGGAAAGAGATAATAATGAGCGTTAATCCTTTTACTTGTCAGCAGCCACAACTGATCAGCCTACAATGAGGAACTGACTTAACCTTTAAGAGCGGAAAGACGCCACTGACATGACATTTCCTTTGTGCAATGACAAAGCAATGTACACATGAGGTGGCTGACAGACAAAAGCATTTGCCAACCACCAAAGTCATACAAGGTCTGTGCATAATATAATCCCACAATGGAAGTTTCAAACACGAATGTGTATTTTCTTTGGAGGGAAAGATTCTCATTGGAAGGATCCCAGCGAAGGGATCAGATGAACTAATGAAGCCACTGAGATAGCGGCTGAAATGTCTTCCAAGACGAAGTCCAATTGAGCTCCAAGCGCCAAGCTTTTTTTGGGTGTATATTTTAACAGTTTTCAAATATTTCATGCACAAGTCAAAATCCCTGGTTGCATGTGTGGAATTGTGGAAATTAAATTAACGAAATATGCCATAGAAAATGGTCATGGACCATATATATTATTTAGACAGGGGTCCATATTCTATGCCATAGAATATTGATCTGAGTACTACAATATACATTAAATACAAGGGTGTACAGATTGTATGCCATAGGAAATGGTCCTAAATATTACCATAATACACATTTTATCTAATGTGGCACATTTTCTATGCCATAAAAAGATCTACCCAGGTACTATAACATACATTAAATACAAGGGGTACAGATTCTATGTCATAGGAAATGGATATAGATGATAATATACATTTTACGTCGGGGTCACAAACAATTTCAAATTAATACAATAAAATGTTTATAAATGTTTCTATTAGACATATTTGGAATGATCCACTTTCAAATTGTTGATGATGATGATGATGCAAAAATCCAGTGCAGAGTTCTTATGCACCTTATCACTATATTAACATTTGTTTTTAGGCACTTTTATTTAAAATCTTTTAAATATGTGTGCCTTAAGTGTTGCCATCTGAGCCATTTGCAACAAAATGTTGCTCATGTGTGGACCAGTGGTGTGTATTCTCTCTCAAAGAGCTATCTCTACTCCTCTGTTAATGTATTTCAGGAGGTGTTACAGCTCCAACACAGGCCGGGTATAAGTAATACAATATATACAGCAATTTCATGTGGGAGACATAGTTATTGTGCATGGAAAACGTATTATAAGTACATGTTTTTCATCTCCACTCAAGGTCATTTTCATATAATATTGGGATTCTTTAATTTTTCGTTTCGATTTGAGTGACACCATCTTCATAGGTTTTCAGTTTCATTATCTGCAAGTAATAACTGTAAATTACCACTATACATCCCCAAGCCGACAGACCGGAAGCTTTTTGTGAATCCACAGAACCATTGCCAGAAAAGGTCTTTAACACAAACATATCCACTGCTCCCTCTGCAGAGGAAGATACTTTCCACTGTTCACCTGTCACAGACTAAGCTCTGCAACTTTTTATTTCAATCCACAGGATTATCAGGCAACTGTGTGGCACCCGACAATCTCTTTCCTAAAACCTATTAATTATTTATTGTGCAGCCAATCAATGCGATGTGTTGGAGAACGCTGGCAGCTCTGCTCTCGAGGCTGGACCCCGGACACGAGGTCCACCAGCAGCAATCAATCAAATGCAACCCGGAACAATCCCAAACAAATCCAGAGCCACCCCCTCCGAGGTTGACTGCCTCGGGCAATAATAAGCTCAGGATTACACAGGATGTAAGAGTGCAAACTGGCAACTTGGATGAGCCAATTATTTCTCCCCTACTCACAACGACAATGAGCCTGCAGCTTCCAGGTATCCGAGAAATGTCGCGTGACAAGGGTCCCTTTAACAAGGACAAAGCAGTGGAGAAACCCACCCATACACATTCACACCTTTACACCAATGCACTCCCATTACTGAGGGCTCGCTATAATTTCACGAGGGGCGGGACACGATTGTTGCTCCACCCACTGTCCTAATGACACCGCTGAGTCTGACCGGTGGCTGGACCTGCTGCATCATCTATTTTTAGAGGGAGTCGGTGCTCACGGGGCATCTGTAGGGGATTGCAAAAATCAATAGAGAAGAGAAGCACAATGCAACCAATCTTTCATTGACCCTCAGACCTCCCTCTTCAGAGCTCCTGCTATCATGACGCTGAAAATCTGCGATGATGAGAGCCTGCAGAGGATTAATCTGCTGCTGCGGAAAATGAGAAGCCATCTATCTTTTCCCTCTGGAGCGATACTCTAAATCCCTCAGGGAGGCAGAATATCCCAGGGATCTCTATCCCCTTCGGCTCTTACAAACCTGTGGTCAGGTGGCGGGCAGGCTGCCAGGGTCCCTCTTCATGTACAGAGGCAGCAGCTTACCGCCTTCTGACTTATTCACTATGCAGCATGTTGGGAACTGCTCCAGCCTTCACTATTTATATTGGACTCAATAAAACACCGCATGAGCCGGACTGAAGCTCACAGATCTATGTGAATTTCAGGGAGGCAAGATCACATATATAGACAACAGTTAGCCAGCATAACAAACTCTAAATGCAGTGTTGTATCTGGTATTATTCAATAACAGCACGACTTCAGTCAGACAGACATTTCCCCGTCCTGGAGTTCCATATTTATTTAATAGTTTTTCTACACTGTATAATTTGTATTGCCCGAGCTCTCCTCAGACATTTGATACTCTCTCTGGCTATCTTAAATATGAAAAGAGCAACATAGAGTCACAGGAGGTATGACACAGAAGAACGTGTGCTCAGTTCATTCTACGATCTTCATTCTGCAAAGTATATAAATGTTATTCAGATATCCTGTTTTTTCTGACCTTGAGCCATATTTCCACAACAAAGATTTCAAGTGAATACGCAAAACTTTCATTGTGTTTTGGGCGACTGTTTACACGCCAACAGTGCTCAGGCTTTATCTCTGTGGAAACAATGGCAGTTTGAGAGGTAGTTTAATAGTCGAGAGTCACCGCAAAAATAATCTTTTTTAGTCGTCTCTCCATAGGACTGTCCATGTAATCGCCACAGTTTATTGTTCTCTGCATGCATACGTGTGTGGTTTTATTACAAAAGCAAACAGCTGCACCAACTAGTCGCCGAACATGAAAACTTCATGGTTTTCAGCATTTCTGTCGAGTTTGGAGAAACGCATATCGTTTTCAAAATTTAAACGATAAACCTTTCAGAAACGAAAAGAGTTATTTAGTTGTAAGGGCTGGACATTCAGGTACAATGATAACCTGGGGCTCACTAAGTGAACCCAGATGTTCACCTCAAATAGGTGGCAGTGTAAGACTGTGTGCGTAAAGCCATGTGGGCGAAGATTATAATAAAAGGTGTCTGAATAGTAACCTCACCAATAACAGCGGTTATAATGATTTCATGAACAATTAAGTTCCTAATTATTCTCACCATATCACATCTAGTTACAGCTGTGTCCTCTTGTGACTTGGTTTGGCCCTTGGTGTAAATCACCTGCAATCATCACTGCTTCATCTATCGGGTGAACTGAGCTCCTTTCAGGACTGAATTACAGCGCAAAGCCAGAGACCAAACATATTTCTCCGGCTAACCTGTGACTCATAGCCTTTAAAACATCAAAACAAATGTTCCACATTTCAGAGCTCTTATCTCTTTAAAACAGATTCCTCAGTGTGCATGTTGTGGTTCACAGAAAGAAAAAGAAGAAAAAAAAAAAGAATAGAACGGAAAACAAGGAAACCTGGAAGCGCGCTCAAGAACAGAATCAGACACGTGGTGCTCTTTGTGTGGGGAAAGGTCACAGGCAGCGGATAACAGAGGGATGGCCATGAGCGGACTGCTGGTATCACAGAGTGAGCAAATGTTTAGCCCAGCAGCATCTCAATAACTCATCTTACAATCTCCCTCCTCAAAGACACACGATTGTTGTTTACGTTATCGATGCACAATTTTCAAGTTTGTTGCGCTTCATATCACAATGAAGAATTTAAGATTTAAGTAGAAAGTGATGCCAGCTGACTTGAAGGGAAGGCAGGGTACACAATGTACAAAAAAAAAACCCAAAAAAACACTTGTTCCAGTGGAGCAGGTACTATGGAGTCAACATTTGAAATCAAATGCATATGTCACATGTATGCACAGGGAGAACCACGACACCTCCGTGCAGCCCGTGTTAAAAAACATCCTCTGCAATATCTTCAAGATAAACAGCGCGACTCTCTCCTGGTTCACCTCAGACTTCTCCGGCCGTGCACAATCTGTTCAGTGGAAAAACATCATTCCCACCGTTCCCCAGTCAGCAGTGGATTGCCACAGGGCTCTGTCCTGGGGCCCCTTCTCTTCATTATTTACTATCTCCTGCTCTGCAGAATTTTTAGAAACCATGGCCTCGACTTTCTTTCCTATGTGGATGACACATACCTCTTTCTCTCCATCTTCAAGAAAGAAAAACTTAGTTCAGTCAATTTTTTTTTCAAACTCGTTGGAAATATACTGAAATTCACCCTGTTGGTACCAAACCCACACTGTAAATCTGACAACTTTTCATAAAATATTGACAATTCTGCAATGCCCTGCTCAGGTCAGGATCCTGGCCGTCTCTATCCTTCACCTCCAACAGCAACATCATGCACGCTGCCTACTTCCATCACCTTTAACAGCACATCCATGTATTTTTACATCCTTGATTAATACAAATCTCTTTTTTGTGGTTCACCACAGTCGTCCCTCCATGAACTTCAACTGGTCCCAAACTCAGCTTCTCGCATCACCTCTAAAACTTTCTCCGCCTCGGGTCTTTAAACAGCTTCACTGCCTCTCGAGTCATTTTCACATCTACTTTTCATGATTGCCTCACACCGCCAAAGCTGTCCATGATCTTGCTCCGTCCTTTATGCATCACTGCACTTCTGGAAACAAAGAGGCCTTTCCACACCCCTGTCAGCTGACGACCTCTCCATCTGTCCAACGTGGGACTGTTAACCTATCTCTGGAACAAACTATCTCAGGACATCAGGACTGTAACTTCTCTACTCACTTTGAAATCACGTCTTAAAACGCGCCTATTCATTTCGGCCTTCGCATCTTGACAAGTGTTTAATTAAACCTGATTCTATTGGATTTAGTCTCATGTGTGTATCCTGTTTTATGTCTTCTGTCTGCAGGCTTCATTTCTGAGCAGTTTAATGAAAGGTGACCTGGAGATCCTTGAAGGGTACCCATGAATAAAATCTTGATAAATTTGACATGAACATCTTGAGACCGCCGTGAAACAGTCTGGTTTTACCTTATTGATGATGTGATGTTGCAATAATAATCAACCACAAGTCATCTTCACTCATGACACTAATAGACTCAGTTCAATGAAGTCGAGTCAATTTATGAATCTTTTTCTCTCAAATGTTGCATAACATAGCAGAAGAGTTACAATTACACAATTTTACATTTTCAAGAGTGAGAGCAACCGACTTTTGGTTAATTTCTCCATTATAGAGGTTATTTTCATATGCCAACAGCACTTTTAGAAGCTAATGTTCAACAGCCAATGTTCAGCCCTCTTCTTTCTCTTCCTCTGGCATGAAATCTGGTTTATTCTTCAGAAACAAGAGTTTCAGCCCTCTGATCCGCAAGCCTCCTTCTCCTTTCGCCGGCGATGTTCGCGGCGGCATTGAGGAGTCTGTCATCCTCCACCCTGGAGTAAGCTACAAAGAGAAATTTTGATGCAGGAGCCCGAAGAGGCGAAGTGGGTCGATTCTTCAGAACTGGAAAGGATTTGAGAAATGGTTTGCTCACAAAAATAGGCTTCTTTCACCAAAGCAGAGCTCCGGTGGTGTCAGGCTGGCCTGGGTCAGGTAGTGCTTCGCACTCCTCCAGGCTCCAAAAAACAGAAGGAGAAAAAAAAAAAAAAAAGACTACCATTTCTGCTCTTTCACGGTATTCCATCATCCGCACTGAGATATTTATACAAGGCGTCTGCAAGGACACCTGAGCAGAAATGGTGAAAGATGTCATATAGGGGAGCTGAGGAGGAGAGTACCGTCAACACGGATCTTAGCAGAGGTTTAAGCTCCTTCTCCTCAGTGAAATCACAAGGCTTGTCGCTGCAGCCACGAGAGCCCATTCCTCCTCCAGCAACGCTGTCACCGCTAAGTAGTAGCAGACAATCTGCCAGAGCCGCCTCCGCCGCTGATGCACTCATCGTTTATAGAAGCAGAGGAAGGAGGAACTGCATTTTTATGTATGTGTATTTTGATTTTTATGTTGTGACAGCACACAGGGCGATGAAGAAATATCTCGCCGTCACAGAATAAATTGCAAGATAGACATGCAAGATAAAAAGTGGATTCAAAGAGTTATTACAATTGGTCCTGAGACGGAGGAATGAAGGTCTCCGCCAATGTTTTTTAAGTCAATCCAGCAGCTGAGGAGCGTCGTCGTTGCAGAACACAAATGGGAGTCAAGGAGTGGGTGACAAAGCTCTAAATTTAAACAACAATCCTTCACATTGTTTGTTTTCTTCTTGGAATCAACAGAAATCTGGACGAGGACTGCAGACTGCTTTTTACTGTGGATCTGAATTACCGGTACATCTTTTAAGTGTATGCTGTCAACAAAGAGTCGAGTATTGTGGTTAAATAAAATTCCAACAATTCAATAAAAATATATATATATAAAAAGTAAAAATCAGATCAAATATAAATGGAAAACCTTCACACTCGAAAAGTCTGCTGAAATTGAAGTGTATTTGACTCAGAGGCCTTGGAAGAAAAACCTGGTTTCTGTTAGCAAACTCGATGGTATTCCAAAAAGCTGATTTTAACTTGCTGCTATAAATTACTGCTTCTTTCACGAAAGTATTACCATTATTTTTATAATATTGGAATCTACACTGGCATCGATTAGAGCAGAGGGGTTTTAGTTTTGGGGCCACACACAGTCCAGTTTCATCTTGAGCGGGCCAGACCGGTAAAATAGTGCCATAAGTCGTGGTACAGAGTATGTGGAATGAAAAATGTCTATATATTCATTGTATTGTGTCCACTATTCTTAAGAAATTAGAGAAATTAGGTTGAGAGCCAGTATTGACAAACATCACACTTGTAATACAATATTTAACAATTCACTGTGAGCGAGGTCACGTGACTGAGCCAAACCCAAAACGTGGAGAATCGGTGATAATCACCACCAAAATCCAAAACAGTACAACAGCAGTCTGCAGCGTCGGAAAGAACCAAGTGTGTCATCAATGTTATCAACAGGGACAACTTCAGCTATGTGGACATGGAAATAATCTTTTCTTTTTTTTTTATATATATATACCCTAAAATTTCACATGTACAACATTATGCCAACAAACACCTGGTCTTGAGAGACAAAATATCCACCCATGCATCACTGGAACGAGATGTAAACAAAAAGAAAATACCATCTGTTAACCATATCTCATTACTACTATATGTATCACATATCTGTTATATGTGGGTTGGGTGGCAAACTACTGAATACTCTGTGAGCGTAGGCTTTCACTTGAGATTGCAGCGATGTGCACATGCTATTTATACCCATGTATGTCCATCTAACCATCTTCTGTATCACTTTATAAAGCTCAGGGTGGCATTGATTTGGTGCAGATCACAGTCGAGGACGGGTGAAAGCAAGACGCACCCTGGATATGTCAGTGGTCCATCACAGGACAAACAAGAGAGAAAACCACAGTAAACTTTCATTGAGTTTCCGATGCTTATTTCCAACAATTGCATTGCGAGTGTCTGAAAACATAAACAGCTTGCAGAGTACACTTCTTCTGAACGCTGTGTAAAACAGTGAGGACACGTTTTCAGGAACACTGCATAATGAGAGAACAGATTGACCTCTGGAGATTCCAGAAGGTTTGTGCTGCTCATTCTTGTTTAATTTAACAGCACTTCAACAACGTCAAAATTTACTTCAATATCATCTGTGTAAAGGGAGACATTTCTTAGAGAGACAGCTAAAAGGAGCTTGAATATTTATATTGTACTTTTCCTCAGGCCCCGTTTACGCGACAATGTTTTTCAAGTTACCACAGAAAACCTTTGTTGTGTCTTGGGTGTCCGTTTACACGATCACAGCCAATGGAAATGCACAATTTTAAGAACAGCTCTGAAAGTGGGACTTGTTGCAACTTGGAGACTCACTTTCCGTGGCAAAGGAGGAAAATGAAACCATCTGATAATACTCACCTGGACAATAACAACAATGTGTCATGACTCCCAGCCCATATTCTCCCTGGACTCAGTAGTTTAAGAGACACCAGTCACTTGGATAACAATCCAATGAATATCGGTTTACTCCAATTGTTAATTTTTATAGTGTATTATTCTCTGTGAGCATGCATGTGAGGTTTCATTACAAAAACATCACCCACTGGTGGCCCAACATACTGAAGACATCCTTTTCAGCGTTTCTGCCCATTCCCTGTAAACGGACATAGTTTTCAAAACGTTGTAAACGGGAAACTGAAATGAAATGAAAACAAAAACGATAAATTTTCACTTGAAAAATTTAAACTGCGATCAGTATATAAACATTTTATGAAACAGAAAGGTTTACTGCATGAGCAAGAACTTGGCAAGATCAGATGCCCTCAACTGCATGTTTTTGGGCAAAACCCGACTACCTAATAGGTTGCAGGTTCAATCTCCTATCTGTCTATATGTCAAAGTGTCCTTGAGCAAATCATTGGACCCCAAACTGCTCCCAATGGTTGGACTGCATCTATGCAAATGAGTGAAAATGACTAACATTGCAAAGCCCTCTGGGGGCTGTTAACCAGTGCAGAAGGGCAATATAACCATTAACCATGCACATTGAGATACAACCTCGGCTGTGAGTGCCCCAATTCCTGGACTCCAACCGGAAATAATCTCATTGTAAGGCAAGAGCGCTAACCGCTACTCCACTGTGCAAGCCCTACCTACGCTTTGTTCAAGCTTGAATTGAGTCCCATCGACATGTTGAAGTAAAAACGGAACTGACACTCAGTTGGGGAACAGGTGGTGAACGCAGACCTTCTGCCGTCCCCGTCACACCCACAAAATCAGGCCACTGTGACAAGCGGCCACAGAGGAAAGCCTGGCGACGGGGTTTGTGGAGGAGTTCTGGACAGCACACAGGCGAGCCTCTCCAGAGGACGGACACAAACTCAACCAGCCATCAATTATTTCGGTCAGCTCATCAGCCATATGGAACTAACAGCAGAGCTCTGGGGACACGAAGCAACATCTGGAGTCAGAGACAGAAATGATATGTAAAGAGCTTCAGGAGTGTTTTCTGTGGCTGACAAGCTGCTCAGCTCTCTTTATATGGTCTGTGTATGAGTAGTGCTATACACAGTGTGGTAAAAATCAACGCCAAACATCAAGCGGTGCAACTCAAACCAAGAAGACCGGTGGTTCTGAGCCCTAATATGAACCGAGTCAGGATATCATTTGAAATCTCTTGGGCACGTCCTCAGAAGAAGATCCCGAATCATTCAACAAAACTTGATCTCATTTGTCCCCTGTTATCGTCCTCCAGCTTGGACATGCTCTCCCAATAAAGGCGTTCTGATAAAGGAAATTAACCGGTGCGGGTTCCCCGTGGCGTCCCTGGCGACGGCGTCTCTCATAGGCAGTCTAATGAGAACAAGGGAGAGTGCAAGTGGGCTAGAGTGCACGCTGGCATGTGGATGAGGTTAACAGAGAGATCTGAGAGCCCCCCTGGACTCCTTGCTGGTGCCGCTTTGAATAATGAAGGCTAATATGCAGATGTGGCTGAGCGCCGGGCACAGAACGAACTAATGAGGACCTGTAATGCATTCGCGGCGCTCGTCTCAACAAACACCGGAAAACACTTTCAACTGACACCTGAAGTTTCACAATGATGTTTTCCTTTCCACTGCAGCTGGCATTTAAAACTGTGGGCGTGTGGCAAAGGATGCAAAAAAGAACAAGAGCAAAAGGTGGCATTCAGTCACAGCAGGACGCACATTTCCCAGTGCCTCTGCTTTTTATTCATACCGAAGGCGCTGACGTCACTCTGGACTTCAGAATTAAACTCGCAGAGCCGCTACATGAAGAGCCAGAGGATCTCTAACCAGGCAAAGTGAACACGTAACAACACTCTGCTGCCTGTACCAATTAATGGATCCAAACCCAGAAACCACATCTCGTACTTTGCCTCACACGTTGCAGGAGGTTTGTGACACCTCCTTGTCAAGACACAAAAGAAAAATAACCAGCAATCGTTTTGAAAGCTGAACCGTGGGGCCCATAAAACAATGCAGCGTCTGTAGATATGAGACTCTGACACTTTTTATTGGCCCATATGACAATAAACTGAATCTTATAATCTAGACTGGTGGAGACGTGTCAACAACAAACACTTTGTTAGATTCCACTGGCACACTCAGGAGGAATTAATCAGGAAGATGATTTGTTCTGACTGAAGCAAAACAAGGTTTGTTTGTTTTTTTTTCCCTCCACGCATGTGTCAGTATTTGTAGTGACGGGGGAAGCTCTTGTCACTTGTTTGTTGCAGGAAGGGAAGTCCGACTGATTCCAAGAATAACCCCAATGTTTCACCCACGACCAGGATGATATAAACCAAGATATTTATTTTTCCCACGTAGCAACATTTATGACAGGGGTACTGAATCTTATTTTGAAAACATCCATTTACACAGAAATGGTGAAAACAATACGCTATAAATACTACAATGGGAGTACGTGGACATTCGTATGGACATATGATGAAGTTGGATCACTATTCCAGGTGACTCAAGTATAAAACCACCAAGTCCTAGGAGAATATAGACTGGGAGTCATAACAAGGGGAGCACAGAAGAAGAACATACACCCAAAATGCTATAAAAGCTGTGAAAATGGGCCCTGAATCTTAATCCTCACAAGTTTAAAACATCGGGGAAACACAAGCAGGATTCGCGTGTTTCACCACTTCTCGGAAACTCCAGAAGTTACTCTCATCGTTAAAACTTTGACAGCATCATATATCAAACCGAGGCCGCTCCGTTTTCAGAGGATGTTCTTCAGCAGACTCGCCGGCTTCTTTCAGAGCTCCAATGATCAGTTTAAAATGATTTAAAAGAAAATTGAAACCCGTATTTTGAAGCCGGCCGAACAATAGCGCAGCTATTTTTTGCATCGTATTCTCATTCCAAAGATTGCATAACTAAAAACTGTTATTTCCACTGACAAGATTCTTTTTCCCCAATTCTGGTTATGCGACAGGTGGCATTTTCTGAAAAAAAGATGACTAACAAAGAGTAGAAATAACAGAAACTGACCACAAAGATCAGGGGATTAAACCCCTTTAGGGATTGGTTGTATTTTACACGCTGAGGAACAGGAAGTGACTGCGTGAGTCTGCCTTTAATAGGATGCTGGGCAGATTTGTTCCTTTGAATGAGGACTAAATCAGGGATACGCGCTGAAAACCAAGAGCCAGATTTGTGGTGGATTAGTGGCCTGCTGACAAGTGACCAGAGATGCATCGACAGGAATATGACAACAATACAAAAAAAACAACAACAAAAAAAACCAAAGAGTATCCCTCATTTCTGAGGCTCACAATTTTTTTCCAACCCATTTGAAAGGAGAGCTCTACTGTTACACCGGTAACTCGATCCAAACTGCAACACTGGAGCGATTCCACGGCAGCCCGGTAAACACGGCGCTGAAAGCTTCCAGGAACAGGAGGAGGCGGCGAAGGCAGTGCGAAGAGCACCAACAGAAACACTCGGCAGGAACAGCTGCTGCTCTTTTTCTCCCAGCTGTAACACCAAAGCCTGGGAGACGTCAAATTAAGCACCTTCTCTGTGGACACAACAGACCTGAGCAGTCGCCACACTCCATACAAAACAAAACAACAAAAATGCACATAATCAGAATGTCCTACATCTTCTTGGAAGACAGTCAGTATCTACACTGTTCTACTGAAAACTGCTTTCTACCACCACCTCTCAGGAGGGTTCGTCTCTTCAACTGAGCGAATCAGTTCTTCAGCCTCAGTCCAATATCAGAAAATCTAATCAATTCAGAGTACTGCTAATTTCAGACAAATTCAGGTGCTATTATCTTGGCCCTGTTTACACAACAAGGTTTCATTTGTTTCAGACAAGTTTCACGTTGACACAGCAACATTTTGAAAAGGAAGTTTGTTTCCACGAAATGGCAGAAACCCTAAAAAAAAAATCTAGTTTTCATGTAGGGCCAGTAGTGGGTGCAGTTTGTTTTTGTCATGGAGCCAAAAATGCATGCATGCAGAGAACAATGTTGGATTGCTATTACGGGAAATTCAACTACATAAAACTACAAAGTCCCAGGAGAATGTGGACATGGAGTCATGACACGCTGGAGTCCACCATTGTCGTTATTGTCATCTACTCGCACATGTGCAGAAGAACCGCTTACTACAGCTGTGGTGCACATGTGTAGCAGCAGCTTTTCCACAGATTGCATTTCCAGTTTCTTTTTCGTAAGCGGACACACAATAACCCAATAAAGTTTTCTGTTATCGCTTGAAAGCGGCATGTGCCATTCAATTTCAATGCTTTCAATGAGTGAGACTTGGGAGATTAGCTTTACACGAGGGGGTTTGAATTGAGATTCAGAAAAACCAAACGAGTTTTTAAACCAAAATCCTCTAAAATGAGCTTTTCCCATTTGGTTCCAAACCATTACCAGTTGTAGCCTGACGATGATGCCTGTCGGGACATGATGTAAAAGATCACAACCGATCGACATAATAACCAAAAATAAGAAAAGCCTGCACCAATTAGCACGGGGTAAAGGGCTCCGTCGTTCAGACCGGAGCTGCACCACCAGGGTCGAAGCTCCTCAGGCCTCCATGCAAAACTGTTGGGGACATTTATTAAAGACGCTGAAGCACTAATAAGGTTATACACATGAGGAAACCAATGTTTCCCTCGCCTCCCTCGGTCTTGAGCGAGTGATTTCCCGGAGGGGCTGAAGGAGCTGCGAGCTGTTGACATGTCCTCTTTTTTAGTAGCTGAGCCGAAGCTCCATTGTGGCTTCTAAAGCCCGTGTTAAGATGAGGGCTAAAGCTGTCAGCACATTCAGCAAAGAAAGAAAAAAAAAAAAAAAAAAGTGAGAAAAGCAAATGGACGTCAGACTTGAAAGAGCAAGTTAAAATGACTTTGCGTTTTCTAACCAAAATACCCTGAAAACTGACAAGAGGAAAATCCGTACTAAACGAGCGGCCAGTGACACCGAGCCGGAGGGAGCAATTTGTTGTCGATTTATTTTTTTTTGTTTTCCACGCAAACAATTCTGCAGCAGGACTCATCACAACATGCACAAACAAACAGGATCTGATCCAACTCATCCGCTCGCTGCTGGTTTGTTTAAATTGGACAAACGTTTAATCTTCATACAAGCTCCCACATGTTCCGTCTTGCAGGTCCCATTTCTCATCTCCTAATGCTCCTATAGCTGCAAACAGAACATTAAATGAGACCACAAGAGGGAAGTTGAACTGCTCAGCAGCAACGCTCACAGACACATCAGCACTTTTGCTCCACGGCCGCCGGCCGAGTCAGCTGAACTCATCTCAGATATTGGCCAGTGGGGGATTTAAGCTCACTATATAAAATCAGCCGTGGCCCCTCTCCGTCAGCTCTTCAGTCCGAAGGCGAGTGCAGGAGTTGAGACAGCGCTGTAATTTGTCGCTGGTGCACCCTCCTCGATTGTTTCTCAATCTTTCACTCAGAAGTCACACTTCGTCTTCCAGATGGCTTGAAAAAGGGAAATCTTTCAACGGGTGACACCGGGTGGCTCCAGGAGAGTGAAAGCCACGTCCAGACACTTTTTTTTTGTTGTTGTTGTCATTGCTTTTATACAGAAGCTCTCCGAGCCGTCCTCAGCGGAGTGAGATCACGTCTCAAAATAGGCCTTATCAAGTGCACTCAGTCATCCAGTCCACGCAGACAGGTCAGCGGGGGTCCCTAAACACGCTCATTATCGCTGACACACAACGCTTTCGTCAAATCTTTTAATCATTCTGTCAATAATTTAACGGAAAACACCAGAAAAAAAAAGATTTCTCTATAAATTCATTGCGAAGTGCCAAATCGATCAGATTAGCAGCAAACATCTGTGTAAAAGGACAAACATTTGCATTTTTCATTATTAGTTTAATGGTTTCATTGTCTGGGTTTACCAAGTTACTAATTACATTACGACTTTCCACACAAAGCCCCCGACTGCACATTTCTGCTCTCACAACTGTTGATGCTTCATTTTTTCCATGTTAAAAACTATTGGACCAACATTAAATATACTCAATATTTGCTAAATATAAATGAAGTGTTTAAATCAACAGAGAGAAAGAGAATGTTAGAGGCTTCTTTCACCCAGAAAAGACAGTTGGTTAGTACTAAATGTTATCTATATGGATGGGTTTTCTCAAGGTGGTCCACTTCACTCACACAGTCCGAAAACATGCAACAGAGGTAACTCCGCGTTTCCAAAGTGTGTGAATGTGATGGGTGGATGACCCTGAGTTTGATGAAGCAGTAAAGAAGATGGATGGAGGTTCATAATTATGGTCAGGCATTTTACACAGAGTTTATCGATCACAAAGAAGTGCAGGTAATTGACTTATGTTAGAAACTCTAAAATCCATATTTGCATTACCATACCTATACCAGCAACAACCGGCAGTCTCCACCCACCTTTATTTGGAAGATGCAAGGAAGGTCAACTAACCACACCAACACTTTTTGTTACGGCCATCGTCATGATCAAAGTTTTCCAAACGTTTACCTTTCTGGTATTCTGAGTATCATGATGAAGCTCTGCAGAAAGCCTGATAACGAGACAATCATTACCATCAGGTGTGTTGAAGTGAGGCCATGCAGGAATGTGGCCCAGGAGTGCCCATCCCTGGTCCCAGTAGATTCATCAGTCTCGTCTTACCTTAAGCCCGTACCCACTTTAGTACCTCCTCATTTCTCTGTTTCTGCTGCGAATTAACTGGAATCAACTGCGACTGACCTTCAAACTTTCTACATTTATTTCTACAAGTACAATGAAGGATCACTGCACTCACCTCGAGCTTTTATCGACTACTACTTTTGTTTCTTTTAAGATTATGCGACACTGTATTATTGCATGCATTTATTTATTTATTTGTGCTTCCTGCTTCTTGGCCAGCAAGTCATTGCAAATGAGAACTGCCTCTCAACTGACCTGCCTAGAGAAATTAATTAATTAATTAAAGACAAGCCATAAACGCCTGAGTTTGAGACGCATTAAATTACAGCCTTAAGAGAGTAAAATGAAGCAGCATCATTTCATGTCAGAAATAATCCTGGGTTGGTCTTTTTTTACCCCCCCCCCCCCCCCCCCCCCCATTTAAATTTTCCACCTGTCAATAAACACGCCCGGGGCGAGCACGTGCGCCCATATCCATCTGCATTGCACAAGCGCTCGCGCAGCTTTACTTCCCCATATTTGTGCAACGCGAGACGCATCCTGAGCGTGAAACGACGCGAGCCCAAAAGTTTCACTCACCCTGGACGGAGGAGCGCGTCTGTGCGCCTGGACGCGTCTCCCGGAGGATCCGGATGGAGGGATGGATGGATGGATGGATGGAGGGAGGGAGGGAGGGAGGGAGGGAGGGTGGGTGGGTGGGAGGGATGGAGGGAGGGATGTCCCGCCCGGTGCCTCCACCAGACAGACCGGCAGCCGAGTGAGAGACAGGACGGCTCTGCTGTTTAGGTGTGTGTCGGGATCAGCCGCTGACCTGAGATGCGTCCATGTTTCACACCCTCTCTTCCGGAAAACACGGTCACACCATCCCGCACTCCCTCTATGTCTCTCTCTCTCTCACACTCTCTCTCTCTCTGCTCACCGTGGACACCCAGCGGCGGCTCTCTCTCTCTCACACACACACACACACACACACACACACACACACACTCTCTCTCTCTCTCTCTCGCTCTCTCTCTCTCTCTCTCTCTCACACACACACACCGCAGCAAGCAGTGTCCAGTCCACTAAACACTTTGACACACTGCTGCTTTGTCGCGCGCCGCCCCCCCCCCCCCCCCCCAACTTTTATTATTCGACAAAGGATGGATCCACGGGTCCTAAGATCCGCCCTGTTCCTGCACCGAGCCACGATCCACCGTGAACCGGGGAGCCGCCACAACCCCGACCGCCTTATATAATCCGATGAGCTGGCACTGAGATTAGAGGTTTTATAACCGCGGACGGGTTTGCGTGGAGCTGCAACATGAAACACTGGAGGGAGGTTGGGTTTTTTTTTGTTTTGTTTGTTTGTGTTGTTTTTTTTGGTGCAAGCAGCAGCGCCCCTGCTGGCCACAATCATAACACACAGCTGTAATGGCAACATTCCTGTGAAGGTGTGGTTGATTAGTGAGGATAAGCACAGATATTCCTCCAACTGTGTGATTATTGACCCTCCACAACCTGTTGACTTGCTTCGACACATCTTAAATCTTCATGTGTGTCCAACGCAAAGCCAATCCGGCCACCGATTGGGCTTCACGAAGAAAGTTGTAAAAATGACAAAGAAAACCAATTTCTTTTGGGGCGTTTCTTAAGAGTAGCGACACAATAAAAGGCTCAAGTCAATTCAAGTTTTTTATTTATCTTTTTCTTTCTTTCTTTTTGGGAGGTTGGGGTTAGAAAAAAAAAACTACAAAAAAATTATTTGTTTATCACACGCAATAGTAGTGAAATGCTTTGAGTACACATTTCTCACCGAAACAACAATTTTTATAGGACAGAAGAATGAAGATTTAGAACACAAATAAAGAAAATAGCACACTATATTGCAATATTGATAATAATGAAGGGAATTAAGGCACACAAAAGATAAATAGATAAATATAGGTTGACCAGTGTCAATCGTGCAAGTACACAATATACACAGGGAAAATTGTCGGGTCTATTTTTCTGGGTTCGGCAGGCGGACAGCCTGAAGGAAGAAGCTCCTCCGGAGAAATCGGTGCCGCTGCCATGAACTATAGCTTCCTCGCTGCTCTCAAACTACCATCAAAGCCATGCTGTCAGGGTGTGTTTGTAAAAGCTCCCATAATGCAACAGCGATAAGAGAAGGGTTTTTTTTTTTTTTTTTTAGACATTTCACTGTATTTTGAATCCCAAACCAGGATTGGACCATAAAGTCATCTTCTGGTCTCAAATGTTCCTGGGTTTTTTTTTCCCCTTGTCTTTGTCGTCTTCAATCTATCCATCCATCCATCTTCTGCACAGCCTGCTTGAATCGATCCCGGCTTATCAGCTGCAGAGGCGGGGTCCAGCCGGGACAGGTCAGCAGTCCATCAACAGGGCAAACACAGAGAGACAGACACTCACACACACTCGCAATCACACGTCGATGCAATTTAGAGTCAATAATGAATCTCAAATGCACGTTGCACGAACAAACTCTTAAAGGGCACCGAGCCTGGACCACGCAGAGCTACACCACTGCACCACCATGCCACTGACTTGTAATGTCTTTTTTGACAAGACACCTGTTGTCAAAAATGTCACACTTATTCACGTTTAACTTTGTTGTCCAGCTGAGAAATAATCACAAGTGAATGTTAGTATGAGAGATTGTTTGCACAGAGGTTTGACCTGTCAGGCCGTATGTCTTGGGAGCTACGGGTCAGTTGAAGTGGATTCAAAACTCAGACGAACAGAAACAAGCTAACATAAAATGCTGCGGAGTTGACAACTTTTGAATCAATTATATTAGAATTAAAATGGATTAGAAAGAAAACAGCAACAGCATGTTACACCGGGTAAGTTATTTACATAGTAAATACAAATAGAGGAAATAACTGAACCACAAATACGCAAGACAGGAAAAGACACGAGGAGCTGATTACAAAACAAAAATGCACAACTCCAAATATGGATTTCAACATTTTTCTGTGCAGATAAATACTCCTTTCAATTACAGTGTGTGGAGCATGTATGGATATTAATGTAACTGCACAATAAAGCATGTTTACACATGAAGGGATATGCATTTCATAGATCTACTCCTATACTGCTCGAGTGGTTTGTGTGTTTTAGATACTTTACAACTCACTCGCATGCAGTTTAAGTGAACTCTGTAATTGATATGCAGGCATGCACTGATCAGGTCTCTGTCTCCTTCTGCTATAATGCCTTTATGAACTGAAAACAAAAAAAACATACATCCTTCATCTATACCTACTTTATCCTAATTAGACTTTAGGTTCCTGCAGCATATCACATTTTTTTTTTTTATTAATTCCTTGTCCTTTCTTTCAGTCACTTGTTGGCCAGCGATCAGCAGTCACAGACGTCTATTCTCACGTGAAGAGGGAGTATGACTCTAGAAATTAGATGGCTCTAATCTGAGTCCCCGAGGAAATATTGGATCAGCTGCACATCAGAGCTTGATCGCATCTGGATGGAAAACTCCTCTTTGGCTCTGCCATCAGCGCGGCGCCCGTATAGATGTATTGATGGTGGTGTTATCTGTGATCAATGGGCTCAAGCAGGTGGTGGAGGCGGTACTGCAGTGACCTTAAAGTCCAATGATTAATGCACCTCCGGGGAGAAAATATTAAACTTCTTTGCTGGCTCACCGATTTATTCCAACTCATTTGTCCGACTGTCAATACTGATCCTGCCTCCCTCCTCTGATGCATGTTTCTTTGTTGAAGATGAAGGGAGGCGAGGCTGTTAAACACATTTTATTTCTCTCTGGCTGAACTTTTACTGTGTATTTGCTCATGCTGTTCCCAGATCACAAGCTTGCTCTTCTGTTTATCAATGAATAGACGCATCCAAAAGGTGAGAAATCTCCCAAAAAGTAATAGAGAGTTAAAGCTTTTGTATAATGTGAGATTCTAAAGTTGTAGCTCATAATTGTGAGGCGCCACATGGCCCATAACCAAGTGGCTATAATGTTATTGATCATTTGTGTACAGCGGAGCTAACCCATTAAAACCAGGTGATGCTGCTTCCTGGTGCTGGACTGAAAAACACCAAGAGGGATTGAGTTTCTCTCCGATTTGCATTTTAGCGTGAGTCCAAAAGAAGAACAAGTTTGTTGGCAGTTATGGTGACACCCAAAACGTCCCCCATATTGCACAATGCACTAAAAAGACGTTGTTAGTGGTATTTTTTAAGAATTCACTTTTGCTCACACCAAGAAACAAAGGACAGTTGGTTTAATTAGAATACTATATAATTTAGACATAAATAAATATATGATTTCTATACATATGCATTTTACTTGTTTAAACAAACAAACAAATCGATTCTTTTAGACAATATCTGACTGCAGTCAAATATTTCAAGCTCCAAGTGCATTTTTCCTTTACATTATATTTGTGGGATGAAATGCAGCTTTCAAAGTAAATGTGCATCTAAAGTTGAAGACAGCAGCCTGCAATGTGTGCTTAATATGTGTGGAACACGTTGGAAAAACACGTTCTTGCACTTTAATTCCAACATAAAAGATCATTTCTCTCGCTTACAGAATGGAAAAGTAAAATTTGACCTCTATAGAAGTCTGATAATGTTTGTATTTATGTATTTGTTACGCACACAAATCTGGTTGTAGTCATTAGAAGTAACTGCCGTTTGCAACGTTAATATGTAATGAAATTTGGTGGAATGTGCAAAAGTCACACATCACATAAAACATTTAGATTTGACACAGGAATTTACACAAACTGCAGAAATGGCCGATCTCACTTTTTATTACAGTACAGTAATGTGGTAAACTAGCTGCTAAACTATTTTGAGTTCGGAGAAAACTTCTAACTCGATTTGTTTGCCTTGTTGTTGTTTATCAGGTGTAAAATCTGTCTCTTCCAGATGAGCTGTATTATCTATTTACTGCATTCACTGAACAGCACATGGGGGGATTTAAGACCACTCAACATGTGCGAATGTGAGTTTTGGCAGGACTCTGTGGCGTTTTCATCCCTCGAAGCCATCAGGACTATAAACTCCCCCAGGATCCTTCTCCTCCCCGCGGAGACAAAACCTACCAGCGTGTACATGCTCGCTAATGTGAGGAGGAAGTCTGCTTGTTTATCTCAAAAACACACTATTCTCTCTTTTTCTGCTTTTTGTTGTTTACAGTTTTCTCTATTCGATTGTTGATTTTTTTGTTTTTTCATGACTATGAAATGTTGGTCTCATATTGATTCTTTGTTTATTTGCAGGCTTGTTGGAACAAACATTTATACTCCCCATTATTCATTCAGTTACAATTGTTCAAATTTCACAACATGGTAGATTGCAGCGTTCTGTAAAGTGATCTATTTATGGAGCAATCTAGACAAGGAATCAAAAGAATTCAAATCCCATGCAAGATTTAAAAGTGTAATTGAGAGAAGAGTATCACAGTGTTGTCATGAGAGAAAACGGATATGAGTGAGAGTGGCTGTGATTTTGTAGTAGTTCTGTTTGTTTTTTAATGTTTATTTTAAACTAAATGTTTCACTAATTGTTATCATCACATGAGAGGTAACTCTTATTGACATGAGACACTGAGCAGCCAAAATAAGGAGACGGTGTACACGTGTATTTTCTTTTTTTTTAGCAATACAATCAAATTAATCACTTGAAAGTTTAGTACAATTACACAGCTCTGTTCCACCTTCATTATAAGGATAATGGGGAATCATCTCAGGCTTCCATATGAGTGATCAGGAGTTAAAACTCAAGTTTTAGAGTATAAGCTCCGTCCTCAGTCGAATCTTTGAACAGCCAGCGGAGAAACAACAAGCTGTGCACCTTTTGGAGAGAAGTGAGACTTTTTAATGATTTATTAGCTGGCCGGGGGACCTGAGTCAAGATGCCATGCTGCATTTAAAGTGCCGGTTTGATGCGAGGACAAATATGAACAGGGAGCTCACACACTTCCATCGAACTGCAAAAGTCTACGAACACACGTGAAATAACTGCACAAGGCGTCACCGTTTCCGCCGTCCTCTGCGGAGTACACTGACCTGAAGTCCAATATTCCTGTTAATTCTCTGCCTGTCCTCGGACTGTGTGTTTTGATGCATCGCCGGTTGCGTCCAGACAGCAGTGATGGATCACCCGAAGGAGACGCGGACAACACACAATAGACTGCGGCCTAACAAAGTGCACACAGCACTTTGATGATTCAAACACCAACACCCCACATGAAGACGGATTACATGTCAGACTGTTATTGCATGGAGGTCACGGCAAAATATATCCTCCCATCCTTCTGACAATACCGTCCCTGGTGACTATGTTAACTATCTATTAATTGAACACATGCAATGCCATATAAATCACTATAATATCCATCTCTATCAGTATGACCTTACACAGTCTGATTTGTTCGGAGAGTTGCTGCTTATTATTAACACACTGTTCGACTGATAAAACGCCTTTGTTCATGTACAAAACAACAAAAAGTGCAACGCACTGCAAATATTAATGATCAAAGCACTCATATTGGCAAAGATCTGACAAAAATAGACTCATGTAGTGCAGAAAAGCCTTTCATTAAGTCACACAAAAAATGAACCCCAAACAAAAAGAAAACACTATAAGAGGAACGTTCATTTTACAGGAATGTCTCATTCGCTTGCTTCTAAACTGACAATTGGTTGCCATATTATGACATTTAACAGTCTTTTAGCCACCTATCTTGATCATCTTCAGTTTGACAAAAGGAATAATTCTCAGTTCATTTCGAGTCACCGGGAAACACCTTTCCAGGAAACAGACCGTAATGCGTCACCCTTCGCAAAAACTGTGAGGCGTGCGTATTCCAGCTAACATGTAGGGAAGGACAAATAACCCACTGAACAGGTTGGCAGTCCGTCATAGGGCGCGCGCGCACACGCGCACACACACACACACACACACACACACACACACACACACACACACACACACACACACACACACACACACACACACACACACACACACACACACACACACACACACACACACACACACACACACACACACACACACACACACACACACACAAACCTCAGTGCAGTTTAGAGACAATTACTCTAATGAGCATGTATTTGTGTTGTGGGAGGCAGCTGCTATTCTATTATTATTGAGGTGGTCGTGCTAACCCAGAATACACCGTAACTCCGCAACAATCAAGTAACTGACATGTCATGTCATGACAGGCCAATGGATGACTGGATGTTCAACGAATTGAGAGATGGATGAGTAAAATGGATTCATGGCTACTATATTTATAGATGATCTATGGCTGGATTGGTGAAGGGATGGATGGATGGGCTGTGGCTGCCTTGTAGTCTACAGATGAATGGATGGATGGGTCACAGTGAGTTTTTCTGATTGACTGATCATGCTTTAACAGCTCTGTCTGAGTCATCTAGTGTCTTTGAGATTTGTGCATAAGAACTCTAAGAAACAGAAAAGTCTAAACAAGCCCTGAAACGTGGCGTTTAAAAAAAAATAAAATAATAATAATAATTGCTTCATATTAAAATTCAGTACTTGAATTGGAGTTGGTTATATCTAAGTACCGCCCACAATACCATCCTCCTTGTGACCTGGTAGACTTGCACGCCGGTCTCTGAGATCTCCTCTCCCTCCCCGTCACAACAGTGTTGAAAGTTCAGAGCAACTTCATTTGGTTTCTTGGCAACAGCTTCAGCCTCCCGGCACATCGCAGGCTGACACCCCGGGATAACGGGGCAGCATGTCCTCCCTCGCGGCACAATTGGCCCCACAAATTTCAACTCTCTGTCCTCTTTCTGTCTGGAGGCGCTTTTGGAGACGCGAGTCCTCGCGGAGGCCGCCGCCCGGCGAAGCAGCATCTGCTTGTTCTCGCATGAGTCACGGCGAGAAGCAGCCACAGCCTTGTATGTGCAGAGTTAGAGAGTCCGCATGAGACACGTTCAAAGGAGGCGGTTCTGTTGGACGTCGTACAAATGTAGTGAGATATTTAATGATATCTGGCAAAGGGGTCATTTAACCCCTCAGCACTCACCGTCTATAAAGGTCAATCAATGGGAGCTGCTGTGTTGCAGGGAAACGGAGATGCAGAAGAAAACAGGGTGAATGTAGAAACCCTGGCAGGGCAGGAGTGTTGGAAACATTCCCAGTAAAATTCTGATTTAATTTCACTCTTCTTTCCACAAATGGCTTTTTTTGTGGGGGAATCTGACTCACTTTTTTTTTTCTGTGATTGTGTAAAGTTCAGAGTGTCGGTGTTTCCGCGGAAGCTTGATCAAGGTGTCTGATTCATTTTAGTCCTTTTGTCTCAGCAGGAACAGAAATGACAGGTTGGAGCCGCGAAGGAACTGCACGGAATATTGATCGAGGGGCGTCTGTTGTGCTGCTTGCTCAGGCTTCAGTTCAACCAGAGGACGTTGTCCCACACTGCATTATCGCAGCGTTGTCCTCGTGTCACTGTGAAATCAGCGAGATGAAGGCAAACGGGGGACCCACTTCTCTTCAATTTCAGACCAGAAAAAAGAGGCTGGTTTTAATGCATCTGCTGGTGAACTCGGATGGAAATGTGTGGGTCTTTCCATTAGTCACGTCAAGTTTCCCCAGCCTCTTTCCCTCGGCCTTGTGTGTTTGTGTGTCCCTGCTGAGTTTCCCCATCCTGCATCCCCCCTGAGACCCGGGGTGAAAATAACAGCTCTGATGCTGATGAGATCCTCGTCTCTCCTCCCCGCTGACTTCTGCCTCCCTCCTTCACTGCAGGAACTTCCCCTCTGGGGAGGATGCGGATGCGCGTTACACACACATGGGAGCCGAGTGGTAATTGGTAGCCCTGCAGACTGGTGTGTTCATATTTATAACTGTGTTCCAAGTAAAAAAAAAAAAAAAAAAAAAACAACAACGTGTCACTCTTGGGCTTCAGTTTTTTCTCTGTTTGTATTGTCTGCATGACTTGTCTCTACAACCAGACCAGCTGCTTGAGGATAAAGAAAACATACACAAAATCTCAGGTCACCTCATGACTTCCTCTTCATGCAAGCAGAGAATGTGGTGTCACATCACCCCCTGCTGGACAAACCTCTCCACAGCATGAACAGGAAGACCAGCAGTGTGTCACTGGTCATATATTGTCTCCTTACCTGCAGGACTGTAGGAGTTCGAGCCTGAACAGGTGGTCCGGGTTATATTGTGCCCTTCATACCTCCTTCACACATGCATGAGAACATGGAAACCTGAAACAGAACCAGAGTCATTGTGATGTGAGGCGAGTGGTTACCCGGAAATATGATCAGTCCAGTCTTTTCCGATTTCTTTAAGATTACGTACAAGTTGATAACACATCAGAATTCTGATATTCAGACTGAAACAATGACATTATGGAAGATTCCTGAAGACATTCATTGGAAATTGTTGTCTATTTAGATACATTTTGTATTATTTTGATTCATTATCTCAGTTTCCACGTTTTAATGAGTTTTGCACTTTGAAACAGATTTCTTAAAAAGGATGCAATTGTGTTTGAATCTAAAAAGAATCTAAAAATCTAAAAAGTCACAAATGTAAAAAAAAAAACTAAGTCTTTCACAACACTGAGAAATGCTGAAATCTTTTTCCAGACACTTAAATGAGTGTACTATAAAGAATTAAACACTACAGTGCTTCCTAACTTTCCAAATAAATATTTACTTGAACACTTCCTCCAATCTAAACCTGTTTCCAGTCAGAGATAAGTACCCCACACACACTTCACCTTATAACATCTACCTGTATGAGGACTTTAATTCACATGATGAAGACTCTTGGCCCCTTAAAGATAGGAAAGAAAACATCAGTCACAAAATCCACACATTTTCACAAAGAAACTGAATTTAAGCATCTTACTCCTCATCAGATTCAAAATTCTGAGTAGGTCAGTTTGATTTTTGGAATTAAAATTAAAAAAAAAAAGGCGAAGAGTGATTTTCTGTAATACAAATGCAGATACAATACAAACCTATACAAGACTGAACTTGACAGATCGGCGACAGGGAGAACACGCAGTCTTACCGACTGCTTTCTGTTGTATCAACACAGGATTTTGAAACATTTGCGTCTGCAACTGCTGAAAGTCGGCACATATTTCTACACTAAACAGTAAACGGGAACACGGCGTTCACTGGACAGCTGCCTTCACTCAGTGTGACCATGTTTTCAACTGTTTATTAGTTCTTGGCGTTACGCAAAGTCAGACTGAACGGAGCAGTTGTTTGTATTGCTTGGTCGCATGTCTCCAACTGCACTTCACCTTTGCAAGTGTTTGTGTTTCATTGTTTGATATTCAGGTTTTTTTTTTTAATGATCGATGGCCTGTTGACCTGTTCGGCCCTTTTATCTCGTGTCGGCTAGAAGATTCTTCAGGTCCCTTCGGCTCAATGTTTGATTCCCAACATCACACGTTTTCAAAGGAGGAACAGTAGCTACTGCCCATTTCTCACTTGTACCTGGAGACATTTCTCGACTTGCTCATATTCGTCTGAGTTGCTAATCCCCCCATATGATGTAGCAGAGGCTCTCAACCAAAGAGCTTTCTAAGGTTACCGACTCCTTCTGAAAATACAGGCAGTTCTTTTACTCTCAAATTATAAAAGTGTATTCTAATTCAACCCGAACCCAAACCACAGTGAGAAAGATATTGTCGATTGATTTTCTTTTCTGTGGTACACAAACCACTAGTGATATACGAGCAGCACACTCTAGTGGTATGAAGAGGAAAGTCAGGGTTGAAGAAAAATCATCAAAACAATATTTAGTGTGAAGAATGGCTAAAAGATGTAATGAAACACGTCTTTAATTGGTGTATTTAAGTCATTATTGATGCTGATGCTTCTAGGTAAAGAGGTGCTGTACCAAGTTGGGATACGTTTCAAAAATGAATTACAAAAAAGGTTAGTCAGGAAAAACATAATTTTTAAGTTTTCTTTTACTTTCTAAGAAGAAATTATGTTCAAAATATATGATTGGAGGATAAAACTGTTACCTCATTAAATATGGCAGTTTTAGAACTGAATTTATTGTGACAGATTTTTTTTTGTTTTTTAATCCGTCGTACAAAACTCTAAAGAGCAGTCATCATTCAAGATGTCTTGAAAATAAGCCAGGAATTAAAATAGTGGGATCCACTGGAGATTGCAGCTCATGCTGACTCCACTTGACACACAAACTACAATAATACAAAATACAAAAGAGTGTTGTTGTTTTTTTTTTAATAATAATGAACAAAACCCTTGAGGTTTGGGTTGGGGAGGAGATGGTTTCCTGCAGGGGAACAAAAAGCGAGAGATGATCAATGACCTGAACACTAACAAGACCAGCTTTTATTAATGAGTGTGTCTGAATTCATTCAGCAGCCACTCTCAGAGGTGTCTATCGTCGTAAATATTCTGCATGATATGGCAACAGATTCTCACCTCCTCATCCTGCGACGCGTCTCCAGTTGGTGTGGAGCCTCCCACTGCCTGATGGGAATTTGTTGTCCCGCCGCCTCTCTGACTGATCGGCCAGCCGGCGTTGATTGTTGAGCCTTCTTTGTTCGGCCTGCTCAGCAAGTACGCGGTCCTCAGCTTCACGAAGCTGCTCCACCCGACGTTGTTTCTCCTCCTGGTCATCCAGACGACGATCAATGTTCAGCCGTCGCTGTCTGGCCTGCTCCGCGAGTCGCCGTCGCTTCTCTACTTGTTCGTCCAGCCAACGTTCATTATCGGACAACTTGTGTTCTTTGTCTTGACGACGCTGCTCCACCTGGTGGTGCTGCTCCACCTCGTCAGCCACCCGAAGTTTGTGGTTCAGCCCCTGCTGTTCGTCCTGCTCAGTCGATCGATGCTGATCAGCCTGGCAGTTTTTGGCGCGATCACAGATCACATGCTCCTCGGCCTTCTTGTCTTTGGCCGCTTGAAGCTGCTCGGCCCCCTGGTCCTTCACGGAGTATGACTGGAACGTCTCCTGCTATTTGAGGTAGAAAATGAGAGGAAAGACATCGTTAATGTCCACAGAAGGACACAGAGGAAGAAGTCACAGTGATCTTCTTCAAAATAAAAGGAAGGCCTGGTTTGGGCTTGTTTTTAACTTTATCTTATTTTATAAAGTTCTAATTAGCACAGCATATTTTATGATACCCCATCATTTATTTAAGGGTGTATGAAATGTTCATTTAAGCATTTATAACACTGGTCTACATTCTGTCTTGAGCTAACATACTTGTCATAAGTTGTAATTCCTGGTCATTATTCAAATTCTAAACAGAACTTACCAGTGGAGCGGGAGACTGTGCTTCCTCCGTGACCTTCTGCTGAGCGGAATGCAAGGACAATTGCTCAGCAGACTCGGGGATGCAGCATTCAGCAGACTGAAAGTAAGAGAAAGTCATGGTTACCAGCATTGTCATGGGTTGTTGACTGTCTATTCTATACTATTAAAATTCTGAACAGCACTCACCTGAGGAACATGAGACTCTGCTTCATTTGTGACTCTCTCCTCACCAGAATCTGCGCACGAGCCCTCAGCAGACTGGGGGACCCAGACTTCAGACTGGGTCCCCCAGTACTCAGACTGGGACACCCAGACTTCGGACTGGGGGACCCACCACTCACACTGGGGTACCCAGCATTCAACACACTGAAAGTAAAAGAAACTCATGGTTTCCAGGGTTGTCATGGAGTTGTTGACTGTCTATTCTCTACTATTAAAAGTCTAAACAGCACTCACCTGCGGGACACGAGACTGAGCCTCCTCTGAGATCCACTGCAGAGCAGAATCTGGGCATGAGCCCTCAGCAGACTGGGGGACCCAGACTTCAGACTGGGGGACCCAGTACTCAGACTGGGACTCCCAGACTTCGGACTGGGGGACCCACCACTCACACTGGGGTAGCCAGTATTCAGCACACTGAAAGTAAGAGAAAGTCATGGTTTCCAGGGTTGTCATGGGTTGATGACTGTCTATTCTCTACTATTAAAAGTCTAAACAGCCCTTACCTGTGGAGCATCAGAAGGAGCTTCAACCGCCTCCCACTGCTGAGCAGACTGAGGAACCCAGAATTCAAACTGGGGGTCCCAGAATTCAGACTGGGGCACCCAGTACTCAGACTGGGGCACCCAGAATTCAGACTGGGGAACCCAGAATTCAGACTGGGGCATCCAGCTCTCAGAGTCAGGGACCCAGAATTGAAACTGGGGGACCCAGAATTCACACTGGGGGACCCAGAATTCAGACTGGGGCACCCAGCACTCAGGCTGGGGGCCCCAGAATTCAGACTGGGGGACCCAGAGTTCAGACTGGGGGGCCCAGAATTCAGCCTGGGGGAACCAGCATTCAGCGGACTGAAAGTCAGTGAATGACATGCTTTCCAGCGATGTCGTGGGTATGGAAAGTCTCGGAAGAACGCAGGTGAAGGAAGAACGGAGGTGAAGGAAGAACGCAGGTGAAGGTAGAAGGGAGTCGATCGCGCCAGAGGGTTGAACGGACAAAGGTTGAAGGGACGAGGACCATTTATATTCAATATACAATCAAAGCCAAAGTTTGTCCTTTGATCTAGCATCTCGCCTTTGTTCTGACATATGCAAATCAGCCATCTCATTAGCATATGCTAATTAAGCCACGCCCCCAACGACAATGAAACTTCCCAACTTCTTTTAAGGTTTACACCAAGCATGTGGAGATTAATCGATATGAATTGGTATCAAGACCCAAACGTGCGCAATATGAGTGTAACGATCCCTATATATACTGTGAAATCAAGATACATTGGTCACTGCGTACCTGCGTCGGTAAAATCAACGGTTGCATCGATTTTGTCATGTTGTACTTTTTCAAAAAATACATCGTGAAAATTTGTTTTGCACGTCGTATTTTTTTCACGTTGTATTTAATCATTTCCTGTATTACCGAGGTGCCTTGAATGCACCATCAGCCGGCACGCACTTTTCACCCTCAAGCTCGTGCCGCAGCACGGAGGTCACGAGAGCAGCATAAAACATTAATATGAGATATTTGACGCACTGAAACACTTAAAATCAGGCGTTTAGGAGTACTTTGGCTTTTACAAGAAAGACGGTAAACTTGACGAGACGCAGGCGGTTTGTAAAGACTGCCATGCTGCTAAACCTTACACTGGCAACAAGTGTTTCTCTGAAGTAGTGTTTAAGCACAGCAGGTATTATTTACATTATCACTATATTATTGTGACAGCAGAGGCAGTCTGCTTCTTCCTGAGAGAGAGCGAGAGAGAGAAAAGCATAATGAAGAATGGAGTTAGTTTTTTGGGTATTTTTTTAAATTGATTTTCTTCCTAAAGGAGTCCAAATGGAGCCAAAAGTGAACTTATGTGCAAGAAAAGACCACAAGCTCTGAATAAATAACAAGATAAATAATCTTTATTTCCACGTCTTTGTCATTTATAAAATTATGTGTCCACAATTAATATTAACAAGGCAACACAGAGAATCCTTTTTAATTTCTCAGCGGTGGGATTCAGGCTCTAGAGACCGTTGATGTGAACAGAGAAACCCACTGGTCATGAGTTATTGAAGAGGAGCCTGATCGTCGAGGGAGATTAGATTCATTCACGAGCAGATCGTTGGAAGGACCAACCGGGGGTCTCTAAAGCCTGCGTCCCCACCAAGCCCTTCAATGTACAGTCAGAGAACTTCATAACCGAGGATTCGTCACTGCTCATCGCCCAGTGTAAACCAGACACAGTTTCATTCACAATTTCTGAAACTTTCTCACACCGGGTAGCCATCACTGAAATGATCCGCCTCATCGCCGGGGAAATTAGCACAAGCTTAATTCTTGTCTACCTTAAACATAACGTCGTATTCATTTTTTTGTTTGTTTGTTTTCTTCTCCCTACAGTAAAAGACAAAAAAAAAACCCAAGCAACTGTAAAAACCAAACAGGAACAATGAAGAAACAACCTCTATTCTACAAAAACAAACAAAAACTAAGGAGATCCTTGGATACCATGTGCTCAAGATTAAAAAAAAAAGTTTTCTTGTAAGTCTGTCTGTTGTTGGTGAGCAGGTTTCATTGAAGTTATCAAAAATTAAATATTACATACTGTATAGGTTATTATTACAGTAACAAGGTTCCATGCGATCATTATTCTCATCATCTGTACAGAGTTGAGGATTCAGTAGTAAATAACAAGGCTATACAGACTGACGGTGGCCGGAGGCCCAGCATGTTACAGAGCCGTGGAGAGCCGGGATGGGGACGGCGAGTCTGCTGGTCTGGACAGAGGGGCCACCACTTTAAATCAATGGAAACGCTGTTTTTACAACCGGCAGAATCGAATTAAAACCAAAAGGAAAAGCCCGCCCTGAAATCTTCAGGTTATTTTTCTCCTTTCTCTGAGTTTACTTCATCTCCATGGACAGAAAGCAGAAGGATACAACTGGTTTAAAGTTGAATTATTCCTCCAGATTTTTTTTAAACTACGCTCTTGGAAATGAGTCCTGCTGCGTGGAATCGGTTCTGGAAGCAACAGAAAAAGGATGGAAAAAGTAAAGAATTTGCACACTGTGTCAAACGCTGCAGCCAAACTTGTGGATTTTTGTAAGACCTACACGTCTCAGCGTGAAATATTTACCTTTCTATTCCATCAGCGCAGCCTTAAAGATGTAAACCTTTAAGCTGAAACAGCTCGCAGATGTCCATTTTCCACACATCAACACAAACGTATCTGTTAGTGATGTACACACTATCGGTATTTCTGTATGTTGAAGCGGCTTCAGACCCAAAATGCAGACGACCCAGTCCGCAGAGCACCAGCCCCCCCACCCCCCCCCTCCCCTCCCACCAGACACAAAAACCCAGAATGAAGACTTAAAAAGACACGATCTGAAACCCCTGTGGGTTCATTCAGTCAAATACATTATTATTTAGTCTTTATAAAACAATACCCAAGTGAATTGCTAAAGTTCTGAGAGAGAGCAGGAGGAGCTGAGGGGGCAGCGCACAAAGCACAGCAACAAACAAAGTGTGTGTGTGTGTGTGAGTGGAGGGTTCTGTTCAACATTCAGAGTTGCACAAGTGTCATTTTTCGGGCACGTATGAATGGAAGTGGTGCGTGGGAAGCTGGTTTTTAAAGGATTGTAGGGCAACATTCATTTAAACCACGTTGAAGTGGAGGTGCAGTGGGCTGTAATAAGGCATGGATGTGCTTATATATGAATCACAATCAAGCTTTTTTTTTTTTTCTAATTTAAACTCACTTTTAACTATCTGAGTGAATTATTGACTGAAAAGCTCAAAGCAGGCAAATGTATTCAAGTAAGGCTATCGAAAACAGACACACATATAATGTGACGCATGTCAGCTGTCGATCAGGGTTGGAAATAGATGAATAATTTAAAGGATAAACAGAAGCATTGCCTCGATGTTCGGCTTCTCCTTTAAGTCAAGATGAAAGATAAGTTAGAGCGCAGCAGATGGACTTTACAGAGGTCACACAGGCCCAGCCGGGCTGAGCTGGCCTATGACTGATGCTGGTATGGTTGATTTTTTTTATATAATTTCTGCCAAGTGTGTGAGCTGACCCCGGCTCCTCCAATTAAAAAAAAAAAAAAAAAAAAAATAGCTGAAAGAAGCAGCTAAGCAGCATAAAGCTATTCACACCTTTCGGCGGAGCGACACCTCCACGCACGCACACGCTTAAAACTCTCAAACCGAACCCCCGAGGGAGGGAGGGAGGGGAGGCGGTGGTCACCACAGCTGCCTTTCCTTTCTCTAACAGGCAGAGAGGAAGAGGAGGCGGCTGCAGCAGAGCGACAGAGATGGTGACAAACAGGCCACAGAGGCGATCGTGTTGTTCTGATAAGCGGCGCTGGGAGTGTGGAGAGTGGATGCAGTAGCTCTGTAATGATAAGGCTTTGTGGACACGCACACGTGGGTACAGTGGCTCACTCACAAAACACACACACACACACACACACACACACACACACACACACACACACACACACACACACACACACACACACACACACACACACACACACACACACACACACACACACACACACACACACACACACACACACACACACACACACACACACACACACACACACACACACACACACACAGCCGCCGCCGCCTCCAATCCCGTCTGTTTCCCACTTTTTCTTGCCGATGCTCTTCTTTTACCGTCCCTCTCCTCCACACTGCTATATTTATACTGTACAGTCCAAATGAGAAAACAAAAAAACAAAACAAAACCTGTGAGCTGAAATCTCAGACAAAAAAAAAAATTAAGTAGAGCCTCGGGCAGTTTGATCTGGATTTCTGCTGCCGTTTCCACTTCAAACACAGGTCTGCCTGGTTTTTGTTTTTCTTTACACACACACATGCACACAAGCCGTTGCCCGCCAAGCTCTCTCGCTCAGCTCGCTTCTCGCCGCGCTCTGCTGGACATGCAGGAGTGGGTGAACGAGGGCAGAGAAGACACGGGGAGAGAAGGTTCCTAGCCGGTGGAGGGAGGTGGAGATGGTGGTGGTGGTGGTGGGGGTGGGGGTTGGGGGGGGCGTGTGAGTTTAACTGTGTGAGTGCATTGAGGGAGAGGTCTTAGTTCAGCTGCCATCTCTTCCGATATCGCCTCTCATCATCACCTGTCAGAGAGGGAGAAAGAAGAAAAACATTATTTGGGAGTCAATCGGTTTACTTCTGTGAGATTCAAGTGCAAAGGGGTGGGGGTAGAAATGAGCGAAGAGTACCTTTTCCCAGAAGGTGAGATTAAAAAGTTTAAGCTGAATTAGGAATGCAGGAGGAAAAAAAAAAAAAGAAGCAGAAAATAAGATCAGTGGACAGAGAAACCGCACCAATGTTAAGATTCCAAACCTCCGAAAAGGAGGGGATTTTTAGCAGGCGGATTATTTTACCTTCTAGATGATTCCTGGAGACGTATTTCAGCGCCTCGTCCAGGAGAATGACTGGGATGGAAATCTTCAGGACCACCATCCACTGGGACCAGTGCAGAGGAGTCACCTGGAAGATCAGCTGGAGAGACAACATAAAGAGTTGAAGAATACAAAAACATGAAGAAAAGAGAAATATGACCATAAACATCCTTCGAATAACATTCCAATAGTGTAATAGCATAGTAAACCATCATCATAACATATTGCCAACAATCCAATTGTATTAAGAAGTAGCATTTGGTTTTTTTTAACATAATTTTAAATAATGTAACTACAACCAATATTGTAATAATGTAAATATGACTGCATTTCTTAAAATGTCAAGCTTTTTCTGCAGATTTTGCACTTTGCTTATCAAAAATATGCATAGTGGACAACAACGCTCTTAAATATGGCTCAATCTATTATTATTTTATTACACAATTTCCTTCCTTACACTCGGAATAGCCAAAATTATTACATTACTGGGAGTTACTACATAATTGGTAGTTACAGATGTTTTTTGACATGAGGGCATATTTAATCTATATGGCGTTATTTATCACAGAGGGCATTTTAACATTCAGAAGTCGAAAACAACAAACAAGCCATCATGGAAACAGTCTGCACTGATAGGAAAGAAAGGGGGGTGGAAGTGCTTCGTGCAAACGTTGTTCGTAAGGTGTCCAATATTTAAAGTAAATATGGCTCAACTGTTGAATTACTGCTGGTATCAAGGTCAGAGTGGACGCTGAAGGACTCACCGGCAGCGGCTCCACGTAGAGGATGAGGAAGTGGAGGGAGAGGGAGAGGATGATGGCGCCCAGCAGCCAAATATTGACCCAGGGAGGCATCCGCAGCAGCGACTGGTTCTCAGACAAACTGGCAGGGAGGAAAGTCAACCAATCAAAACATGGCGACAACTCGAGTTTCTTGTGTGACACGACAGGCAAAGATCTATCTCGTATCTGAAAAGGTCAGAGCTCAGGCATGACTTTTTTTTGGCAAAGCGAGGAGCAAGATTTTCTTTAAAATCCACTATGTTGCTTTGTCGAACTTGAAATGAAACACAAACTTACAGTCTTGCCTACGGGCAATTTAGAGTCAACAATTGACTTCAAATGTTTGTTTTTGGACTGTCGAGACAAACTGGGGTACCGGGAGGAAACCCGTGTTCAGGGAGAACCAAAAAAGCTCAGGAACCAAAGAAGTTTTGCTCATAAACTAAACTAATCATACTTTATGAATCCCTCGTGAGGACACTTTTTTTTCGGCATGTCATTCGGCCACATTACGGCGCTCCGGGGAACTGATGGAGGTCAAGGGCCTGCAGCGGCTTCTTGTTCGCTCTGGGATTCAAACCTGCAAACTCCCGACGCCATTTTGATTTGATAAAACTAACTGAACAGCTCTTTACTGTGTTTGTAGGTTTATAAGGGTTATTCTCATGAACAAGTGATTCATTTAATTACAGGCCAAAGAAATTAGATTTTGATAGTGAGGAAAATTCAGGTGCACACAAAAACATTTTGGACATTTGGTTAAATGCCATAAATATTAATTTTATCCATAAATGCACACATTTCAACCTAAGACTGAGCAGATGAGGGGCTCTGGACACATTTTGGTCATGATTTACCAAACAGTTTGTGAGGTGACTTTGGCTGTACCAAAGAACAGTATTACAGTCACACATATATAACAAGGTGAACATGGTACACAGCAGCGTCACATGCTCCAGCTGTGTTTAACCATTATGTGTATTTGAACCCGACACCACACACTGACCTGTTGAGCGCGTTGAACATTTCGATGGTGACCAGCACAGACAGCGCCATGGTGGTGGGGTAGCGGGACTCAAACACCTCGCAGTCGATTCCCTTGAACATGGGGTTGTCCTCGGTACACTGCATGAAGTGGCGCTGCAGAGAGAGACAGATGGGAGTCACCGTGCACGAGTGTGTGTGTGTGTGTGTGGGCTGGCAGGTCGTCAGCAGGACCTCTGCCACCCGGTTTGATGGGGGAACAGCTGCAGGCCGCTGGCCTCCTTCCAGCCCTGCGTGCAATCAGTCCACACGGGTCTCACTCTGCTTGCTATTCCTGTCCACTGCTGGGATCACCAAAACATTACTGAGTCCAACAGCAGGAAATATAGAGGCGGCGGCGGGGCGGTCATGAAAAAGTAATATCCTCTGAGAACCAGGCCAAGCTGCAGCAAACAAAAGGAGACACGCGCCGCAACTCACCAGCTGATAGAAAGTCACTTGTGGCCCGTCTTCGTCAAACAGATACCACCAAGTGGCTGCACTCACGGTTCCAAGGCCAACATAGCCTGCAGAGGAAGACATGATTACATGAGGTTTTATTCTTCCATGCGTTTGCGTTTCAGTGCCGGACAGAGGCGGAGCGGGTTTTTCTCGTGGTACTTCAAGAAAGTGCAGGTGACTTCTAAATTGTAGTCAATCCACCAAGCAAATTGTAAAAATCTTTATATAAAATTGTATCAGTGATGCTTTCATGAAAGATAGTCACCTTATTACTTTGCAAACTTGACATGCCGTAAATACCTGCATAGATGCTAAAGGAGATGTTTTTTGGACGTTTTTACTGTATTTTGCACAATAAATTGGCTTTATATTGAGATTGTTGTAATTTTCCGTAATTATTGTTTGATATAAATAGAAGTGCTGTAAATAGAGGTGTTGGTATCTTTATTATCCAAATGATGTTTTCTTTCACGTTTGCTGCTGGCTGTATGACAAATTGTGCTTCGGAGATAATAAAATTCCCCTTAACCTTGAGTTGACCTCGTCTTTCTCCGTGATGCACTGCTGGAACCTGACTTAAGTTTAATAAATCATTAAAAACCCCCAAAAAAACATTTTATTTCATGATATTCAACCATGAAACTTTTATATACTTTATATTTTAATTTTCACTTAAAAGTATCTCAGACTATGATAATATCACCAGGTTATTATTTTTTTTCTTCCAATTTCTACTTGGAAGTCAGTCATGAGTTTTATTGTAAGTACTGTAAACGGACAAACTCGCAGAGATAATCTGCATATTACCATGAAATTAAAGCTCAACATCATCTGTTTGAGGGGGCTTCTCTGTTTGGAGGTTGTCAAAAAAAATGTTTTATTTCAGTTTTATATCTTCATATGAAAATGATTCACTGGAATCAGTTTGAGTATCATATTTTCAGTACCTCCGATGGCGAGGTATCTGAAGAAGAGCCAGCCGGAGATGAGCGGCTCCTTGGGGTTGCGTGGCGGTTTGTCCATGATGTCCAGATCTGGAGGGTTAAAGCCCAGAGCGGTGGCTGGCAGGCCGTCCGTCACCAGGTTGACCCACAGCAGCTGGACTGGAATCAAAGCCTCAGGCAGGCCCAGGATGGCAGTGAGGAAGATGCTGTGGGGGGGAAGAAAAAAAAGAGTAGAGACACAAAGAATCACCTCAAGTTGCAGTGAGAGAGAAAACAGCCTGGAGGTGTTTTTCTTTTTGTCTCCTCACCAGACGACCTCTCCCACATTGGAGGAGATGAGGTATCTGATGAACTGCTTCATGTTGTTGTAGATGGCTCTGCCCTCCTCCACAGCGGCCACAATGGTGGAGAAGTTGTCGTCCGAGAGAACCATCTCGGACGCAGACTTGGCCACGGCCGTGCCCGAACCCATGGCGATGCCGATCTCCGCTTTCTTCAGGGCGGGCGCGTCGTTCACGCCGTCTCCTGTCTGAGACCAGAGGGAAGGGAAAAACCTGTATCATCTGGCTAAAATAAAGACCCGTGCTTGAAACTTCCAAGAAAAAGCTTGTGATTTAGACACTAATGAGGGGTTTCATCAGATCTCGACAGCATCCATCTAAAGCTGCACAGCTCGGGTATTTATCCGACTTCACACGGCTGCAAATCGTGGAGCAAATCTGACAGGCAAACGGCGATATCGTTCCCTCCTGTCTTCCTTTCCGATCAGCCCTTTTCTTTTCCCCCCCCTGAGACGTGCGTCTGATAGGAAGCTGCAGAGCGGGACCGGAGATGACAGCGTCTGATAGCAGCGTTTGAGAGAGCAGCCTCATAGAGACTCCCAACATGTCGCGCCTCAGTGGTCTCCTCTCGTGGATCTTCCACAAGTCATTCGTGGAAAGTGGTTCATTTGTTAATTTTTTGTTTTTGCTCTCAACACACAAAAAGGATCCTCAGCAAATCTCCTCACCATGGCCGTGATCTCATCGAAGGACTGCAGGAATCCCACGATCTTGGACTTGTGAGCCGGCTCCACGCGGGCGAAGCAGCGCGCCCGCTTCACGGCGTCCCTCTGCGCCTCCTGCGGGAGGTCGTCGAACTCGCGGCCCGTGTAGGCCATCCCCATCACGTCCTCGTCCTCCCCGAAGATGCCGATCCGCCTGCAGATGGCCACGGCCGTGCCCTTGTTGTCGCCGGTGATCATGATGACGCGGATCCCCGCCTCGTTGCACAGTTTGATCGAACCGATCACCTCCTTCCTGGGAGGGTCCAGCATCCCCACGCAGCCCACGAAGGTCAGGCCCAACTGGAGGGAGGACAAAGACCGAGCGGAGGAGGGAAGATTAGTATTCAATCGCATTTAAAATACAATTAAATCATTTTCTGTTTTGCAAACAAACTGGAAAGGAAAATGTTTCAGGACAGAAAACAGTAGAAAGCAAAAGTAAGAAAAATTAAGTTTTCAGTGATATTCACATTTATTTCGTTCTTCATACACTCACAACTAATAAACTAAAATGTTTAAACAATTTTCTTGATTTTAATTGTGATAATTAAATCTTTTGGTTATTTGGCCAATCAGTTACTTTTTCACTTGTTTTCGTTTACATGAGTTATTACACTCATTTGTGCCCAGACAATTAATCTGGGATTAATAATGTATTTTCTACTTCTGGTATGCTTCATAAAGTGTGAACCCGACACTCTCTAAAATAAGTGGACCAGCATTTTGGGCTTTGTGCTTTGCCAAAAATGTGAGTGAATTCTTATCATACGCAAAACTGTATTTATTCCTTCCAGCTGTTTGCAGCAGCCTTTCTTCTTTGTTTGTCAAACCCCTCCAGCATCAGGTGTGGGTGGGATATATTTATATCACTGTGCAAGAGAAAACTACATTTAAAATGTGTCGGGTGGAAAAAAAATAAGCATCGATATTTGAGCAAATTTAAGATAACTGATGTCTGGTGTATATCAGAAGTGTGCAGAAAAAAACAACTGTCGCCATATATCAACCTAGTCCATGCATCTGTGGCTCTGATCCAGCAAAAAGCCAGCAATAACTTTTGAATTTACCTAAAACTGTGCAGAGAAGGACGGGATCAGTCATCACCCGAGTCAGACTGGCACAGGCCACAGAAATACTTTATTTGTTACACATCAGCCGTCCTCAAAGCCGAGCTCCTTCACAGGATTTCAAATCAATTCCATTTTGATTTCTGCGGCACAGTCATTTCAACGCACTTTTACAGAGAAAAACCCAACGATTCCACATGAGCAAGCAGAAGTGGAAAGAAAAATGTCTCTTTTTAACAGGAGGAAACCTGCAGAATCAGACTGCATCTTGCCTTTAAGCACTTCCTGATCAAAGTTAATTTCACTTAATATTTTAATTTCAATGTTCATTTTGAGCTTCATCGACATTATTTTGAGCTGCATTGTACAAATACAACGTGCTGCACAAACAAAATGATAAGAGGACTCATGTGGAGTTTCATATGAAGTTGAAAAAAATAAAAAAATCCAAACTGAAGTAAGATCTTGATTAAGGGAGGTTGGAAGAGAAATTCTGTTTATAATAACGGACACTAGTATTTTGTCCTTTCCTCCAGTCTTCATCAACCTTCAAATATACTCACCGAACCCCAAAATGCAACTTTTAATAATGAAAAGCGACCAAAATACCTCATAGTGAGCAAACTTGGCGGAGTTCTCCAGGTCCATGTCCTCTTTGCGTGGTGGACTGTCGTGTGTGGCGAGCGCCAGGCAGCGCAGGGTGTCCCTGCCCGTCCCCCAGTCCCTGATCTTCGACAACAGCTGGTCGCGCAGAGCCGGCGTCAGACCCACCTTCCCCGTTCCAACCCGCAGGTACTGGCAACGCTCAATCACACTCTCCGGCGCTCCCTGAGGACGCAACAGACGTAAACTCTTCGTGCAACACAAATGCAAGTGTGTGTTTGCCATTTATCCCTCCCAGATTGTATTATTTACCTTAATGAACATCTTGCTCTGGGAGCCCGGTTTCACCGGGGTGCAGTACACCGACATGGACTTGCGGTCGCGAGAGAACTCGAGGGTGAACTCCTTCTTCATCAGCTGCCGGATCACCTGGAAGAGGGGGAGGAAGAGGAGGAGGGGAGTCAAAATGACAGATGTAAAGAAGAAAGAGGCAGAGAGGCTGGACTAAGCAGCCGTATTCATGAGGCATCCGTCAGGTGAGCAGCTGTTTGGATGAAGCTCAATAACCAACAATCAAACCTCACGTCTGGGAGCGGCCAGGGTTTATTATAGGGTTTACTGAAGCTTTAGGCGTCCAAAGAAAGACACAAAGACTGTGTATTCCCAGTCGTTGTAAAGCCATGCTCCTCCAGTAGGTGGCCCTGTAAGTTCAGTCTCAAGGAGAGGCTGTGAAGTTTCACTCATTACTGTCCTCTTGCAGGACTTTACAGCAAAGAGAGCAAAGGAAGTTCGTTCTGGCCTGCAGGGGAAATTATTCAGCTTTATAACTCAATACAGTCTGGAAAAGTTAAGTACATGTCAGATAAAGATTTCCCAATGATGGATGCTCATACACAGTCCTCATTTATCTATATTTAGACTGAGGTTCAATGGATTTATTCAGAGATTTGAAATGACAACAAAATGATCAATTATCCAGGACAAATGATCTCGCCGGATATCCAGAACATCAGACATTATCATTATGTCTGTGTACACGGAACGACCGCGGCTCAGCAGACACGAGCATCCAAGTGGAGGTTACAGTGACCCTGGCTGCAGGGGCGACGAGGGGCTGCTGCTGATCGCAGCTTTTCCACTGGATTCTGCAACAGCTGCCCCCTCGTGAACCACATCCCAGAAATAACATGTGCAAATGTGAAAGTGCTGCACTTCCAGGATGTTTTGATTGCACTGTGGTCTCTGCAGGAAGGCCTGCTGGACAAAATAACTGACGAGTGGACGAAAGGCTGAAAACCAATGTCACTCTATTACAGACGCTGAGAAAGGAAGTGACTTAAAACTTTCTGATCATCTGATTCAAACACAAAATTTAGAACGTCATTGTTATTGCTACACCCGGAGTGTCAAACACTTGATTTTTTTTTTATTTCAGAGGCCACAGTTTTATCTCGAGTGGACAAGACTGGTAAAATAATAACTTTTAAATGTTACATTTTCAAGATTTTCTTTGTTGTGGTGCAGAGTAGGTGTATTTTTTTCCCAAAACCAAAAATTGACAAGCTCAACATAAATTTTAATTAAACATTCTGGTGCGAAATACAGTGAAATGTCAAAATAAATTCCCCCTAAAGCTGTTGCATTATGCAAGTTTTTACAAACTCTGATTTTGTCTGCTACTTTTAAGAAATGTGTTTTGGCAGCTGAATCAGAGCCTCTTTCTGACCGATTTTGAATCCCCTGTTCTACAATCATAATATATGAACTACAAAGTATCAAGAATTATTACATTTCTGATGTTTATTATATTTGTGATGTGAGTAGGAAAATTAGAGATTCTGAGATTTATATGCTAAAATGTAAAAAGCAAACAAAAATACTCGGTTTATACTAAATATTCAGTTTATACTAAATCTAACTAAATGGTGGAAATTTCACCGTTTGCATTATATTAAGCTTAAAGGTTATGATCATGAATTTTAACAAGTAGAAATTTCAATATCAAACTGATGCAACACACAAGCCTAATGTCTGAGTTATTTTGAATCTTGTGACATTTTTAACTCCTAACTAAACCACCATGTGTTCACACCCTGAAGTCAAACATCAGCAACAATGAGCTCGAAGAAAGAGTGGGACTTTACGCCTGTTGCCTCAGCATTAATCACTCTGGATTTAACTATAGAATATGTAAATATGTGGCACAAATGCCTGAAAACAGGTGCATGCTGGGTTATTACTAGACTGTGTACTGTATACAGAAAACAGTGAGAATAAACATGTTTAACATACAGATTTGGCTTAAACACTGTTGATAACACTGTCAAATGTACCATTGAAAGTGGTTTTCTTACTAGCAGTTTTTTTTTTATTGCATGCTACGTATCTGGTCTGAATGTGAACTTGTCAGCCGACGGTGTGGAAGAAGTTGCAGTAATTTGTGTGAAATCGGCATTAATATGCTAATTCATGCAGAACCGTGCTCCAAAATCTAATTAGATCATCGTCTCCATATGGAGCGCAGGGTGCTCCAAGTAGCCTGTGAAGTCTGCACCGAGCTGGCGCGCTCACAACAACCAGTCCACGGTGCGGAACAGCGAAGTTCACAACGCAGCTGGAGTGAGACGACGAGGGGCGGAGAGCAAACTCACCTCAGTCCCGCTGCACTCTCGAGTCCTTAACGAGCTGCTACAAGTCACTTTAACCAATAGTAAACAATATATTTCATTTGTGACGCAGTTTATAAAAAATAAAAAAAAAACCTCAAAGTGCTAGAAGAACAAAGTTAATAAAAAAAAAAGAACAAACATCCAAGATTACAAATTCTATTGTGGACGTCCAATATAAAACTTGTTGATAGACTTTAACTACACAGAAACGGGAAACTGCAGCTCTGTTTTCTTTCATTTAGAGAGAGGGAGAGAGAGAGATGGAGGGATAGAGAGAACAATAGAGATAACGGTACAGAGATAGATAGCGATAGAGGGATAGAGAGAGTGACAGAACGAGCGATAGATAGGTAAAGACAGAGCGATAGAGAGCAATAGAGATTAATAAACAGAGCGATAGATAAGGACCGATAGCGAACAATAGAGGAATATATAGAGTGAGAGATAAACATTATAGATATACTTTCATTGTACAAAAAATATAAATGTATTCAAATAATTTAACTAACACTATAATGCCAGGCATGAAAAAATGCAGCGTCGACTTCCTGTTGGGCGAGCGAGGCAATGGTGGCACTGGGAAACGGGCTCACGACATTTTGAGATGAAATCTATCAACTACGACTCGAATAATTTTAAAACTTTCAGTAGAGGCCGACCTCGGATCGTGGGTCTCCAGGATGCCTGAAGTACAGCCAAATAGAATAAACGCAGTGGAAGTTACTTGAGCGAGACGAAGGTCAGGAGCATGTGGAGGACGAGGGCCGAGTTCAGACCGTCGTCACACAGGTTAGCTTTACCCTGCTGGTGATGAGTTGTTGCAATGGTAATCCTGCTTGTGTGATATCAAATAACTGAGTAATTACTGTGGAAAAACTGCATCAGTAAACTCATTATAAAGAGAGCAACATTAAATGCATGCGCGTCGATTTGAGCGTGCAGAAACTTGACTTGTTGAGTCAATCGCAGCTATTTCGTATATCCTTCCAGCAGAAATAATTGGCTTTAGTTTGGCCTCCTGGTAGAGAAGATTACCTTGTCATGGCCCTGACAGTGATCAGTTGTCCACCCATGCCATGATATGACCTTTTAAGGGTAGCGCGCGTCTTCAGATGCCACGTACCGAGTTGCAGGCACCGGCACGTTCCACTTTGGAGAGTCCGGACAAGTCGGTCTTGAAGACGTTCATCTTCTCCACCAGGGTGGTGAGCGCCGTCTCCGTGGCCTCGCCCACCTTCTCGTACACGCCTTTGGCCTGCACGACGAGAGAACAGGGATCAAAATTTGAGCCACACAAGTTGGTCAACCACAATGGTGCGATAAAATATTCAAAGCTGCAACATTTTCCTCTTGGAATGGGAATGAACTGGACCAACACTCACCAGTTCACTCGCAATTAACTGAGGGATGCATGAATGTTGGGGCGTCGCAAGGCTAATAAATACAGAGTTTCTCAATGGTCTAGAAGTCGTTTTGTCATCAATCATCCAGCAGAATGGAGCTCTTAAAACAACCTGGATTAACATCTGATTGATATGCTGACGGCTCATTTCTGTTGCGCTCCAGTCTGCAGAAACTAAATGGAGTGAACAAAATTCAAGGGCCTTTTATCTCCTACAAATGTTTGGAGATACTTTAAAACCTCCATGACGCCTATTGTAATGGAATTAAGTATCTGATGTGTTTATTAATCTTTCAATTCAGGCCATTTCCTAAAAATACGTTAAATCCGAGTGGCCTCTCTTTGACGTTACGCAAGAATGACTCCCGGACAAACATGCGGCGAGTAAACCTGCGGTCCATTCCCCTCCTCTTCCTCCTCCACCATAAATTTTGAGTCATGCATGCAAACCGCTTTTAAACCTGCGCCCTCGCCTGCAGAGACGTGAAGCAGGTGAGCCCAAGCACTAATGGCACATTACACGCCGTTTGTTTGTGTGAGCAGCAATTGTGGCAATAAAACACTTCGCTCCCTTCCTGCTCCTCTCTCCCTCACACCTGGGTGTCTTTATTGAAAAAAAACCAACAACAACTATATATATACATATATATACATACATAGAAACGGGTGGCTAAAAGAGTCATTATTAGAAGAGAAACCAAACGTCATGGGAGGATGCATGGGGAGTGGAGGAGTGCCGTATCCCTGGCCTCGCTCCTCAGCATGGTTACCATGATACCATGGCGATGACAAAGAGGTGAGAAAAAGCAATCCGAACCAGAGAAAAAGATTAGACACCGGAGTAAAATTAGCTCGGCCGAAGGAGAGACGGCTGCAAGTAATGCGTCTAAAAGCTGAAGCTGCCTCCACTCGGGCGCTTATCCACAGATTGTAAACGATTGTGGGGACCCAAGAAGACTCTGCTTAAAAAAGATTGCGCTTATTTACCTCATTGTAGTCCAGAGAAGAGTCGTTGCACATGGAGCACACGGTGGCCAACTCCAAAAGTCCATCGTAGTCCCCACACTGGACGGGCCTTTCTCCTTTAAGTCTGGGACACACACACACACACTCTCTCAACAACAAAACACAAGGGAAAAATCCTTCACAGTTGACTGCACCTCAGACAGAGTAACCTCATGAATATTAATGCTGGGGACGATATTCGGTTGTTTAGCATTCCAGAGTTGACTGGAGAAGCCGAGCTTTTACAGTTGTAAACAGTGTATGTGTGTGAGTTTCTGACAAGCAGTGCTGATTGCATGACAACCATGGATCCATTCCCAGCAGAGACTGCAACCGTTGCTATCGAAGCTCCCACACAATAACCCACACTCGGCTGTTATGAAATCGACAGGTTCATGCAGAGTCAGAATGCTGTACTCACCAAAGAATAAAAACAAACACACACATACACTCAAATCCTCCTATCTGATGACCAGCCACTTACCTGTAGTCCCCCACAACGCATTTTGTTTTAGAGGAAAGTGTCTCTGGATCATCAATAACAACTTTACTTAAGTTTTCTCTACTTTTCTACAATGGAAAAAGATCAAGATTGAGTCACGTGGCTGGAAAGATTACTGAGGAACTTTCTTCTAGAAATAACCATTATGCAACAGAAATATGATTACATGCCGTGTGTTGTTGCAGAAATTCCTTCACATGGACATGTATAACAAAGAAAATCTACTTTTCATCATCAGAGGGGGTTGTAATGACTTGAAGCATTTGTATTTATAGTCTCAGCCAAGGACAAGGAAATGATTAAGTCTGCATTTAGATCCATGTCGATCTACAGTTTACCATTTGCAGGGCGACTCAAATCTTTTTTTTTTGTAACATGAATGCACATACAAAAACAAGCACTCTGTGTAAATATCATATGGGATGTCAAACAGAAGGCCCGAGGGCCAAAACTGGTCCACGAGAGGCTCCAATCTGGACTGCCAAGCAAATTTTTTAAGAATTTCAAAGATTTTCTTCTAAAGAAACTCTTATAGAAATAAGGGACGCAACACAACATTGAGACCCGAGCTGAGATACAGGTGATGATGCCATGAGAGATAGCTATAATTATTAGGATTAAATCAAAATATACAGTTGAAAACATAGGGATAAATAAATATAATAAAAACTTTGCTGGAAGATCTTTAGCGAAATGTAGCAGACAATGGTTTGGACAAGTGTTAATAAAGCAAACAGCCTTCATGTTTTTCTCCTAATCGAGTCATATATTTCCACACTGTGACTCACATCTGTCCCTCGGGGGCATACGTTGATCCAGTTATGTTGAACTCGTGCAGGATGCAGTTTGAATTCTCCACCTTGTCGGTGACGAACATCTGGAGAGGAGAAGAAGAGAAGACGGGGAGGATCAGTCAGGGTGCAGGTCGGTTTGCCCGCGGCTGTTAAAGACCGCTAAAGAAGGGTCAGAAGCACAAATCCATTATCGTCTGCTCAGAAGTGGAAAAGACTTGTGTAAATTTGACAAAAAACAGAAGTTGCAGGAGCTCAAAACAGTGAAGAAAAGCTGCACTGTTCATCCCACAAATGCATGGAGCAGCATTTTAAAAGGAAAATAGTCAAGCTTTATGGTAACACTTCGATCTGTACAACGCAAACACAATGTGGAGATAAATCTTGTCAAGAGCTCAATTTTAAACTTTAATCATGTCTTTTTCCCAGTAAAATGGATACGTGACAATATGCATCCACCAGTCCTGCGTTAATCGCAAATATTGTATCAACACATCGAAGTGCTTCTGTAAAGTAACCTGCTAATGAGAGATAATCATTACTAAGGAGTGGCGCTTGGATATGTTTTCCTTAGCACCCCCCCCACCCCAAACAATTTCACAGAGGTGTTGATTCAATTGTACGCTCCAGCATCGTTAGAGGAGGTGTAAAAAGACTGCATTGTGCTGTTCAGAGGTGTTTTTAATTTTCTTCCCGGTGTCCTGTTTACATTTACACTCCCGGATCCTGAGGGATTTCTCTCGTTTGTTTACTTTGGGGTTCGGAATTCCAGTGTAAAACATGAAATACCACTGGAAAATCCAAAAATACAAGAGTAGCTTTACTTCATGATGATAAAAGGACAATATCCTTCTAATGCATCCCAGTACAATACCGCCTTTATTATCCATTAACGCGGTAATAAATGTATAATTGTATTCCCACATTCCCACAGTGTCGCTAAAACCTGACCGTAAATGATAAAGGCAAAATTTATGGCAGAGAATTTGCAACTGAAGTAATAAACAGAGTCTAAATCCATCACTGAAGGTTGTATAAGTACACACACTTCACTCCAATGCAGAGTGATTAAAAAAAAAAATAAAAAAAAATAATTCTCTTTAGCCGTGTACAGGAGCCGAGTTCACAAATAATTCTACAAACTGGCAAAATTATATATATATATTCTTATCATATTAAGCAGGCTTTGTTTTCAGTATGGCCTTCATCCTCTATTTTGAAGCCTTTCTTGTATAAAATGATGCTCGATGCCTTAAATATTCACCTTCTTTGTATTTTTGCTTCGTTCATCAATAGATCGAAGTCAGTTTATTTCGGAAAGCAGAGAGGATGCAGAAATAAAAAGACCAATTGCTGTCAAATGCAACCTCAAATCAGATAAATTAATGAAATGTGGTCAATGGGAGTGAAAATGCAAAGTCGTCATGAACATACATTCTACGGTCATGATTTTAATTCGCCTCAAAATGAGTCTGTGCACCACCTGCAACAACCAGAGCAAAGAAAGCGATTTCTAATACAAAAAAAAACGTTTTCTTGAAACAGTAAATGCTTTAAAACTCGTTTCATTAAAAACTCACTTTTTTGAAGGTCAGCCTACATTTTTGACTCAAATCCCATTTTAGAAACGACATTCAAATACAAAACAGGAGCCTCGAAATGAAAATGAAGGGCAGTTCAGTTTCTCATCTCAGTTTTCACCCTTCAGAGCAGTAAAGCTTCGCGTCGCCCCAAAGTCATTACCGACCCCAGATTGTCAACCACGAATGGAGAATTACACATTAACCTCATTCTGATCACTTGTAAGTGAAATCACGGATATCAACAACTTATAGTTTTTCTGCTCATGTTCGAGTAGATGGACGATAACTTTTGCCTCCAGAGTGTCATGACTCCCAGTCTACATTCTGCCGTTGCCGTGTAAACGGACATCGGTTTCAGAACGCCGACGTGTAAACGTGGAGGCTTTCTGAAACAAAAATGCAAGAAAAATGTTCCGCCTGCACAGCTCTCACTGTGGCCAACTGAAAAAAAAACACTAATTACTCTTGAAGACGACAACACAGAAGGAAAAGCAGCACGAGTAGAGAATAAATGACTCAGACGTGCGAGTGACGCAGTGATCGCATCACAAACTGCAGGTCACATCAGATAACCAAGCAGAGAGGATCTGAGCCGGCTCGTGAAAAATCACAGGAAAAAAGATCAACAGAAAAGGTCGCTGAACGGGTGGAAATCAAGCTGCAAGAATAGAAGTGCACCACCACCTCTTCTTCTGATTATTTCCAGACATGTAAGCTCGTGAGTCGTGATGTACGGCTTCATCGGTTCCTCACGCTGCCTAACAAGTGCCAGTCGACTGCTGGAAAACAAAGAGGAAGTCTGTGAAAGGAGGAGGGCGAGCTGGAGTCCCAGAGCTGTCCAAGGATCCGCTTTGTTGGCAAATCTTCTTGCTGAAATTCTCTGAGGGAGTGTGGGCCGCTACGCACTGATAATAATATATTGATGAGTGCAGCAGCCAGTGTTTTATATAAAAAAAAAAAAAAAAAACACCAGCAGAGATGGCAAAAGCACTCAGATTAGTTAATTAAAAGTACAAGAGCACATATTAATCCTGAGTCCTGATTTATTCCTTTATTTTAGTAAAAGTAAAAACGTAGAGGTGGAAGCCTTTCACAAATTGCAGAAAGCTTCTGTGGCTCAGCCAAGACTAACACCCACAATCTGATCAAAATACAACGCTAAGATGAATTTTCCTGAGTTTTGCTCCAGAAACTGAATAATTCATTAATGACACGGGCCAATGGCAATAAAGTGCAAATTTTCACAACGTTAAACAAAATCCTTATTACGTTATTACAGATAATCACAGCTTAGATGTATAAAACCATTTTTTTGTCGAAGTCTGTTTCACCTTGGTACAAAAGAGGTCAGTGAGTGCAATGGAGTACAATATCAAACTTCAACAAGCAGGACACAAGCAAACAGTAATAAGTACTTCATCATCAAAAATTTGAAAGTGAAAGCCTTCCGTGACCAGCAATTACTGGGCCGCCTTGAATATTGAGATTTGAACCGACAATTGTCGAGGTTAAAAACAAACAAATAAGGTGATATTTACAAAGTACAGCTGCGTTTCAATGGAGGAAGGAAAAGCAGAAAAGTCGGCCTGATTCATAATCAGTGTTTTTGACTACTTGACTCACAGTGAACGCACACAAAAACCAAAAGGCACGTGAAAAACAAAAATACACATATGCACAGAAATCCCTCATTCAACCTTCCTGTTTGAGACTCCTGTAAAAACCTGGTTAAACTGGTGATGCTGCTTGCAGTGTGTGTGTGTGTGTGTGTGTGTGTGTGTGTGTGTGTGTGTGTGTGTGTGTGTGTGTGTGTGTGTGTGTGTGTGTGTGTGTGTGTGTGTGTGTGTGTGTGTGTGTGTGTGTGTGTGTGTGTGTGTGTGTGTGTGTGTGTGTGTGTGTGTGTGTGTGTGTGTGTGTGTGTGTGTGTGTGTCTCTCTCTCGACCGTAGCCATCGATTGTACAAGGAACACAAGATGAATGGTCTCGTCAGATGAGAGGCAGCTGATGTTCCTCCAGAGCAGGAGCCTAAAAGGCGAATTTTAACCTTTTAATGGGGTAATTATTGCCTAACAATTCTCCGAGCCAGCTGGGTGACGGCCTTTACTCCACTGCTGCTTTCAAGTCCAGACAAGCCCAAACACCGTCACCTGCCAGTCTAAATCATGATCATTATAGCCGCTATGTCATTACAGCTTTTGTCACAAACATGCAATTTTTACATTTTGGACAGTGACATCAATGGTGCTGATGTTTTCCAAGTGTCATTCCCGGACAATGCTGCACAAACAACCACCTGGACAACAACTGCATGGGTGTGTGCGTAAGAGTTGAATGAAAATTACAGAATTCACACCAGGGAAAGTTCAGGATGTTCCTGAATTGGGAACGCAGTGAGTTTACTAAATATTCAATACAGAGATGATTTTATTCTGTCAAGTAGGTTGTATGCGTAACGCTGCACCACATGCAAAAAGATGCTCGGCAAGATCGAAATATCTAAATGTCAAACATAAGACTTGGGACAAAATCGATCTGTAAGAAGCGCCAATCCAACCAAAACAAACCACCAAGCAAATTCTAAGAATTTCAAAGAAAACATTGTTTTTTTTTTATAAATTTCATAAGAATAGTGGACACAAAACTAATTGACAATGTGAGTTTGTATCTACAACCATAATGCAACAGCTATAGGAGAAGCTTTTTGGACATGTCAATGTATTTTGCACCAGAAGGTTTCATTACAATTTTGGATTTTGTGAAAATACAGACATTTTCATCTCTGCACAACAAAGAAAAACTTTAAAGTTTTAATCTAAAAGGCCATTATTTCCCCGGCCAGGCTAACTCAAGATTAAACTGTACATGGCCCCTGAATAAAAATGACATTAAAGTTACTAACAAATGCAATCGTCAGGCAACAAAAAACAACTCATGTCTTGCCCATGAGATGTTTTCATAAAAAGTGCACATGTCATGACTGTTTAATAACAATGATCTGATTTTATAAAAGCTTTAATAAAACAATTACTAGTTTTTCCCATGTATTCACTGCTTTTTATATATATTTTTCCCCCCTCAAGAATTTCATGGAAAACAAAACCATGTGGGGAAAAGTCATGAACCCGGAAACCCAGATTATTAAAGCAACTTGCTCCCCCTGAAGCTCCATGACTGTTTTACCACAGTCGAGCCTGAAACTCCCCACTCTGCCTGCCCTGGTGCCTAAAATACTCAACTGGTGAACCATTCGCACACACACATTAAAAAAAATAAATAAATACATTTAAAAAGCCACCAACAAAGGACTTTTTTCTCCTTAAATGCACAAAACTGTTGGTACATCAGCAGTCGAGGCTGACATCTGCTCTCAAATTAAACATCGCTCACAGCCAGAAAAACTGAATCCAGCCAAAAAATGTTTGCAAACTGAATAAAAATAATAATAATAAAAAAGTTTCAACTTCACTCAAAGATAAACAGACTAAAAAAAACGGGTTAAAGGTTAAAATTTGACACACGTCCCAAGTGAACATGAAAGATTTAGAACTGGACGTCTGCGTCCGTCTGTCCGCCCTCACAACACGAGACGGTACAATAATCAACTCCACAAGAAAGTGGAAGCAAAATATGACGATCAGCAATGGCGAGAGGCCAAAACAGTTCAGCAACATCGGCCTGAGAATTGTGTTTTACAAGCATTTTCGCCATGCTTTCAGAGGAAAACATTTCAAGGAGAAAAGCAACAAATAAATAGTTGGACGCAACAGGCTGCCGCCTGCCTCCGGATAGTCAAGCATAGAAAACTACTGGAACTCTGCTCAACAGCAAGGTGGAGGCAAACACACTTTATTTAAACAATGACAGTTTGTACCTGTGGACTATGAATAATAGAGGCTCAATGTTAACTGACCAAACAATAAGAAGCCTTTGCATTTTCTACCAGCTGGAAAACAAGTTCGCTTAATGTTAAAGTTCTTCCAATCGTTCATTTTTCTGAGAGTTAAACATCTGCATAACTTGAATTGCATATAGAAAAGAATAGGACAGTGTCACAACTTCTAAATTATTTTTTTTTTACAGTTTCTTTGTTGTGGCACAGAGTGCACGTGATGAAAGTGTCCATTTTTGCAAAAATCAGACAATTACTTTGGAAAATTTGCATCATATCAAGATTTCTATTCGAACACAATTGCCCATCCCCGGTATCAGTTACATCATATTCATTACCCTGCTTCTGTGTTTAGCAGCTTTCGACACAGTGACACGTCGGTCTGGTGCATCGTTATCATCGGTATATCCTTAAAGGAACTTTACTCAGGTGCACTGGGAAACAATGTCCGTTTGTAGCACCAATAAATGCGTTCATCTTTTAAATGTATTTTGGCTGAAATGTCAATCATCTTGCTCTGAAGCACATTTTCCCTGCAAGTGATGCAGGTCTGGGCGATCATAATATCGACCAGCTTTTATGTGTCGGACACTTTGCTCCTAGTAATGCTGTACGATGAGGTACCCCTTTAAAGGGGCTTTTAAACATTTTGTCCTTGATAAACATGTAATTATTTGGTGTAATGTGTTATATACACATACAACACAGTGTTTGTGGCACTATCTATAGCAATTGGGAGAAAACAACTTCACAGGAAGTGGATGTGGTTGAAGCATTACTTTTGTACCGCAGACCCTTAGGATATTACAAACAGTCATTTGCAGCCAATAGATCTGTTGGAGCTCCACTATCAAAGTACTGCAGCACAAGAAAACAAGTACGAGGCAAAGCCAACGAACACTAAAGTTTCAAAATGGCATTTAAATGCTCTTCACCCTCTCAGAGTTAAATTCAACAGCCCGGACATTTAAAACGTCTTGACCGCTTAAATCTCTGTCGCATTATATGGTTTCGTTTCAGGATGCCCCTGCCCTTCAAACTGCTACAATTATCTTCAGTTCTTCTTTCCACCAAAGGTCACCGAGCCTCTGTGGATCTCCGTTCCACTATTCTGCCCCGAATCAACAACGGCCCAATAAACTCCTGCAAAGGCAGATCCAGCAGTGAGGCCCGGCTGTGCTTCAGTCAGTTTTCCTCTCACGATGCGATCGGGCTCCAAGGAAAGGAGGCACCGTGTGACCCATGTGACTCGGGTAGTTATTTTCTACTCGCTTCCTCTGAGCCGCTGTGGGGATGAATGGTGAGTAACCCCCGTTTTATGCGTGCATGAGAGGAGAAGAGGAAGGCAAACAGGAAGTGCAGTGTCAGAAAACAGAAGGGAATCCCTGGAAATCCTGCCGATGGGGGGGGGGGGGGGGGGGGGGGGGCTGGGAGACGCACGCAACGATCAGGGTCACTGGCAGGAGCCCAGGGCAGGACTAAAGCACAGATGGATAAGCCACTGCAAACATGTGAGCACTTAAACCTCGACACACTAAACAGGACTGACTCTGAAATCCAAAACACACGACAAACACACACAATTAAACAAGACAATTAAATAAACGGCCCATCTCCAGGACTCAGTGTGATTATTAGAAAATAAATACAATTTTTTTCTAAAAGAAAAGCAGAAGTGTGATTCATCTGCGAGACCGTAAACATGTCACATCTGGTATCGGAGAGAGTTTAGGTGGAAAGCAGAAGGTCAATATTTGCCAGCCGGTCTGCCGCGTGCTTTTTCTGTCCGTGAGGGTTTTAAAGGGCTGAGCAAAGATCGCCGCTCTGCCAACCTCCTGCTGGAGGGAACTCCCTGCAGCTACGCATTAATCACACAGACGCTCCACGTCATCCGAGGCGGGGGGGCAGTGGGGGAGGAGGAGGAGGAGGGGGAGGAGGAGGAGGAGGAGAAACAGCACACAGCCCGTCATGCAGGAAACGCAGTCCTCTGACACCAAACTCCATTTTGAAACGGACAGGAACTCCCAGTGAGGAGGAGCTTAAAAACAATGTTATTTTTCCCATTTTAGCAGGCAATTGTAAGCAATGTTCTAATTTTAATCGTTCCCCTGTTCAAAATTTCTAAATAAACAGAATCAAAATCAAATGAGCTCCTGCAACCAAACCAACACATTGAGACTGAAAGGCATTCAGCTTCTGAGCCACTAAAATGATTCAGCAAAGCTTGTGTTTCACTAAATGTCCAAAAAAAAAAAGGCAATTCCCTTTCAAATGGAGAGCTTTTACTTCGGTAAACTATGTACTCCGTTGGGTAATGACTCCGGCTGAACAACTTTCTATTTGAAATTGTTCACTTGACTTTCAGACGCATGTCCTGGTGTTTCGTATTCACATTTCCATCGAGAAAATCCAACAATTTGACAAACCGCTCACTGATAACATCGTGGGGGAAAGTAACCAGAAGGGACTCTAGGGAAAGAACTTTAAACACGGTGACTCTCCTGCATCCATTTATCTCCACTGCTTCATTTAACTCAGCGTTGTGACCTATGATACATATTTCTGATAAGAAAACTGCACAAAACAAGATTTTTACATGCAATAAATACATGTATTAATGGGTTCTTCCATTATTGGCAGCAGTTCTTCCATTTTTTAAATGCTACTTTAATCATGTAATAAGTCATTATATTATTGAAGATAATGGCTCAAATATCTATTGGCAAATTATGGGCTTTAATACACTGAAATAGATACAAATTTATATTATTAGCAGGCATTACATTACTGGTTAAACATTTGCAGGTGAATTTAGACCGAAACATTATCTCTTTGACTAATTGAAATAAAGCACCTGTAGAAACATTTTAATCTGCATTATTGAAATCATTTACAAAATGTGACTCTTGACCTATGCTTAGGTCAAGAATCAGGTTCAAATATACACAGTCAAAGTAACAAAACAATTGTTTATTCGCCATTACTGCATCACCAGTTCCTACACTCCTGTTGTGGATTGGTGGCATAGACGACAGATGAATGAATCCGTTTTAACTATGAGGGATGAAATACCACGATTTTTCAACCCCGTTTAAGAATGTGACTTGGTAAACTCACTTCCTGAAAAGTCTGTAGATTTACTTGGACTCAAACCTGACTGCACCACCTGAGCCAGCTGTTACCTGCTGCTAAAAGCAGAATTTGCAATATTCTTAACATCCTCAAGTTGCTTTAACTTGCTGAGGCTCAGCCGTTTACATGCAACCTAGCTGCATGTGATCACTTGAGATTCATGTGGGAAGTCATTGGGAGACGAACTTCAATCTGTCCTCATGAACCAATTCACATGTGATCACCAGGTTTAGATGGAGTCCGGGGTCATTATTTAGGGTGAGAGGTGAGACGGCGGACGTGAGGAGGCAACAGAGATTAGCTCTGTGTGTGCGTGTGCGTGTGTGTGTGTGTGTGTACGTACACAACTCAACAGAAGCCAAGACAAACAGCAGTGCTGGCATTTACACTATGCTTAGAGTAAAGTCAATTAGCAAGCAGCACACACACGCACACGCGCACGCACGCACGCACACACACACACACACACACACACACACACACACACACACACACACACACACACACACACACACACACACACACACACACACACACACACACACACACACACGCACACACGCACGCACGCACGCACGCACGCACGCACGCACGCGCACGCACGCACGCACGCACGCGCACGCGCACGCACACGCACTAACAAAGGACAGGGTGAGGCCCGGTGCTTCTTGTGAATAACAGTGGATAAGATCTTTCACTGTTGGTTTAAACTGATGCAATTATATACATATACACAAAGCTATTCATACACTATAACCTGCACAAATGTTGGCGATGCAAGGCTCTGCATTGTGTTTAGCTTTTACCGCCAGTGTGACATTTTGGAAACCCTGGCCCTGCATGTGCCAGCTGATAAACGTCGGCACTCTGGGTGCTGCTGGCTTATGCCAGCCTGTAATACTCCCAACTGCAGCCGACCCAGACCGGCTCCAGTGAAGGTAAACATTACAACATCACAAGGATTTTCCAGCCTTGCTTAAATCCCCTGCTTGCGTAAAAAAAAAAAGAGAGAAAAAAAAAAACATATTGGAAAGAACAAAGAAAAAAAACTCAAAGATGGATGAATTGCTGGCATTAATAATTAACCGCCAACTCTGAGTTCACCTCCACAACACACTCTCACAGGGAATTTCCACAAGTTTTTAAGAAAGTATTAATCATATGACGGAGAAAAGAAAGTGTACTGTGACACATGTCGCTAAGCTAAACGACCTCACTGACATTCAGGCGGAAATGTACGGTTTGGGTTTTCATTTCAGAAAAGTTTTGCGCATACATGGCAACGTTACCGAAAATGCTGAAAACAACGTTGTTTTCCTGCAGAGCCACCAGTGGGTGCTGTTCTTAAAATATAATAAACAAGAACAATGGCGAGTACAGGGACGTTCGTATGGGCAGACGACGCATTTTTCCTTTTCTAAAACATCAAACTGAAGTTGGAGATGGCGACTCACTCTGCAGACGGACATCTGGTTGGTGGTGAGCGTCCCCGTCTTGTCGGAGCAGATCACGGACGTACAGCCCAGCGTCTCCACGGAAGGCAGGCTGCGGACGATGGCGTTCTTCTTGGCCATGCGGCGCGTGCCCAGGGCCAGGCAGGTGGTGATGACGGCGGGCAGGCCCTCGGGGATGGCGGCCACGGCCAGGGCCACGGCGATCTTGAAGTAATAGATGGCGCCCCGCATCCAGGAGCCGCCGTGGACCGGGTCTCCGAAGTGGCCGATGTTGATGACCCACACGGCCACGCAGACCAGCGAGATGACCTTGGAGAGCTGCTGGCCGAACTCGTCCAGCTTCTGCTGCAGCGGCGTCTTCTCCTGCTCCGTGGACGCCATCTGGTTGCGGATCTTGCCGATCTCCGTGGAAACGCCCGTGGCGACCACGATGCCGATGGCGCGGCCTGCGGCGATGTTGGTGCCCTGAGAGAAGAATGCAGGAAAAGGATGAAAGTAGAAGAATTCCTTTAAAATTAAAAACCACAAATAAATCCTCCAGATGACTAAATCTATGGTCTCTGACCAAAACGTCGACTCTTAAGACGTCACATTAGATCAAATGGAGCACTGGATCGCTTTTCTTTTTTTGGTTTTTGCACAATTTTAAACTGGAAGGTTTGAAGGATGGAAAAACAACAGAAATCCACTTTTCACTAATGAATACATCGACCCTATTCTCTTTTTTTAATGCAGATCTAATTTTCCAAAGTTCTCCAGTGTCCCCTGAAGATGACCTCGTGCAGGGAGCCATTTTTTTTTTTTTTTTTTAGATCTTTACATAACTCATGTACTTTTCTCAGATAATTTCCTGAAATATGCAATAATGTTGTACAGTTTTGAAATAACAGTATGTGTAATGATAATTTCTCAATATCACATTATCCTGCACAAGTGGAGCTGGAGTGAACCAATGCAGACAATGATGTCAAGTTGCACTTCCGTTGATTGTTTATTTTAAGCAAAAACAATGAACCTACAGACCTATAGCAAGTTGTATATATTTGTACTAGTTATCTGGTCTAATGAGAACTGTGTGCCCTCCGCCAACCTGCCCTCTACATATCTGACCCGTGTCTAATTACCACCAAGTGTCCATATAATACAACCAAAAAATATCTAAATAAACAAAAATTAAGGCTTCGACAATATGATTTAGGATAAATACATAGACTTAAGTTAATGATGTTAAATTAAAGCTCTTTGAATTTTCTTCTTCCAAGAAACAGTGCTCTTGCTGCTAGCTAATTACATTTTTAAAGAGGTAATTTCAATAAGTCGCACTTTTCTGTCTTGGATATAAAAATGCAGCATTTTAAATCGAGCAACAATTAACGTGTGACATAATGTAGAGCCTTAATCTTCAGAGGTACAGCTTTGCTTACGGAGACATCAGGTCATTAAATGAACAAAGTAAAGAGTCAGTAGCTTACAGAAAACAACATGTTCTTTTTGTCCTGGTTTACGGCTCTGGGGTCGGGAACGGGGTCAGTGTGTTTGATGATGGAGACGGACTCCCCTAAAGGAAGGGAGGAAGACAGGGGGGGGGGGGATTAAAAAAAAACTAAATCAAGACTATAGTGGAGGATTAGCCGTGCATTATTACACCATGTTTCAACAGTAACAGAGCCAAACAAAGTTACCGCCGCTGCCGGAGAGAGAACACAATGTCATATCCAATATCACAAACGCACCGTTGCAGAGTGCTGATAACATTAGGTCCTCCAGGATCAGACAATAAAGCTGCGAGGGAACACACCGCGCCACGCAATTATGAGAAAGCCTGGAGAACGGGAGTGTCGGGTGAACTACCTGTGAGGATGGACTGGTCTACCCGCAGGGTGGTGGACTTTATTGAGGTCACTCGGATGTCAGCAGGCACCTTGTCACCAACTGGAGGAGGAGAATGAAAAAGAAAAAAAAAAAAAAGACAGCGTAGGAGTATTAACAATGAAAACCGAAGCAGGACAGTTTATTGAGAGTCGGACGGCATCGCTTCAGGGCGTCTATGTGACTGAACTGTGGTTGAATTATGGCGGCTGGTTTAAATCCAGTTGGATCATTTACACTGGATGCATTTTATAAGACCTCTTAAAAATGTTTCAGTCGGAGAAATTACAATTGATATCTGGTTCACAATGACCTTCCTGCTCTCATCAGTTGCAAAGTTAATGTGTTCATACATCCAAACAAAATCAGGATATGCAGCCGCGAGTCACGAGTTACAGCTCAGTTACCTTAGTAAAACTAGTTTTCTGAGATTACATGTTAGCTGTGTAATATTAGTAGAAGTCTGTCAAATAAATGTTTAAATATTCAATTAGGACAGGCTTGTTAAACACATTTTAGTTCAGAGGCCACATTTACACCTAAACTAATCTCTAGTGTCATCCCCGGTAAAATAGTGCTATAATAACTTTTAAATTAAAGTTTTTGTTGTGCTGTGGTGCAGATTATACCCGTCAATATTTTCCCCAAAACCAAAACAATAACCATCGAAAACATTCTGCTACTTGTGGGCCGGTTCTATGTTATATTATGATTCCCACGCCTGACTTAGATCTTTCTCATTAGATGATTGATGAACCAAGCAAAGAGTGAGATGTTTAGCAAATTATACAAACATGATTTTTTTTTTCAATGAGTAAATGACAACCACACTTTATTAGAAGGTGAGAACTCACTGCATTCAATATAGAAATCCAGATAAATCCTGATGCTCTCCAGGGTATTCCACCTTTCACAGATTAATAGGCGGAATGATAAAGTGGATTATTTGAGATTATGGAGGACAGAGGAAGGGTTTGTGGTTTTCTGCAGCAGCACCTTCCTCCTGAATATTCGAGACAAGGTGACTAATGCATCTGTGGATTAATCCGTTTTAACCAGTTTATATTCTGGTCACTGCACATTGACCAGTTGATCTTTTTTTTGATTGCTCGTCAAGTACCTTTTATTAAAGTGCACTTACAAAAGCAAAAAAGGTAAATGAGTAGTAATGTTTTGCCTACAGGAATGTCTTTATAAGGCATTTGATTAAAGGGCTGAACTTTGTGCTTTAAACTTTTTAGATCAGCAGAAAACTATCAAGTATTCCAAGAGGGGAGTTTTCATAGTGATTCAACACATTTTAGGTGTTTTTTTTAAATATCATAAACTTATAAATTATTATACTTTGCTTCTATGGACAGTGAATTGATACCATTTTAAAATTTTACAAAAAAGATCAGTGGAAGACTTAAACTCCATAAATCTAGCTTAATTCCCCCCCCCCCCCCCCCAATTACATTCTCCTCCAACCCAAACTTACAGACACAGACAATGAAGGAACAGTGTGCGTTTCCAGTACCGCTGCCTTCTTGAGGAAAGTCCACTTGTCGCTGCGAGCGTAGCTGCAGGCGAGCATTCACTCCCACCTTATTCAAGGTCCGTGTTCAAACAAGAAATCCTTGAGCAAAGAAGCACAGGCGGGCCGAGTTCGGGCTCCAGCTGCAGCCGCAGGTAAACAACAGCTCGATACAACCTTGATGGAGTCACGTTGCAGTTTTAAGGCGATCGATTATTTCCCCTCCCGCTTTGTTCCCTCTTCACACTCTGCAACTCGGTTACTCGCAGCCATAAACTACAGATACCTTGCGTATACACAAGCAATGCAGAAAATGAAATGTAGCTAATGAACCTGCATATTTAGACATTGTAAAGGTCCCGTCTCTCGCTAATAGCCATTCTGGGCAGGCCTGCAGAACGGTGATGGTTCAACCGTTTCTCCCCACAGAAAGTCTTGCTCATTACTTTGTGCAATAAGTGTCCCAGAGTCCTGAGCCGTCAGCGCTTTCCAGCGTTCACTGTGAATGTTCATGTCTTGAGTTTTCTGCACCTCTCTTGACATTCGCTCGCAGACCTGAAGGGGTGGGGAGGGGGGGGGGGGTTTCGGGATGTTTTTTTTTGTTCTCTGACGGGACAGAACAGGCACTTGGAGGCAGAAAAGCAAAATCTGTGCAGCTTAAAAGCCTTTGGTGCCATTCCCAGAGGAGAGTGTGGGAAGGGTGTGTGTGTGTGTGTGTGTGTGTGTGTGGGAGATGGCTGGGGGATACAAGTTCACTGTAGCAGGACAGGCCGAGAGCAGATGAGACATTTTAAAAACGCCTACCAACAGACTGCTGCTCCCACAGACACACCGAGTTCAGATAGTTTTACATATTATAAAGATTAAAAAAAACAAAAAAACTTGCCTGGCTTTAGTATCAAAATATTTTGAACCGTCACCTTTTGTCTCTCAATGATCACTAACAAATTGGACCGTAACACCGGGTGAAGTCAGCCTGCTCGAGCGGGCCAATTGCTCCTTCCACTCGGTAAAACTGGACGCCAAAACAAGCTGCGAAAATCTTGCGTAACATACGGGGAGAAAGGATGTTCCTTAACGTGCAGGATAACCGTGACCCGTTTCTGGCTCGCTGCAGGTTTCCCCCTCTCCTCCGGTCCCGAGTGAACCCTCACAGCACTCCCAACAACCTGACCGCAGCACTCTTTAAAAAAAACCAAACATTTAAAAACAAAACGCCGGGGAAATTTCCAGCGGAGAGGTACATCACAACGGTGTCGTAACCTTGGACGCCATCGCCAGCAGTTGCACGGAGAAAAGCATGGCACGGCGGCAGAAGTGGAAACTCGAGTAAGTATATTTATGGATTTTTCTCTCCTTCAAGGCACTTGCGGTCATCAGTGTCCTTTTCCACCCCCACCCGCACCCCCACCCGCACCACAACATCCCGTGGAACAAGCAGCAGCTTAGAAAAGGTCTGGGAAATCAGCAAAGGGAAAAGTTAAATAACCAACTTGTTTGCTTTGTCACCGAGAGCCTACATGATCCAGGTCGGAGGGGTGTGCTCGGAGATCCCTGACACACATATTTTCGAAGCGAGGGGAGTGCCGTGCGGTCCCTACCTCAGCTGTTTACCTCTGTTTCAAAGTGCTTAGCAACGACGTTATGTCAGACGGAGCCCAGCGCTCAGCGTTACATTCTCCTCGTGCAACCTCCGTCTGTTTTATGATCACAGTTTATTCAAAGAAGCAATAAAAAGTCTATTAATCTGCAGGAACATAATCAGATAATTTTTCAACATGCTGTTTTAACTACAGTAACACACTAAATAAATCTATATATTGTAAAGTTTAACTTTGAAACGTCCTCCCTTCTGCTTCCATCACTGACTTTAGAGTTCAGAGAGATCAGATTAAAGGAAACAAATCAAGTAAACATGTCTATTTTAATAATGAGTTGGCTGCTTCAGTAGATCATGTGATCTGTGGGTCTGACTTTGCTGTTCCTGAAGTGGCGTGTAATATCAGTATGAAATTAGATTTATTATTTTGCTGACAAATTAAACCACAAAAAATAATGGTGCACCATTTACAGAGGTATTATGTTGATCATGAATAGAATTTACAATCGACTTGGATTTAAAATGAAAACAATAACCTGATCCAATTTGTCCAGTTTGCTAGTGAAGTATCTTCGTTCGCTAAATATAATAAAGCAACAGGAGGGATATGCAGACCATTTCTAAACAGATTTATAACCAGTACATCTTTTACATTACATACATTTCACTGTTGTTTAAAAGAAGCTCTGCATGGGTGGCCATTCTATTCAATTCCTGCAAAAGATAATATAAACCAGTTGTAAAATATAACACTTAATCGAATATGCAGTTGACACTGTTTGAAAACCTACAAACTATCAACAGTTTTATGTGCACAGTGCTGATGATCAGGTAGAGTCACAATTTTCCAAGTAGTCTTTTTATTTTTAAGGGGTAAAAGCTCCGATTTGCTGCATTACTGTAACATTACTTGAAACGGGAAGAAATGAGCACGATACCAAATATGGTCATTTTAACTCTTTTCACCATTTGATTTTTCGATACGCGTTTTACTGATCAGTAAAAAAATGTTATCATTAGTTACGTCAGTTGTTGAAAGCTACATCCACTCGTAAAAATTGCACACCGCAATATTTAGGATAAAAAACTTGGCTTGTACGTCTCCCAATTACCCCGTCAGCCGTCACGGATCCAAGCGGGCGGCTGCTGACAGTCGACCCCAAACATCAAGCCTTCTTACTCAAACACCACATGGCTCTCATTTGAAGTCTCGTCCGTCCCCAGCGCCGCGCTGTCATCACCGTTGTCGTCACAATCTTAACCCCTGGTGAACCCCAGCGCCACCGAGGCGAGCCCGGCGGAGCGGGGAGTTGTTGTCATGGCGACGCCGCCGGTGTTGACAGCGCGAGATGACGACGACGACGACGGCGGTGGTGACAGGTGGGCGGGGCCGAGGCCGGGAGTCATTCGGCTACCTGTGCGGGCTTGTCCACGTCTGGCGGCGAACACGCGCATGTGCGATGGGAAGACGCTGGCCGTGACAAGCCCGAATTCCAGAGGAGTTCAACCGCAGACTAAATGAGCGCGTTTGATTTAATGTAAACTGAACCCTCAGCGAGTGGACGGATAATTTACCCCCCCCCCCCCGCGAGAACCCAAGTGCTTTTCACATCTGCCTCGCCAAAGGGGCTTCATCAGACGTCCCTCAGTGATTGTTATTTGAACATACTATTTATTTTAGTGCTAAAATCGCAGGCCTCCAAGCAGCGGGCTTCTCTGAGCTGTGATACACTTAAACACAGACACACACACACACACGACCCTCTGATCCACCTCAGACGCATCTACTACCGCATAAAGCTGACGGATTACACTCTCAAAACCAGCCATGTTTATAGTGGAACGAGCCACATCGTGCAGATGTGTGTGTGTGTGTGTGTGTGTGTGTACGCGTGCGTGCACATTAAACTCTGGCATACACAGATGTTCTGAAGCCAGAGTGACAACAAGACTATATTTAGCCGAGGCTGCCCACACATGGATGATTTTACAGCAGGAGAATCGTGCGTGTAACATCAGAGAGTTAGAGGTGTGTGTGTGTGTGTGTGTGTGTGTGTGTGTGTGTGCGCGCGTGCGTGTGCGTGCGTGCGGCTGACAAACATCCAGCAGCGTGCAGGTGGCGAGACTGAGAGCATGGAAAGCAAAGAGAGCTGGGAAAGCTGTGGAAAATTAAACTGGGTCTTAAATGCAAGCAGTGACCACAGCCACTTGCACAAATCCTCACACACACATAAACACACACTCGCCACACAGAGCAACCCTGGCACCTGCACGTTCAGAGGGAAGACTCTTATGTAATCCGCTCACATATTCCAGCAGTGTTTCCAGACTCATGAATGGGTGGCAGAGGCTGTGTGTGTGTGTGTGTGTGTATGTGTGTGTATGTGTTCCTGGTGAAAGTGGGGATGAAGTAGAGTAAAGGAGTCTCGGTGACCGACGGCGAGGGTTTCAGCTGACCTGCCACCTCCACGATGTCCCCCGGGACGATGTCTCTGGCTTTGATCCTCTGCACGGCCTTGCGGTTCATGCGATACACCTTCCCCATCTCCGGCTCGTACTCCTTCAGAGCCTCGATGGCGTTCTCTGCATTTCGCTCCTGCAAAGTTATTTGTGACACACCTGCATCAAAATTCCTTCTTATTTCACCCAAGTTGTCCCAAAACAATTCTGCCTTTCGTAGCACTAATGATCAGGGATCGAGTCCGATTATGTATGTTTTTTTTTTGTTTTGTTTTTTTCAAACTCATTGTTGGCGTTTGTAACCATGTAAACGTCAACTGAATTCAGCCGCCTCGTGCTTGAAGATCTCACCTGCCAGACCCCAATAACAGCATTGGCGATGAGGATAAGAAGAATAACGACGGGCTCCACAAAAGCGGTGGTGGTCTCCTCTCCTTCTTCAAACAGAGCCAACACCTAGAGGAGCAAACAGCACACAAAGCCTCAGTCCACATGTTATACGGCCTCTGAGCCACCGTCCCTGCAGAGGGAAACTCATTTCATGAGGGAAAACGGCTTAAAAGCACTGGAAAAACATCCGTGTGTTTTAATTCTGAAAAGATCCGACACCACAAATTAAATTTTCTCTTCTTCTCCGTTTATCCAACAATCATTTTAAGCAACAAATGGATATTTTAAACACTTATTCAGCTCTTTTCCCCCCCTCATCTTCTATTATAACCTAAACATCATCAGATGTTTTTTTTGTCTTATATATTGTCTTCTCATTTTTTGTCTGTCAATAAAATCCTACATATGTGTAGTAATCCTCATCACCTGAACTGACCGACCACTTACTACAAACTATAGTGGATAGAAAATGTGCAATACCCCTTGTGCGTCCCTGGTGGTCAATTAAATACACTGCAGTTCAATTTCAGAATTTCTCTTTGCTGGAAAATTTCATCCGACTGGTCGGTTCTGGCCCGCGGCCTATACGTTCAACGCTCCTGATCTACAGTCTTCTGCTGTGTTCGTTTTAATCTGTGAGTTTTGTCTAATTATGTTACAGCTACAGCATCTGTGCCGTTGTGGATCAGTCGGCCTCCGCAGCCTGACTCACCGTCTCCGACACTGAGAAACTAAAATGTGCCAGAGGCTCCAGGTCTGTTCTGGAGTAAATATAATTACAAACTCCTAACTCTTCAGATTGGACACGGCTGCAATGTATTGGAGGGCAAACTAGAACAAAATAAAAACAACTATTTTGTTTCTGTATATCCAGCAGGAAGAATGGGTGTTTTTTGTATGAGATTCAAAGCAAATGCAATTAAATCCCCAAGTTTCATTTAGTTTCATTTGCATTTCTCGGTCTGCTTTAACTTTAGTTTGAAAACTTTTCAGGGAATCCGGATGAATGTGGTTCAGACACTCTGGATATTTTTAGATCAATTTTGCAAAGGCAATCACAAAAAGTATCAATGTATGAGCAAAATTCTAATGTTCGGCATGACATGAACAAACTAAGAGTGTTTAAAACAATTTAACCTGGCAAAAGGGACTTTTACCAAACTGTGACCACAGGGTGAAGTTTTGGCAGAGTACAGCAAAGATCAGGACTGGTAGGAAAATCACACACAAAACATCATTTACATGGAGTGCTTGGGTTTCAACAGGATCTTGCAGCAGTTTGCATGATGAAGGAGCAGCTGATAAACAAGGAAAAGACTAAATCGTCTTTTTTATTGAATGTTTTCAAAGGATTTTTTTATTGACTTTTTGGAATTAAAAGTAGAATAATTTGACAATATGGAAAGTTTATCTTTAAATTAAATGAGCATCAATCTCCTACACTAGATTATCCAGACTGGAGCCTCTTGTGTTTGTTCCACCTGCCTGATGTTTGACATCGTTAAGTTTTTTTTTTTTGTGGGGGGGTATTTATTTCTTAATTTTTTCACTGACCTGTGTTTATTCACTCACATTTTAATCAACATTTTTAGAATATTTTACTTCTTTCAGGTTTTTCTTTTACTTCAGTTGTAGAATGTCTGTCGGTTTCTATTTTCTTTAATCAATTTTATCAATCCAAGTTTTTTGTATGCTTGGGCTAGAAGTTCAATCTTTAATTTTCTCAACTTTTAATGTTTTCTTTCTAAAATGAAGCACTTTGATCTGCAGTTTATTGTTATGTTAAATTATCTATGTCTTATTAACTGAGAATACAGGCTAGGGGCTCTATAATATATTCATATTTCTCTTGTCAACATGTGCAATATGCATGGTTCAAGAGACTGACTGATCTTTAGTAAATTGTGATTTCATGCATTGATGCTGTGATTATGAACACATCTGGCCAATCAGACGGAGCTCCACTGTTCTGAATGTCCAGACACATGGTGGATGTGAATGTCTGTGGCCACAAAGTGTGTCTAAAGAACTCAGTGAGCAATGAATGACTGTAAATTATCAAAGAAAACCATATTACCTACATAAGTGTTGGTATTTATTGTAAATCATGTCATTATTGCTATATTCAACAATCCATAGTCCATGCTGTATCCACTTCAATTCTGGATGAGCTCCAGATTTTAAGAACTTTGTATTGATTTGAAGGAACTCCTACCACATTCTCCTGCTCGGGATGGAAAATTATGCTAATGAGAGCAGTGAAATCAGATTAAAAGCAGATGACAAAGCCAGAAAGGGAACCTCTCAAACTATGCGACAGGTCATTGAGGAGGTTGTTGCCTTGAACGACTATTTTATAAAGTCTAGCAACTGCAAAACTGTATGTACTGAATAAAAATTATACACTCAAAGTTAAACAATCGAAAGCTACTTTATTGGCCATGTATTCATGTTTTGCGGTTATCAATGTTGGATAAAGCAGAATAAAAGATGGATGGATCGACACACACTAATGACTTGATCCAGAAACTGAAAAGAAAAAAAAGCCACAAAGCCTCAGAAGATCAGGACGACTCAAGAAGCCGGCTGGAACATGGAACTTTCTTCACACTCGCGTTTCCATCACTCTCATCAATGACAGATGTAGGAAAACCAAAATAGCCGCACCACAGACAGCGAGGTGGATCAAGTGGGCTCACATTTTGATGATCTAATGCGGCTTATCAAATGATAGAGGAGCGTATCCTCTGCAGAGTATTGAGCAGCAGAATGAACGTCACGGCCGCCTGGGCCCGGTCGATAGCTCATCATTCATGATGGCAAATCTTCCTTCCGACTGAGCCCAGACTGCACAGCAACAATGGGCCGGCCACTCAAAAGACGCCAACATACAATAACCCGGCATTCAGAGGATGGCCTGAATACCTCACCCGCTGAATAGAAGGGCAAAAGTAGACAAGTTAATGAGGGAAGATGGGAGATTCCCCGAGACAACAATCAAACTCTGTCCTTCTACCGGGGTGGGAGATGAAAGATTTGTCCCAAAAATAAATCCCGACCTTACATTTTGAAACGCTGCACTCGGCGCACCCTGCATGCATCAGTGAAAAGGAACCCTATCAGCTTCCCGAGATCAGGAAGAAGAGCTCTGGCTATTGCACAAGGCTGCTGTGACTTTCTGTTTTAATCTACCTCTTTCAGAGAGGCGACGCGATTTTAAGCCTGTAGCGACATGCAAATAGGAATAAATATAAAAAAATAAATAAAAACCCTTTTTCAACACAGTTCTGAAGCTTCAAATGACCATTATTTGTTGTAAATACCTCAGACACACATACAGTATATAGTACATGTGTCTATCATTTCTGAAACCCATTCACTTATAGAATTTTTTTTTTCCGTTCCCCATAAACCATCGTAACGCAACCGTTTCTTTAAACATACAATGTGTATGTGCAATAGTTGGCAATGTGAAGAGATTCCGAGTTTGAATATAGTAAAAGCAGCATACAAACAAGGGCTGGGGTTTCCCTCTGCTTCAGCCACTCCCTGAGCAAACTCAAAAGAGTGACTGAACTGAAGTCAAGAGGTGCTATTAAAGTACAATGCCATTATTATTTATGAACATGCAGGCTCTGAAATGAAGACAAACTGCCGTGGGGTGTGACTTTTTTTTCTCCTTTTTTTAAAGATTTAAAGTCATTTCAGGCCACCTGGCCTCTGCGGCAAGGAGGAGAAGTCGGCCTTCACTCTTTGCAAATTCCCAGATACAGTGTGTCATGTATGTTTTCAGAGCAACTTTCCTACTTGACTAAAATAGCAACAGTCACTTCCATCCAGAAACACCGGGGATGTGCTGTAATAAACGGAAAAATTTACTATTTTGCACTCAGGATTCCCTGACCCCACCCCCCCCCCTCATGGGCCTTCCCCGCCCTCGGACCGAGACCGGGGTCACAGTTTGAGGTATTTTTGATTGATGGGTTTGTTTCCAGCACAGTAGAGGTACTGTGTTCTGATCCCCTCGCTGAAACCATATCAACACCGAGTGGAAAACACGGGTTTCCACACGAGAAGGGCCCGAGAAGAGTGCGGACGCGGGAATAAAGCGACCTCGGGCCAACGGAGCAGTCTATTAGGTGGCAATTTCCTGGCGACCGTCCAAGCAGGGTCTGAAACCCCGTCGGAGGCACATCCCAGCGTTGACGAACAAATGTGTTGGGAGCCACTGGCATTTGTATTTAGCAGGGTTGTACGTACAAAGGAGACGCAGGCAGCCAGCAGCAGGATCCGGACCAGGAGGTCTTCAAACTGCTCCACCACCAGCTCCCACAGGGACTTTCCTGAAATGTGCAAACACACGTGACGCGCCGTTACACTTTGCACCATATTCAAGGTTTCAGACCAGATCTCAAGCTTAAGGGTGGATAGGATCTGCCATGCGTGTTGACATTAGCTTTCTGACACGGTTAAGCAGCTCCAAGTTGTGTTTGTGTGTGTGTGTGTGTGTGTGTGTGTGTGTGTGCGTGTGTGTACCATGGTTATATATCTGCTGTTTACATTGGCAGCGTACCACTCGGCTCATAGAAAGAAAGTTTAAAATAAAAGATCCAAGCACAAGGCGTCTAATCGAGCGGTAAAGAAAGGAGGAACATAGCTAATGAGAAAGATCAATATTTACCTTCTTCAGCCGGGAGCTCTGTGGAGGTCGCATCACGTCGGCAACATCGGACGGGACGGAGCGGGAGGGGAGGGGAGGGGAGGGAGTAGAGAAAGACAACGATCTGTTAGTGCGTTTCATTAAGTCATCCCGACTTTGAGATGCAAGGAAACATGCAAATTGTTCTTGGTTGTGCTTGGCCGAGATGATTAAGCGCTGAAGGGTGGGAGGCAGAACGGCGCCTCAGATGGAGGTCGACGTTTCGAGCGACGCCGACATAAATTAACCGCACATCAGACACTTGGATTTAATCCACAGCGAACACACAGGCCGACATACTCTGGTGCAGTTCAAACAAATTGGGGAGCGTGAACACGGCGCGGGCAAAACACAATGTTGACGAGCTGGAGCCTGAATCATTGAAATGACCAAAGGGTCACAACAACCCGAGAAGAGCAGCAGCTCTGCTTTCCTTTGAAACACATTGTGGATACTTTGCACAAGCTTCAATGTATTCCTTTTGAAAAGCTTTCAAGAGCTGTAGACTATTGGCTGTATTGGTGTTGAAAAGGCTGAAAAAGCTTGACTTGATTTATGATGAGACTCGAGGTTACTAGTTCGCAGCATTTAGACATTTGCGAGTTCACATTACGAGACAGATGAACGATGAAGTGGTTTCTGTCAAAGAAGAAAGAAGTGCTGAAAATAAGGTTAAACTTTATCATCTTCAAGTATTTTGTTGCTGCTCACTCATTTACAAACTGACTCGTATTCTGGAGTCTTGGTAAACACAAAAACCCACAAGTGCAGCTGAAATAGTCTCAAGTTTATCTTCATTATCCCACTGGGGAGAATTTACTTTGCAGCCAAGGTTTTTCTAAAAATAAGTTCACGTTGACACATAATAAAACTTGGTGGTCCAGCGGGGAAATGGAAATTCAAATTGGTGAACAGCACTAGAGCGGAGATACACAAGACTGCAGAGATATACTAGAAAAGTGCAGACAGGCGGCCGCTAGAATAATAAATGAGATGGATAAGATGTAGTACATTACTGATCCAAACAACTGAACTGGGATTATCACAAATTACATTGAAGATTTAATAAAAATGTTTTATTTTAATAATTTCCAAACATGTTCATGAACTTAAATAAGCACCCCCTCCCCCAAGCAGGGTCCTCTTATACAATTCAAGTATATCATAAATTAGTAAATAGTAATAACATACATGTGACATATACTTATATATATATATATATATATATATAAGTATATTACACACAAGCCTGTATATGAGCATACCGACATATTAGTTACAATTATAAAGGTGGATACAAGGTATGTACCTAAACAACAAAGTTAAGTGAAAACAAAACATTCATTATGTTTTCGGCGTTTCTTTACAGGAAAATGGTGTTTGAAGACATTGAAAACTTTTTGAAACCGGCTCCAAACATGGAATTTTTCAAAAATGCACCGACTCTGTTGTGTAAACTTTTGGAAAATGCAACTTGGTGGGAACTCTTGAGCTTCTTCTCCACAGACATGGTGGAAATGCTGCGACTTAGTTAAAATGTCAAAGGGTCTTCTGTTTGCTTCAGTGCATCATAAATGTGTTGATTCGTTCCAAGAGGCCAAGCACTGATTACTTTTTTTCTTTATTAATATTGAAACCAATCGGTCAGGGAAACCTTTGTTCGTTATTCAGGCCGTTTTTCCGTTTCACAGAGTTGTGTTGGGGTCATTGATATTCATGCTACAGCTTCAGCCTCCAAACTGCTGGAGTTTACTTCAGAGTTTCAGCAGTCTGTGCCCACGGCATTAACACCCAGAGTTTTCCCTTGCAGCATGTGGGCTCGATTTCTTTTTTTCTCCCATCATTCTGTCATTATTCACACATCGGTTTTAAACAAAAGTTGTCTTTTTGGGGGGGGGGGGCTTTGTTAAAAAGACCAGCTGAGCATCTTACCCACTCTGATTTGATAACCAGAACAACACCCACCACACACGAGTCACTAGTGTAAGTTTAAAACACATCAGTCATGCTTAAAAAGAAAATAAATAAAAAACATTGACTGAAAAGTACTGTTGGTCGGTGTTGCCAAGACAAGGCACAGCCGAGCTGAGTCACAGCATTTGTCAAGTCCTCATCAAGGCCGAGGCTCAGTTATCACTGAACAGACCCAGAGGAACGAACCTGATGGACGCTGCTCACATGATTCTAAAGTTTCATCCTTTATCATGAGAAGCAGGTTCTCAACAACGTCTTACTACTACTTAATCCTCACTGCAAAACAACCCTCACGGCAATAAAAGAGTGAAGTAAAAGCTTCAATTCCAGCACTCATTACGGAATGATTGGGGGGGGGGGCAGCTATAGTTAGAAGGCCGTGGGCCGCAACCCTAAATGACAGTAGTCTTCTCCTCCCTCAGTGGAAACCTCGTGTTTCTCTGCATGTTTTGACCGCGCCGTGCAACACGAGGATCAAACGTGACCCTGAGTGGAGCGAGCTGGAAAGCGGAAGGGCCATGACGCGAGCCCACAGGCTCCTTCCAAAAACAAAAGGCCCACGGCCGCTCACGTGCAGCCGGCCGGGCCGAGGAACTACTTCATCTCCTGAAGTCATTAAGGAAAAAAAACAAAACAAACAAAAAAACGAAAATGGCTAACAAAAAAGTAAAAATACTTTATTAATCCCAGGAGGAAATTCTTTGCGAGAAAAAAAGCAACAAAAAAACTGAACCACTTCAGGTGACTTGTCTTTTTTCAGCTCCGTTTACACAACAATGATTAAGTGAAAGCCTTTTAGGTGTTCATTTAAAGGACGTCGGTTGTCGGAATTGGTTAACTTTTTGAAAACTGTTCCAAGGTGGAACTTTTCAAAAACACTCGACTCAGACTTCCGTGTAAACGGGGGGAAAAATGCAACTTTCTGGAAACGCTCAGGCTCCATCTCCGCGTAGAGGGCGTAAACTTTGCTCCTGCGCACCACGGCCATAGTAAATAGTTTTTCTGTACAACACACATTAGTAGATGGACAATAACAATGATGGAGTGTCATGACTCCCAGTCCAGATTCTCGGGGGACTTTTTATAGTTTACAACCACCCGTAATAGCGATCCAACTTCGCCGTCTGACCATATGAGTGTCCTCGCCCTCGCCATTGTTGATGTTACATTTATCTCTTTGCATGTGTGTGGTTTCATTACAAAAAACATGGACATTTTAAAATGAAATGTTGCCGTGTAAATGTGGGAATTTTTGGACATGAAAATGCCAAAATTGTGTTTAAGTGAAACGTGTGTAAACGGCCTTGTTTGGGTCGGTGAAGTCTCAGCGGGTGAAGCTGCAAGACGTTTTTACACCGACATTAAAGCTGCTCTGTTATTTGATGATGCCTCGAGTCTCAATCTGCTGAGCATTATTAGGTCTGCGTGGCCATTTAGAAAAACAGGCCAATTAGCGGAGGCCGTCTCTCAGCGCCACAAAAGACCCTCCTCAGCCTCCGCGTAATAATATCTGGTGAGTCATTGTGAGTAGCTTCTCTAAACCTGCCGTCTGGAGGCTTTTCAACAGACCAGGTTGGACACGGTTGAACTCACGGGGGGTGGCGGCGGCAGCGGCGGGTGGTATTTCTGGCTGCACTCTGCCAGCTGCAGCAGCAGAAATGTGGAGAAGTGTGTTCTGCTGTTTTCCGTGCTCCGCCAGTCTGACATAACCCTGTTTCCCCCATTACTGTGCCTCCCTTGGTTGTATAATGTTTTTTATGGCAGACAGGCTGGCTGCAAGTGGAGTGCTGGAGACAAAGAAAGGACTGACTGAAAGGACAAGACGGACAAGTGGGCAAGCGAAGGGAGGGAGGGAGGGAGGGAGGGGTAAATCGAGGGAAAGAGCTGGAGGTGTTGAATGGGGTTCCCCGGCTTCCCTCTGCCAAGGATTCCCTCCCAGTCATCTGGGCTGTGTCAACCCGAGGCTTGCCCAGGCACATTCCTGAACACTGACTTCACCTCTCTCTCCCTCTCTCCATATCCCCACAGCTCCCGCCCTCCGCCTCCTCCCTCGTGGCCCAGACAATGAATAAAAGAGGCTGTTTACGCGCAGCAGAAAAATCGAGCAGTGCCAAGCAGAGGGGAGACACTTCCTGGAGACGGTTGCCAACAACAGCAACAGGGAGACGGTTGCTGCATCCACAGAGTCAGGAAGCGACGCAGGAAACTCTCCATCTATCTGTCCGCACTGCGAATCGTCCACTGATTAAAAAAAAAAAAGGGAGCTTTCAGAGCAGCCTTTATTTTTCCTGTAGATTTAAAAACGGCCCGGTCTCCCAATATGCATTACATTTTAGTGTGGTTAAACAGCGTCAACAAGCTCAAGTTCAGGCCGTCATCTGAAAACTACTGTCACGAGAAAGTTTGCAGCAGTTGCCATGGCGACTTGGCATTCGAAGACTCCTTGAAAACGAGCGTTTCACAAGGTAGCGTGCCAGCGTCTGTCAAGATTCACCAGAATATCCGTTATGCAATCGGCAGAAAGGCGCAGAAACGCCGCCGATGACGGGCGTCAAAAACCAGAGAGCCGGGGTTGTACAGTGGTACAACTCATGCTAACTCAGCCAGTGGGTTTTGCTGCCGACTCGGTCTGGATCCACAACGCAGGAGAACGTAAGACAGGTCTATAAATATCATGACGGTAACCCCTAATGAGGGCTTCCTATATCCACTTAACCTCCTAATGTATTCCCCAGCCGGAAAGAGGTCTGCATGCATTAAGCATATCAAATGTGAAGGATAAATGCACCTCGTTCCCGCCCCTAACGTTATTATCTTTGATATGCAGACGGCATCGCAGGTAACTGTAGAGGCTGCAGCCTGACACAGTCAATGTTTCCGACATTTACACACTTTTCAGGGAGTCCTTTGCAGTAGGACTCCCCGACGGCTGAGGAGCCGACCTTAAGGCGGCAGCCGGTGCGACGGTGCCGAGTCACTAATCACTTCCCTGCCGCGCAACGAGACAAGGACACAAAGGGCCTCACATGTAGCGACACTTCAGTCGTTAAAGGCCAGGAAGGCTTTCATATTGGATTAATGCTGCTCCGCTCGAACACGTGGCGCAAAACAAAACAGGACAAAGACTCTGCTGCCAAGTGAGGATGACAGAAGAGATTAAAGAAAGCCAGACATCCTCCTGCTGAACACAATTACAAAGCGAGCGTTGTACATCCAAACAGAGGCGCTTCCCCCGTTAACCTTCAGAATGGCATTCATCCGTGCCGGGACGATTTCTCGCAGGTTTTGGTCCATACTGGGATGATGGCATCAAACAGTTGAAGATTTTTCAGCTGAAGATCTATGATGTGAAAGTTGTGTTTTCAGTGACTCCAAACAAGGTCCAGTGAAAGTGCAAATGCAAAATCTTCATTGTGTTTTTGGCGTCCAAGTCACTTTTTTCCCCTTCATAGTACACCAACAACTGTGATTGGCTGATTATCCATTTACATTAATAAATAGTTGAACAAGAGTACCACTCACTCTTCTCTTCTTTAGATAGTTTATCCTGCTATTATAAACATGCAACTCAAAAACGTTTATTCAGGCTGATGGTAGGTTTCACGCTGTGTCATTCGGAAACAGTTGGGAAGGCCCCATTTCTCAATTTACAACTTTGACATAATAACAAGCAACATGGCAGTGCGACTTTATAGCTGCTGTCAAGAGTATCGAAAAGAGGCAAAAAATCATCACATACATCAACCGAGCTCAGCAGATTCAATTTATTTTCATACGACATTTGTTGTACAGCTGCTGCTTTATGTTCTGCTGTTGACAGCTCAAACAATCATGAATGTTTTACAGTTGCAAACAGTGGGTGGATTGCACTGAAGTGCAAGAGCCTCGTAAATTAAGACGCAAATAACTAATCTGTGAAAAGAGCCAGTGTTTTTCTTAATTTCACCAAAACGTCTCATGTTCAGCGACATTAACGCAGCTTCTGGGAGCTCTCCCGCTTTTACCGCTTCCAAATTGATCTTCCAACTGAATCTTCCAACGAATTGATGAAAGCACAATTAGTCTTAAGCCAAATCAAAGCACGAGATAAAGTGTCTGAAAATATTCAAATCAATCATCTCGAGGGCACAGCATGTTTAGCAAATTCAACAGTGGTTAAAATATCAGGTGCACAGTTGGTAACTTTGCATATGGTCATGTTTCAAAAAGAAATTAATGAATTAGATTTTTTTTTAAAGTCATCAGCAGACCAAATGGGGGAGAAAAAAAAAAAAAAACGTCATCTGCGAGGCTCAGCTGCTTCCACAGTTTGCACTCTCTCGCCACATTCTTGTCCTTTTGCTCAACAAATTCCATGTAATGTCCTCATCATCTCCCCCCTCGGCAGCTGTGGACCGCTCTGCCATGCCAGTCCAGACTCTAATGAAGTCTCTCAAAAGTGAAGTCAAGTCGCTCGTTTGTGTCATACGAGTGACTCCACCACTGAAGTATTCTGAAATTACTGGGATACAATTACAACACCGCTGATCAATCCAAGTTTCCCTAAAAAGGAAAACGGTAAAGGTAAAGCGAGCAACATCAAGATATGTTGAGAATTCAATGGTCACTCGGCTAAAACTAGAACGGGCACTCAGCAGAGCGTAGACCTTCGCCAACGCCACATTTAGTTTGCGGAACCAAGTTTGCATCACTAGCGTGTTAGCCCTTAGCCCATGTCGATGCCAACTAGCCTGTCAGGCAGCAACATCGCTGTGTGAAACACTGAGCACACAGATAAACCACCACCGGAGTCAATGCGCTCACACCGGCATTTCTGGATACTTGCCGAGCCTAGAAATTAGTTGTAAACTCCGGAGCGTCTCCATGGCAACAGACACTGATCTGTTGATGTCCATGAGGTGCCTCTCACATCCGCGCTGTGTGGGATATTTCGTCAGTTTTGGGGGAACCTTTCGCCGTTAACGTCCCAAAATCTAACGGATTTGTCATTGGATGATGGAAAAACATGCCTGAAGACGTCATGCAATAGTTTTTGTGAACGGTTGCTGAGATCCATACACCAAAAAACAAAACAAAACCAAAAAAAACACTGTGTGAGTTAGACTTATTGCAGATTGTTGGACATTGGCACAGTAATACTCAGACTAGCTTAGCATTCTGATGACTTGTGGGCATAAAGCACATACGTAAAATGTTTAAAACCAGATCAAAAATACAGCAGACGCCATTGTTCGTTTGTTTTTTTTTTATTATTACCAACCTCCCTGAAAGTGCAGTTAAGCTATTCAAAAGCTTTATGGCTTTTACTAATAAGCATAATCATATGGTTTGGACAAACTTTGTTGTTTTTGTAACAAATCTAAGAATATCAACAGAAAACATTTTTGGAGCCGAAATTAGAACAGTTGTCGTCCTGGATCAGGAGCAGAATGCAGCTGCAGGAGCATCTTCCCTCGAACTATTAAACAAAAAGCTGCCGACACATCAACACTCACTTTCTGAAATGAGCTGCAACAATGGACGAAGGTAACGACTCCATTTCAGCACGAAGCAAATTACATCAACAGTCACAGCAAAGGAAAACGAGGACACGGGCAGAAAAAGGAGCACAACATCTCGCTTGCTGCAATTACATTAATTTGACTTTAGTCGTCTCTGATCAACTCGCGATTGTGCTTGTGGCGAAGACCCAGGGAGGAATCACCATGAGTGGAAGTTTCAAAGTGAAAATCTTGCATAGAGAGAATAAAGATTAGATGAGTGTATTCTTGCATCTGCCGTGAAAAAACAATGGCTCTCACAGCTCGATTGACTCTGCTGGCAAGTCATGGAGGAAAAAGGAAAAAATAACTGCTGTCAAATGAGCAGGACATGCATGAGGTGATTAGCACAGAGCTCATATCTTGTCGAGGCTCAACGCTTCCTCTTTAAGGTCACAGCTGTGCAAAAAGCCTGCTTTTTAAAAAATATATATATTTTAACATCTCACCAGACTTACAAGATGGCACCCGGCCGCTCGGTGGCCAACCAGAGCAGCTGAATGCTGTGAAAAAGAGTCAGCAATCCCCAAAACGGCAGAGCAAAATATCTGTGCTACCGCCGGGCTATTTATAGGGTTTATTCTAGGTTTAAAAACCAGAGCGCCACTTCTGCCCAATCAAATGCTCGATCCTGAGCAACTTTACAGATCTGAGCCCCGAAGCAGTGGAGACTGAAAAATTATGGGTTGGAAAAGAAAGGAAAAAAAACTGGAGAAAATAAATGTCAATAGAGGAGCATGTTGTTAATAAAGATGGTGTAAAACAGCATTACCAGCATGGGTTGGCGTGTTTGTGGGCGGTGTGTGGTGACTCTAGCCTCACACTGGGAAACTAAAGCCAAGTCCATTGGGAGTTTGCATGTTCTTCTCATGCATGCGTCGGTTTAACCCTAACCCCAAATGCTATAATGAAAAACATCTCTGAAAGGGGTCAATGTGACCCGCTACAATAAAAAGTTTTGAAAAACTGAGAACATTTAAATGATTGCAAACCCGTTTTAAAATCATTGCATAATAACTCCAAAATGCAAATGTACTTTGAATAAGGCTTGGATACATTTCAACTATAATACAAATGGTTGCCTTTTTCACAGTTTACATTCATGGACGACAACAGCTCCAATTAAAATACTTAATGACTTTTCCAGTAACTCATTTTGTATCAGCTCTTCATTGGATACCCATCATTGGAATGTCATGCATGAAATCCAATATATTAAGTTTTGCAGGCAATCATTTAGCCATATTAGTGATGCACGCTACATCGGCTGTGATTTCCCAAAACAATTATACATAACACACTGCACAAGTTATATGCAGAAGGAAATGGATGAGCCTTAAACAATGTCAGTAAATAGCGCAAGTCACATTTCATATGTAAATTGGACAAAAATGTTGCTCTGAAATAGAAAAAGATTGTTTGAATTCATCATTGATGAAGCTTTTTGTTCATAAATTTTTCTCCACATATTAAAAGTAAAAGCAAATGAGTCTTTCCTCGAGTCATTTTTAAATTATTTGTTGAGGGAAAACTCGACATCCATCACCCGCGGTGAAAGGCAGGTGATGCATATTTTACATGACGAAGTGACAAATGTGGCGCCTGAATGCAGGAGTTTAAAAGTTCAAGCTGCGATAAAGATTATATATCAAAAGAAGAAAAGTGCAGAGAAGCCACTGCAGAGAGGTTTGAAACGCTGCAGGATGAAGGTTGATGTCATATCCTGCAAGTCTTTGTGGTGCAAGTCAGAAGGCAGACGCACAGCATGCGGCGTCTGCTCTGCGGTGGGAGAAGAACCGACGTGTTCCGTGCTGCAGAACGTTAGAGCCCAACGACACACGGCATCATCTCAACACACGATGGTGACGGTGAGGAAGACGAGTGACGAGCCAGAACAGTATCCCACACTCCCGAGGACTTCGAGTTACTTTTCTACCAACTGCAACCGAGACACCGAACCGATCGGCACAACTCAACTCTAGTCGGCAGCCGACAGAGGGCCTGTTTGTTGCAGGAAGAGGAGGAGGAAACTACGCAACTTCCCTCGCGATTCAAACGCAGGAGCGAGTAAGTCAGGCCGCTTTCATGTGGAGTTGTAGAACAGGAAGAGAAACGGCAGCACAAGTGAGATCCGACCAGAGGAAGTTTGAGTTACTGGATCTGGTAAAGTTAAGTAACATCTACCAAAGTGTGAGATCACCCAACGAAAAACTCCAAGTAAAGCACAACGCCAGCAATAAGACGCGCGACGAGGCACATTAGTTCGTCTCATAAGTCGAAAACACCGTTTTTGTGAATAGAAGCACGCGCAGCCAAGGTTGGTCGCGGCCTCACGGTGCAGCGACATGCCTTACGAGGTTGATTAACCTGAATGTGTTGCGCAATCCACTCTGGAAGAGGGAGTGTCGGTGACATTCTGACAACCTGGACCTCTTCTGAAATCACCTGTGGAAAGTTATGACAAAGAATGTAAGAAAAAAAAAAAAAGATTTATTTAACATGTTTTGATTAATAATGCTTCTTAATTCTGTCACATATTAACATTTCAAAAAAAGGAAACTTGGAAATAGAATTTTTTTTCTTTTTAAAAGGAAATTCTCTTAAATGTTACAGAGAGAAAAAGATGAATCGGTAAATTAATGCACTCTGAAGAAAGGCCATCCGCCCTGGACACTCATTCACCCGAGTGTCACTTCCTTTGAAAACTGGCTCCACCTCCACCTTCAAATAGGAAAAGTTGATTGCTCCTGGGGACAAAATGCCCTTTTAGTGACACTTTCTAAAAATGAACACTGTGCACCTTTGAAAGTGGCCACGTGTGTGTGCACACAAGACAAGACAAGACAAAAAAAAAAAAATCACCTTCTTCATACTCCCACTCACAGCGAGAGGCCTGCGACTTCCTCTTTACAACATCAACTCCATCAGAATGAAAGCGATCAATTACATGCAAATACATGCAGCCGCATGCCTTCGGGGCGCGTCTGAATGAGGAGACGAGGCGTCGAGTACACCGAGACTCGCCTGCAGCCGGCCTCCTCTCAGCAGCAACACGCCGATCGGATCGGAACGTACGGTGCAGCCCGAGAGGGGAGCTTCTGCATCGCGACGCACGAGAGTGCCGGCGGAAAGCCACAAAGCCTCCTCGTCACTCAACCGTCTTATCTCGCAGAGCAGCAGCGAAAAGAACAAGCGGCGAGCTCTGCTGCAATGTCACAGAAGGGAGGAGGACTCGGCCAAGAGGGCCAGTTGGGTTGCTGGTTCGATCCATCATCCTTGTGGACGCCAGGTGTGCAGGCACCTCGCAATGGCAAGACAAAACGGTTCCGGACTGCTCAAGCGGCAAAGCGAGCTATATAACTAAAGTCCATTTAAAATCCATTCACAAGAGATTAGAGAATGGATGGGTCTGTAAAAAAGAAATAAAAAAAAAAGCAATCCCCACACGCAGTGGCTCCATCTTTGACCTCTGAATTACCTACCGAGGTATTAGAAGAAGATTCACTGCCATCGTGTTTTGGCTGCGAGGACAGAAGACGTTTCTGGGGCACCAGTCGCGGAGTCCAACTCCCTCATCCAGAGATCCAGCTGTAGAGCCGGAGCGTGAAGCCTCCCGAGGCCCACGCAGGATTGTTTACGTCCGACGCCCGAGGATCTTCCCCGGCGTGTCGATGCAGCCGACTCATGCTCGTTTTGTTTTAAGTTTTTAAACCCCTCATGTGTACACAGAGACACGAATCGTGATCTCAGCTGCACGTGGACGTTCTTCTGTTAATGGATCCTGCTGATAATAAGGTCGTGTCGAGCGTCAGTGGGGGGGGGGGGGGGGGGGGGGGGGACGCCTCCAGAGCCTCGGCTCCCAAGTCTGTGGTTCGTATGCAGAGAGTGGAAAAAGCCATTTAGCAGCCGTACATCACTCTTCAACGACAAGCACCGAGATAGTAAACAAGCAAGTCTGAGGCTGCTTTAACATTTTTTTACCTTCATGAAGCAGTGTACAAGCCCAGAGACATTTGAAAAAAGAAAAAAAAAAGAAAAGGGCATTCCCTCCTTGACCCCCCCCCCCCTCCCCCCTCCCCCCCTCCTCTTATTTCTGTGCAACACGCTCGCACAAGGCAGGAAGTTCACAGCTAAGAGCGAAAGATGTTATCTGCCGCGAGACGTTGCCTATTTTTCCATGAAGTCATCACAAGCCCCTGGGGAGAGCGGCTGGCTGCAACAAAAGGGCTTCTGTTGGACGGGCACAGTGCGCCGCTCCACTCCACAGCTTGGCCGCACATGCAAATGACAGGAGAAGTGGGGAAAGGTGTGCTGATGTCAGGTCCGACATGGAAATCACTCCTCCATGTCAGACCGTGTGTGTATGTGTGTATGTGTGTGTGTGTTAGATGAGGAAGCTGCAAACGGACTAAACTGGACACCTGCAACTAGTTTTAGTCAACAAAATCCCTCTGATCTTGGTCACTTTGAAGGATCCAGTCCTCTTCCCTCTGCCATGTTGTAATCTGAACTCAGAAGTATAGTTCAGGTGCAGAGCAACTGCTGGAAGTGAAAACAGGTTGTTCAACATTTTCAGCTTCATGTATCTTCACCTCTTCTTCATCTCCTGGAGTCTGATCCTGTACTGCTACGCACTTCCTGATCCCTACATGACCGCCAGGGATGCGTGTGTGTGTGTGTGTGTGTGTGTGTGTGTGTGTGTGTGTGTGTGTGTGTGTCCTCCTAAACAGTTTCACACACGTCAATCCAGGAAGGAGTTTTGTTTTTTTTGTATCCGTTTTGTCCTGTACAAGCCACTTTGCAGTAGTTTGGCACCAGAGCTGACGTGAAATGATCATTTGAATGAGGAAACAAAGTAGCTGGGTTATGAATAGTTAGATTAAATTTGTTTATTTGCATTTGATCCCGTGTGTGAGAGCGTATGTATGTGTTTTCAGTACATGCATGTGTCACACATTTCAACTGACAGTGTCGCCAGAGGGAATAACATTGTTTTTTTATTTTTTTGTTTTTCTTTGCGCGCACGATGTGCCTCAGCTTGACGCGCAGCAGCGGCGGTGGCGGTTGAGGGATTTCCTGGCACATGCCGCGATGGGTTAACAGCCTGTAAATACGCACCACCTCTGAAGTGAAGTGAAGAGAGGAAATGATGAATCAAGTACTCACCGTTCGGTCCGTATCTCTCCACATTGACTCGGACCTGCTCCAGAGTCAGACCAGTGTTCTCGTTCACGCCGAAGTTGTCTAAAACTTCAGACGCAGATTTAGTGTGCGCATTTTCCATCTTGGTGGACAAGGGCTTTTAGATGATCGGATCGAAATGCATGTAGCTGGGGAACATCTACTGTGGCAGCCGGAGCGCGTGCAGAGGGGAGGCGGCCGAAACAGCAGTAATTTCCACGGATGGTCGGTTGACGCGCTGGGTTGTGCTCGGGTCACCTGTGCCCCCCTGAAGAAAACCTCCGGACCGGCGGTTTAAGACGCTGCTGCTGCTGCTGCCTCTCTGCTGCCTGACTGCCGCCTACAGCTTCATCTCCGTCTGAAGGTGTGCTGAGTCTGTGCCGGCGCGGACCGCCTCTTGGCCGTTGAGCACTCCCTCCTGCGCTCCCATTGGCTGCGCGTACCTGAGCGCAGCGCGGCGCGGCGTAGCGCGGTGCCGCGGTGCGTAAAAGCGCAGAGCCGCAGTTCGTCCTCACTGCTCTCACTGCTTCTCATCTGAAGTTTGATCTTATTCCTCCAAACTTGAGTTCAGTTCGGTGCACGCCAATGGTCCTGGAGAGGAGAGGAGACACAGTGCGTCGTTCAAGGGCATCCTTAACCCTTTATAGGACGTGCACCGGAATAATACTTAAACGTTTATACCGAGGTTTGCAAAGCCAATACGTAGTTTGAATTCAGTCATTCAATTCAATTCAACTTTATTTATATAGCACCAAATACAACGCTGTCATCTCTAGGTGCTTTTAACAGAGAAAAGAGAAAAACCCGACGACCCAAACAAAATGTATCATACAATTATATTATATTATATTATATTATATTATAAGAAAGAAGTAGGAAGAACAGCATCTCAAAACATAAAAAAAAATAACATTTGAAGCTTTAACATCATGATTAACTTATAAACCTAAACATATTGGAACTCTATATTGATAACAACAACCTGTTAATCTACATCCCATCCTTATCTACCCCACACAGAAAACGTAAAGGGAGCTGCCAACTCTTACAAAGTCACGTTACCTCAAAGATCACACGCCTCAGGTAGTCTCATGTAATCCTTTAGTTGACATGAGACTTCCAGATACATTTCACTGATGATATGATTTGTTCTGAAAATGTATTTTTATAATGTATGAGTAAGTTATTTTTAAAATGATAAATGAAATCAGGTAAGTTGGGACAAATGTGCATCAATCTGTTGATTCATCATCTTCAATTTGATTAAACTTTTGACTGTTGGAAGGATAAAACAAATCTCAGCTCACAATGTCTTTTTAGGACAAAGAGACGATTCAGAAAAACATTTAAGTTTAACATACATATCATGGTGAGAGATAATCCACATATACACGAGGAGAACATGCAAACTCCTTGCAAAAGTCTGTGAGCAAGGAGTCAAACAGGGGTGCTAACCACTACGCCACCATGTAGTCTGGAGAAACAAGTTCTCTTTTTATAATAAATGTTTGTTTTAATAAGATTAATTGGAGTTTTGTTCTAGCATCCTTTTCCAGGCACAGTGAAGTCACAGCACGAGTCCACATGAATGAAGCCCCGAAGCGGGTTGCACAAATATGATGTTGATCCAGTCAATTAGACCGGTTTTACTTTTTCTCTGAAAAGCTCAATACAAAAATAAGACGGACTAATTCTTCAGTTTACAGAGACACTGCACTCCCCCCCGGGCCATTTTCCACTCCGCGGCTGTTCTCACAAGTGACAAAAGGGAGCAGAAAGACAGCTGTAATTTGTGGTGTGCTCTGAAGACAGCATGTAATCACTTGAAATGAAGATCATTTCTGGATTCATCCATTTGACTCGCCCCCAACCCGGCGAAGAGGGGGCTGAGCAACTTGAACTAATAGCTCTGTCAGCAGGTTTTTGGCTTGAAAATCACAGAATCTTTATTTTCAAGAGCTGCGCTGACATCATGCAAGTGCTCACAAGAATGATGGCAGGATGGAAGAGATGTTTTTTTTGTTTTTTTCCTATTTGCAGTTTACAGTCACGTTTGTGTGCAAAAGGAGGAAAGAATGAAGTAATGAGCAACATACAGGTTTTGTATTGCCAGAGATCAGGGGGGGAAAAAAGGCATCTATGGAAAAAAAAAAAAAAGGCTTGATGTCGTCTAACTCCAGGAGGAAATGAAGTTTTCCACTTTTAAAAGTCAGCTGTCGATTTCAACCTTTGTCTGTGGTTTTATTTAAAATCTTTACTCAAAAGTCTTGGAACTTTTGAGAACAATTCTACAGGAAACAAACGTCAATGGAAAATACACAACAACGAAAACATGCGAAATGTGAATTTCTTTTATCTTGTCACTTCAGTTGTTTTTGGCACACTCCCAACTTCTGTGATCTACGTCCTTGTCACATAGTCAGACTGTTGCATTCTCGGCTCTCCTGGTATTGGGAAGCAGACCTCAGGACCGAAGCTGAATGCAGAGCGTCCAGATTCAAGCGAGACTGCGGACTCTGTTTTTACTCAAGAGTTAACAAGACGCAGATGTAAAACATACATTCTTTTAAATATACTATTTAAATTCTCCCTGTATCTCTATAAAATCCTCAGAATTAAAGTTTAACCCCAATAAATATAAATATGGTAGATATGATCAGTGTCTGACCTAAAATGTCACTTAGTGAGTAAAGTGTCATTTGTTCTGACCTTGGAACTCAAAAAGTCCTCAACTCAGAGAACAAAGTCACTTTAACCCTTTGAAGCGAGCGGCCATGTTTTTTCTGTTCATGTTCACCATGTTTTACGATACCAATAGATCTTAAATGAATATCTGGTTTAGATCCCGGTTAACATGATGACGTTCTCAAATGAAAACACAAATCTTCCGTCTTTGTCGTCCGTTTACATGACAACGGTGGTTACAGTCACTTTTTGAAAACGGTTCCCAAGGCGGGACGCTCCGGCTCCATTGTCAGGCAAACAAGGTCAAAACATAACTTTCTGGAAAAAGCTCAGACTCCTTAAATTTGTAGACGGCGGAAACGCGGCGACTGCACATGCTCACTACGGCCGTAGTAAATAGTTCTTCTGGACATGTGCGGAATAGAAATCCAACTTGGCCCATGGTCTGCCATTGTTAATGCTTATATTGTATTCTTTATCTGTGCTAAATCTGTTTCCGGTCCAAATTGGTCCAAGCAAGTGTTGTATCTGATCAGTGACATTTCTGAAATATGTGCTTTGTGTGAAACTTGAACGTTAATAAACATCACAAGTTTTAAAAAGTGTCACCATTTCTGGCATGGAGCCATTGGCACTTGAACCCCATCAACTCCCCCTCGTCTTCAGACAGGGCGATTCATCCCTGCCACTAAAAATATTGTTACCAATATTGTATTATCTATCATGATTTGAATCACTCGCTGCTTTCCTGTGAGTTTGAGCAGCACACATACACATATTCAGTCTTAGGGAATGGTCCATTGCATCAGAGACAATTCTTTGCATGTCATTTAATGACGCTCCTCTGAGACTTCTACTTCCTGGAGAGCTGTTATTTCCTGGAAAACAGAGTGGCTGACATCACACAACATGAAAAGTAGGTGTAATAAAAACCTCACCCTGACCTCTTGTGCCAAATCAAACTCTATTTCTCCCTCTTACTTCATGTTTTCAACCCCTTCCTCCCCAAGGACACCCATAGATTGCCTTTTAGGAAAAAAAAAACACATAACTTACCAAATCCTTACAGTGAGGCCAAACACTGGAGGACACCCGCTGGGGTTTAGAAGAAGGATGTGAAGGCCGTTGATCTGGTTTTCTTTCTTCACGTGCAAAACTCATTTCGACAACCTTGGAGCAGGAACAGCTCGGACCCCCTCTGTGATCCCCGGCATCGTATCAAAGGTTTTCAGGTCCAAGGTTGGGAACCACTCCTCGTGAACAGTGGCTCACTCGTCTGACTCAGTGTATTATAAACGCTGAGCGGCCATTACAGGAACATTAGTGTTTACAATGCATTACAGCTTCTGAATGTGGAGCCCCTGTGGAGTGGATGCTTCTGGGGGGGGGGGGGGGGATTCAGGAGTTTATTGATGCAGTGGCAGAAGTTTAATGAATTTGCCCATTCATGGCCAACTGGGGGAAGAATCAGCCGACTACACTCGAGCATGGAAACCGGAGCTCTGCATTTCCCCTCCATCACTCTATCGTGAGCGCGAGGTTACTGCAGCACAATCTCCCCACAGTGCTGCAGGAGATCGCCCGCACTCGACTGGGACCTTGATGGGCCCAAAGTATGAAAGGAACAGGGTGCTCCAATTCTGTCTTTGCTCACAGCTGGCCTCTTCTCTCACACTACATTAAAAAAAAAAAAGGACGAAAAGAAAAACCTGTATTTATATCTGGCGCTTATGTAACTTTCAGAACTGCTGTCTGGAGGCTGGTAGTGGGCTACATGAAGTTCTTGGATGCCTACAAGTGTTCTCTCCTACTGGCTTTGCCTCTTCCGACGTTCAAATTCAAAGATGGCTATTTTTTTTTTTTTTCTTTTTGTATTGAATATCAGACCCCACTACGGTCGTCCACAGATCCCCCAGCAGACAAGCATGACTACAATCACAGGTTCCACTCATCCTGCTCGCTGCTGCCCACTCACATGCACAGTTGGAGAGATTATCATTAGTCATCAGCAGCTCTGACTCTGTGTGTGTGTGTGTGAGAGAGAGAAAGAGAGAGAGAGAGAGAGAGAGAGAGAGAGAGAGAGAGAGAGCGAGAGTACCTGCATGAGCCCCCCTCCAATACCAAAGCTCTTATGAAAAGGAAACAACCCCCAGAGCCCCCACACTTCAGCTTACTCCCTCTTTCCCCTCCAGTGGCGCACACTGGGGGTCTGTGCGAGCCTTCATGCCAGCCACACATTTTCCACACGCCGCTGCCTTCCAAATGCATTTGCCTCTTTGCTTGCAGTGCTCTGATGGAAATGAGCCGTGGCCTTCCAGGCATTAAAAAAAAAAAAAAAAAAAAAAAAATTGAGATATTTCCCCACCATATTTGCACGTGACGTATCAAACGCCCACTATGAATTCACCCTGAACTTAAGGAAAGATAATGTAAGGTTGGACTCTGGGGAAAACAGAGACACAGGCTCGGTTGATGTTTATCGTCATGCAGCCTCGGGTGACAAACATCTGCTGCCGCCGCCGACTTTGAATCAAGGGGATGCTGGCGATGCGAGTCGACGACAGTCTGGAGCAGCTGCACCTGACAAGCTGCCCAAGTGGCGAGTCTACTCCGTCCATTAATAACCCCCCCCCCTCCCATCATCCCGGCTGCCTCGCGTCATCCTCGTTCGCATCTGTGAGAAAGTCATTTCACAGTCTGGAGCAGCGGGATGCCCCGCCGCCTGTCAGAGCCCAGAGGACCAGGAAAATGTCTGAATACCAGAGGAGAACTACCAGCTCCAATGCTGTACGAGCATCGTCTAAATATTTCAATGAGCTTCGCAGTATTTAAAAGGCATTTACCTTTTTATATCATGAGAAAGAAATCATGCCTGTGCAATTATCCAAAGTGAAAAGATAGACAAGTAAACATGCAAAGTACTGTAAACACTGTCACAATAATCCAGCCTGCTGAAAATAAATGCATGAACAAGTTTCTCTGAAGGTTGTTTGGTCAAAAATCCTTTAAATCTTGCAATAGTTTCTATATGGTAGTGAGCTGATTTTGTTATTGTCTTAATGCGGTCGCTGAATTTCAGGTCTGAGTCCAAAATTACATCCACATCTCTGCGATTACATATCCTGAGTGACATGAAGACTTTTAACCTTTTCTCTCTGGGGCCAAAAATAGTTATCTCAGTTTTCATTTTTGCTGAGTTAAGTTGTAAAAACCTGTGACACATTCACTCATCATCAGCAGGTTTACGGGACTTTAGCCTTTCATCGACACTGACATAGAGAGCTGAGTGTCATCTGCATAATTATGATATGAGAAGTTTTAAGGTTCCAGGATAATCATATATGTGGAAAATTACTCATAATCTGAAAGATATATCCTCATTTATGCTTCACAATGATACTTAGTGCTTTAATTCATCAATTGGAGTCATCTCTGCGTGGTATTTCACTGCTGGCTTGACTTTGTGCAAAGTGACATTTCAACAAAGTTTTGCAAAGCATGTGAGCAATGGTGACGGTACGCCTCGTGTTTTGAAAAAAACAAAAACAACAACAAAAAAACAAATCTTAATATAACAGGAGAAAGTGCAGCTATTCATTCTGTTATGCAAATGTAATGAAAGCAATCTGTAATTATGAAAAAAGGCTTTATTACAAAGCCATAAGTGTGACAGATCCAACAGTGGTAAAGATTTATATTGAGATATTATATTCATTAAAAGAGGAAAGAAAAGGAAGAGGAAAAACATCACAGGATGCAAATAGATTGACTGGAGATGAGGGAGGGTTTAATAAGTCCATGCTTCCTACGCCTTTTTGTGCATTTGAGGTGTTGATTGTATTCATTGATTATTATTCATTCAATACAGTGTTGTTGCTCTTAAATATTCTGAATAGATTCAACAGATTTAAGATTCCTTTTATTGTGAAAATGGCCACTTACAAAAATAAAATGTAAAATTAATCTGGTGTTTCACCATTGATGTGGGAGACATCGAGGCCTTGATTTGATTTTTAAAGATATTTCTTTCAAAAAGATTTTTGTCACGTATCCCGGTGGTTTTAATCACTTTGAAAGAGAGACACATTTTCACCCCTGCAGTGGAAATCATTTATCAAAAGACAAAATACAAAAGCAGAGGGACGTTATATTTGTGTGTTTCATTACAAAAACAAACAACAGCAACCGCAAGTGACCCAACATGAAAACTACATAATTTTCAGTGGGTTCTTTTCTGTTTCCGTGTAAACATACATGGTTTTCAAAATGTTGTTGTGTAAACAGGGTCTTCAATGTAGATATTAAATCTAAAGTGATCTCTTCCAGGAGACAATCGACAAGATAATATCATGTTTGTGTATTATTCTGTGTCTAAGGCATATTTAAGTAAAACTATAATATTGCATTTTTGATGTTGCAAATTACTTTCTTTTGTGAATACTTGACATTTACGAAGTGTTGACTGTTCAATGAGAGGTGTGATGTGCTGGCAGCTCTGCAGGCAACCTGGGTTAAACTGCAGGAAACAGAAGTCACGTATTTCTCAAGTGGAATCATGAGAAGCAATAATTACACCTGCAGGAGTTCGAAGAAAAGGCTTATATATAAAAAGAGTGATGTAAAGAACAGGACTGGGAAAGTGGAGTGGAGGAGTGTTCAAGAGATGGACTTTAACTCTGGAAACAGGTTTTTGAACAATGTGTTAAAAGTAAATGATAAAAAAAACATAGCAAAATCCTTGATTATGTGACATTTCAAATTCTAAATCAGGAATCCAAACCTAACCAAAGATCAAATTGTTTATTGTCCCAATGACAAAGCTGATTCCTAATGTTATAAATTGGTGTTAACAGGTGGTTGTTATCGTCCCACGTCGATGTGACAGATGAGAACAAATCATTCGAGGTGGCTGTGTGCTTTGGGATTTAAAAAAAACAAAACAACAACAACAACAACCACCTGAGAAATCATTCCGAGTTGTTGTGATCGTCACGATCAGCGCTGATGTTTGTGGTTGAAGTAAACAAACTGCACAACCTCTGACAGGCCATTTTCCACACCTGCTCATCGGCTAAACAAAACCCGCGTTTCAATTCCGAGGAGACACAAACATCACGAAGATCACTGCCACCGCCGCCGCCGCCGCCACCGCTGCAGCATCGAGTCATGATGAGTCACTTTGATGACGGCTTCATCCTGTCAATCAGTTCGTCAGGATCAAATGCCTCACATGAGGCAATTACCCATGTGAGTGATGATGTGTGTTTAATAGGCAGGTCAATGCAGGCCCCACACACACACACACACACACACACACACACACACACACACACACACACACACACACACACACACACACACACACACACACACACACACACACACACACACACACACACACACACACACACACACCAACAGAGCAGAGCCTGGAGGGTAAAGTAAATGATGCTCACGTCTTGATGCCAGATCGTCCACAGCTGAAGGAATTTTGAGCAAACACTGATCTGATGAGTATGTTGATAATTACTGCAAACAGATTAAGAATTCAGACGGTGTCATCATTTGACGTTTTGACAAAGCACAACACAGTCAGTCCATTATCTCCCAATGCAAAACATCTGGAATATGATTTCCTCTGCCACACAGTCGTGTCGCGTTTACCGCAGTGGCATGAGCCCAGCTCCGAGTTAGATTTAGATTAAACGTGTTGCTTCGGTTCTTCTCATGTCTTCCACTCCTTCATAAGTTTGATATTATTTCAGTGTTTGATCAACAATCCAGTTTCCTCCCCTGGGGTGATTGTGTGTAGCTGCACACAGAAACACCCTGAACTACATTTATATTCACCACGTTTTGAGAGTGTTAATCATGCAAAACCAGTCAAATTGACCTGGACAAGCTGCTGCAGTTTTCCACACCCATCTTTTTGAAGAAATCCTGAGTTTTTCCTGAAAAGACTCACCCTGAGATGAGAGTCAAATAATTAAGATAAAAGAAAAACAAAAACAGTTCAATTCACAGCTACCAATCTGGACATAAAGCTTTGACCACAAGATAATTGAATTTTCTGATGCCCCTTTGAAAGACATACAACTCAGAAATGATCCAGATAATAAGAAAAGTACAAGGAAAAACAACAACCCCAATGAAGTATTCAAGATATTAACCCGACTGCATCCCAGCTAAAAATCATCGTTTCCATCAGTGTTGTGACAACAAATGTTCACAATATTCTGCACTCATGCAAAAATAAGAACAATGCTGAATAATATATGTTGAAAAGATAAAAAGGATTCGACTTGGCTTCCTGGCTTGTCTTCAGTCCTGCTAATGCTAATAATAGCATCGATATGAAGCCCGAACTTGCCTTCTGTCTCTCTTCACGCTCTTCCCTTAACTAGACGTCGCTGATTTGACAGATCATCTCCACCAATTAACTCACAACATGAAACAATGTCAACAAGTGCAGAGATTTCAGAATTCTGAGCTCCGACGTGGCGTTAAATCTGCTGGTATGAATACGGAGTCGCAGCAGCGACGGAGCTTCAAACTGTGTGAACAACATGGAGAGGATTTCCACACCTGTCATGATCGAAGAGGTGATGCTTCAAACTATTTTTTTACTCCCTTTTTATCCGTTTCTTGAAGTTCGATAATTTCTTCACTCTAATTACCAACCAGGACAAACCAGGCTATTTAAGACCAAGTGTCACATTTCTACTACTTCTTGCTGACAACCCCCCCCCCCCCCCCCCCCCCCCAAAAAAAATCCACATTTTCAAACCCACTTGACAATAATATGATTTAACACGTCACTGCTCAGGGAACCAGATTTCATTACATTCACTTACATTCTCCAAAGCTGTCATGAGAGGCAGAATCATTTCTTATTCATCATATAATAACAAAAAGGAGAAAAAAATACGGAAAAAGAATTAGAAGATAAAATTGAAGCCTTGGAAACAGCTCATGCTCCTCTCAAGACCATTTATTGATTAAGGAAAATTAAAACAGACTTGTCGTTTTCATAAAATCATAAAATAATTGAACTTAAAATACAATTTCAACTGCAGAGATAATGTTTTGGGGACTTTGACCATTGGAATAAATCTTGCCGATTCCAAGCCAATCAGTTGAAATGAAATAAACAAAAATTTAAAATTTCCTCAGTTAAAACCCACAATGGTAAAATCGCTGTTGACCCTCAAGAAATAAACAATACATTCAGGGATTTCTATTAAAAAAACTTCTTCTCAGCACAGTTCATCTTCCAAAATTAAAAGAGGATCAGATAGAAAGACCCAGAAGCTTCAATAGAAGAACTGCATGAAGCTCTCCAGCACATGCCTGATGGTAAAGCCCGAGGACCCCTCGGATGCCCCGCTGAATTCTACTAAGAATTCTGGTCTTTACTCTGACCAATTGAAATTTTTTTTAGGATGATTGAGAAAATTAAAGAATCTTCAACTCTCCCTCCATATGTGAAATGTGCGAAGATTAATCTTCTTTTAAAACTGGATAAAATACCTAGACTCCGGCGAGCTATTGCCTGATATCACTAATCAGTAAAGATGAAAATAATTAGTAAAGCATTAGCAAGCAGAATGGAAAAAAATTACACCCCTCATCATACACCCGGATCAAACTGGGTTCATTAGAGGACCAACACTCCACTAACAATAGATTAATTTGTCTTATAGACCAGTGATTCCCAACCGGGGGTACGCGGACCCCTAGGGGTACGCGAGGGTATTGCAGGGGGTACGCAGAAAGATTATAAATTAGCCTACAGTATCCACACACACAAAAAAAAAATTAATACTATATTATATTGTATTATATCATTAATTTTAGTAAGGCCATACGTTTATTTTCCATGAGTAGCAGTTCGTCCACAGTGATTGTAACACTACAATGCACATAATATGAAAAGACTATAAAGTGGCGCGCTTTAAAAAAAAAAAAAAAAAAAAAAAGGTTCACGTTCTTGCTGCGGGCGCGCACGATTCGCGAAGCTAGCTAACTCTAGCTGCATACCGACTGTAAACATGGATGCATGGCTAGGCAGGAGTAAACGTCCAGCTACCGCTACTGCTACCGTCGCCTCGGACGCAGGCACAGGGGAGCCCAGTGAAAAAAGGAATTATGAAAGACTTATGAAAGACAAGCAAGCGCAAGTGTCTCATTAAAAGGTATGTTTTTACACTCACAATAATTGTTTTATTTAAATGAGCAGTTGGATAGATAGAAAGACAAAGGGTTAAATATAAGTACACATTAAGGTGAATAATCACACACGAGAGAGGGGGTACTTTTCACATGGAAACCAGCTCAAGGGGTACACTGGTCAAAAAAGGTTGGGAACCACTGTTATAGACCACCGCCACTACAACGAACAAAAGGCTATTATCACCTCCTTAGATGAAGAAAAACCCTCTGATAGGGTCATTTGGAAATTCTTACTCACTATGCTACAGAAATGGAGACAAACGATCAAACTTTTCCAAGCTTCAATTTTGAAAGAGGCACCAGGCAGGATATAGCTCATAATTGAAACAAATATTACGCCAACATACAAAGAATTTGAAGGATAAATCCAGAAATTACTTCCGAATGGGAACATTAAAGTGCTGCACTGCACATCAAATCACTTCGGTGACTTCAGCCGACTTCACCAGACTCAACATGAAATAGCATTGATTTCCACTGAGATCTGAGATTCAAAATGTTGGTTTAAATGCAGTTTTTTGTGGCTTCATACTTTTACACACCACCACAATAGCATGTGGTCAATTCATTTTGAAGGAAGTTGTTGTTGTTTTTTTTGCTCTCTATGAAAGTTTGGTGTTTTCTTCTGCTGTAACAGCATAATCATATACAGTATGAAGCTTTACATGGTTTTGAAAGTGAAATTTAGCTATGCTGCTCGAGAAGTTTAGCATCTAAGAATGTCTGTTTTAGTTGTGAAAGGCTGCAGACCCCTGACTTAATCTAATATGTGTCTTTAATCGCTCAAACAGGGGATACGGGAAACTTTGCTTGATTTTCTATTCAAGCTGCGATAAAAGCACGGTGGAGCAGTAATTAACGCTCTCGGCGAGAAGGTCTGGCTTAAAATACCGACCGGGCATTTCTGTGTGGGGTTTGCATGTTCTCCCCTTTTGTGTGTGTGTGTGTGTGTGTGTGTGTGTGTGTGTGTGTGTGTGTGTGTGTGTGTGTGTGTGTGTGTGTGTGTGTGTGTGTGTGTGTGTGTGTGTGTGTGTGTGTGTGTGTGTGTGCGTGTGTTTTCTCCGACCACAAGGAACAACAACAACAACCACTCCGATGATTGGACCTCACTTGGGCCTTGACGTGTGCTCTCGTTCCTGACAAATGAGGGAGTCTGAAAAATAACAAATATTTGCTGGTGGAAGAAAACACCCAGGATCTCTAACCACATTTGTAAGACACACAACGTGTGAGTCTTGTAACAAGGGAACGGCTCCTATTAGTCCTTCTGCTGTCAAAGTTGCCATGGCAGACAGGGAATCATCCTTGATGCGGGATCCCAAGAGAGATGGTGTGTGTGTGTGTGTGTCCAGCGGTGACCCAGCCCCCCCCCACCCCCACCCCACCCCCCCAGGCGTTTTTAATGAGGGACAGATGGCTGCTCTCTGTCAACACCTCTTCCGCTCATCATCTCTTCATCAGTCCACCGTGTGACAAAGCAGAGCAGAGTGCCAGCGGCGCGGCGACACGAGCTGCGGCAGCAAAGAGTGCAGCCCTTCATAAAGGGAACCGAGACTCGCTTCCTCTCTCGGAGAGTCCTCGCATTCGGTCCACAGACGAACCATGACCCGGCTCAAGCCTTGCCTTCAAGATTGCATTACCTTTGGAGCTATAGAATAAATGTGGCGCTATCGAGAGCAAGTTAAATGAAGTCATATCCTTAATTTTGCTCGTTGTTTGACATTGACCTTGTCCTTAGAGCATGACCTTGACCTTTAATAAAAGAGTGCCACAAATTATTTCCCCATATAAAATAACCTACAAGTCGGCATTTATTCCAAATGTATATCACTTTTGCATGCTGAGCTATTGCAATTTCACATTTTCACAGTTTGCCGTAGTTTTTCCATGAATTCCGATCTTTGCCGAGCTGTAATTTGTAAAAGCTTCCAAGTTTAAAAGGTTATCATTCATTTTCAGACACCTGAGACTGTTAGCTTTCAGAAAATATGTGAGAGCCTTCGCCCACCCAGATGGTTCCATATTGGCCTCGGGCCCATGGACAAATACACATGCAGTTTCAAAGTTAAGGGAAACTTTTCAGTTTACAGATGGTTGAAATTTCAATACCATGAGAAACTCTAATTTATTTCAGAATTTTTAAGAGTCCTGCAAACATCACGATGTTTTTAACGACTCAAATTTGTTCGGCTGAATAATAAAACATTTCCCCGTGATGTGACATCTAACACGATGTGCAGTATTGAGTACTAATTATCTGCTGGTCTATCACCATGACTGCAGTATTTCATTATATAGTCATAATTAGGACCTGCTTTTCCACAAAAATACGATTTTCTAATCAGTTCTTTTGAAAATACACAAGTCGCAGGAAGTCAAAAAAAAAAAAAAAAAACACCCACACACTACCCAAAGGTAAGTAAATACCACTGTGCAGATGTTGATTCGTTCGCTCCATTCAGGGTCTTGAACCTCCACTGGGGAGGTTTGTGCCCTGCCAGTCAGGGCTGGAGAGCTTTACAGTAAAGGAAAGAATAACAGGAAGGGGAGGAGTGAGACCAGAAGTCAGGTGGGCCCAAGATGCTGTCGAAAAGCTGTTGGTGTTTCCCTCGCACAATACAGATGAAAATAGCCCCACTGTGGAAAGTACAGAGCAGGTCTCGCATGGCCGGGCTCATTCTTCACAGTATCTGGATTTAGAAGAAATACCAACGTGCACTGAGAGGCTCTCTTTGAAATGCAGTCAGAAAAAAACAAATACTGTGTGGAGGGAAGAGAGGTTTGAATGGATATGCTTTTAATGTGGATACTATCAGAGTACGAGCAAACCGGCATCATTTTAATACTTTATAAAGGAGCAATAAGTCCAATAAGAATCTAAACGAAAACTACCCGATACAGTAACAGAAAGAAACACTGAAGTTAACAAAGGAGATTCCTGGGGGGAAAAAAACCAATGCAGAAGCCAATTTTGAAGGTCAAACCCTTTGTTTTCCACGTCTGCATCAATACTGCTGAAACTATCAAACTGAGCCGGAAACAAGAGCAATCAGAGATTTCTGATGCCTGCCAAAGGTTGACCTGTACTCAGACAAAAAAAAAAAGAAGTTTGCAGATCACCTCCAAAATAATAATGGAATCTTCCAGGACCTAATATCTGCCTGTGATGAAAATCAGCGGGCCTTGACTGGATGCAATACGATACATATGCAACACAATACTGTACTGACACCTGACACTATGATATATGATAAATGGTATGATACTGACTCTTCACCATATGATACTGAAATGATACAATGCAATGCGATAATATGATACCGATATGATATATGGTATGATATGCGATGTGACACTTTCCAATACTGAAACGTCACGATATGATACTGACGCCACATGATACGGTTTGATACAATACAGCACGTGACAGTTTATATTGACATAACAGAGCTGACGCCATCCATCACTGGTATGAAACAACAGTGACGCCCTACAATATGACGATGCCATGACTATATAACACAATCTTGACAAGATACAATACTGATATGAGCTGCTTGGGGTCAACTATGGGATTCAAACCTGCAACCCTCTCGTCCCAACCTCCACTGTTTTGGCCACATTCATATTTACCTGCTGTAAAACTCTGATATGCTATGAATTATAGCCACCAACACCTTTATATAGCCCACAGGCACAGCAATGTTGAAGCAGACGCCTTCGGGCCCCCATTCGATCACTCCAACAGGAATGTAAGCAAACAAACACAGTCCCAGAGTAAATAGTCTAACACACACACAGAAATTCTTCATTTGAATTCTCGTGTTTTCACGTGATGTCACTCACGGTGACATCCTCAGGAAACCATTATTCAAAACGTGCCCATCTGCAGTTTATCGTGCTTTATGTAGGATCTTGTAGGAGTCCATGTTTATAATACAGTCCACAACAGGCCACCCTCTTCTCCAGCAAGTATGTGCATTATCAATACTGTTGATCCATGATGGCCAGTTTTTACTGATTATATGAGATATGAGACTTGTGGCCAAGGTGTTCCAGTCTGCTCAACACTGCAGCTCTGGTTGTTGTAACAATCCCAGGAGATGCTTCATGATGGACTGAGGAAGCTTACCTGCTTTTCAAAAGTAAAAAAAAAAAAAAAAAGTCAGAGTCAAACCAGAAGGAAGTTGTTTATTTAACATTCAAATACTCTCATTTTCAGCAGGGACCCTTTTTTTTTTTTTTTGGTGGAAAACATTCAAACTGAATCCCGTCATTTCGTCAACAGGTTCTTCACCGCCTGAAGTTTGAGCTCTGCTCTCATTTAGATCATTTGTATTTCAGTCCATGCGTGGAATATAGATACACGTTTTTCCTCAGCCCATATTTTTCTTTCCTATTAAGCTGCTTCTCTCATCATACTTTATTTCATCTGCTACGCGACGATTGCTGGATCCAGGCTCTTCAGTGGAAAGAAGCTTTTCATCACACGGCCGCGATTTTTGTGCTACAGTTGTGTAGCACGCTTTTTTTTTTTTTTTTTTCTCAACACACACTGATGTAGTAGAGTCTGGAGTGGCTTCATTCAGAACGACAAGGACATTAACTTCACAAACGCTTTGCCAGAGTAATTCAGCCCCGAATCAAGGAGTCGTTATGACATGCTGCAGCGAGAAAAGAAAAGAAAAAAACAACACAATCATTTCAAGAGCTTTTACAGTCTTTTTATTCACCTTGTTTTTTTTCTCTTTGTGAGGCTGCAGTGTGAAATTAGCTCTGCAGCAGGGGTAGCTCTGCAAAAATATTCTACTGTTTTGGGCTTTTGAGACACTCGTGCATGCTGAGTCATGAATGTGAGCGTGCGCCTGCCGTGCTTCGTGACCTTACCTGTCTGGTCATGCTTAACTGAACCTCTCAGGGATGTTTCCTCTTATCAAAGATCAGGCAGCACAGGCTGAATCTCAGGAGTTAAAGCTGGAGGGATGGGGGGGCGGGGGGGGGGGGGGGGGGGGGATTATGCAGTCTTGTAATGCTTTAATGAGCTGTCACAGCATCACACTCAGACAGATGATTAACCCTGATAATTTGTCATGTCACAATATCATTGGGAGGCTCTTCTGTGGACTCACTGCGGCTGACACCCGGGTCGTCCCGTGGCAGCAGGTATGAGGGGGGGAAAAGGAGGAAGAGCGTAGGACTGATACTGATGGAGGTCAGAGACTCGGCCAGCGGATGTTGATACCTCGGGGAGTGCCGGTCCTCTGGGAAGTTTCATTCTTTTTATAGCCCCAGCCCGCCCTGCAACCAATGTAATTTCTCGCTCTCCCTCCATCTGATGCTGATGTTTGTGCTCTTCCCATGACTCTCCTCCAAAAGCAGCCAGCAAGATTGCTCAAATAAACACTGTGCATGTACTACACAGCTCTCACTTTTCCCTGTTCAGCCTCCCGAGAGAGGCAGCCTGGGAGAGTCACTGTTTATTCTACTCTTATCAGATAAATGGCACTCGTGACGCAACATTCGAGATATATGCGGCAAAGAATGCATGAAGAGCGGGCCTGCAGGAGGACAAATATGCAGTGGCCGCTTACGTAAAGAATTTCACAAATAGGAACGTGAGAAAAGGAGCAAGGCATACCCAGAGGCATCCGTGTGACAGGGTGTGAGCGTGTGCGCGCTGGTTACAAGTTGCAAGGATGGCGAGAAGCTGCATCTTGTCTGTGGGTGGGACGAGATGAGCAGAGAGTTCAGCTTAACAAGCTGTGAGCTGAGCTGGAGCTTTTTAGGATCCAGCCACGCTCTGAGGAGGAAGAGGAGGAAGAGGAGGAGGGTGTCACTTTTTCTACTGCTCACCATTGTCCCCTTGTCAAACTTTTAAACTCTGTGACTTATGCAAACACATCTGTAAACACAGTGGCTCCAGCAGCACCCTGAAGCATTTTTGTTGACTGCAATCTCCAAATTCTGAGTCACGAGCTTCACTGCCACGAGGACGCGTGCATGGAGTCTTCGATTTGGCACAAGTTTTAGATCAATAGGTTAATAGAAATGTTATTGTCTGTTCTTTAGTAAAAATCAGTGATGAGGGTGTCTTTCCCTCTGGACCCACAGCACAGCTCCTTCAGCTTGAGATATTAAGCTGCATGTCATGGTTTGTTTTGTTCAGCTTTTTTTTTCTCTATTCCTGCTGCCTTGTGTTGAACTGAAAATACACGGATAGAAATAACTTGGGTGTTCAGTTGAACTTTCAATTTGAGAAAATGGTAAACTACAGTATAAACAGGTTTACATTATATACCCAGTGCAAAGCGCCAGAAAAGCAGCCTAACTCCAACGCTAAACTACTGAAAACCAGATTAAATTCAGTACTAAACTCCATGAAACAAGCCTATAAAAGGTACAAAGCTTCAGAAAATCACTCTATACCCGGTCAAAACCAACAGAAAAACACTATACCAAATCTAAACAGTCTAAACCTGATCCAACCTACAGAAAAAAGTCTATAACCAGTTTAAACAAAAGAAAACCTGTTGAAATCCAGTCTGAATGACAAAGATCCCTTTAAATACAGTCTAAAGTACAGACAGCTCATTTCAAACCACTTCTATAGCACATAAAAACTCATCTATACAAAGTCCAAATGAGAAGAAGTCCACAAATGTGTTTAACAGCTGCCTTGTCTTGAGAGAAAACATATCTAATCTCCTCCATGCATATATATATATATATATATATATATATATATATATACACACATAACTGTATAGATACTAATTTCACGTTTGTAGTTTAATGGTACAAATTCAGGACGAATATGAGATTTATCATCTCGATTCCAAGCTCCAGGACATTTTACTTTTCTTCACTTCCAATAAACGTTTCATCATTGAACCATAAATTATTCTGCGTGATTTAGTGCAAAAAAATGTGTTCTTATTTGAGCTTTTTGTCAATAAACTCTCAATTTTTGTAAAAAATAAATAAAATAAATAATAATAATAATGCAGTTGAAACCTTCTTTGTTTTACTGAACCGATCTCTCAGTTTAGCCACCCACTTTATATAATTCTCAATATGCTCCAATTCTAAAATATATTGAGATCTTCATCAATCAAATACAATAAAGCTGTGACAGATATATTTACATGTTTTATTGAAAGTTCCAGTGTTTTGTAGTTTTATTGCCGATACCTAAAGGATCTGAGTCGCTCTTCCACACTTGTGACTCAGCCCTGTAAAGGCAGACTGTGGATCATATGTGAGAAAAGCTGCAGCCCAACAAAGGTCACACAAATCATCATCTCATGGAATGAGTGGATGATGTTGACAAAATGGGCAGAGCAGCGGCGCTTCAAACAGCCTCTACAAACACATCCTTGTCTCTGTGTTAACACCGCGGAAAGACAAAGGTCACGACGTGGACGCCTCCTGCTTTTCACGCAGACTGCAAAGACGCTCGCTGGGGTGGATTTAAGGGTCCCAAACGAGCATTAAGACACATAAAAAGTGACATAAATCCAGAATCTACAGAGATGCACAAATTATTCTTTACTGCCCAAGGCACCACCCGTTCTAAAGTTTTCCACCTCGTTGAACCAGAACTGGTTATGGTGTCACAAATCACACCCGTGTGTGTGTGTGTGTGTGTGTGTGTGTGTGTGTGTGTGTGTGTGTGTGTGTGTGTGTGTGTGTGTGTGTGTGTGTGTGTGTGTGTGTGTTAAATGTATAAAAACGGAGAAATTCTCCTTCTTCGGCCGAGGGATGTGAAATCAGCTTTTCGGAGTCAGACTGCAAATACATCATTCTGCACACTGCGTCCAAGAAAACAGTAGGCGAAGCCCACTTTGAGCAGAGGAAAACTTTAAGTAGGACAAAACTTTTTCCTGTCGTCTTTGCAGGGACGACCTCGGGATTTTAGGGTCTGCGAGTGAGGAACGGCGACTCCAGAACTGACGCACACAAAAACAAAGACGAGCACTGAAAAGGACGCCAGGAAGAAGTCTGTGTCGGCCTTCTGCTTTTGCTCATTATTAAATGTCTGAATTCACCAAAACAACTAAAAATTAAACTGTCTACATGTGGTTTCTCTTACATTTTGTCCTGCGTTCGCTGATCTCCTGGGATTTCTGTATTTATACGGTTTGCATAAACTGTTTTTCTCTGTGCATTCAGTGTAGTCCGGCGGAGCAGCAGTACTTCGGTTTCCTCCCACAGTCCAAAGAAATGTACATGCGAGGTTAATCCGCGACCCTATTATTGCCCCTACGTGTGAATGTGAGTGAGTGAGTGTGTGTGTGTGGTTGTCTGTCTCTCTGTGTTTGATGATCCTCCTCCAGTCAACAATTGAGACAAAAGCTTTGGCTAAAACTAAAACTAACAGACAGCAGACAGCAGGCAGCTCCAAAACTAACAAACGTAGTGGCGTTACACCAACATGTGATTTCATGTTATTCCCATTATTAGAAGTTTAGTGCTTAGTAGCACTAAACAGCTCCAGTGTAAGAGAGGGTTTGTGTAAAGCACACAATGCAAAGCCTATGTGCACTAAATGATGAAGAAAATCACACTTTAAATGTGATGTCACTGTAAAAATAGAAATAAGTGCCCTCCGTGTTGACCCTGCTTGTGGTGCACAGTTGCATCTACAAGGCTTTGAAATCAGACCTTTTATAATAGAACTGCGGAAACATTTGGGCAATCACTGTTGTTGAAAGATTATCAAAAGGAGCAGCAGTTACAACATTCACCCCAGTAATTCTATAAAAAGATGTAAAAGTGGAAGTTAATAGATTAGGTCATAGCACAAAAAACAACTTCAGACAGGAGGGGAGATGTGTTTGGTGCGGTTCCTCAGCTACACTGCAAAATATCGTCTCAGAAAACTCAGCGCACAGTGTGGAGAGCGAGCTGGCAAACGGCGAGTCGTGCGCGTCACCGATGACAGCGCTAACAAGCAGAACACCAGCAGGTTTTACTCCTCCAGATGGGAAGCAGCTTAAGGAACAGTAACATGTCTGATTAGGAGAAAAATTACTCATCAGGAGGCCTGATAGTCACTCTGCTGGCAAAAACACCATCAACCTGCTCTCACTTCACAACCGGCGAGAAGAACAACCCCACGTCGAAACTCTTCACTCCTTCATTTCAGGACTCATCGAGTTGGAATCTTTCTGTACATTTGTATGTGTGCTGCATTTCACGCGTCCCACGAGAATACGGCCTGGGAGTCACGACACTCTGGAGGCCGCCATTGTTGTTATTGTCTCGAACTATTAACTACGACCCTGGTTCAAATATGTAGTAACAGCGTTTCAAAAAAACATGAGTTCACCCCATTTTCATTTGAAAATGTTTCTAAGGGCCCTAAGAGGGAGATAAAATGCCACTTGGGGAGAACATTTTTAACTTTCCCACTACATTTATCTATATTTGGTTTACAGCTGTTACCATGTTTTGCCATGAACTTATCTAACAACCATAACTATATATAATTAAAAATGGTGAGTCAATTTTACTAAAGTAATGGAAGAGTCATAGTTTATGTCTGCAAGTATGGACAGAAATAAGTTGAAAATTTCTTATTTATGCTGAGTGCGAGTGCATTTCTTTTACCAAAAACCCTTCTTAGATTGAATTAAATTGTTTAACAGCATAAAGCTATCCGTATAGAAGGAAGTGGGAACTTTCCCACCTTCCCGTCACTCATTAATTCACCAGTCTGACAAGATTGGCACAACAATGATACAAGAAACAAGTTCTCAATCCTTCAAGACACTAAGAATCAACAAAATACACAAAATATTGTTCAGACCTCTCAAATTTACAACACTCTTCTACATAGAAGAAGCTCTGTTATAGACCTGTGTGCTCAACAGCTCTGAGGATGTGTGATGCTGCAAACTAGAAGCTCCTCCAACTGTCGACAAACACCTCTGCAAATGTGTCGCTTCACTCCAAAAACTAACATCTATTGTATTTTCTTCTTCTCCTTCTGACTCTGCGATGTAGATCCCAGATAAAACTGTGAAATCTGTCCCATCTGAGAGGCCCCCGCCAGAGTGGCATAAACAAGGAGAAATGGGTCAGGGTAAGAAAGTAAAAGAACAAAAGCTGGCCTTCACAAACTGGCTGTGTCATCCGTCTTACGTGCCTTCAAGATACAGTAAAGTAGATCGCTTAGCGCTGTGGAGTCCAGGAGGGGTTGGATGGTGGACGTTCAAGTGAAAATATTAAACTTTATTGGCATTTTGGTGCGTTTACACAAAAAAAAACAGTGCTCTGTATCACTAACACAACAAACAACCACAACCACGAGTGGCTTCAAAACTTTGTTGTGTTACTTGCTAATACCTCGTGCAATTATCGTCCAGATACCCCGATGTGAGCGAATTGACCGGGGTAGTGGTTCATCTGTGTGTTTCGCACAGTGATGTTGCTACCTGACCTACCTAGCCGGCTAACATGCTAGTGATGCTAACTCGGTTCCGCAAGCAAAGCTTGTGTTTCTCTCAAGGTATGTGCGTGTACCTCTGCGTCAAACAGTGATAACGTGAAGCAATTCGAACGACCGTGACAAATGATGGGAGGAGTCGTGTGGTGGACCAAATAACCCCGTGATCCATTGGTTTCCATGGTGACATATGAACTGGTTGCGAGCTCTCGTGACACCCACCAAGCAACACGCAGGGATTTAAAAAAACAACTAAACTACACACCCATGATTAACGCACGTTATGTTTTCACAGGGATAATGGCTCATGTGACACACACTTCTTGTTCACTTACAGCACCCATTAAATATCCAACGCCCTCACACACAAACGCATGCAAGAAATGGACTCGCATGCAAAACAGACGTCCACTCTGCTCTGATCTTTTGCATGAAATATCCCGCTCCCTCTCCGTCACCAGCCTCCGTCCCTTTTATCGTCTCGCTCCCTGTGGGGAAAGTGTGCCGTCCACATCCAGCTCGCACCAGATTCCAAGCTGGGGCACGAAAAAAAGGGCTGAGGTGTTAAAAGTTAGCCGGAGGTCTGATCACCTCCACGAGAGCTGCGCTTGTGAAGAGTCCTAGCCCCCGTGAGGATTGGCGCTGCCCACGTTACAGCCTTTAAATAAAACACTGTCCTGATTACACTCTCCTCGCAGCGCCGAGCTCGGTTTCAGACACAGAAGGCAGCTTCTCTACGTGGCCTAGATGCAAAGCCCAGATCAGTGCAGCGCAGCACAGGGCGACACAACGAGGACCGAGATCACAATACTGGGATTCTAGTGCAGGCAAAATGCACAATTGCACAATAGCAAATCACCTTGGAAGTTAAACTTCTCATGCTGTCAGACAAACTGTTCAAGACTGTGAAGTTATTGTCCTTCAATTCCACATACAAATCCCCCCTTTTTGTTCAAATCTCAGTCGAGAACAGCTCAGCGTCTTCTAAATAAAAGATGAGATGATTTGTACAGATTTGCAAATCAAACAGGAGCAGTATGGCATGTTCCCAAAGCAGGCAAAAGAACTAAAACCTTATTCACTTGTTGGGAGACTTTGATAAAGTGGAATTATAAAACCGAGCTTTTGTTCCAGTCACAGATCGATCTCTGGTGGCCTGTTTCTTCATATCTTCTGAACCAGTGATTGTTTTTCGGTCCCTCGAGGCCCAGATCCAAACAAACAGGCCAAGTAAATTGATACCACAGAGCTTTGTTTAAAGCACATTCACGGCCAAAATTTATCGTGTGACAACTTGCTGATGCCGATGTCGACGTACCAAATCAGCAATCTTGACAGTTAAAGTGAAACTTTGGAGGACGTCTAGCTGTCATCAGCTCAACAAATCTCTATATCTCCCTCAAGGTACCACAGCCATGACAGACCAGTTTGACCCTCTCCGCACCTCTTAACTTTTGGGTTCTTGACATTCAAGTTCCACATTATATGTCCAAAACATCAAACTCGCTCGTTGTTTTAAAGTTCTATCGAGACAGGAACAAACTTTTGTTCATCCGTTCAGATTATATGACTAAGCTCTGGTCTTGGTCTAGACTTGGTTACGGCTCTTTAAAGTCTTGTTATTGTCTTGGGAAGCTCTGATCTTATTCAGGACTCGGGTCTCAGGTTAGTGGTCTTCACAGCAACACTATACTATTGGATGAACCGCTGCATTGGCTGCCTCAGGTTTAACTGAGGAGAGTCTGGAGAACTACGTCTCGGTACATCTTCTTCCATTCCATATCATTGTTGGGGGGGTCAAAGTAACTCAGAACACCTTCTTGAATCCAATAGATGTTCGGATTTCGCAAAGTATCCATCCATTTTATAGCTTCACATCATTATTCAATCCAGTTGGACTTCATCATTATATAATGTGACATTATATTTTGAGGGGGGCTAATATTTGTTTTCCCAATGAAACAAGGTCGAGAACCCGACCCGACCCAAGACGACTTTAACTGTGCACATGGCAAATAGCAGGTGGCATTAATGGAAAGCCAAGCTGAAGATCGACAAACAGGTAAAATTAATCTCATCAATTCAGTAATGTTATTATATTTGCCATTCTCACTTAGCGAACAAGCGTTCTCCACTGTGAGACGGCGTCAACTCACATTTAAGGGGCTTATTGCCAACTACTGTTAACGAGTGTGATCAGACACTTTGTCCAAGCAAAAACACTGAAAAGCAGTCAGTGACCCTTTTTACGGTCAAAACCCACCAGTTGAGGAAATGCTATTGAAAGTCTACATCTCTATTGCGAGAGCATCGTCTTTATGCAGCTAAAAGGTGTCAACTACAAGGTCAAGGAGCCTTTTTTTTTTATTAATGTAATTCACACACACAGGCCATATATGCAAAATGCTGTCAGAAGTGTATTTAAATATTGTGAGCATGTCCACTCTCACAGAGAAATGAAGCTATTAGATCACGTCTTGTTTGGGTTATTTAATCCATTTAAAATGTCTCTGATCAGTCTTCGCTACAGATATGATGAGTTTGTCTGAAGTGGCGTCTGTGAGCGGGGCTGGTTGTCGCAGGTCTACAAATATGAGGCAGTAATTCTAGTTCTGGTCCTATTATGGAGACAGTCTTTGAACCGAGGCCAAGGCCACTGTTTTATGGCGTCGCAGGGAAGAAGGAGTCTTTTACTGCCACCGGCTGCAGTCTGCAGGACATTAGGTGACATTAGGTGAAAGATGGTCGACCTGCGACAGGCGCACTATTTGCCTAACAAATGTTTGGGCGCAGAGTGGATGCAAACCAGGCTGAGATAATAGACTTGGTTTTCGTGTGACCTTGTTTATGCCTGTCGCACAAGAGATGCGAAAAAATGAATTAGACATCATCGTTTCACAGCAGCGTTAAATATGAAACACATCCAACAGCTAATTTTCAATCTTTTGGAAGGCACCAATGAGAGCTGTTGGAAACAAGTGTCAGGCATGGCTTTCAAGCAGAACTCCACCTCGACATCCAGAAATGTGCACTGATGCTCATTGCTGCTGTTACGCAAACTCATTAAAAAAAGAATAATAATTTTTTTTTAAAGCGCTGTCTGTTGTGTGTTTATCTTCCACCAGCAGTTGAAGATGAGATAAGCAGAGTCTTCAACAGAAAAGCACAGCATCACATCAGACTCCAATTTAGCTTTGGAGTCACTAGACTCTAATTTAGATGGTAATGAGCAAGTGTGGTGGTTTCATGATATGATTAGTCCTCAGATGAGACGGGGCGATTGATGTGAAGCTGTCAGCGAAGCTAACTTCCTTGGCTCTGCACCACCTCTGCAATCATGCAGATTCCCCCGTATATTAACGCTCGGTGAAAACAAGCCGATCGAGGCCCTTTCGAGTGCAAAAACGTCTTCAGCATCGTGTGTGATGGAAAATGTTTCCAGGGTACATGCGAGCCTCCTCTCACAGGTGGCTGAGACACCCGACTCTCTTAAAGGCAGTGACAAAGCAGCTGCCTCTGACAGCCTGTTGTAGCAGGAGTACATTTACTCCATTATTCTCCTCCTCCCTCGCCCGCTCTGCTGGCATAAGTGACAATTAGAAAAAAAAGGAAGGCCCTAAAAAAATTTTTTTAAAAGATCCTCTATTGTAATTGTTCCTTTATTGATTTGTTTTCCTGCGTTAACGCCTCCTGACATTGAAATGTCCAATAATTTTCTGCCATTTTCAAGAATGACATTGTCGTTTTTCCTTTTCTACTGTAAACAAGAAGGCTTCTTTCAATCCAACGACTAATAAACATACTTTTCAGTAAGAATGCACACACGGTCCGGCATGCATGCACACGCTGGTGGCGCCTTCGAGTAATAATAGAAAAACGGCCCATTAACAATTAACCAGCTCCCTTTCATTTATGCTGAGGCTTCTTTTGTCTGTCAAGGTCGTTTGGTGAGAGAGGATACCGCGCCAGGAGGGCTCAATAAAACCGAGGGAATTAAACGATCATCTTTCACGGCCGCGAGTCCACTGGACCGTCCACGCTGAACCTGAATGAGTTCTAGTGCAGTGAACTCGTAAGAACGTGGCGTCGTGCCGCGGGTTAATGATAGAGTTACAGGAGGACCGCTGCAGCACATTGCTGTGCATCACAGTGTGACCGGAATCTGGGGCGGGTGGAGGTGGAACAAGTGCAGCACGAGTTGCAGCATCAAGTCGGGCTCCAAATTCTGTTTTGAGAAGAGAATAAGCTGGATGCTCCGTGTTTACACTCTGGAGGACACATATCTGACCTTCCCCGTTAAGCTAAGGACACGGCGGCGAAAATGAGTGGAAGATGACACACTTCTTACATTGCACGGGCTCCGATTGCTGCACGTGAGGCTGATGTCTTCTATGAGATCGCTCCAGAGACCGAAGCCAGGATCTTGATGAAGGTCACTTTAATTAGATCAGCGGCCTCTCGCTCCACAGCGACACTGCAACAACACAAAGGTCTGTTTGATCACATGACCTGCACCAACTCTTCTCTCCTGCCCATCAATCCGACCTCCAGTGGGAATAAAAAGGAATTCGAGTGTGCTAGAAATTCAGAGAGCTTTACTGTGTATGTGTGTGTGTGTGTGTGGGGGGGGGGGGGGGGGGGGGGGGGATTTGAATCCCAGGCATTGCAGTGGTAGAGCAGTAACGACCTTGCGGAGCAGAGGCTTTGCTTCTCTGCTGCATAATGTCATCTCTGTTCCTTATTACCCGCTGTGCCCTCCTCTGCCCCCCCCCCTCCCCCCCCCACCCCCACCCTTCGTTCTGTCTTATCTGAGACTTTAATAAACCCCAGTGAGCAGATTTGTGGGGTGAAGGTGGTACCCGGTACTCTGAGCTGAGCCCAGCACAGATCTCCACAGAGAACCGTTTCCTAAAACTGTTTCAGATTCATGAGGGTGAATAGTGTGTGCAGCTTCTGTGTACATGCACAGCAAACAGCCCATATTGTAAACGACATATTTCCATTACCTATGCGATTGTAAAAAAACAACAAAAAAAAACTGCATAAATACTGTGAGAGTGTCACAAGCAGAAAAGTATTATTCAGATACTGTGTGTGTCATCGAGTGGGTCAGGCTGTGACGTCACGAACACACTCACTACTCTGATCGACGCTGAAAGTTAATGCTCGAGAAAACAGCAAATAACAGATTCAGCCAGAGATATCAGGAGGCGAGATGTGAGAGAATATGAAGAGGAGGCAGCAGAGTCGATGGATGTCAGAATCACTGACGCTAATCAGTCTCTGCTCTGAACGGAAAACAAATAACCTTTACACAAACCATAGTGTTGTTTTTAGTACTGAACTACAGAACCACACTCTCTCTCATATACATATATAACTAACGAAAGAGGATAATGTTTATAAAAGATTACTTTCCTTTACTTTTTTTTTAACTTAACCTCCCAAGACCCCAAACTAATTTTGTATTGTGGCCGAGACAACGTGGACCCCAGGTCCTGGGAGGCTAAAACTAGTAGAAATTGTTTAAAAACAGTCATATTCAGGGACGATTTCTCTTTAAAGTCGTAAAAACAATAGTCCAGCCAACTGCTGTACAACCCAAAATAATGTCCACATTGTGACATTTAAAAAAAAGTCAGATCTCTAGTTTTTGCCTTCAGTCTGGACGGAAGCTTGATGAGCTGAAATTAAAGCCACAGAGACGCAGGTGGAACAGGAAAACTCCAGAAGATGTTGGAGATGTGAGGCAGCAGTTCAAAACCACTGACACACTGTGATTTCATCTTGCATACATGCGTTCATCCCTCGACAGGTTTTCACTTTGCGCCACAATAAAGCCTCATGTAGTGAACGGCTTTCTTTCCAGTGATCCCACAACAAAGCCTCAAGATGGGTGACATGAATATTTTCCCATGACTCAGTCGTGTTCGCGGCCAAACGAGCCGCAGACAGAGGATGAAAAGAGGAGAGGAAGACAAAGACGCGGAGAACAGAGAGAGGTTGGCGTGATGAGAAGAAATAAGAAAGAAAGAAAGCTGAGAGGAGGAGGAGACGTGCAGGTTGGTGGCTTGACCCGACGTGGGCAGCCGGCCTCGCTGCGTGGAGGCTCGCGGCGCCGACTGATGCAGGTGCGATGATGCCGGAGCGGCCTTCAGCCGCCTCCCGGCACCTGACCGCCTCCTACGACGGCCGGCGTGACGGCGAGCAGACCTCCAGGGTCACCGGCAGCCGATGGCGCCGCGTCCCGAGGACAGCGACCTCCTCCTCTGCTTCGGCCTTTTGAAAACCTCCAAATGTTTGACTGATGAACCCTCCATCTTTCATGAGGCTTCAGACGGTTGCCATTGACTTATTCTTCTGACTTTGACATCCACCATTAATGATTTCTTTATCCACCTCTCCCTCATTCAGATAAACTCTGGAAGCACTGAATCATCACTGTATAAAGTCATACTTACTTATATGGTTAAAAAAATGTAAGACTTGTTCTTGATTTAATGGCAAAAAATAATAATTTGACGGCTTGATTTATAGGCGAAGTCAGAATTTTATTTTTTTTTTTTAACTCAATGTCAAAAGTCAACACTAGGAAGTGGAAGAAATCAATCAACATTTCAAACAAGATCTCAAAATGACTTTGGTGTTCAGCACAGTGACAAATACCTTCATCACAACTAATCTGCAGCTTTCAAGTGATTTGTGTGGTGACTGATAAAACTAAATAAATGGAAAAAGCTTTCAAGTTACTTTCTCATTACCTGATCAGCTCGAGCTCTTCCCTGCAGGTGTGTTTCCATGTGACTGACGGCAGCTCGGGTTGCCAGGTCTGAGATACAAAACCAGCCCAACAGACAATCAATTTGTAGAGTTCACCAATAATCCCACAATTCCCCTCAATTCAAAAGGTATTCTTGTAACTACATGCAGTGTATTCAATTAATTAAATTAACTTTTTCTGCATTTATTGCTTTTAAATCATAAGCTACAAGGATTTCTACTTTTTAAGCTTTCAAATATTTTAATATAATTTACACTTTTGTTTGTAATGTTTGGTATGACAGACATTTAAACAACATACACACTTATGTTCTGTTATTATGATCTGAAGCACAAAAGTTGAATATAAAAAGCAGAAATATGTTTTTCCTCATTATATTGTGTTGTTTTCCCACATCTGTTGTCTTACAGGCTTAAAATGACCTGGGAAAACAGCAAATGCATCCAGTTTAATAAAACACACATGATTCAACATAAAGGGTCATAATACATTTGACATGAAATAACTATAGAATTTTCAGGTGTTTGGATGGAAGAAAAGCAGTTAAATCGGGTTAAAATGACCTGAAGATGACAAGATGATTTGAAAAAAAAAAAAAAAAAAAGATGCTATTGTTTCTGTTATTATTGGTTTTCTTTTAAGATAACTTCTGTTAATTATGAACCACAGTTCATTCATGGCGACAGAATTTACATTTACAAAAACATAAATTTGAATAGTGGAGAAAATATCATTCTATCACATTGAATGACATTTTATCTTTTTGAATGTACAAATGTACAAATATCTTTTTCCAACTGCGGTCAATTCAATGAACTGTATTGATTTTAGGGCCAAACTGAGCTGGAACAGATATGATTAATGACAGTGCCCGGCCCGGACGCCCATCAGAGCCCGCCTTCTCCACCATAACCGCCTGCCTCTAACCCAGATAGCGTCGCTTCCCTCTCCCAGCAGCAATCACACCGCAACGTGTCCCGCGCTGCTAAATATGTGCGTCTTATTCTCGCCGGGATCTTCAAACTACCCAATTATCCCCGAGCCCCGGGAGAGCTGACCCACACCGGCCTCACGTCCCAGGAGGTCGACAGGAAGTAGGTCTCATTATGACAAGGTGAAGGTGGAGCTTCCTCCCGTGTGGCGGCGCTTCTCCTCGCCGGGGTCAAAGGTGCAACCGGGAGTCGGCGGGAGGAGGCCGGGGAGGTGAGCAGAGAGGAGGCGTGACACGCGGGCGGCGGACCCAAACGGTCCGATGACGCAACGCCGCGTAAATAAATCCGCAGCAGAGACACAAGTTATAAGATACGAGGGCTTCTGAATGACCAAATAGAAAACATAAAAAATAAAACGAAGGTCCATCATACATACCCTAAAATTAAATCTTCCATGTTTTCTGCTGTTTAAAGTCACGTGATCTTCATGCAATCCTAATTAAAGTCAATTAAAGTCACACTCACTCTGCATGTTAGCTGACAATCTATTTCCTGTATGTTCACAGTGGAATATGATGGAAAATAGAGTTAAAAGTCAGAACGCCACCATATAAAGTCTTGTAACTATTGCAGCCTTAAACCGAGGTTTATTTGTATTTGTAATCTACTTTTGCTATATTAATATCACATTCAGTTTTAATGTTTTTTTCCGATTAAACCTATATGTATTTTCTCATTATTGTGATTTCTCATTAAAAATATAAAGAAAAATAGCTTTGTGACAAAATAAGTAAACATTTTGCACCAGACACACCAAAAAGCTATTGAATAAATGTGTTTTCCATTTGAAATGTTCCCTTTTTCCCCAGAAAATATGTGCACAGTGTTTCTTTTTCTTGTTCTTTACTTTACTTTTAATTTATGTTTAAAAATGATAAAAAGTGAAATTGTGATTGATTATTGATCAATCTTTTTTTTGTACTCAATTTAGGAGGTCAGTGATTTTTTTTTTAAGACTAATTCCATCCCAATGATCCTGTTCTCATAGTGAGAAGGTTGTGGGTTTGAATCCGGGCTGGAGTTTGCATGTTCTTCCTGTGCACGGCTGTTGTTGGGTTTTTGTTTTTTTTAACAGGGATTATTTACTTGATTAGGCTGGAAAATGTGACCAGTGGACCACTGGAGGTCTCAATCCAAACAATACGGATGGAAAAGAACATCTGCTGGAAACGCTACAGAGCCTCGCCGACGTCAAGTCTGATGTTTTCACCAAGTCTGGTGAAAAAGATTCAGTTTGGAGAGGAAATGCTTCATCTCTGTCACCTCCTTCCCTTCCCCATCCTCCGTCAATACACCCATGAATCCTCTCTCCATCTCCTCAGCACATATCCAAACATCTGAACCTACTTCTGTCGCTTTATTTCTAAACTTTAGCGCTCCAAATGTTCATGTTTAATCCTGCGAACCTCCAATGAAAATATCAACATCCTCGCATTTTCCAGCAAGTAGTATTATTGGGTAAGTATTACCCTCTTAAACATCAAGTATTTTGTGGAGCCAGGTCTGCAGAATGAAGCATTACCTGGTTTAATTTGCCGATGCTCTAAAACCACACGACTGTTAATGATTTTAATTCAATCCAAACAAGGCAACTTTTGCTTTATTTAATTTCAAAATGATGATCGGTAGCTTCCAAATACTCCCGTCAAGTCACACGTTCTGACAACTCCACATTTCCTGAGCATCATGTTGCACATCCAGCGAGCTTAATGACGATGCCCTTGTCACTGAGGGAGGATCTAAACCAGGCTGATCATTAAAATAGATAAACAAACTCCCACAGAACACACAGCTGCTCCAGCAGATAAACAAAACAAGGTGACCACACAGGAGGCGGCATTTAACTGAAATATGACGCAAATGGCACACTTGGTGTGGTGACGGCAGAGAGGAGGAGGAGGAGGAGGAGGAGGAGGAGGAGGAGGAGGAGGAGGAGGAGGAGGTCACACAGAAAACATAGATTCAACCTGGTCACGCGTCTCGACAGCTTATCTGGGACGTTATGAAACACGTTGAGTAATAACTTTGGTTATTGATGGAAATTTTATTGCAGAGCTTGAATCAGTAGACACTTTCAAAAAATAAATAATAAAGTGAGTCTATTCAACAGATTTCATGCAAACTTATGAGAATTAACTTACTTGTGCTTGACTACTTTCGTCACTTCTTCTATGTTGGAACTTTCCGACACCTCCCACTTTCTTTTTCGGGAAATTCCCAGTTCAGATGGAATTTTTCCCACAAATAAAGAAGCCACGAGATAAAATAGTTGAACGACACGGCCCAGCGCTCCATTATTAGTCTGGTTAGTAGTGCTTTCAGTTAAGTGATGCTCAATGCAAGATTTATTTGCTTTACATGGTTCATGCTTGTGATTTTATGAGATTTACTTTATTCTTTATTTTTTGTCTTTCTTATTCTCTCCATTTTAATGTATTTCTGCTAAAAGCACCTTGTGTCTGAACAGTGCGACTATATAAATAAACTGCTTTGTGGGCTTGACTTTCACTGCGTTTATATATTCATGTTGAAAAGTATTAAAAAAAACTTATAGCTGTATTGGATCATGTTACATAATATAGGTATATTGCAAAACTTTACATAATCATGTCAATTATAATCTCACAGCAATGATCCGCTGAAGGTTTGATGTTGGGTTTTGAGGGATTTAATAGGTAAATAATTCTAATTTCACATTCACAAATGCAGACTAGAAAAGGTAAACAAAAAAACTACTACCTGTTTAAATTAATTTGTATGTTATATTCACAAACTTTACACTTCCCTGTCAGAAAGCTAAAGAAAATATGTATTTGTGAGCAGTGTCTGTTAAAGTTGTTCTTAAAGAAAATTTTAAAAATCCTAATACCTGGAGAGAGAAAAAAAGAATCAGGTTGGTAGTTTTCTTCTAGGACAGGACTCATGGTGACACGGCAGGTCTGAGTCACTCCGGTGGCGCAGAGGGACACCGAATCATCTGGAGCCTTATTGAATATTTCCTCTATTTGATGTCATTATCGCCACGGCGATCATCATCACTCCCATCATCATCGCTGTCCCCACAGATTTACAGGCCTTGGGTGTGTGGGGGGTGATGATGCTCTGCTTCCTCCAGGAAAAAACAGAAGAATTGAGTTTGTGTGTTTGACAGGAGCCATTTGTGTGAAAATCCAGGAATTCTGTTTGGAAACGGCAGCAGCATGAACTAGAACCATCGACGGCTCATGTTGCCAGGTCGCCGCTCTTATTTGTTGCAGCCCAAGAAAGGAAACGTCAGCCGAGGTTCTTTTAAATAAATTTTCCATTTTTTATTAGAAATGGATCACATTTCAACCCAAGCAGTACTGTAGTTTTACCTTCAGTGTGCCATGCATACAAAACCAGAATCAATGTGTCCATCCGTTAGTGCCTGACAATGTTTCTTTTATTTTGAAGGGGTCGATATCAAAGTCCTTTCTTTTATTTTCTGTGCACTTTATATTCACAGATATGTACATTCAAATTAGTCAGCCTCGAATGTCAAGCATCCTCGCGGAAAGAAAAAAAAAAAAAAATCAACATGAAAAGTAAAAAGTTACAAAAAAACTTCAAAACAATATATTTCTCTCTTTTGTTTTAAAATAGAATTAATAACAATCCTGCTAACATGAGTTAAATTATGATTGCTTCATTGTTAACCATAGGCACGTCGTAGATAGGTGAGGCCATGCATTCCATCCTCTCTCCTCACTGCAGCTGATGTTTGTGTAAACAAAACAACCAAGCTAAAAGATTCCTTTAAGAAAGAAAGAAAAAAAAAAAAAACTTCAACAATGTCTTAAGGTTTTCTCAGCTCCAGCTTCTCACAGGGTCGTTTTTCTGATATGTGACGAACAGAATGAACTCGACCAGGAGCTCGTCCGGAGATGTCTCATGGTTCACAATGACTGGTTTTCTTTGGTATAAAACTACCGTGACTTCCTACAAAATAAAAGACTCTCTTCCTCTGACGTTTGTAGCTATGACTGGAAAACGACCCTCCTGCTCCTTTTAAAGCGGCGTTCGGATCGACGGCTGCTCCAAACGCTCTTTCAAGTGAAAGTTACGTGTTTGTTGTGGCTACAGAAACAGCGAAATGTGTGTGTGAGAGAGAGGCGTGTGTGTCGGGGGTTAATTAGTGTGATGTGGTTGGAAGTCGTGTTCAACGTTGAAGGAAGCATCACCCCCCCCCCCAAATATGAGTGGAATTATAAAAGGCGAGGTAATTCAGTACAAAACAACCGGGCTCTGCTTTGTGACTCATGATGATGCGTCTATTTTACAGTTGGATTTAACGACAACAAATTCTATTTCGGAGGCGATCAGTAGTGTTTTACTGCATTCGATGCACACGTTTATGGGAAGAATCTTTTTTTTCATTATTATAAATTTTTTTGAATCTAAATCAGCTGTAAAAAATAAACCAAGACCCTTAAGATAAAATGAGTCAATAAATAAATCTGGCTAAAAGTGAAGGCCTTTAAGAGCGTCTGTGTTTCTCAATGACTTTTTTTTTTTTGCTGGAATATTGTTTTGTCCATTAAGATTTGACATCATAATGTGCTCTCGTTCGCCAACAAGTATTTGAGTTGAACGTTCATCTACGTTTTTTGGTAGAATAAGATGGAGGAATGCTTTGCAATAGTGGTAATCACAGTATTCCCTCTTACTCAGACTATGGCTATTGTGAGAATCCCTGTCAGCTCCTGCCAGTCCTGCAGAGGGTCATAATTAAAAAAAAAAAAAAAACCCTGCGGTTCCCAGCTTTTAACCCTTAGATATCCTCCAGCTCCTCAAGAGGGAAAAGGAAGGAAGGATGAGAGGAGTGGCACGAACTAGTAGGTCATTACTTTCCCTCTCTGTTGGTGACTAATGAGACGCCAATGTCCTGGACAGTATTTTTAGGACGCTCTACGCGTCCGCCGAGACGAGCGAGTCGCCAAGGTGACCCGTTTTCGACTGAGCAAACCCAGAGCGGCTGCTGTTCAGGAGGTGGAAGGAGGAACGCGGGTTCCCCTTTTCAAGGTTGCGAATTTGGCACGCTTCATGTCCTTTTAGCACGGCATCTTCAAGTAACTTAATACAGAACTGGAAAAGAAATAAAAAATAATCATAAAATAAATCAAAACCCCGAAACTCTTCCCGTTTGAGTGAATGCACATGCTGATATACTGGATTCACCTAAGGCAAAAAGGATTGTGAATAAGTGTGGAAAGTGCTCTTTGAGTGCCCCCCCCACCCCCACCCCTCCTCCCCCTAACCCCACCTCCCCCCCCCCCCATTTCCACTGCTCCAGTCCTTGGTGCTGCAGAGAGAGAGAGATGATGAGGGAGGTCTCTCTCACTCTCTCTCCATCCTTGTTTAGGGTGAACCAGCTGAGTCAGGATGTCCCCCCCCCTCCAGGTTGCTCTCTCTCTCTCTCTCTCTCGCTTTCTCTCTCTCTCTCTCAAGGGGACACGTCGAGCAGCTTGGTGGACTTATTGGGGTAATTGATAGCCAGGCTGATGGCAGCGATATTCTTCAGAGCCTGCAGGACAGAGAAACACAGAGCATCCATGTGTGAATTGAAATCAGAAAAGAAAAGGGCGTCGGGAGAGGAAACCCAACGCCGCGTTAAATGATTAGGAAAAAAGAAAAAGGGGGAAAGGAGGATGACTAAACTGATGATGCAGAAACAACTGTGCAGTTTAAGTCTTCTTACCAAATGACCACGTTTTGAACAGACTGTGCCACCCTGCAGGGCTTTGGTTTTTCCCTTTTTTTGTTGTTTTTTTTAATTATTACTATTCAGCGACAAAGCTGCAAGCTGGTTGTTGTTTTCCTGTCAGTTTGGTTCAGAATATTTAAAACTCATCGTTGCCTTTCTGAATTGATCGGCTGGGAGAACAAACACCCAATCAACATCTGAGAACGTGTGTTTATTAGACGCATGTATTTCAACTTTGATTTGGACTTTCTGTTTCAGAAGCCTTTCATTTGTTGTAGATTTACTTCCACGTTCAGAGTTGTCGTTCTGCTACGTCACCAAAATCCTCTGGACACCAAGATTGTTCAATGTTTTCTGTAAGGTAAACTGAAAACCAGTCCCAGTGTTTTCTTCAACTCGTTGCCATTAATACAGAAAACAGGCCGAATCTGAAGATACATGCTCAGAAACCATTTGGTTACATTAACTTGTTTTTCCCCACAGCTTTTAATCCTGTGCCTCTGAGTTAACTGCCAAATAAACGACATTACAACATCATACCAAGTCCTTTTTCTCTTAACAAATGCATGTTCACTAATATTAAATCCATTCGATTCGTTTTATGCATGTAAACAACCATCGGCTTCAGAAGTCCAGAATAATTATAAATTCAAATATCACTCCGGCCTTCTTTTCACAGCTTTTCACACAGCATAGAAAAGTGCATGTGTCTTCTTGGCTTGTTTGACGCTGCTGTAAACAACAGACTCATAATTACCTTTTTAAACAAACATTTGCCTTAAATATAGCAGAGCTGAGCGCAGTTTACTCCTCCTGTCATTCACGTGTTGATTTACCCAATGTACTGTATGCAACACTATTACTATTATTACTATTATTATTAATAGGACTTTGTAGAAACAGAAGCAGAACGATGAAGGTTCAGTTTTATCTGTGCTCACTGTCCCAAAACCCGAACTACAAATGGATGTCCAATGGGTGTGTTTTATACTCATGGAAAAGATTTCAAGTTCGAGCGTTTTGTGGGTTTCCCTCTAAAAATGTCCTCCCGTATTAGCGATTGTCAGTGTGTGTGGTTGTGCGTCTGTTTGCCCAGCGGTGGACTGGAGACCTGTCCACGTTTATCCCGTCTTCCCTCATATCACCTCAGATCTCCTGCACTCCAGTGATAAAGAAGAATGAAGGATGAACAAGGTTGATTTGCACTGCTTAGGTAATGTTTAAAAGATTTATCAAAACATTTATTTTTTTTAACAAAGCTGTCCTGTGGAAAGACATTTCTTGATAGATGGCTTTTAACAATGTTTAACACTGCTTTTATTGGTAATTTCATTGTTTGTTTTACTGTATTTTACCCTTTTATTGAAATTTGTATTTAGTCTATTATGTGAAGCCCTTTGGCTTCACGCCTGTTTTAAAGTCCTCTATAAAAAAAGCTGACTTGATCTGTCCCCTTTTTTTTTTTATTTTATTACAATAACACTTGATAACATGATATATGGTTATTTTGTCCAATAAAACATAATAGTTTAATGCAGCTTTAACTTAATGGGTATGCCATCAAAAGCTTCTCAAAAGAATTTGGATTTTCCTCCAGTTTGCATTTCGAGATTGTTTTTCAATTTGTAACTCAAAATTTTCTTAAAAGCTGAAAATAAAGGATTTTTTTTCCCAGGTCCCGTCTGGACATACTGACGTTTGACACCGTGTTTGATCTTCTGAACAACAGGATGAAATGGAAGCACTGCAGCTTGTGTTGTCATGTGAAATACTGGCGCGCACATGAGGAGGCTAAATCTTTCCTGAAGAGGGGTCATGGAACATGCAGAGGCAGCGAGTGAAACTCTTTGGCTTCCCAACATTTTGCAGCCCTTCGGATTTGAACCCTGGCCAACTCGCCCCGGGACTGTGCATCATTGTTGTGGTGATGGTTCTGACTACAGCGCCAAATCGCCCTGTGGTTTTTTTTTTTCCACCTGACAGGTATTAGGTAACTGCTCGGCAGCACCGCCCACAGTGTTCCTTTCACCGCCCCGCATCCCGTGTTCCTCTTCACTGCCTCCGGACTCCTGCGCGGTGCTACGCGGTCGCCGCTACAGAGGGACGCCGCGGCTCGCACCGTCACAAGCGCTAATGGTCTGTAATTACCAAATACATTAGTCCCGAGCGCGGCCCACACACACGTTCAAAACAAGGGGAGAGTGGGGAGCCGAGGGAGCTGCTGGGTGTCAATAGCCCGCTGAATCACTCGCAAAAAGAGACGCGAGCCGCGAGCTGACTCACAGCGTCTGAAGACCATTCAATCAGCACGGCTGCGAGAGAGCGTTTTATAACGCCGCGGACGTTCGGGATGGCCTGTGCGGAGACGGCAGGGTTGCAGCCTTACCATTGCAGTGTGATTGAGGAGCTGCTCATCTGTGGTCATGGCTAACAAGTACTCCTGGAGGATGCCCTGTGCCTGGAAAACACACAAAACACAAGTAATCAGTGGCTCCGCTGCACCGCTTCATCGTTCACCTTGTAAAGGAACAGAGATGGCCTCAGACGCCAGATCGCTGTCACCAACGGGAGGAACTTCCCGAGACCCAGAGACGTTACATAAGGCGCGCGTTTGGTTCTAAATGAGGCCTGGTTCCCTGACCACTCTTCATCTCTGTCGCGGCATCAAATTGAGCCGAGGAATGTTGGAAAAGTCATTGAAAATTATAAACAAACTGAAGAGTGCTTCCACCGGAGCCCTGCGGGAAAGACGTACCTCAGGTTACATAAGCACAGAGATTTTTTTTTTGGGGGGGGGGGGGGGGTCAGATAAGCATAGACAGAGGCTAAATGAGCTGCGACTTGCCAAATGGAGCTTTCACAGCACTGGAGACAAAGTCCAGAGCCCCCAAGACCTTCATTCATCTCGCAGCACACCCAGTGTTTATGCTGGGGAAACATCCTAACACAATTTGTACAGTCAGCAGAGCATGACACGAGTTTTGATCCTTAAATACAACTTCACTTCCTGGATTAGAGAGCCTCGGTGACCACAAGCTTCACGTGAACACAGTGAAGATGAAAGAACAGCGTTGGCTTTCCAATGAGCCGATGGCAAGGCCCGACCTGCACATTAGTGCTGGAGCACACAGAGCCCATTTTACACTCACACACACACACACACGCACACACACACACAAAGTGATTTCGAGAGTCATCAGATCATTCAAATGATCTTCAAACAACATGAGATAAAAGAAGTTTTCCAATAATGACAAAATCCGATTCCTACCCAGTTAATAAAGATCCCCTCCTGGAGGAAAGACAAGATGAATCTCATGCTGATTGAAATAAAAAAAAAAAAATTAATCCTCAACCAGATGAGAAGCTTCAGTCTGACATGACTAATTCAAATCATAGACTGAAACATGTACATGCTAATAATGCCAACACAATAATACTACACAATTTCTAATCATAACCACAGCAACATTGCAGCCTACTGGTGGAACAGCATTAAGCTGTGGCTAAAAGCAGTGACTCAGTAGTGCCAGATTTGCATCAGGATGGATAAATGTCCCTCCTCCCCGACAAATGTTGTGCCGTTTTCTTCTCATTTAGCATCAGCAGCAACCGACAGTTGTTCCAGGACGGTTTAGAGCAGTGGCCCAATTTCTTCTTCAATGGGCCAGACTATTGAAATAGTGCTAGAACAACCTTTAAATCTATAGAATATATATATAAGCCTTAAACTAATTTTAATGATAGTTCTTAGTACAAAAAAGGGAAATGTCAAAAAATGGCTACTGCTCAACTACTGGCCTTATGTTTGACACTCCTGGTTTAACACATTGATCATCGGCATTTTACAAAAGATCCCAGCTCTGTAAATAAATATTTATAACAGTTATAGGTATGAACACGCAAAGATCAAGTAACAGAAATGCCTGAAATTGGACCTCTGCTCTCTAAGCAATAACAAAGCAGTGGATCCCAACCTGGAGGTTTGATCCACTCAACCACATGCAACCTTCATGTTTGTTTTTGCGCGAGGAAACCGGAGCGCCTGGAGAAAACCGACACACACACACAGTGAGAACATGTGAAGTTCACACAGAAACGAAGCGGGTGTTAAAAACTACCTGGCACCTGTACAAACCTGTGATGAATTGTGTAACACATGATGGATAAGTTAACCTACTGTCCAAAATAACAGTAAAAATAGTTAAATACATTTTAGTATTTATTTATCTAGTCATTGACTGCATTACAAATAGGAATACTGAATATATAATTTGTCTAATCAAACCTGAATTTACATTTTTAAGTGTTGCTCAAAAGCAGCAATAATTGATTTAGGAATTATGCATCGGAGATACTTTTTATAAATTAAACTAAGAAAAACTGACGTGCCCTCTAAAGTACTGTGAAATACTGACACTAATACCTTGATTCCAGGAATGCAGAGCAGCATGATTGTCTGAATAATGTAGCGTCATCGGCTACTTCCTGAACACACAAGACTGTATGTTTGTCCTAAAACCATCAAAAACGTATTTTCACTAAATACCTCCTCTCGTACACGTCAGACAATTTGAAGCTGGACGAGCAGCTGGAGGCGACGACCAACAACATCTGTGGTGTGTGAGCGACAGATCTGCGTGACGATGCGCTGCTGGGCGGAGGTGCAGAGATGTGTCACACACCATTGTGCGTCTGTCATTGCAAACACGAGACTGCGGCGTCCATGAAGGGCAAGGGAGGCGGGAGGGTGCTGGGATAGCGCTGCTACTGCCCCCTGCTGCTCGCTGCTGCTCATTTCACCGGCGCCAAACAAAAAAGTGGGTGCAGAAAGGGAGTGGACAATCTGTCCTCTGTGACAAGTCACCTGATGCCATCTTTTACTGTCAGATCGGGAGCGGCGGACCTCGATGGCCGGCACCGGGGGGGCCCGGACGAGGCAGAGCTTTTCTAGGGACCGTCTGGTTCAATTGCATCTACAGATGGGGAACTCCTGGCTGATGGCGTGCTCATAATCCTTGAGACTTCTCTTAATTATTAATTCAAGACAGCGGAGAGAGAGAGCGAGCATACACAACACAAAGTGGACAGAATCTCTCTCTCCCTCCCTCCCCCCCTCCCTCCCTCCCTCTCCTGAGCAGCCTGCAGGGAGCCGGCGTGGCACTGGGCTGTCTGGCAGATGGCATGGCCGGGCTTTGGCTCGGTGCCCGGCGCAGAACAGGTGGGACAAGAAGGAAATAAAAATAAAAAATAAAAAAAACGTGCTCATCTTGCAGTGAGAAGAATATAAACAGAGAGGGAGAAAAACAAGAAGGTAAAGAATAAAAGGTTCAGCCGATCCTTGTCTCGGCATTAGATTTAATTAGTGTTGGACTGCAGACGTTATCAGATCAAAAGAACCCTAACTTTGACTGTTTTTTTTTTTTATTTTTTTTATATCTACTCTTGAGTATTTGTAAGGATTTTATATTTTGATTCCTGCACTTCTTACTCATTTCACACAATGCATTGATTTAACCCAGTGTCAATCACATTTTAGTTCAGGGACTACATACAGACCAATTACATCTCGAGTTGTTCGGACGGGTAACATTAAAAATGTAAGCCTTTCTTTGTTGTGGTGCAGAATTTATATGATCAAATTGTCTATATTTTCACAAAAAACAAACAATTATGACTGAAAATGACTAGAATCTTAACATAAATCCAATGGTCATGAAACCTTCTGGTGCGAAATACAGAAAAATGTCACGAAAACCTCTACAGCTATTGCATTATGGGTGATTTTAAAAACTCACACTGACGGCATGGCTTTGAGGCAAATGCTAGTTTTCAAGCTTTCATGGCAGCATCACCGATACCTCAGCTTGTTTAATCCTATTGCTTCTAGCTTTGAACGAGTCTTAAATACATTTATATTTCAATTAAAACGCTCACTTTTAAAAAGGCTGGTTGAGTAAAAATAAAGTTTTGTCCTTTTGTCATTACTAAAAATCGTGGCATTGGGGGAAAAAGTTGGTGACAAACAAATAAACAATACATTCTTATACCGTTCCTCCATAATCATAGTTTTAAACAATTCTAAGTTTGCTCGTCAGTGCATGTCCGACATGACCAGTTCAAATTTTTTATTTTTTTTTCATGTTTCTGCAGTTTTGGAGACCATGCTTTCAGCACCTCTTTGAGGAAGTCATAAAGCCACACCTTTAACTTCCGTGTGTGCGTGTGTGTGTCACTCACGATGGCACGGCCCTCGGCGATGAAGAAGAGTTCGGTGAGGGCTCTGTGTAGAGGCAGCAGCACAGTGATACTGGTGGGATCCTGACTCACGCTGTTCTCCATGGACATGAAGAGCTGCCACAGAGGCCGCAGCAGCATCAGCTCACAGGCTCTGGAGGAACATCGAAACAAGGAAGACGAAAAAAGAAACGTGAAAACATGTAGAACAGGGATTTTTTTTTTTTTTTCATTCAGATCTAAAAACCATCCTTGATAGCAACTAACAAAGGTGATTATTTATTCATAAAAAATTCAACTGCATGATGACATAAGCATATTTTCAAAGCTCTGATACAGTTTGCGATTTTTTACGGACTAAGAAAAGTTGCTGACTCATTGCTCGACAGGTCCACCCTTAAAAACATGCACACATGTTTGGACAAGACAAAACAGTCTGCTTGGAATATTACTGGCTGTCATTTTCCAACTATTTCTGGAAATGTGACATGTTGAGTCTGTGTTTGCGTACGAGTGTGATTATATACAGCCTTCACATAAGCGGTTGCCAATGTTAAGAAGGTTGGTCTAATTGTAAAGTGTTTACATCTGGGATGTGAATGTGATTAAAAAAAAAACACCACACCATTTGATTTTAAAGGACAGAGGAGATTATTGAAGCTGAAATCTGCATTTTAAGTAATTTTAACTTTTACCATACCTTCACTGTGCGTGAGCAGGAACATCTGATAAAAGCTCTGTCATTGAGACCAGACGGTGGCTGAGGCACTCTGCTCATATGCAAACTCCTACACGCATACTTTACCTACTCTCCTCAGTGATTACCAGTGCTTCTTTCTTTTTTTCTTTTTTTTTAAAGGCTGCTATGCAAATCCTGAGTGGAGGTGCATGTCTGGATTTTCAGACGAGACATGATAATAAGGTTTAATGTGCCCCGAGTTTAACTATTAAAATTACTTTGGATTTCTGTGCCAAGGTAAGCGTGCTTGTTATGACTGCAGAGTGCGAGAGCACAGTGGGAATGAACTTGCAGGGCTGGACTTACGTCTGGGACGGACACTGCAGCAGTCGGAGCAACAGGTGAATAGCTTTGAGGCGCGGGTTTCCAGTCTGACGGCAGGCCACGCCCACCTGCCACTCCCAGATGTCGGCCAGTGGCAGGTGATCCAGCACTTGTTCGTCAGCCAACATTTGCTTCAGGATCTCGAATCCTGCTCAGATATGAGAAAACAGTGAAGAACAGTTCCAGCCCGAGTTACATTTTTTGGGACGTAGTCTACCGACTGAAGTAGGTTTGAACAAATCTAAGTTCAGTGTGTGAAGCACCTGTCTGGAAACGTCCCCGGTGTCCTCCAGTCACTGTGAACTTGTAGCCCCACTCCGTGTTGCTCATGTCTGACATAAACTTGTAGTACAGCGTGTCACCTGAGACAAATCCAGAACACACACGTTATATTAAACGACTGGATCGCGGTGATGTTAAATGCACAACACAGACACAATAAATTAAAATGCCCACCTGGAACCTCAAAATCAGACCATTTTTGAGGAGATCCACTGAAATTGTGCACATCCTGGAGGAAGTCGCTGCTGCTGGACATGATGAGCTCATCACAGCCTTCCTCAGTGTAACAACGGGAGTCGAATTTAATGGACAGATAGATGGCACCGGGGACATGCACCTTGTCCTGGAGAGAAAAGACATTTTCAATCAGAGAACAAAGACCAAATAAAAACTGACGACACACACGTAGGTAGGAAGAAGAACCCCAGCAACACCCACCTCAAAGTTGGTGTTGTTGTCGTAGGGATGTTTGGACTCTCTGATCTGCACGGCCATCCCCGGCTCCTCCATGAACTGACAGGCCGTGAGGGACAGACTGCACAACATACTCTGGCTGCAGCCCTTCAGCACCCTCTGCAGAATCTGATCACAAATCAAACGTCACAAACACGTGAGCCAACAAAAACACCTCGAAGGTCTCTTTAACGCTACAACAGACCGCATCCTTCTGTCAGCTCACCTTCTCCCAGAGCGGCCGCTCCTCCAGCTGCATCAGCATGTCCAGGATGTAAGCCATGTGCGAGGCCCCGTTGAGCTCCAGGGCCTCTTCGCTCAGCGCCGCCTCGGCGGGCCAGTCGGACAGCAGCGAGGCCAGCACGTGGCGAGCGTACAGCGTGGCGATGGCCTGATTGACCTTCACCAAGTACTGCCGAACTGCCCGGTTGCTGCGCACGTCCAGCTCTTTGTGCAGCAGAGCAGAGCTTTTGGTGCGCCTCTGTTTGGCGTAGCTGAGCTGCAAGTCGCTCTCTGAATTGGTGATGAGCTTCTGGGCCACTACGTTAATCTCCTCTGTGGCCTTTTCACAGTGACTGGGTTTGGACTGCAAGAAGAAAAAAAATTAAGCAGCACTGTTATACAAAGCGGAGACGTCACACGTCAAGGCCCGTCGGCCAAAACCAGAATACAAGAGGCTCCAAACGAAACCACCAAGCAAACTGTAAACATTTCAAAGAATATTTTCTTCATGGGGGGTTTGCGAAGCCCTCTTGATTTTGAATATAACATTTCTTTATGTTTTAAAAGTAGGTGAGTAATACTAAAGAGAAGGATAAATCTGCTTCCCCCCCAAAAAAAAATTAACAATGAACCAAGAGAAATACATGAAATATAGCATCATTGAAGAAATCAGAGCTGAATTCATATTTTGTGGTGGAAAAACTGGAGAATGAGAGATTGAAACTATTCAAGGTTAAACAGCAACAGACCACAAAACAACCCGAGATGGACTGTAAACCCAAAGAGTTTAACTCCAGAAAACTTTATATACATTTTTTTTTTTTTTATCTAGAGTGTTGATAAAAGACATTTCGAAATTCTGAGAGGAGGATGAAATCTCAAATTGTGATCATTTCTATTTGTAATCGTTTTCACACATGCACAAGTTAAATATTGTACATATTTGTTTTTTTTTTAAAGCCACAATTTCCATGTAGAGTTTGTAAACAGTATATATCTCTGATATAACAGGGTCAATTAGTGCCTGTGTCTTCTTAACTCACCATGCAAGACACCACGATCATGTCAGTATCCACGGCCTTGGTGTTTCTTTCCTCGGAGCGATGCCGCCTCGTCGGCTGCCACTTCTGAGCCAGCGTCCGGATCGTCTCATCTGTTTTGATCTCCTCTCCATCAAATCTGAAGATAAAAATAAGGGCACAAGTATTTAAGAGAGGCCACAATGGACAGGATTCCACAGACCTTTAAATCAAGAAGAAAATCTCTTTGCGTACCTCTTCTGCACCTCCAGGAAGAACGAGTCCGTCCTCTTCATCTGCAGCTCATACATGGCTCGCAGGATGGGCAGAGGGGCATTTAAGGCATCGTGAGTCAGCTGCATAAAAAAAAAAAAAAAAAAAGAATCAGACTACTAAATCTTATTCTATATCGCTGAATGTCTTCTCAAGAGCATCCCGTGTTACCTGGAAGCAAATCTTTGTCTCCTCATCAAGGCCATCGAGTGGGTCGGGCCTGTTGACGTCGTTCTCCTCAGCGCAGCAGCTGGAGTGGTCCGAGTCGTGCTCCTTGTCCTGCTCCCTTTGGTCTCTCTCAGGGTCTTGGGCCATGGAGTGGATCTCTTTCTTGGAGGAGTACAGCATGATGGAGAGGATCTCCAGGTCTCGGAGCAACCACAGCTTACTGAAGCCGGTGCCTTTGCTGCACTTCCTCACCAGCAGCTGGGTGAGCCCCGACTGCTGGATGGCTTCCTGCGCGTTCTCCACTCCATGCTTCTGCACGACACGACGACGTGGAATAAATTCAAATTTCAACATGTGGCAGTCAAAGGCATTTTTATAAGTTTCCTTTAGTTCATCTTATAATCCTTCCGTTCCCACAGTACGTTTTAGTTACAATGGGACTCTATACAGTAACCAGTATATTGCATTTGGGCGGCATTTTGCATTTGTGGTGGGTTCAGCGCAGATACCTTGAGCGTGTTATAGAGTCCTTTCAGGGCCAAAGAGAGGACCCAGGAAGCCTCCACAGCGTCGGAGGAGGCGTTGTCCTGGCTGGCCTGCAGCAGGTGGCTGATGATGGAGGTGAAGTTGCCCAGGTAGCGACTGAGCAGCGTCTTGGAGCAGCTCTGGTCCTCCGGCTGTTCCGGGACACCTCCAGGGGTGGTACCCTGAGACTGGATGAGCTGGTAGTCCTTCACTGCACATAGGAAACAACCCACATGAGGTCACTCGCACATTTATTTGTAAACACCGCTGATTTTGTTCAGGTGCTACAACTGTACTGACCCGTTTTCCTCTTGCGTGTTTTGACATCCACCACTGCAGCGTGGTTCTTCTCCGTGAAGTGTTTGAGTAAGATCATGTTGTGCTGCTCGTTGGCGTTATCGATAAATACCGTCTGTGTTCCCACGCACAGCACCTGACAGACACACAGAGGAGTCACAGCTGGGTAAGCAGAGTAATAGTACAGACTTTATTGCTAAAGACTGTTCAACGTACCTCAGGGAAGCCCACCAGCACCAGCAGCGTGAAGAGGTTGGTGCGCTTCAGAGTCTGAGGCAGCTGCTGAACGCAGTGGTCAGTAAAGGACGCGATGACGGCGCTCCACTCGGGACAAGCGTTCAGACTGTGTAAAATATCTGCCACTGTGCACGCCCAATCCAGACCAATACGACTGCAAAACGACAGAAACAAAGTCAAAGGCAACCCGACAACCGTCTAATGGAGCCATAAACGCCAACGATAATACATGTGCGTAGTGTAATAAGGTCTTCTCTCCTGTACCTGTCCAAGCACACAGCCCCGAGGCTAAACAGCAGCTGCGTCGTCTTCCAGCCCAGGACGTCTGAACAGGCCGCCTCGCCTTGTGTCAGCAACTCGTATTTGTCAGCCAGGGCCTCGGTGATGGCGCTGTCAGCTTCTGTTGGAGAGATCCGATGCAGCAGCTGACCAAGGAGCCCCAGGGTGAGGTGGTAGGTCTCGTTGAGAGAGCCGGCGTTGGAAATGACCGCCCTGAAGAGCTGTGGCAGGATGGAGCTGAGGCTGGGCAGGGACAGGCTGCCCTCCTGAGGATGCCAAACAGAAATGAGAATGTTATCTGGAGATAAACGTATACCATCCCTGCGCTGATGCGATATAATTAAAAGAAAAAAAAAATTATATATATATATATATATATAAATCATTGCAAGTTGATGGATAAATTATTTTCAGTGTTTACCTGCCAAAGCACCGGGACCTGATAACTTGGATGATTGATGACTGAAATCAATCACCCTTTTATCAACAAAACGGTAATTATTTTTTTCCGTCTACAGAGGCTCCAAGATGAAAACATGGTTTCAAAGTGTAATTGTAAAGCCTTCTGTGGGCCTTGTACCTTTCAGGAAATGTACAGTTTCTTTAATCTTTAATTTAATTTAATGTTGATGGATGAGGACTTATAATTTAAAAAAATATTTTGAAACCTGGAAAATTTGTTGAATATTTATTCAAAAGGAGTAAAAGATTATATAAATACACAGGGCCTGTGTTGTGGTTAACATTCTCACACGATAGTCAGAAGATTGCGGGGTTAAGTCCAGGTCAGGTCTGCGAGGAGTTTACATGTCCGAGTACAGAGTCTTCTCTTTTTCTAGTCCTAAAAGGCTCACTGAACTAAAACTATCTGCAAAAAACTTGGAATACCTTCTCTGCGTTTTGGTACCGTAGCAGCACTGATTGTTTATGGATTGAAATATAGCAATTTCAATTCCAATGTGAAAAATTGTGTTGTTACAATTGTGTGACTGTCAACAAAAGGTAGAGAAAAGCTGTGATGAGCTTATTAAAATGACCAACAGAAACAGGGCTTAGCTGTTCCCATAAAGTTTCTCCAGAAGATGATAAATCCTCCCTGAATGTCTCTCTGACCTATTCACAGATCTACTCTCAGAACTGATGCCAAGATAAATTAACGAGCCTCACTGTGGCAGAGGTGATTAAGCCCCTGATGTGAATCAGGTGTGCTGCCTCACCTCTCTGCCCATAAAGGAGGAGCCGCCCAGAGACGCAAGGTGACAGACGGGAGACACACACTGGAGGAAAGCCTGCGAGAGGAGCTGTGTGTGTGTCCGGTGGTTTAGTTTTGTGCTTTGATTTACTTCAATAGAGAATGATGATTGAGACCCCTGACTCCACACCTCTGTGAGGGAACCCGACAGTGGTGTGCACACCCAGCCCTTAACAATGCTGCTTGTTTTCACATACCGGTTTTGCTCGTGGTAGCATGGCTGCTAGAAGTCCCAGGATCCTCTCTCTGGAGCACTCTGAGAAGACGTGCTCCTGCAGGGGAACTTGAGGAAGCCTCTCCTCAGTCTCCTTGATGACATCTGCTGGAGAGTTTTCTCCGCCTGGTCCTGAGGCTGAGAACAGGGAAAAGTAACAAAAAAATCAATGACTGAACAAAGTCTGCACTCTAACTTGCTGAAGGTAACTTTGGCACGTACGTCTGATGACTGGAGAGAGAGGGTCTTCGCTGGATACGGACGGAGTCTGGCTGAGGCTGGGAGACTCCAGGGTGTCTTGAGTGACCAATTTCTTTTTGTCCTCTTCGGTGTTTGTTGGGAATGACACCTCTGGAGGAGAGTTCACATCCCTTGTCTTCTTGTCCTTACTTGATGGTTTATTCTGGTGGTAAGAGAAGAACAGCGGGTGCATTACATAAATATTCAAGTCTGATTTAAATTGAACTATTTGGCTACATGAGTATCTTTTTGTGTTCCTGGTACGTTTCTAAGATCTGCTCTGCACCTTGTCTCTGGGAGATGACGGCGAGCAGACTGCTGCTGTGCTTCCTGGCAGTGACGAGGTGTCAGTGGCGGTACTGATCTCCTGCGAGGACTCCGGAGAGACCGGACACAGCTCGCTGTCGGAAGCAGAGTCATTGGAGGACAGCAGAGCGAGCAGAGCTGACGAACGGAGACCTACACGAGGAAAAGATTTGCATCAGACAGGCAAAACGACAACAGAGGTCAACAGAGGTTCTAGATTATGGGATGTGATCCAAAAATAAAATGAACCTGAATGGGCCGTGTTGGAGAAAACATGTCAGGTGTATATCACCAGTAGCTTCAGCCTAAGTCTTCACCTCTAATCCAGTTGTTACTCATTTGCTCAAAACATGGTACCAGTTTAGGCGGTCCTTTGACCTCAATAGTCTTCCTTTTATACTACCAATATCAAGAAACCATACGTTTCCCCCATCAGTGATGGACAAAGTTTTTGAAATCTGGTCAAGAAGATGAATAGGCACAATGTCTAATCTCTACATCGACAACAGAGTTGCCTGATTTGTACAACTATCACAGACATATTTTCAAAAGTTCCATTTCTTCCGACATTTCCAATCTCTGGCCTTTAATTGTGCTCACTTTCCATTACGTCCTCCTGAAACGCTGTTACAAATGATTTAAAATATATTGTTGACTTAAAACAAATAAGCAGAATGCAACCAAGTAATATAATCTGGACCCTCTCCAATAGAGATTAGGAACGGATCTAGATGAAAATATAACAGGAGGAAAATGGCAACAACCAAAAAAAATCATCAGAATTTACTCCTCAATATGTAGACATGCTGTGGTGCAATTTAAAACAGTGCACCATTTTCACTGGACCAGAGAAAGATTAACCTAGATTAAGTAAGAATATTGATTCTACATCCGACTATAAATACAATGAAAACATGGTAGGCATTACAGCTGGTCGGTGATAAAGCACACGACTGTCTAAAATGGGTCTTACTTGAAGCAGAATTTCTGGTTTGAACGTACCTTTCCCGGTTTGCCCCTTGAGTAAACAATCCGTGATCAGCTGAGAGCAGCGCGTCTGCAGAGCCATCGCCTGATTCACAGTGTCACTGCTTAAAGATTCTCCCTCCGTCTGCTTCTCGCTGCTCAGCTCCGATGCGTACAGACCCAAAGCAGCAAACAGCAGCCAGGAGTAGTTGTGGATGTAAGGCTGGATAAGGCGGTGGCGATCACTTATTCGTATGGTCACCATGGGGTAGACTGTAATCCGGTGTGTGGGCAGGTGGCTAGATTTTGATAACGGTGGAAAATAATTGAGTCAGTAAGTCAAACCAGCAACACAGAAGTGCGTTTGCAGGAAATGCGTCACCTGTCGGGGTACTTCTTTGCATTGTAACAACCGAAGCACAGATCGAAGTCTTCACACACGTTACAGTTGATCCTGCTTCCGACTATGAGCCCCTGGCAATGATCACAGGCGTACTCCATGTTCACCATCTCGTGATCGTCCTCATGGCCTTCGGGCTTGGCACCACCTGGAGAAACATTCACCTTCAGTCAGACTTTCCACGTTTAGTGGAAACATATCCAACCTGCTGCAGCGCGGTGCAGAAGCTCACTGAGGAAGCAGGTCTTGCAGAGGTCCATGTCCATGCATTGCAGACATCGGTAGCGGTGCCAGGGGGCCATACGCTCACATCCGTCACATGAGATCACCACGTTGAGCAGGTCGCAATAGCGGGCGATGAACATGTGCATCTGTGGGTGGAGGCAGATCTTTTTTTTTTAAGTCAAAGCAGCACAAAGTTTCATTAGCTCCTGGAGTGTGTGGCTCCACAAATACTTGGCAAAAAATGTCGAGTTCTACTGATAATAAATTGAGAAGACACGCGGATTTTGAATCATATCGGTTTGTAAAACCTTGCAATATTTCTGCTGCAGTAGTAAAACTGTGCTGTCTAAATCAAGGAATGAGTGTTGTGCCATTTCTGCATCCTTTTTTAGCTGAACAATTGAAACCTTACATTGACCATATCTTACCTTCCTCCTATCCTCCATGGAGTCCTCGTCATCGATTTTATCATACCACTTCTCAAACATCCCGTCCATACACTCCTCCATCCACTCCTGGTTCTTCTTGTAGTCAGTGATTTCATCCTCCATTGTCCATTGACTGAAGATGAAATATTTACCATGTCATTTTAAATCTCGTAAGGTTACACAAAATGTATTCTAGAAAACACAAATGTGCCTCAATCCTTTGTGAAAATGAAAATTGTGCTTTCGAGAACTGCTACGATTTGAGGTGGAGAAAAGCGCAGCTTTCATTTTGAGGGGAAGACTTTTGGAAGAAATTTCTGTTCTTGTTTTCAGAGACGGCAGTTACCTGATGGCAATGTCATGCACACTGATGTTCTCCTGGGACATGCTGAGCAGAAGGTCGGGGAGCTTAATGTTCAGGAACAGAAGAAGGTCGTGTACCTCCCAGTTCATATCAAGAAGGTGCAACAAGCAGGTCTGTACACATGACAGGGCTGGCAGCAAAGCTCTGGACAGCAGAAATCAGTGTCAGGTTACTTAACACACACACACAATATTCACTGCTCCAATCAGCAGTAATTCAAAGTTATGTAGCTCGAGGTAAACACACAGCTTACTTCTCATTGAGGCCACTGAAGCCTTTGACGGCCTCCACCAACATGAGCACCAGCTGATGGTACGAGCGTCTCACCTCCTCTCCAAGCTTCTGCCCACTTTCAGACAGCTGAGAGAAATAGCTGAAAAAAGAAAGATCGACAGAATAAAACAAGATGAAATGCACTTGAAACTTGAATTAACTTAGACAGACAGAGACAAAGTTGGTCATCAAGAGTATGCAATGTATCAAAACTCTTATTCTATAGGATTAAAACCATTGGGACATTAGTGAAAAACAAACTTGCACACTTTGGTTCTAATTTAGCAGTAAACCTTTAGTGTGTTTTGATTTAGCTGGTAAAAATGACATTTCAATAATCCCACAAATAGAATATTGGAGTATTGCTTCACAAGTTCAAACATTATTCATTATAAAAGCAGCCGAGACGCCTAATGTTTACAGTTTAATGGCCCCATATAAAAAAACACATTCATGTGAATACAAATCAAACCCAACTAAAATGTTCCTGATTTGGCTCAGACAACGCACAAGTTTCACTTCTTAAGCACAAACAATTGTTTAGTCTCAGCTATTCCCTGGAGCACAATATGGAAACACCAGTATATTGTATAATAATAGACTGATTACTGCTGCTCTTCAGTGGAAAAGATTTCCCACAGCCGTACCTGGTGAAGTCTTTCTGACAAGCCAGCAGCTCCTGTAGGAACAGGATGCACGGGGCTTGGAAGAGGTGTGGCTGTCCCAGAGATCGTAAACAGTGCTGAACCATCTCCAGCACTTTGCACACACTGAGAGCCTGCGCTTTGTTCAGGGACAGGGTCTGCAGAATGCTGATGGAAGACGAAACACAAAACTGATCCTCTGTGCCAAACGCATGAAGTAAAGACAAAACTCGACAAAGAGTATCTGCCAGTTACCTTGCTGTTGTCAGAGCTTGATCCTTGATGAAATTTAGAATGTGTTTGAGTATTGGGTAGCGGTCCTTGATGGAGGGGGCCATGCGGGGCTCCTCCATAGAGCGGCAGGACAAGAGGCGAAGGCGTGCCCGACTGAACGGAGCTCTGCGGGAGAAGGCGGACGGTGAAGCCGGATCTCCGGGAACAGGTGAGAGGCTCTCGGTGGAGCCTCTGTGGCCTTGCCTGCTGTGCCCACAAATGGATGAATTGGGACTATGGCATGCTTTGGCATCAGCGCCCTCGTCTGACCCCGCGGCCTGAGGTCCCAGAGAGGGACTGGGCTGGAAGTCCGCTTGTGAGATGAAGTCTGAGTGGAAGAGTGGCCCACTGCTGCCCTCTGTGGATTTTGAGGAGTCACTGCCCTGGCAAGCCACTCCACAAGGAGCAAATCTGAACAGCAGGAGGCTCTTCTCAATGCACATCTCAGCTGGAGACACACAAAAAAAAAAATTAGGAAAATGGTAACGAGACATAACAGTTTCTAAAAAAAAAAAATAATAATAAATTTTTTTTAAATCCCCATTTTGGGCATTAGGTTATCCTCACCAAGTGACTCCATTGTAACCTCATCCAGACCTCCCTCTTTCACGTCAGGAACATTCATTTTGCCAACAAGATATCTCTGCTTCATCTCCAACTGACAAACAAAGCCCCCCCCCCCCCATGGTTTAATGGTTCAGTAATATAATCAGGATCTCACAATCAAATCAAGAATTCCTGTCTGCAACACTCACCATCCATGTTCGGATGCCGTCGGCCAACGAGAAGACCTGGAGAAATTCCTCACTCAGAGAGGACCTACAGTCCTGATTAACTGCTCACACAGAGCAAAGCAGAAGGAAGAAGTTGATCAGGTTAATCATGTCACTTACAGTGAGGAATCGCAGAAATAACTGAAAGCATATGTCCAATAATTACCATAAGTCTTCAGTGCCTGGTTGAGAGCTGGTGTGTGGTATACCATGGCAGCCCAAATGGCATTCACAGCCTGGTCTGTCTTTGGCCCCGTAGCAATCTCATTCCTCATTGGCTGTTTTTTGAACGACTGCATGAGTGTCTTCATCACCTCCGTTCTGCTGTCGGTCGGGTCCTGGGACGGGTTCCAGCGGGCAAAATCCTCCAGGAAGCACATCAACTCATCAAGAGTCCATGTGTTTGACGAGCTCTCAAGCTGTGTGGGCATGAATTTATTATTTATTAATAAGACTATAGGTGAAGGTGTGGTATACTCTGGGCGGGCTGACTGACCCTCAAAAGTGAGACAACTGCATACACTCACACCTATGGGCAATGAACTAGCACACACAAGGAGAACTCTGCACAACTCATCTAGAAAATCAACACAAAACATGACTGAATTTCCTACAGATATTGGACAAAGCAGACTGGCATGTGGAAGTGGATGTTATGCATTTTCTGATGCTTTGTTTTCACCATGAGGTTGTCCACTATCGGCCCGTTCAGACCTGGCATCAACACGCGCTTCTGGTGATCTGATCACAAGTAGTAAGCTCATAAGACATGGTGCCTTATTGCGGCCTGGGCAAAAGATCTGTCCAGTGCAGGCTTAATGACTCACAACTGCACACCATGCCTTTTACTGGGAGCAACACAACTCGATCTCAAGTGATTAGCCTGAAACACATGATACGGACAAGCAGAACCAGTCTGCATGAGGGCTTGGCACGTGGCCCTAAACAACTCCTACCCCACCTACTTTTCCGACATCTGCATTGGTGTTTGTTTAAGCTTACTGTTCAAGCCATGTTTAACTATTGGCATGCTTGACTGGAGTAAAGCAGATTGTGTTTCTGTGGACAGTAATATAAATTCTAATTGATAATTTTTTACCTGGCCTGTTGTTTCTTTTAACCGGTTCATCTCCTGCTTTTCACATAACCCGTGCCGCAGGATTGGTTTCCATAAAGGTGAAGACTGAACGTGTGCCACTCCTGCTGGTGGAAGCTCCTTTATTGTCCGGATCTCTGTAACACAGCAACAACCCCAAAATACCCATGACCTCAAGTGTTTTGAAAAAAAAGAAACCAAAAAAAAAGCATGCTGCTTTACAAATCACTTTGAGGTGTCAGAAGCACTTGGGATCTCACCGTGAGGCGATTTCAACGCCAGCGTTCTGGATGCAAGGCGGCCCATGAGGCGAGCCACGAGGAGCTGCAGGTCAGACATCCAGGATATGGTGATGTCTGGTAGACCCAGGGCGGTCACGGTGAACTTGTAACCCCACTCATTATTGCTGCTGTCCGAGTGGAAGAGGAACTGCAGCTGAGGTCCAGCGTCGAACGTCACTTTCTGGAGGAGCAAAGATCGACGCGCGTGAAGGAATTACAGAAATGCGGTAATCTACATAGAGATTTCGCAATATTTTTCTCTTGCCCACCTTTGGCCACTTTTCAGTTCCAACCTTCATGTCGTAACGGACCTTCCCGCCTCGAGAATCAGTAAATTCTAAGTAGTCGTATCTGTAGATGTCAAGAACATGAGGTAAGAAAAAGCTTCAACGTGGATGAAGGGGTGGAAAAAAGGAAGAAGCACTTTTTGACATTTTTCACTCGTCACCTCTTCTCTGTCTCACAGCGCTCGTCGAACTCCACCTCAAACGACGTTGCGCCGGGACAGGCGAAGATGCTCGTCTCGTGACGACTGTTCTCGTAGTTGTGAGGAGACTCCAAGTTCCAGGTCCTCAGTACCACCGGCTGCTGCGGCTGGTGCCAGCTGTCTTGATCCGCCTTCAAATGACAGGTTTCATTGACAGTATGAGGCAGGAGACAAGTATATGAAGTCATTTGTCCATGTCTGCTTGCTGCTGACGGGATGCGCATGCATAATTTTCAACATCATGGCTCCTTGAGTAATGTTGTCAAACACATTTTAGTTGTGTTGGAAATGTCTTTTTTTTTTACAAAACCAAACAACAAAAATAATACAGTTAAATGGTAAAGAACCTCTTATATAGCTGTTGCATTACGGCTGTTTTTACAAACACCTGTTTGGTCAAAGCCATGCTGTCGGGGTAACGAGCCTTCATGCTGATATCTCAGCTCGGGTCTCCGTTTTGTGCCCGTTAAAAAAACCTGTCCGAAACAGTTTGTAATATCTTGAAAATATAAAACGCATCAGAATGCAGAGACAGATTTGTGTCTGTCTATATACATCATGGAGTATTTGTATTGGTCCGTATATGTGTCAATTCACAGGGAGGACTCATGAATGTGTCAAACATGAGCTCCTCAGTACAAAAATGCAGTAATATTGAAGAATTGAGAGAAATTTGAATTTGAAGTGATCTTGGAAAAAGGGGTGGATTTACATGTCTGTTGCAAAACCTTTAGACAATTCAAGTTTTTCATTCCAAATCTGTGCAGTGCAACAAAGTGTACTATAAAGTATTTTTTTAATGAGTCTACGTGTTCAAAATTACATAGATTGAGCATGGGAAAGGAGTTAGTTTGTTTCAAACTTTCATCTCAACTGTAAGACAGCAACAAGAAACATGCAGTACTTCAAGCTCCAGTTGCTTTAATGCTGCTGCTTGATCTCCACAACCCACATCTTTCCTATATGATGCACCCACTGCTTCACTTTGAGTCTGATGCGAAGTTGTAAGAAGGTTACTGCTTCAAGGTGGATATTTAATGTGAACTGACCTTAGAAAAGATGTCTCCTGTATCGCTGGACAGACTTTTGAGAAGCTCGACCAGAGAGGAGAAGCTCTTCAGCAGCATACTGTGGGGGATGTCTGAAGAGCACAGCTCCAAGAGGAAGATCATCTGCCAAGAGCCACAACAGAATTATCTTATGGCAGACACACGCTGCCATCGAGTCTCTACTTTTGGAAAAAGGGAAGTTGAAAATCAGTCAGTCAGTCTTACCAGCTGTCTGAAGATGGTGGCGAGGATGGAGCTGCCTAATTTTTCTGCAATTTCAGTCCCGGTGTATCTCTCCCGAAGGGAAGCCAGGGTGGTTTTCATACTTCCAAGAAGCTGATCCACATCTGTGAAAGCCAAACCAGCAGAGTGATTACCGCACACAGACAACGAAACATAATATCAAGCAAAAAGAAACATTTGAAAAAATTGCCTCGTCTGCCAGTTTATTTGTTTTTGGGGGGGGGAAACTACATCCAGTTAACTGTCCAATGCCAAAGCCTTTCCACTACTCGCTCACATCCACTGGAAAAAAGAAATTCACACACTAATTTTTTTGTCAGGACTTGGCCACTGCAACTTCCCTCTGCCTGGAATCAATCAAAAATCACTCTCCTGCTTTAAACAATTACTGCAGTTCGCTGATAAGGACTGATGACATGGCAGAAATGCAGCTTTACCGTCCCTTCATTAGCTCCTGGTTCATCAGGATTGATTTGAGGATTTTCCTGATCACTTTTAAACCTCGCCTGGATCTGGCCCAATAATAAATTAGAGAAATATTGATCCTGTGTGAGCCTGTCGTCCCCCAGCCTTAGAATCACTGATGGGCTTCTGGTGGCTTCTAAACTCATTATTAAGATCTTAAAGTGGTTCCACTTTCACCATCAGGGCCACTCATCTGCAGGACGACCTGTCAGGAAGAGAGTCTGGCACTATTTTTAATAAACATGCAGTGTCGTCCATTTAATGCCACTTTATAAAATTGTCAACTTGTCCTTTTTTTCTGATTCTATTGTTTAAATGTTTGTTACATTTCTTGAAAAACTGAAATAAATGTATTTGCCTTCATATTCATGTTGACTTTAGCTTGATTATTTATAGTGACTGTTTATCATTGATTTTCTATTCAACTTAATTGGCTGTTTGTTGAATTAAACGAAATATTTCAGTGTACTTTCATGGCTTATGAACAATATAACCAAAAAAGGGGGTAGAAACAAACAGTCCTGTAGTTTTAGCAGAGGAAACTGTACGATGTGGTTCTGGAGGCTATGAGACACACAGAATCATCAACAGTTTCTTTGGCAGAGCCATAATAACCCAATATTCACACATCCATTGATTCACACATATTCTACAAATCACAAACAATCTACTGTAATACAACCGCGAACCTAATGCACTATTCTTTCTTATACTGCACTGTGAAAGGAGCAGCCAATTCTATTTCTATTGAAATGATTTGAGCAAACCAATTTGTTTATCTCACATTTCAGCAGGATGTCTCTGGCCAGTTCCATCGCCACGGCTGTGGACGATCCCGTCTTGAGCTGCAGGTAGCACCAGGAGAGCAGACTCCCCTGCAGAGCCCAAAACAAGGAGAGCAGCACCGCCCGGCTGGCTCCGCTGTTCTCATCCACCATCATGACTTCACACTTGGGAGGAGGGGGGGGACGGAAGAACGTCACAGCGAGACGACAAAGCACGTGATTTTAAGTCGAGAACCAGGGGGAAAAGTCACCTCTCTCATCGCCACGAGCAGCAGCGTCTCCATGACGGACAGGATCGGGCTGATGTCAAAGTCTGAGGTAGCTCCTTTAGGGGGGAGCAGGAGAAGGCCACTCGGATCCCGATCGCTGCACATTTGAAGACATTAGAATGTAATCAGTGCTGATTTGATGCCCATTCGAGAATGAAATGAAGTGAAGATCAGACTCCCTTCGTGCTTACCTGAAGTAATTACAGAGAGACTCAAATGTCACCTTCACCGACTGTGGCTGATCCTCTTCAGTGATATTCTTCTATAATTACACACATTGTGATGAGCGCTGTCATGATTACGATAACAAGGAGAACAAGCGACAATTAGAAACTCACCATCATGTGAAAGAGTTTGTCCCGCCTGACGTGTTTATCGGGGAAGAACACCGCTGCTCCATTAAGAATAGCTTTGACAGTTTCCTTGTGCAAAGCCTTTTGCACCGACGTCTCTCCCTCTGGACTGTCAACAACTGCACACAAACAACACCAATTTGTCACACGACACCGACTTCCTCTACTTCTCTTCACAGAGATGAGAAGCTGCCGTCATCAGCAGGGAAGCAGTCACGTCCTTACTGTGGCACAGGTGGGAGTAGAAGTCCAACACGGCCTTCAAGCAGTCATTTGGAGGTTCCACACTGGTGGATGTGGAGGGGGAGGCCGCTGCTACTGCTTCTGTTACTGCTGCAGCGGCACTTTCTTCTTTCCTTTTGGCTTCGTCTGAGCTCCGCGGTTGCAGTGGGTTGGGCAGCATGGCGAAGCAGTTCTGCATCAGCTGGAGCAGAAGCACTCTGCTTTTGAGCACCTCCTCGCCCTCACTGAAACACAGAAGCATGCCACGAGTCAGGCGATGATGTATAGTTCGATACCGACGGCCGAACTTCGTCACGCTGAAAGGTTATCAAAACAACTCACATCTCCCTGAGTTTACTGTAGAAGGCCCAGAAGACATTCAGACTGAGGCCGCTGAAGTCCAGAAGATACTTCTGCTTGAAGTGGGAAGTGTCCTGCAGACAGGGATTGAAAGGATTACTGTACACGCGGAGTAATCCATCACAATGCTCAAGGACCCACTGCAATCGAAGTTTCAAGTTCATTATTTGTGGTAATATTGTTTGTGGTAACATGTTGAAATATTTTAAGGTGTAGGCTGAGACAATAACATGAGAATTATCCCTCAAACAAAATGGTTTCAATTCACTGGTGCTATCCAACTTAAAAAACGGAATCAATATTTCTATTGTATTCAGTTTTGACTCATGTATCTGTACAAACCTGCCTTAAGGGAAGAAATGTGTTTGGCAGTCTTCAGTACTAAAGCAGAAACATTTAATGTTTAATGCACATTATATGATTTATTGTAATGTTCCCAAGCAGCCACAAGAGAGCAGTGTCATGAAACTAGACATCTGGCAAATGAATGAAAAAGCAATTAAATGACATGACAGTTGTGTAGATTTAGTAATAGAGGAAACTATTGGTATATAGATCTTGTGCTTTTTGTTTAGTTTTTCATTGTCCTGCATGTGGTTGTTAAACATTATTATATGAAATAATGAAACTTAAAAAAGATTGTTTTTATATATTTTTACATTACTTTGGCACACGACTTTTCGCATACTATTCAAGCTGTTCTGATTACTTCGACTGTACTATTTGTATATAAATACTTCGTTATGTAATTTTGCACTACTTTTTTATTTAGTTTTTAAAATTATACCGTTTCTTTTACATGCTTGATTATATGCTATTTTAATGTTGGCATTCTCTGTGGACAGCAGAGAAAGAATTTCACCATGCAGGGAAATCTGTTTTCGCTTGTACATAATGACAATAAACTTGAACCTGTGTTTCAAGCCCTCTACCTTATATTTACTCCAAGTCAAGGTGACCTGGCAAGAAACAGAGGTTAATGGGTAAAATGTGTTGGCCCTCACAAAGATGATAAATATGACTTAAGAGTCGATCAGGATGAGTCGTTACCATGTCTCGTGTGAGCTGCTGTATGAAGAACAGTGTCTTGTTGAGCAGACAGAGGCCGTTGACGGCATCACGGTCGAGGCTCTCTCCCTCTGCACTGAGGTCGTCCAGGTCGCCGAGCCTCTCCGCACCGGGACACAGGTAGCCACTGATGCTGAGGGACTGTACGCCCAGGCGCTCAGCTGAGTCCTGCCTGGTGCAGAGGAACTTCACCATCAGGAACTGAAAAGACAGAGATGCAGAGGTATCAGATGAGGTGGCGCTTAGGTACTGTAGTGAAATGCTGCGTTGAGGTGTAAAATACAATTTACAAATGAAACTGATAAAGCGGACGCTGCGAGAGGAAGTGCCATGTACCTTTGCAACACGACACTGCTGCAGCTTGATCTCCACATCATTCCAGTCGTCGTCCAGCTCAAACCAGCCAATGGGCTCGTCCTCGCACTGCGTCGGAATCTTCACACTGCAGGTCAGGTGACAGCATGGCGTGTGTGAGCCATAAACCACATGAACCACTGAGGCAGACCTCGAGGACGAGCCGTAACTTAATATCGTCGAGGATTTCATCTCGGTGCATTCTGACCTCGTTCAAACACTGTTGTCTTCTTTTATTAATACTGTAAAGGAGTATCAGGAAGAAGAAATGTCTCTAAAGCGGTTAAAAACTCAGTCTTACTGGTCTTGGACGAAATCTTTGTAGTCCTTGTAGTCCCACGCGTCAAACTTCTTGAACCGCTTAAAATGCTTCTCTGCATCAAACGGGTCTTCGTCTTTGTAGGCAAACACCAAGCCACACTTTGCTCCAATGGCTCCTTTTCGCACCTTGAGGGAGAGAGTTAAAAACAAGGGACTTCTATCACCGTCTGATTGTTCAGATTTCTGACTGTAATAGTAAAACAATGAAGAGCCTTACTTTAATGTTCATCTGAGTGACCTGGAAGTTGCTCTGGTCTTCTGTGGACAGGATCACGCTGGCTTTCTTCCTGCCGCTTTCTGTGAGGAAACCTGAAGAGGAAGAAAATATGCTCACTGCAACCCGCTCGTCGCGTACCTGAACTAAAGCTTGAGGTGTGAATGAGAGCTCAGTTGTACCGTCGCCGGTGGAAGAATCCATGAGCATGTTCTCTGGTCCCGATTTCTCCTCTTTACTCTTCACGTCGCAGGCCTGCAGATGCAGCTGGAGAGGCTTCCCTGGAAGTCATTTCAATCATCAGTTATTTCATCATTGTCCATCATAATGCAATTTCATTCTTACATAGCGGGGGGGGGGGGGGGCTACCACTGCATTAACGTGCTGCACTGCAACAGAAGGAGCAACTTTCCACTGCATTGTCCACTAATGCATCCTCTCCTCACAAGCACTCACATGCACTTTCTCTTCCAAAGGCTTCGGTTTCAAATGTCGACGAGAACGAGAGTGGAGGCATATTGCCGATGTTACCGTTGCGATAGAGCAGCCGCAGCCGCACGGAGGCCATGGAGGCGATGAGCGGCGAGGCCTTGTACTTGGTTTCCAGATGATCACTGATGCAGGACAGGGCCTGGAGGACTTTCGCCACGCTGCCCCGGGCCAGGGCGAAGGCCAGCAGGGTCAGTTCGGCATCGGGACTCACGCAGCAGCTGCACAGGAGCAAAAGATCACGTGTAAGTTTGAGTTAAATTGTGTTCTTAAGAGTTTGTCACTTTCCTAATTTATATTAATAACGGCTTCTTTAGAGATTTTTTTTATTCTTTTTTTTAATGTCTGGCTACATATAAAACTAGCATAAAAAAATCTCTCTAAAGAAGCAGTTAGTTTACACACTATTGAAGGCTCTCATTTACTTTAGCAAAACTTTAGACAATGGTCGCCTAAATGTACACATGAACAAACTACTGTATTGTAGCCAAACTGTCTTCTTTGTCAAACCTTTTTTTTTCAAATGGGAACAAAAAAAAAACAAAAACCCAAAGTCAAGTTAACACTGAATCACTTCGATCGCAGCCCGAGTTCACTACAGTGATGACAGCATCATGAGCTCAGAGTGACAATATGGCATGAGAGTACTGATGTAAGCCCCTGGCAGGTCCTCACTCTGCTATCCTGAGGAGAAATCCGTCCACCTCCTCCAGGATGTTCAAGGAGAAGAACTTGGGGAACTCTGCGGAGGCTGGGGTCAGGGACAGAGGCGGCATGTGCTGTAAGGCTTTCCTAGGAAGAGAACCAAGCAAACAGGCCTTGTAACATACAACGCTGTACAAATAATTACACTGGGGTATGCATTTTCATGAATTGTGATCAACTTCTCGGTGTCTTACTGTGTACTCTGGAGGACGGTGCTGGCCAGCGCGGGGTTCGTTTCCATGGATGTTGTGACCAAGGATGTGAGGAGAGACAGGTACCAGATGGCTGAAGCATCCGAAACGGACACCTCTTTACTCTTGGTAATCTGATATCCCAGCGCCTTCAAGCCGTGAATACGTGTGTCGCAGCCGTCGCTCAGGCACCGCTTAATGTTGATCTGGATGTCTGAGATTCGGAAATGAGATAAAGCAGTGAGCCGGCTGACGGAAAACATCACGTCAAAACGCCTCAACCCCTTCAAAGGCCATTAAAGATGTTGATTATGGGAGACACAGGTACAAAAGTTCTCTTCTGTGAGGAACCAGAAGAAGCTTAAAAGCAGGGAAATTATTTGAAGCCACAAAGTACAATGTGATTTACAAATAACAGGGTGGAAAAACTGCAACTGTCTGAAGAGGATGAATGAAAAAAAAAGAAGTATTCCAACCTTTTATATATAAAAATCTATGTGTATTTCATTAAAGTTGCTCACAGCTATGCTGTCCACTTGATTCACAACAGACTTCAGTCTCATTCATGTGTTATGATCCTTTGCAAAAGTTGACTCATGAGCTCCAGCCTTGTTCTGATTCAATTCAATTCAACTTTATTCACCAAGTGCCAAATACAACAGTCATTTCAAGGCACTTATACAAAAAAAACCCCAAACAATTCCATATGAGCAGGCACGGGAAACTGTGGAAAGGAAAAACTGTTTCTCCGTGGTTAATCAATGTCAACTAAGGAGGACGGGTGATTCCACTGAAACCTTTGTAAAAATCCAAGCCAGATGACACAGCGAAAAAAACTGCTAGTCTCTGTACCTGATCATTTATTCCTATATATTCCAGCAAACTGGCATGCGACTCAAGCACTCCGCTATCTGTGCACCCAGCGATGCTCCTCTGTGTCTGACTCCCTATTTCGTCTCCACCAGACAGATGACAAGAGACGGTTTCCTCTGGAAGCTACAGCGCCCGGCGCACAAAGTCAAGACAAATAAACACTTTAACAAAGCAGACAAACTGACAGCCGGTGACTCACAAGGGTGTGTGATGTTGGCATTCTCCAGAAGAACTACGTAGCCGGTGACGGTGCTGGGGATGCGGATGTCACTGATCTCCTGCAGGGAATGGCGATTTTTCCCCACAGCGACCGACACCAGCTGAGGCATGTAGCTGTGGTCGTTGGAAGCCACGGCGATGGCCAGACGTCTCAGCACCACGTCTGGCTTCATTTTCAGTCTGCACGCAGGAGAAAGAAGAGTTTCAACCTTAAAAGTTCACGAGGGCCAGAAACATTAGGCTTTCAAGGCTCAGACGTATACAAATCCGAACGTGCCTTATCCAGTGCGAGCGAGCACTGCCGTCCGACTGCCAGAAAGATGTAGTTTCACCATTTGTCATCTTGTAAACGTCGGCAACGTTGGACGAAGCCTCAATCGTGGTGTAGCACTGTGTGACCACCTTGACTTTGTCGACGTCTGGATCACGGTCCAGCTCCGCTCTGTATTGAATATCTAAATCTGAAAGAGAGTCGACTCAGATCAGGACATGTGAAACACGCTGAAACGCTCCTCAATATAGACTGAACAGGTTCAATATTTAAACTTAAAGACACTTATTTAGCGCTGATGCTCACCCTTCTCTTTCTGTAAAAGGAATTCCAAGAAGTCCTGGACCACACTGGACCTCATGGTACAAATACTATTGTAGCCCTCTAAAATAGGGAAAGGGATGGAACTGCTGGGAATACGATTCCTGTTTAAGAACTTGAGGATCTTAGAGGCATGTGCTCCTAATCGATCTTTGGTCTTGGAGAAAATGTCAACAAAACCTGTTTGGGGGGGGGGGGGGGGGGGGGGGGGGGTAAAAGAACAAATTACACAGTGATACCCGGGATCATCTTCGGTGTACACAAATTAACTTTCACTCACTCAGGTAAACAAGTCAGACCATCATACCTGGGGTCAGGGAACATGCCTGAAGCTGTCTGATGACATGACTCAGCTCTCCCTGGAGGTTCGCTCCATTGGAGTTCTTCAGAGTGACCAGCATGCTCTCTACGTCCACCACGCCATCGCCCTCGGCATCAAATTGTCCAAAGGCCTGAGAGGGGAGACGTGATCAACCACTGGATCTACCATTTTAATTTACGCTTGTGGGATTTTGGTAGTGGCTCATGTTGCATTCAGTATTTGTGTAGACTACAGCACAGTAGTAAACCCATTCATCGACAGCCATTTCATTGAACAAACAAATGCTGAACACACAGCTAGATTGAAGCACGGGTCAAAGGGTCACTCCACACCCTCCAGATTATATGAGGATACTCCTGCTTCTCTCTCTCTCTGGCTCACTATCATGGCACTAATTACTCATTTAGAATGGGTGTGCCAGTCCAGTGACAAACAGGAAAAGTGTTTTTTTGTTTTTTTTATCAATTCCACTTTATTTATAGAGCACCAAATACAACACAGTCATTTCTAGGTGCTTTTAATAGAGGAAAAACCAAACGAATCCACATGAGCAACAGATTTATTTGCGACTTTGGAAAGGAAAAACCTTGATTTGGGGTAGGGGGAAAGAAAATCACAAGTGTGCGTGTGCGTGTGCGTGTGTTGTATACCTCTTCACACTCGTTCCTCGGGGCGTCCCTGCTCTCCAGCATCTCGCAGAACTGCTCCACATTGACGGACTCCTCTCCGCGGTTCAGCCGGTCCTCCAGCCACCGCATCAGGACGCCTTCGTTCCCGGCCAGCACCGACTCGTGAATCGCGACCCCGGAGTCGCCGATGCGCGCCGCCGCTTCCCTCAGCTTGACCTGCTCCAGGAGCACCCCGGGGCTCGGGGGTCCGCCGGCGGCCACGGCCACGTTATTGGAGCCTCTTCCGCTTCTGCCAGAACCGGAGCCTCCGCCGCCTCCGACACCGCCGCCAGTGGCCGCAGAGGCCGGACTGTCTTCCGCGAAGCCGGGACTCTCCGCCTCCATGTCCTCGCCGTCGACGCTGGCTCCGCCGCAGCCGCTCTCCGCGTTCCCCATGGCAGTTTCGCCGACCTAGGTCGCCCCCGGAGATCCGTGCGGCCCGCTGGGGGTCAGTTTCGAAAACGGGCGGACCGGTCGGTACACAGACCGCTCCAACGATCACCGACCGACAACTCCGCCGCTCACTACTACCGCATTGACGTGCCGTAACGTCAGCGCCGTCCCGACGCCCTCAGCGCCGCGCACGCGCAGTGGCGGCCTTGTTAACGGAAGCACCTGCGCTGTTTTTGGAGTAAAGAATGGGATGTGACCAAAAAAGAAAACTGCAAAAGAAAATCTCTATCAGGATGGATTTAGTAGGAGGTTAGAAAAAACAAAAAACAAAACAAAAACAAAAACACTTTCAATCAGGAGGAATCAATCTAAACGCACGAGGAACCAGAGGGGCGAAAACGATGTGATGGGACGTAAACACATGGAGAACCAAACAGCATGATCAGCTGGGCTCTGGTCGCGCTTTTGTCCGCCTTTCTGGCTCTGCTGTTCATACCCCGGGACTGGTCCGGGATATTTGGGGATGGATCGACCCCGGGGGCCCCCGTGCGGCTCATGAGCAAGCGGGAATTGTCCCTGTACGACGGGCAGGATGGCAGCAGGGGTCTGTTCCTGGCGCTGCTGGGCCAAGTCTTTGATGTAAACAAAGGACACAAGCACTATGGACCCGGGGGTGCTTACCACTTTATGGCAGGTGATGGTTAATAGTATTATTATAATTTTTTGGCTCGAAGAACATAGTCAAGCACACGCTTAAATATACAGTATAAACACAATCTATTTCCACTCATCTGAATATATTATCTACTTTTATTATTATTAATTCATTGGGAATTTCAAAGCGAAAATAAAAAAAATACATATACACAAAATAAATAAGTAATAAATATGTACCCTCCCATCCAGAAATACATACTTGCATATACACATATAACGCATAGGTCGAGTTCAACATGTCTGAAAAGGGGTAGGAGTAAGTACATTTAAAAATATGTATTTATACATGTATTCATTTTAGTGTAACTCGATTGTGTGTGTTTGTATTGTCTTTCATGCCTGGAATGAATTAATAATTGAAACAAGAACAATATGTCTTATAAGGTCCTTTAAGAGTTAGTCATATAGTAAGGAAGTCAAGTTTATTTATAAAGATTTATTTCACACACAAAAAAATATCACAAAGTGATGTATATAAAATGGGAGCAGTAAAACATGATAAGAATATTTTCAGATAAAATACATAAAAAAAAGTGGAAAATCCATCAACCAAAAGCTCTCCTGAATAAAAAAAAGTCTTTAAATATACTGTATTAATGAGCTACATCCAGCATTCATGAAAATAAGTGTGATCATTTGGACAGCTATTATTATCATTCATGTTATTATTATTCTTATTTTAACCTTCATAATATATGCACACTTCCAGGTAGGGATGCCTCATGCTCTTTCATCACTGGAGACTTCTCAGAGAGTGGATTGACAGACGACGTCTCCAGCCTTTCCCCGGTGCAGGTGGTGGCCCTGTATGACTGGCTGGCCTTCTATCAGAGGGAGTACCAAGCTGTGGGTACGTCACTGCTTTAACACATGCACCTGTCTCCAAAACGGAATTTCACAGCATCCTGCACACCATGCATCAAGTTCCACTTTTCCCTCCTTGTTGTCAATGTCTGCTTTCTTTCATTTGTCCACATTGAGAATTTAAAATCTAGAAGGTCAGTTTTATGTATTATGTGTTTGAGAATTTCACTATACTTAAAAAAATCTTGATGTCTTTGGGGGTTTTTTTTGCTGATGAAAAGACACGGCCAGTTTTATGACTCCACACAGCTGGCTGATCCTGCTGACTGAACGTCATGCCAATATTGTCCCGGTGCACAGAGGATAAGCTGAGGTGTGGATATTTTCAGAGCTTAGTCAGTGAACCTTATATTTGTCCTAAACTGGCTTCACATGAAAGCGTGCTGTCGAGCCCGAGCAGCATTTCAAATAGCAACTGCCAATGACTGATGTGCCATCTTTTTTTTTAATGACTGCCGACTTGAGTGCTTTACATTATATCATTCTCATCATAATTAAAATAAGCTGACGTTTGAGTTTCAGGTGTGGTGATAGGTCGCTTTTACAACGAGCGTGGGCGTCCCACAGAGGCACTGCTGCGAGTGGAAGCGTCCCGAGCGGAGGGTCAGCGGATCAAGGCCCGGGCCGAGGCAGATAAGATGCGTTACCCAGCCTGCAACTCAGAATGGAGCTCCACCAAGGGAGGGCGAGTCTGGTGCTCCACCAAGAGGTGTGGCAATAATTCAAACCAGATTAAATATTAACAAATGTACTTGGCAGGTCGTTGCAATGTTGTAAATGCCCTGCCGACCTGTAGCACACGACCACATTAGCGGAGGAAATCAGCTCTTCACGTTCAGGCGCATTTGGTTTTTCTCCTGCAGTGGCGGGGTAGCAAGAGACTGGACTGGTGTTCCACGGAAGCGCTTCTCTGCACGCTCACACGGCGTTCGCTGCGTCTGTGTTGAAGACCCGTATGAGGCAGAGGAAGACCCCAACCTGCAGAGATACGACGGCTGCTCTCCACATGCCAACTCATGCTTTGTGAGGGACTAGTAGCCACTAGGCCTTAAACCAGTCTGCTCCTAGCACTAAACTCAGGAAAACACGTTTTTTTTGTTAATAATAAAGAAGCAGAAAAGAGACAACTCTGTGCATTGGATTTTGATGACCTTTATGTAAAGTTGTCCTCCCTTTCTCTAAAAGAATACACCAGGAAGAGACGGGCTAGATATCTGAGCATACAGATACAATACAATGTGCATAAAAGATTAAACAATGTGCATAAAAGATTAACAGAGGCAAGATTTAGGTTTGTCACAATGACAAGCACAAACTGCATTAAAGTACAAAACAGTTGTAGTGGTCAAAAATATCACACATTTATCTGTACAATTTAACAATACTTTAAGAGGCCTCACAACCTGGCCATCGCTCCACTGACTCCACATATCCCCCCCCCCCCCCCCAAACCATGATCAGAAATGTCATGTGATCTTGATAAAGTGCACCTGTTCGGCTTTAGAAATCAAGAAACGGTAGATGTGATTGGTCAAGACAACTTGACATGAGGCAACAGCGTGGAGGACTTTGATATGAGGCGACCTCTGTATGTCGGACATGGAATGTAATCGCTTGGTGGCTGATTCAACAATGATAAGCAGGATGTATAAAGGCTACAAATTAAATGACATGCATAGGCAAAATGGGCATTTATTTTATTTATTTTTTTCCAAATCCATTTTTTGTTTTAGGGACTACTTTGATGTTCCTTCTTTGAAGTCATCAATCTTGCCAGTCAGAACCAAGCACTTCCACTTCATTTGGCCGATGCCTACACACGATACAACTTAACAGCTGCAGGGACGAGAGTCATCGCTCACCTGTCAATTCATATGGTGTCACAGTTACAGTGGCGGCTCTCACGCTGACTTTTTTTTTTCTCTTTTAAGTAAAGCTTTTCAAAAAAAAAAAGTTTTCCCTTTTAATCCTTTTCACCTGCACAATTTCATCTAGAAAATATTGAACATCATAAATGATTAAAGAACATGTAGATTATTCAGTCCTTGTAGATCTTGTGATCTAGTGTAATTTTCCAGTTTAATACTGTTGACAGCAGCCTCAACCTTTTTGAAATGAGCCAAACAAAAGATTCTGTAGCGTTTTCTTTGGGCGGGTTAGTGTGAATCCTGCTGATGTTGATATATCCCAACAGAGAAAAGGAAAGCCCCTTCCAAAAGGTGAGCGTCTCACAGGATTGAAATGTCGGCGTACGAGGGCTACCCGCTTGTGATAATTGGAGCTAATCATCACAAACGTTACTGAGCATGAAAGCGTATGAAGTCCAGCCATCACCGAGCTGGGGAGCCGTTTAGATCCATTTCAAGATGCTTTGATTGAAACAGAAACAAATAGAAAAAAAAAATTTTTTTCACTTTCTGTCTGAACTGTCCATCTAGAACATTTATAGTTGTTCACGGACTGGAATAGTATAAAGATCATGGTCCATAATTGGGAAATCTCTTGTTAGTACGTCCTGCTACGGATTTCTCTTCTTCTGGTGCCGAGTTGAGCCTCGTGTGGTCACAGCCAGAGGGTGGAACGCATCCCGGCCGAAGCATTACGACACGCCGCCCAGAGTTAGTACGTCAAAGCAGATGTCGCACACCCTCACCGGCTTGTTCAAATCGAACTTGATGATGGGAATCTCCTTTATAGAGCACTTGTGGCACAACAGGCGCCCACAGTGGCGGCTGGAATGGACGGAGGGACAGAATCAGTTCAACCGTCACAGAAAAGCAGGAAAAACATCAGTGACGGCGATGTTTATTCAGAGTATAAAACGCTGCATTACTGACCAGTGATGTTTCCGTGTTGTAACACCAAACTTGGCGGCACATTCATAGCAGTTAGATCCATCACACCAAGGGGGCTCTTTGGACAACATATCTACACACATGGGGGAAAAAAATTGTTTTAATCTGAAGGTCAAATATATCCTAACGTATTACCCAATATATGGCTGTATTGTTAAGAGTGTGCTCCCACTTGACAGGTCTGGTTGTATTTAAATAAACTGATGTGACTGCTTGATTTGTTCTGCTCCCAAATAAATTCCAACTGGTTCCCATTTAATCTTTTTCATGGTCACAAGTCCCGAGTGTGAAGAAACCAAAGCTCTAAGAAATCTACATAAACCAAACGGGGTGTAACATGGTAATAAATGCTGTTTTCGAGCAGCATAAATCGTGTGTGGAGGAAGAATTCCTGCTCCTTGACTCATGTTAGAAGCTCTCTCACACACTTTGTGTAATTGAGACAACACTACAAGCGGAAGCACAGCCTAAACGTGTCATGAACACCAGACAGACGGATACCAGGAGAAAAATGTACCTAAAAGGCGAAAAAGCAGCTGTTTGGTTGCAACTTGGTAGTTGAAAATGTTAATGCCCTGATTATTATTGACGCCCAGTCGAGCCCCTGCCCTCACAATGGCACGGCACAGGTTCGCATTTCCTTTCATGTAGGCCAGGAGCAAAACTGTCAGAAAACAAAGGCGACGCGGTTCCATCAAAACAATGCCAGTGACATTATTGTGCTCTTTATGCAGAAATCGTTTGGTTACCAACCCGTGTTTCCTTCGTTGTCTGGTTTGTCCAGAGGATATTCAGGCATACACTCCAGGAACAGCTCGAAAATGGCGGCAGCATTCTCTTTCCCATAATGACCGAGCACATGCATCGGTGACTGACCCCTAAGCAGAGAGAGAAGTCAACAGTCAGGGGAAGAGAAGAAAGAAAAAGAAAAATCACAAAATACAGGACTTGTAGTTTACAGGTACAAGTGACATACAAACGTCATGTTTCTGCACTGCTGAACGCTCTCTACTCCAATTACTTCTGAATCCCAACCAGCCACACTGGTTTGATTTGTTTACTCCTGCTTTGCTGTGTTGTGTCAAGGTTTCAGATTCAACACTCCACGAGGCCAGGAGAGGTCGGACGGCACAGTGTTCAGAGAGAAGTTGAATCCCAAACACCTGACCGTTTAGACCTGATGTGAAGATTTTGAGTACGACTTGAAACGCCGAGTTCACTTCAATGCGAGTGTTTATATGCTTTTTAAAACTTAATCAAGGTGAGGCCATAACAAAGTGATCCATCCAAAAACGATGTGATTAACCCTTCATGTTATGCATCTTTTGATATACAGACATCTCAATGGTCAAACATCTCAGATGTGTCCGTTTATGTTGCTGCGACAATGCTGAGCAAAGTGAGAGTTTTAAAACAGACTCGGAATACCTGAGATTAAATGCCTCGGCATCGATGTTGGACTCTGTGAGAAGGGCTCTGACATTGTTAAGGCGACCCTGCATCACGGCCAGATGCAAAGCTGGAGACGAGACAACACAGCATTAACCACAAATACGAAGGAGTGATGCGATCTCTACTTTCTCTGGTGATTTTACTCCAAAGAGACAAACTATAAGCCTTCTCCTGCATGCACACACAGCAATATAGCCTTTGGCTGTGTAGTTACCCCCTCTGTAAATATCTCATGTTATTTTGTTCAGAAGGTTGTCTCCGGGTTAGACAGGATCAAACACTGCAGGGTAACAGGTTTCCTCCAACATCCACTGCTGATGATGCATTTTTAGAAACCAGAATCATGTTCAATATGTTTTTATCAAACTTGTGAAGACTGCCTACTATCATTAAACAAATCACTACTTATGTAATGATGCTGCAAAAGAAACAACTTCCATTTAAAAATCTGAACCAGCAGACTCATGATATAATATCACTCATTACTTATTTAGAAGAACGATTATACACAAAAAGAAAAAAAAAAAATACCATTGTTGCCATTCTCATCTTCAGCAGCAAAATCAACTCCGTTCTCCAGCAACACTGAGCAAATTGTGGCCAGGTCCTGTTGAGCAGCCAAATGTAGCGCTGTCTGTCTGTGTTTAGTCAGCTCATTTACTTTGGCTCCGGCGAGCAACTGGAAGCAGAAAAATGCCAAATGGAAACCGTCAGTGGCAGCAGTCCCTCAGTAACATTTGAACGCTGATGTAGAGGGAGAACAGGGTTCTACCAAGTTGCGGACGATGATCTCAGACCCGGCCTGGACGGCCAGGTGGAGAGGGGTGAGCTTGGCTGCGTCCTGCACTCTGGAGTTCACGTTGGCTTGGACGCTGATGAGGAACAAGACACTTTCGATGTCGGAATTTTGCACGGCCAAGTGGAGGAAATTACGCCCCTTGTTATCCACCTATACAGAAACGAGGGTGAGAGATCAGGAGACGTGAATGCTTTACTCTTTTTTAATATTGCAGACACAAACTGGTGTGTGTGTGTGTGTTACCTGTTCGGCAGCACCTGGCTCCCTCTTGAGGATAGCCTCCGCTGCTTTATTGTTTTTGTGTGTCATAGCACAGGCAAACGGAGTCATTCCTTGACGGTCACGGAGGTTGAGACGAATGTCTGGGTGAGAAATGAGGAGCTGTATGATGACGTTGTGCTGGCTGCTAATGGCAGCATGGATAGGAGCTCTGCCTTCCGCATCCTGACAGAAATGAAGACACAAGACCGTTTAAATCCACCCTATATTGAAATGTCACATTTAGAACTCTTCTTTCACCAGGTTGTTTATGTTACAGGCAGAAATAGAGACATACAAGTAATTAGAAAACTCTAATCGGACAGACCTGTGCATTAACATTAGCTCCAAACTCTAGAAGGCACTGCACCACCTCTTCCAGCCCCCAGCTGCTTGCCAGGTGGAGGGGTGTTTGCCCATCTCGGGCTTCTTCGTCTCCTTCCCCATTTGGCCCGGGGCGTCTGGGACTGTTCACCTCACACCCACTACACAAAACACAAAGAAGTGTGCGTTTACCACAACTAGCTGTAGCCAGGTTAACAGTGAGGCAAGCCAGCAGTCAGTACTTGAAATACCACAGCTGGTACCGAGTGCGGAAATACCTGCGGATGAGGAAACACGCACACACTTCATTGTTCTCATCGACAGCTCTGTGCAGGAGGGTCTGCTGGCAGCCGGACGGCCCAATGTTCCAACAAGTCGCATCACAACCATGACGCACCTACAAAAGAGGGACAAAAGAGGTTTTCAAAAGTTAAAAAGACAGGTAATTGTTTTGTTTACGGAAATGTGTGTGCCGTCTCTGGCATTGCTCTGGCTTGTCATTCAATTACAAACTCTTTTAAGCTGCTTAATATCTTCAGTTCACTGTTTATTCACATAATTGTTATAGGTTATAACATCACACAGATTTTAAGGATCTCTACACTATACCAATGTGGATGCAATATCCTCCAGGCCATTCTCAAGAGCCAGCCATAATGGAGGGTCTCCTTTATCGTCCACCACAGACATATCAGCTCCTCTTGTGCAAATGGCATCCACCACCAGTGGCAGCTGGTTACTGATGGCCAACTGTAGTGCCGTTTGTCCCTCCTGGGTCCTGGGAGATGAGAATTTCGTGTGCAATTTAGATCAAAGAGACTCAATAATGTGTTTTATTGGAAAATATTAATTGCCATGTATAGGTGCTGGTAATACCTAACATTGATGTCTGCTTGATGCTCGAGAAGGAAAAGGGCACTCTTGCTGTCCTGTCTCTGGATAGCCATGTGAAGCAGAGTTTGTCCATTGGACATAGTGTCATTGATGGAAGCCCCTGAGCCCAGCAGCTGAGCTGCTATGGTGTGCATACCTGACAGGGAAAGATTGCACAAAGAAGTCACTCTATATACAAAACAAGAAGCACATAACACACTTTCTTCCTGTCTTGGTGTAACGGTGTGTACCTGTCCAGAGGGCCAAGCCCAAGACTGTCTGGTCCATGGAGTCTTTAAGACTGAAGTCTGGAATGATCTGGAAGTTGTTGGTAGCATGAAGTGCATTGGCTAAAATAAACACATCAAAGAAAGCGTCATTCTCAGGATATTCGGGAGACTTAAACTCTTTTTACAGTGAATTACAACACAGGCTGACCTTTTTGCTCCAGAATGACTGAAACCACATCTGGGTGGTTGTGAGCAATGGCCATGTGAAGCGGGGTCTGCAGGGCCACATCAATGGTGTCATCAGGCAGAGTCTTCTGGGTCTGCAGGTTGGGATTAGCTCCTTGCTGGAGTAGCTCAGCTGTCAGGCTGGCGAGGCCGCTGCGACAAGCTGTGTGAAGTGGACTCTCACCCTGAAAGGAAGAGACGGACACATAAAAATAAATAAATAAATCATGAGCAATACATACAGACACAGGATGAAGTGACTCATTTCCCCATCTAGTCCTGCTAAATTAAAAACTAGAGACTTGCTTGATTCAAAATAATTTTCTCATTCATGTTCCTGACGCATCGATCCCTACTCACCCATTTGTTAACATGGTTGACCTTTGCACCATGAGTGGTGAGGAACAGAGCAGCTGCCTCGTTGCCTGAGCGGGCTGCTCTCTGCATGAGGCAGTTTTCTACGAGGCACAAAGCAAAGTGACACAATCAAGAAAATGTCCTAAACAGAGGAGACACGGTACAATCAGAGCAGCGCTGCAGTGAGAGATTGTTGAAAAGCACCTGTGGAAGTGTCGGGGGCGTCGGGGTTGCTTCCTCTCTGGATGAGCTGAGCTGCGAAACTGTTCTCGTCAAACGATGTGCCGTTCACTACCGGTGCGTCCTCCTCAAACGGGTTTACCGAGGGGTCCGAGGACAGGGTGATATACTGCAGTGCAAGCCACAGAGCTGTGCTGCCTTCATGGTCTTTGAGCTCCAGATCCAGCCTAACAAGAGGTCACATGCAAAATTATCTCTTAAATGACTATATTCAAGTAAATTTTGGACTTTCGGAACTGTGTCTATCATGTCAACTCACAAGAAATAATTAGACTTAATTGTGTAGTTTAATGTCCCACTTATATGACGTATAGTGACGGTGCATTTCTTTTTTGTTTTAAGAAAGTTTCATGTTTACATGGAAATGGCAGAAACACTGAAACCGATGATGTTGTCACGTGGGGCCACTCGGAGAAGGGACCCTAACAGCACCTTGCATGACTACAGTGCCTACTGGTGTGTGAATTTCAATATAAAATGCTATATAAATGATATAAATAAAACGAGGCCTTAAAATTTGAGAGAAAAATGGAACTCACTGTTTGCACTGTAGCAGCTGGTTGAACACTGGCTCATTCCCCGACGCCACAGCTTCATGCAGCGGAGTTCTGAAAACAAAATACAAAAAAAAAAACAATTACTGAAGTGCCGTCACATGCAGCAAGGTGGCGCTACAACTGAACGTGACCGACCTGCCCCTGCTGTTCTGCATGTTGGGGTTGGCGCCCGTCTTGAGCAGAGCCTCGGCGATCCGTGCCATGCCGCCCATCACCTCGGCAGAGTGCTTCTTGGGACTGAAAGAGCAAACCAGGTGAAGTGGGGTTTCCACCGCCCCCACGGTGGCGGCGTTGACCTGAGCCGAGTGGCGGATCAGGAAGATGGAGGCAAACTCATCGCCTGAGGGAAGGAGAGAAAGATGAGATGTTGTTCAGGTTTAGAAAGTAGCACTACAACTATGGGTTTGTGATAACATGGTGGATTAATGAGGACGCAAGCATGTTGACAAAAAGCAGAGCGACAACTTTCCCCCTTCACCTCTTTGGATGGCTTTATGGAGGAGGCTCCAGCCACTCTGATCCACCATGTCCACATCAGCTTTGTTGTTCACCAGAGTGGTGGCAATGCTTTCCAATTTGCGGGAGAGAGCGAGGTCGAGTGCCAGGTCACCATTGTTGTCTAGTTCGTTCAGCTTGGCCGGTAACTGTAAAGATAAAACGATTCAAACTAGTCATTCCTGCCATTGTTTTCCCAATCACACCACAAGAAGCATTTATTAAGATGGCAAACTGACCTGCGAGTCCATCTCGATGAGATACAAAAAGACGACGTCTTCTCGCTCAACTTTGATGGCTTTGTGGAGAGGAAACTCTGTTTTCGATTTGATCATCTTGTACAAAAGCTGGGCACTCATGGTGCTGAAATCTTCTTTCCGTAAATCATCCTGGCAGAAAAACATTCAAGGAAATGAACAGCATCACTGTCAAACATCATAATAAAGTCAACAGATGCCAAACACTTGCTGAAGAGAAAACACTGAAAAGTAATTTAATATAGCAATAACTGCGAGAACCTCTCGGTTTTGTTCAAGGACATTAAAATAGATGAATATATTTGGCGACTCATTCTTCATAGCAAAAGTATAACCTTGATGATTGCTGCAGGTGTATAAATGACAAAATGATACTCAGGGACACAGAGGTAATAAGATTTAAAATAGCCGGAGCATTCGAAAAAGAGAGACGTGTTTAGATCCTTCGGATGTGATGAAACCTGCAAGTTATGGGAGATAATGACATTTCCCATGCCGTTTACCCACCCCAGACATGCACGCCCCCTCGGTTGTCTCACGGGACGTGTACAGACAACGCCTCAAGGTACTCACCCAGTGACTGGCGATAATCTCCCCACAGTAATTCATAAGGGTGGTGGCGTTTAGCTCCTCGGCTGTTTGGTAGAAGCGGATGCAGTTCCTGACATTCACTGAGGACATGACGCCCTTTTCACACCTGTCACAGCAGAGGAAGAGATGCAGAGCCAGTCAGGCCTCGTGTAGAGGACAGAACAACAAGTGCTGCCTTTTCACTCGAGAACGTTGTCGGCTTTGCACCGACCTCTCTCTGAGCAGCTGCAGCTGGAAGCGGTTCGCCAGCTTCATCAGGTCAATGAGAAAGGCGTCGTCTTCGCTCAGTTCCAAGTCGTCGGTGTAGGCCCAGCGCAGCATCGCCACGGCAACCTCAGGTTTGCAATCTGAGAACCAATCAGGGTTTGACGGGCTTATTTACATGGAGATCAATTAAGCATTAAAGACAAATAATAGATAAAGAAAGCAGGTTTTTGGTTTACAAAAACAAAAGCAATGCGGTCTTCTGAAAACAGCCACTCCCTCTTAGGTTAATAGAATAACCAAGATGTAAGCTACTGTACAGCTCAATGAATTACAACCTCAACATCCCCTGATTTAAATCCATCACTGTAGTCTGGGGGACAGGCTGAATTTGGGGCAAAACTTGACTGCATCACATCTGATTCTAAAAGTCCTCATTCTCAATGAGTGTACATTTTCTTAAAAAAATATTTCTTCGTGTAGTCATGTGCTCACATATGACATGAAACCCTCTTGAATATGTAATTGTGATCAAGTGACTGCAACACGACTGAAAACTGGACTTTGAGAGGCAACATAAACTTCTCCAAAGTAAATATTCTCAGTCATCAACTATTAACCCAAAGGTAAGTTGAATGACAGAAGTTGGATCTCCAGAGTGATTTGTTATTGGCGACACACACATGTGGGTACGCTCACCAGTTAGGTCCAGTTCCGAGGTGGAGGCCAGGTTGGTCAGACTCCAGACCTCGCTGCGCGCGGCCAGCACAAACTTATGGGCACAGAACTGCTCCCCGGCAACTTTCACCTTCAGATCACTGCAAAGACCAAACATTTATCAATGAGAAACCAAGAAACCAGAAAAACAAAAGGCTACAAAAAAAATGTATCCTTTTTATTTTCCTACAACTTGAAACCACTGCTCGAGTCCAAAAAAATGTAAAAGCTATTGACCCCGATGATATAGAGCTTCAGGGGTAAGTCAGGTAATAAACATAAAGAACAGTGACTTATTTGATCAATCATTTAGTTTTACATTCATTTAAAGCAAAAGTTAGGAGGGACAACACAATAACTTACAGAATGGGGACATCCCGAATAATATTTTTAAAGCAATTTCTGAGCTTTTTAAGTCCAAATAACAAGTAACCATCACAATTAGTAAGACGTGCCAGAATGATGTCAAAACACAAACTTTGTGTGAAGGTGGATGTTGTTCCAATGTTCATACTTTAAAAAAAAAAAAAGTGTGAACTACAATTTAGTCTTTTGAAAATTCTGCTTGAAGTTTTCACCAAAATGTATTATTCAACTAACAAAACAATCTGGACTTGATCTGTATTTACAGGAGTGTTGGATTTTCAAACTCAATGTTTTACTTCCCGCTGTCATCCTCTCACTCACCTGTACTGTTCCTGTTGGTAAAGGTCGGCAACGATGTCCAACAGGCGGCTAATGAAGGTGTCTCCTGCCACGGGGCTGGACGAGCCCTGACCGGGGGCCTGAGCGGCGAGCACGGCACAGCGCCGCTCCGTGTCGGCCAACTTCTGCTGCATCTTCACGTACTCCTGCCTGAGCAGGGCCAGGTGCTTCTGCAGCTTGGCCACCTCCTCTGTCCCACACAAGACCAAACACAGAACGCACGTTAGACCAGGGGTGCCAAACACAAAGCCAATGGGCCAAAAAAAAAAAAAAAAAAGGTCTGCAAGGACCGTAATCTGGTCGGGTCGTGGACGTAAGACAACACTGAGACATTCGGTGACGCTGCCATGAAAGACAGCAAAAACATGCATGACGCAACAGCGATAGGAGAAGTTTTTTGGGTTAGGTTTCATTAAAATTGGCGTTATGTTGAGATTGTAGTCATTCTCGGACGTAATTGATTGTTTTGTGAAAATATAGACATTTGCATCACGTATACTCTGCAACACAACAAAGAAAATAATTAAAGTTTAAATATAAAGGTTATTATGGCACTATTTTAACACTCAAGAGGACATTGGACTGTATGTGGTCCCTGATTTAAAATGAGTCTGACACAGTGGATTATAGACTGATCTCATTTTGTGCACACAGTACAGAATTAACTAATCGAAGCACTTTTCCAAGACAAATCTAAAGTAAACAGCCCAACGTACTGAGCAATTAATATGGCAAGTTTATTTTTTATCTAGTCAATTCTACAAATATACGACCGTTTATTCAGACAGTGATGGCGTAAGTGAAAAGAAGAAGCCCTCAAAGGCTGCAGGCTAGTTTAAATCTAAAGTTATGAATAATACTTTTACTTCTGACTTTTGGTCATGGGTTTCCCTGTTGGACTTAATAAAAACACACTGTCCAGAGGTCTTCGTGTTTCAACACATATTTTAACGGAGGCCCATTTCCTTCCTTTAAAGCAGTAAAGTTTTAGTGAAGAAAGAATGCTGAGGTGGCACGTTACTTTGTCCTCCCTTGTAAACCGTTGGTGGCTGAGCTGCTGGTCATGAGGAACAGAGAAAAAGGGGGGGATGTCGCTGAAAACCACCTGACCTGACCAGCTGAGCACAGGAAGGGTGGTTTGCTGGAGCAGCAGATTTGGAATAAACTGACCAGCCACTTCTAAAATGAAGAAGCATTCACGCCAATTGATATTGGTAATGCAACCTGCATTATTTTGCAACCAAAACACAAGCTTACATGCAAACATCCCAAACAGAAACGCTCTGCAAAAAGACATGTGATGATAGTCTTATGATTTGCAGACTTTGAACAATTTAACGCACTAAAACTAGTTGTGATCTCAGCAAAACTTTCACACTGATATGCATTCTGTCTTGCCCCCCCAAACCATTAAATAAGTCATAGTGGTATTTCCAGAGATTGCTTTCAGCCGTGCAGGTCCTTATAACAGGTGGTTTACTGTCTGGATTCACTGTCGGTAATCTGATCGACTTAAAGGGAAACCTCTGATGTCTAATCCAGATCCAGGTGGTGCCCTTGACCATGGCGGTGGAGGTGCAGATGATACCTGACAGGAGATCCCACTTCACTCCTCCTATACCTGCCTGCTTGAGTCGCGGGACTGTGCGAAACAAGTCTTTACATGAAGCAAGCGGAGACAGTTGGGAGGATCGTTAACGGTCAATGCGATGATGATGATGATAATAAATATAAGGCTGGGCACACTGATGAGAGGCATGACGCTGACATTTAGTGAACCGATGTCAACAACGCTTACAGATTCTACGACTTGCCCGCACGGTTTCAAAATACACGACAGAGAAGCAGTCAGTTGGTTTAAAAAAAAAAAAAAAAGCGACCGCTGTCTGAAGCAGACACATTTCGCAGCTGTAAAATTCTGCTAGCAAACATCCTCGACAGCTAACGAGTCTGGGAGGTGTGTGACAAGAGAGCCGCGCTGCTTCTTCTTCTTCTTCTACCCTCCTCGTTAAAACCGCACACAAAGCTGTCGTCACAAAACAACACAGGCTTCGGTTAACCCTGCTCGACAGGCGTGTGATAACAGCCAGCAGGGTTGAAAAGAGTTTATCTAATAGTCTTTAAAAAAAAAAAAAAGAAAAATCTATCTCATACCTTCCGCCATGTTGCTCAGCGTTAGCTCCGTGGCCTGATGGTGTCTATCGCGAGACGACGAGGCGGCGGCGCTGCGTTCAAGTGCTTCACAAAAAAAAAAAAGGCACGTTGGTTGTCTTATCACATGACTGTCACGGTTGGTGCCGCGCGAGAGGCTATGGTGATGGTGGCCATAGACCTGTATTTAACTGGAGACCCGCGCACGGGCCAGTTCGAAGCGAGCAAATGAGCGCTGACTTCCGGTAGTGGCAAAACAACAGCAAGGAGCATCAGGAGCGTGAGAAATGTTTTAGCCTGAGGAGATTTCACACGGTGAATCTTACTTAATTTATTTACATTTTTATAAAAATAACCCAATAAATATTTCAAATAAAAAAAGCTGCTTTTAATGAGTGATTTTCCACAGAAGTAAAGGTAGATGATGTAGAATTGAAATCCAGCAAAGAGTGGTTTTCTTACAGGTAAAAATCATTACATTGATATATTATTACAGTGTGCAGCTGCTCCAAGCCAACACCATCCTGTCACATAAACAATGTACACATAACAGTATGATCGATGGAACTGAGATCAACTGGCATTAAATCAATGCAAAGCTTGCCAACACATTTTTATTAAAGTTCTTGTGGGCACACACACGTTCCGATACTATTCATGAGTCCTCCTCTCCAAGGCAATGGTAGTAGCTGGTCTTGTCATCCAAACAGTGCCGACCGATTGGTCCCATCTCAAAATGTGCACAAATGACCAAGGTACTTCATCCTTCTCACATCATTGGTGAAGCTCACATTCTGGAGGATGAACACGTCGTCCACTAACCACTGAGCCTCTGTGTTGCTGCTGAGACTTTTGTTTTTTCCACAAAGATGGTAGGAACAGCCCCTGCAAGCACACAGCACCTTGAACCCACAGTGTTGACCCAGGACTGTCGATGTATTTTCCCATCCTTTGAAACCAGGTTGAACCGATCCATACCCAGACTGCCATCCATCACGAACCTACGGGTTGAAATGAAGAAAACAATAAATACTGCAGTGAAATCGTCACCGTGACACTTTGCGGTGCTAGACTGGCATTGGAGCTGATCTTAGAGTGTGCAGTTTGTAAAGCTAAGCATCTTCTTAAGAGTAATTTAAACAGATGTTGGTACATTACTGCAACAGTAATAGTAATTATATTTGTAATTGTGTTCCAGTTGCAGTTTTGGGAAAAAAATAAAACCAGTTTGATCTATAGGTTTGGAATCAAAGCTATCTAAAGCCAGCCATCACCTTAAAGAAAGGAAATTGTTTTCCAAACAAGTTTAGAATTTTAAATCGGGCGACATAAGTACAGGAAAAGGTGTGTGTTTGGTTGATTTCAGTGTTAAGCAGGCTATAAAACAAAATAAAAACACGAGGAAAAAAGTTTATGCAAATACAAAGATTAATGTAAAAATCATGGAATTGCTCTTGAAAGATTTTTTTGTTGTTATTTTTGATGGAATTGGTGACCAAAAGAAAAAATGTGCGATGTGAATATTGCGTGAAGCAGATTGACGGGAGACCAGATGTGACATTCAATGTCTGCTGGGTGCAGTTATACAAATTGTGCTACTTTCAAGAAAAGACATCCATAAGTGAGCGGTACTCAATAAAAATGCATACCCCGGATTAAAGTATTGGACAGTAAAAATAAGGTTGTATAACTTTCCCCCCCACCCCTTTAATGATAAGGTTTAAACTCAATTAAAACTTCTTGTGCGTGTTGATTTTAAATTAGTCTTCAATGGTTTTGGTGATGCACATTGACGGGAAATGTGTTTTGTATCAGTTTTGTGACTTCAACACCACATCCATCAGAAACTACTAATTTAACTCATTATCCAAACACGAAGAAAGTCAACTTGCTACTTGGCAATGTTGAAAATGTTAAAAGAATAAAAATCTGTTGATAGAAATTCCTCAATCGACACTGAATTAAATACACAAAGAAATATTGAAAAAAAAAAGTCAGATTTTAGAAGAACTCACTACAGGTGATAGGTTTCATAACATGAAAAATATACATCAGTATTTTGTTTTTGTACATGAGGCAAAACTATAATAGTTCAGTGAGCAGAGTAATCTTGAGAATGTGGACGTGTGGAAGAGAGCGGCAAAAACAAAGGAAACTGGCAAACTTCAGTCTCGCTTCCACTGCGCAGAATGTGCTGGTATGTTTCGGTTCGGGTTTTAATGCATGCCCACTCCAAAAGTTGCGGATGGTACCGAATCAAACCGTACCGAAATGATTTTTCGCCACCCTTCCGCTGGGGTACACAAAGAGGAGCAAAACGCAGTCGTCTGCAGATTGGTCAGTGAATTAAGTCACTCCTGTAATATTTAAATATCTCATCCACCGTATGAATCCTCTGTTGCTGTTTACATACTGTGCTTCGTTAAACTTTTTTTTATTGTGGCCTCAGAGATGCAACTTGGTCCCGAGAGAGTGGAATTTTTTCCGTGCCTGCACACACCGGCTGGCCCTGGTCCTATGGCTCGGGAGAGGATGCGAGGCGGCGCCTGGGCCAGAGCCCCTGGTCTCAGTCGCCACTTGTTAGCAAAACAGGCAGTGCAAAGCAGAGTATGTAAACAACAGAGGATTCATAGGTATTTAAAACAGGCTGGATGGTCGGGCATCCATTGCCGTCTCCCCCCCCCCCCAAGCAGCCGGCCAGGTCGGAGCTCACGTTCCCCCAACTGAAAATACTGTTGCGTAATGACATCACATATCTTCGGCGCTCACAATCCCGCCTACATTTTAACGGTGCTCTCTGCAGTGGAAAGGTGCAGCAGGTTTGGGTCTGGGTACACTTTGCCGTAGCGTCCAGTCACATTCTGTGCAGTGGAATCGAGGCGACACTATACGCACAAACATTCGCCAACGAAATCCCAAAAACATTCAGCAAGAAAACAACCCAAAATCAGATAAAGCATGCATAACAATTCCTACTGTGAGCAACACAGAGGAGAGGTGCTGCTTAACGAATATCGGGGAAGGACCTCAAACTATCAGGATATCAAAAATTAACATCTTTATATGTCCTACTAGGCAAGTTATTGCTACACCAAATTGTTAGCAATGCTGTAACTAGAGAGGAACCCTGGTGTAATGGCTAATAAATAAATCTGTACTGGTGGGACACAAGTTCTCCGTCGTTTGTCAACATTTTAAACACTTGCTAATGCGGGGTGAAGTGGCCAAGCATTTTATTAGGAGGCACTTTTGAAAAAAGGATCAAACAAAATTTAGCATGCACAAAAATTAAGGGGTACGTTCGTTTTCGTTCTCACGTCAACCGAGCGTGATGGTAAGACTACTAACTGATAAAGACACAAATCATTCACAAGTGATGCCAGGTTCTGGGGGTGTTTAGGAACCCGGGGGAGGAGCTGGGCATTTCAATATGGCGGTATTCCTCGGTGGAGTGGTGATCGCTTGGCTTGAATCCGGCAAAGCTCTTCGTGGGGGAGGTTCCTCCAAACAGCACTGTGATTCTTCATTTAAGACCTCCTGTGAAAACAAGCTAAAGAGAACTAATTCATGCTGGAGTTGAGAGGAGGAGAATGGACAAAAATAAACTTGTCCAAACCAGCGCTATTCATTGAGTCTAATGTCTTGGTGGATGGAAGGGGAGCATATATATTATCCGGTTTAGTCTGTGCTATGTACATGTCTTTACAATATCTTCCTGAATATTGAAGCAGTTCATAGAGTGGAAAAATGTTTCATCGTCTTCTGGGTTTTTGTTGTCTTTTTTTTTTTTTTTACTTTTGGAGTTGGCACTTGCTTGGCAATTTTCTGTCAGCCATGGCAGCCACTTAGATGTTCGACTGTGGCCGGTCTGTTAGCGCTACAGAGTCAGAGGACAAGCCTGGCGACAGGGTGGAAGAGTGCAGGAGACAGTGCCATGTTGATTTTCAATTGGAGACCTGTGGGAAGAAAGAACATTCAGTTAGGAACCGGCAGTCAGAAGTAAATTACACTTCCTTTTTTTAAATCCGATTTCTGGGTGATCACTTGTGGATTAGATTATTGATGTTGTGTACAGTTACCTGATTTTACTCTCCATGCCACAGTGCTTACAACCAGCCGGTACTAAGTTAGTGCATATTTCAGCTTACAGTGTCGCCACAGTGGGTCGTATGATCTGCATATGTGCGATTTGGCGCAAAGTTCATATGCTTCTGGGCATTAGGGTTGAGGGCCTTGCGCACCCATAGCACTGACCCTGTGACAAGGAGGTCACAATTCGGGAAGTGGATCATCCGGGGATGGCCACCATATTTGTTTAGAGGAAAAGAAAAGCTCTCGGCTCTCTCATCTCTCGGGAAAAAAATAAATTCTTTTAGTTTTTTGTTAAGTTGTGCATTTATGAGTGTTCAGCATATACCATTAGGAATGTAGACCTGAAGTTTTTCCATAGTTCCTAAAGGAGCCTGAACTTCAGAAGTTTTATCCGTCGGGGAAAAAAATAGGGGAGGCTGGCTGTAGTTGGATGCCATTTTCTCCAGGTAATGAAAAATAAACCTTGGAGCACTGCACTGGTTGGTTTGTTATCCCCCGAATAAATATGTACGGCTTTCTGAATAGTAGGGCAGCAAAGGGCACAGGCACCCACCGACCTCCTTTCATTTTTGGAAAAGTTTTTGTAAATAAAAGCACATCAACGATTTTGCATCTTAAGTCATCGTGTGTACGCCGTCGATGAACCCCGTTTTTGTAACGGACATAAACCACCCTCGCTCACCTTGCATTAGCTTCAAAGCCATGTTGTCATGGTGAGTTTATTTTTATACCTTCCTACATTTATGTATGCCTGTTTTTGCTTTAATCAACTGAATGAAAATGTTTCTGTGTATATAAAAATCACTCATGCTGTAAACGTATCCTAAACTAACGGTGTATTTTTGTTGTGGCTGTGAATCGATACTATATCGTAATTTGGCAGGCTGGATAATTGGTTTTGCTTTGCAATTGTACAGTATCCTAGAGATACGTTTGTGTTACTGTATTTGCTGAAGGAGACATGATAAACAGCTGTAACATCACCTCTCCCTACATCTTTGACAAACACTATAAGCTGTATAATGAAGGTTTTATCCAAAAGTGTGTTTAATGATTCTAAGCAAGGCATACCAAATAAACACATTTACATTCAAGCTTGACTTTCAGCAGTGATGCAGCTTTTTTTATTATTTTTTGAAAGAAGTTAGAGATGACTGGTGATGTGTGACGAGAGTGACAGTGCAGAATACTTGCCCTGAAAACATGAAGCATGGTCGTCGCTAAATATCACTCAAACGCAGTTTCTTGGCTTTTTCGTACACAGCGAGCGACTTTCCTTTTGAATGCCCCATGTCTGTCCTCCCTCCACTCTTTCTGCAGACAAAAACATAAAATCTCAGTTATTTCATTAAAACTCCCAAATGCATTGTTTTTACTTATTAACAGCAATTTTACATTTTGCAGGGCCCCCTTACTCACTTTTCCCTCTTCTCACACTAAACAATATGAACACTTTCCCTATGTTTTTTAAGATATATTAGCAATTAGTTACGATTTAGAGTAAAAAAAGGAGACTGATTCTGTATTTCTAAAAAATTCGTCAACTTACTGCTGCGTCCACATTGGCTGGTGAGTCACCGTTGGGATCTGCCAGCATTGAGATAACACTAATCATTATAGTTTCCACTGTGTGGATAGGCAGCCAGCGCTCCTCTGGCTTCTCATAGCCGTACTTGTCCTCTCCAGGCTCGTGCAAAATAGAAATACATACATCTCCGTTCTTGTCAACTGGGGAAGAAAAACCAAAAGAGAAACACGTGAAAATTTCTTCATGAAACAGAAAACTCCTCCACTATTTACGCAGCACAACAGATGTTATCGTTGCTTTCAGACCCCGATGACCAATCACAAACTGGAGATCGTTTACAGAAAGTATCAATAAAACGATATTCAGTAAAGATTCTTGTGCTGGTCCTTTAAGCTCACTCAGCAGCCTGTCAAAGGACCTGGCACATGCCTCAGTCTGGGAAGTTCAATTCTTTTATTTATGTAAAAATCAGTCTTTAAAAGAAAGCTGCTATATGACATCAAATTCAGACATTTTGACAAAGATGTGCAAAAACCAAACAGGACTTTTTTTAAATAAGCTCTAATTTAATGGCAGCTAGATGAATCAACCCTTCTTATGAACCACCAAACCTGTAACACCGAGTTTGTTTTGGTTACGTCAACAGCAACTCTCAACATCAATAAGAGGTTAAAGTCTTAACTCAATAATTTGTAAGGATCATTGTTGAGAGATTTTGTTGGCTATTGACACTTGCCACCAAAAACATATTTACTTAGATGTTTCTTTAAGTTGTGAAAATGAAAATAAAGTAGCACACATGGGATGAGGCTAAAAAGCTAATGAACATGTAACTCCTGCATAGTAGTAATACTTGTTTTACATTTCAAAAATTTCCAGAGTGAAGCTCAAAAGATGCATTTTGTGAATGCTAAATGCTACAAAGCTTAATACTTAAATTCCCTTCTACAAATAAAAGAATTATTTACAGTGAGCAACATGTGCACCTACCGTTTGGGTGCCAAATTTCTGTGATAAATTTCATTTTAGGAGGCCTGAGAGGGTAATCTTTGGGAAATGTCAGGTGAGCTTTGAACACACCACCTTCACTGTGAATAGAAAAAGAATGGGACATTTTTTTTTATAAATAAATGCGCAAGTTACAAAACAAAATCAAACAGAAGCCCCATGAGATGCACAAGTGAGCAACACATCTCCAAGCAAGTACTTTGTACACAAAAGCAAGCAAGACTTACTACAGTGTGTCAGGAGGCCCGATGATGAGGACTTCCCATCTGTAGAGATCATTATCCTCGATCAGGCCTGCTGAGAAGCCCTCCACTGGGTTTTTGTTCAGCTCTAAGACGAAAAACAACCAGCAAAGTCAGACGGCTCACATCTTCGTACCTCCACTGTGATAACGGGAGTCATTTTGTGCTTCTGTGATCCCTGCTGAGAAAACAACATAACCCTTGTCTCAAGAGGCCACGCTCGGGGGCGGCGAGGCCGAGTGAGAGAGGGCATGTCAGTGAAACCAGAAGACCTTCAGAGATCAGTCACTGGATCAAACTGCATTTCTCCACTGCTCTCAAACTGCTGCTTCAATACAGACCAACGAGCCTCATTGTAAATATTTATACAATCACAACCACTTGAATATTTCAGACCAGCAAGGAAAAATACTTTTAACTGGATAATGTGAGCCCATGTGGAATGAAGACTAATAAATAAATCTGATTCTGTCATTCAAAAGACAGGATTTTTTTTTTTTAATTTCTCCTACAAATGTCAAAACATACACAAAGTACAGATGCATATAAAAATCTTTGACTATGTATATATGCAGTTATGCAAATGCATACATAAATAAAACCCTTATAAATAAACCAAAATAAATAAATAAATACATCTGAATGTACTTATACCCAAACTAAATCGATCTACACCCAATGCGCACAAACCTAAAAATGACTTGTTTCTCCCTTGTCCTGCTGAGCAGCATGGATTGATGACACCTATAACACACATCTACTTTGATTTATCTGAAAAGTTTTGTTATTAATACCTTAATAATAGTGCATTACAGACTGACACACTTTAGAAAATGAAGGGTGAAAAAACATCTGCATAAAGGCTAGAAATAATCTAATTTTAAAGCACTTAAAAGACACATTCTATAATTTAACAACATGTTTAAAATACCTCATACCTCCTGACATCTACAAGAAATGTCTCGTCACTGTAAATGTACCATAATGAGCAGAAATTCATGGGTATGTGATGTAAATACAGAGGGCATTAACATACGAATGCCCACATGTCATGCAAGATTTGGAAATTGGTATTTAGGAAACATTTTGAACTGTCTTTATGCTGTAATTACCAGTCTGAATATATGTTGCGTTCCATGTAATTAAATAGTACTTGTACTTAGGAGTTTTGCATGGCTATGTTGATGCTTATCAAAATGAAATTCGAAACATTGGCAAACATCGTCTTTATCTTATGAACCATTGTGAACCCTCAGGTCCTTTGGCACCAGCCTTTTAATCATTTCCACTGTAAATACAAGAACCTCCGGAGAGGCCGCTTTCCAGTATCACAGCCTGCCGGGGAAACTGAGGGCTGCAGGGAATGTTCATGTTACTAAAAGCAGGCTCAGGGCCTTCATTTTTAACAAGGATTCTAACTAATGTCCTTCTTTACCTGTTGTGGAATTTTTAGTTTTACATAATTTTTAGCGTTGCTTTTAATTCTTCATAACACACTGTTTGAGAAGCACAGGTTCTTTGTTATATTCTGTAACGATGAGTTCCTTTTTCTCTGAGGATAAATTATTTGGGTTTACACAGTCTTTGGGTGTTTGGTGGACTGGTGCCGCTTCAGCTGGAAGATTCGCTTATATTCAGCAATTTTTTTCAACAACAAAAGACGCATTCAGCTCTATTTTGGTGCATTGCTTCAATGAAGCCATATTCCTCACTAGCCACACTTTTTTTCCCTTTTATAAGGATCCATCTTCCTCTGAGGACAAACAGAGACAGACAACCACTCACACTCACACCGAGAGGCAATTAAGTTTCGCCAAATAACCCCTCATACATGTTTCTGGACTGTGGGAGGAAAGCCATGCACATACAAGGAGAACATGTAAACTCCAAGCAGAAAGGCCCAACCAGTGTTTGAACCCATGAGCTTCTTGCTCCTCCACTATACGGGATGGTAATTTAGTTTAGATATTAAAAAAAAAAATAAAAAAACAATACACTGGTAATTTAATGCTAAAACCTTTGGCATACATTAACTAAAAGCTGACTTATCTATTTTTAAGACAAAGAAAATGTGTCATACCCCTGAAAATCAAGGACATTATGACCCCTGTAGGGGTGGGACCCCCCCTTGTTAGGAATCACTGCTGTGAAGCACATGCTATATAATTAATGTTTCATTGATTGAAAGCCACAATATGTATTCTGAGTGCACTATGCATTATTTCCAAGTCATTGGGCATGTCTTTATGAATCCCCTGAGACACTTTCAACAGAGCTGCTTCTTTGGATTCTTGGTTATTATCAGCAACAATAATATATGTAGACAGACAATACAGTGTGTTTCAATGTCACCAATTCTAAACAATAGGTTTTATTGTAATTTAAAATGCTATAAAAGCGAAACAAAGGAAATCTGGACTGATTGCTGGCTTTAGAATTATTATGATAATATTGTTACACGTATCTGTGAGATATAAGGCTTTAGAAAAGAGCTGAATTCCTGATTTGTAAAGGGAGCCAGGTTCATCAGGGTCCATGGAGAGTCTGACACAGTTACAAAGGAGCAGAGCACACTGTGTACTGACAGTTTGCACAGGGACTTTTTCATCTCAATTAAACCCTGAAAACCAAAGCAGTGGCTCCACAAACCCAAAAACAATAACAGGGCGTGGGTGCGACTCGGAGTGACTAATATTAGGACGGCTAAATTTGTTTCGCGGCTGGCCCTGCAGAAAATAGCGAATTGAGGTAATGCGAGATTAACGTTAGCCTCGTCAGCTCGTGGAGGCTAACAACAGTGACAGCGGGGTTGCGGATTAACTCGCGTCCGTGTTAAGCGGTGACCGACGTCCTTTAACGTTAGTCGATGCTGCCAGTAACGGCAGACGTTAAAATAAGACGCAGAAAAGGCACGGCACTTTGAAACTTAATTGCAAACGCGGTTGAACGGCGTTCGCCAGAACAGCTATGGTTTTCTGTCGAGTTTTTAAAATATCTGTTCCTCGCAGCAACGACGATGGACGCAAAAGAACGTCGGTCATCAGTTAACAAGGGATAACCAGTCAATCCGAAACACCGCTAACGTTAGCCTGCGTAGCGATGTCAACAATCCATAAACATTTGTCAGAATTGCGTGAATCACAACACGGATAAACGTGATTTTCAAATGCGAGAAATACGACTCCCGATGCGGGTTAAAATGCATATAAACATATCGCTCGGCTCGGAGGGAGCTCCATCCGGAAAGTCGTTGGGACTTTCAACTGCAATCATCCCGCAGCATCGGAGCACAAAAACAAACAAGCAGCTCTCCAGACAAACCGACGACGTTTAACTGTCAGTTGAGAACGGGGCTTAACTATTCTCCTGGCGGTGTCAGCCACGCACTCTTCGTGTCAGAGGACTTTAATGGTCATGTAAAAGGTTGGAGACGAACAGTTTGCGCCAGCCCTGCTGTGGAAATCACAACATAAGCCTTTAGCTCGGCTCCCCGCATCGCTTCAACATCAATGTTTCATTACCTGCGAGCTGTCTCCTGAGTAACAGCGCCGACTGAGGTTCTGTCATGGCTCAGCGAGTGTAATTCAGCTATGTTTGATGGTGTTATTTCGAGGTAACAGCGTTAATTTTCACGATCACTGAAGAGTCCTCCGTCGCTTCTATTCGCCGCTCAGCATTTTCCTCATTATTCTTCTTCGTCGCCTTCTTCTGCTGTAGCTGTTGTTGCCGTTTTACTCTTCTTCGCTGACGAGTAAGTGCAGCAGGCGTCATTGACATTGATATATTACTGCCATCACGTGGCCATTCTGTTAATTACAGCCTTGTAATTTCGAGAAGAAAAGAGAAGAAAGGATTAAAGCAGCGTTGAACGTGTCGCGTGTGGAGATATTAGTGGTGAAAAAGGTTTGAGCGCTTGTAAAAGAGGAATTTGTGGTTGTGTACAGTGAATTTGTAGTTGTGTAGTATGTCGTTGCAACTTACGGGACGTCGACTGAGAATGTTACCTAAATAGTGGACAGATGTGGCAATCTTTTAAAGGTTAAATTAAGTCTCTTGGTATTAAAATATATGAAGAATTTAACATAGGTTGTTTTTTGGTTTTTTTTATATAAGAAGAAAATAATTTAGGGTTAATGTTTGACCCCAGAATCATATCTTTAGATTGTGGAAAGCAAGCCAAAGAAAACATGCAGGCACAGGGAGAACATGCAAATCCTGCAAGGCCTCGGCCTGGAATCAGATCCTCCTTCTGTAAGGTAATACTACTAACCTCTGCAGCAGAGAAACGAGTAGTATTGCTACTGGTTTTGTTTTTGAGCTACTATCACTTGTGACAGTATCAGTGCATATGTTTAACTATGTGATAAATGTCATGTTTAACAGTGCATCACCACCTCCCACTCCTACATTCAAGCTGGAGTCATGAAATCTTCTCACACACCAAGCAGCTTACTGATTGTTCTCACCTTGTTTTTTTCTAAGAACGAGAGAGGAAGTTGGTTTTGTTGCTGACAGCCACCATCACGCCACCAGCAGTCTTCAGCGGTGGTCTCTGACCTGAACGGTTCATATCTGATAGCAGGACATGTGGCCTCCCTTCATTGATTTATTGGTAAGGTTTACTCTAAGATAGAAGCAATTATTCTACATTGTGCAGATCCGCACATGACACAGTCCACTCTCAAGATCAAACCACCTTCTGTAGTTTGTGGTTTTAATAATGCAGGGAAAATAAAGATTAAAGTCCATTTATTTTGATTCACAAAAGGTGACACCCTTGTGAGAAAAGTGAAACATTGCACTATTTTAATCATCTGTTCTTCTGTTAGATAAAAAATAGTGATACAGAATCAGAGATGATGAAGCACAGCTGGTTGGACCGGATGATCTGTTTGTGCCTGTCGGTTGTGTGCACATGTGAAAAGCTGATAGAACAGACTTTTTGTGCTGCGTTTGACAAACAAACAAATGTAAAAACCACCCCCCCCAAAAAAAAAAAACCAAGAGGACAAGCTGAAAGTGAAGATGACATTTGTCTTGTCTGCGGTATTGCATCACAGTTGAAGACTGTGTGAGAACATATGACTTGTCAGTGAGTGGGCTGGTCCCTCCGCTAACTTAATATATCAGTCATGTTGAAACTGAGGCTTCTGTGCACTTCTTCCTGCTTCCTCTGATACACGCTAAGAGTCTGCACCGGCACATCTGCACGTATGGAATGAGCTGAGTGACAAGGTACTGCCGGCACAAATGTAAGTAACATTTAGATCAATTTCTATTCTATTTAACGGATTGGAGCGTCATCATTAACTTACATGGGAACATAACACAAGTGTGTGGGTGATAGTGCTTTATTGCAGCTATGGCTTTAATAGACTGACTCTGCTGCACAATGTTGTTAAGAGGAAAAATGTCATGCACAAAAGGCTCCCTGTTGTCTCTGCACGGACTCTCTAGCCGGGAATAAGAGTATATAGTCCTTTCTGGGAATGCAGTCTTACAGCCTTTACATGCACAGACGAAATGTCACGCTTGAAACAATATTTAAATTGTATGTTAATTGTGCTTTCATGTCTAGTCTTTCATGCTCATCTTGTACTTCATGTATCTACTGCGCATTCTGCCTCATCCACGTCAAAGTCTGAGTGTCTTTTCACACCAACATTGTTTTTAATGCTTGTAAAACAGATCATTTGATCTCAAGCAACTGCCCCGTGAACTAAAGGTCAAATTTGTCGCTTGTAAAGAAAAGAAGTCATTTCATCTACTTCTTCTTTCTTTATGGTTTGGACACAGTTGCAACAATCTGCTCCATCGGGTATTTGTGTAATTTTCTTTTGTGTCACAAGAACCGTTTCTAAAGCGGTTCCACAAAGTACGTTAACTGATTCCCCCCCCCAAAATTGGATTACTTGGGGAGTAACAGTCTTCAGAATCCACATGCAAGAGCAACATGACACTTCCCATCGTGCGTCATCAGATGATGAACGACTAATGTGCTAAATGTGTTCACTATTGTCAGCCAGTGATGTTATTCACTTTGTTTCAAAGAAATGAAAAACGCGTCACACCCCGTTCTCGCACACACGTTAGAATTGCTTTGCTGCATCGACTCAACACAGCGCTTGAGGATCCAGTGAGATGACACGTCAGGCCGCTGGGACTCAAACTGCAAGTGCACGGGCCGTAACGTCACACGTTCTGACGCCTTCCAAGTGAAGAACGAGCCGCTCGCCATGGAGCCGAAGAGATCGGTGTCGTCCCCGCAGGACCCTCCGGCGCCTCGATGGAGCGTGGGCTCCGGCTCGGGTCTCCACTACGGCTCTTTCGTAAACAGCCTCTCCTCACTTACGCCGAACGCCGTGGTGAGCAGCCCGGCTCCGCCGACCAGACGGGACTACGTGGCCATCGCTGTGCTTTGCTACATCAACCTACTCAACTACATGGAGCGCTACACAATAGCGGGTGGGATTTTATTGCACACGACTGCGTTCCATGTCAACATAGTCTATGTTCTCCCATTTGGAGGTTTTCACAATTTTCTTTCATCATGTAGGCGTCCTTTCCAACATCCAGACCTTCTTTGATATCAGCGACAGCACAGCCGGACTTCTGCAAACAGGTATGATGATAAATCTCCTCAGGAGAGTCAAAGCTGTACTGATTCAGGTAGTTAAAAAAAACAAAACAGATGAGGCAGGACAGCTGTACGGATTCATAGATAACAAGAATCAAGATGTTTTATCTTGCTGTTTTTAAGCAAGATACAGCATCGTGTGAAACATCCTTGGCGTGTTGGATGATTCAAGTTCTAACAGATAAGAAAAATGTAGATTAGTTTCCTAGATTTCTACTAAAAAAGTCAAAAGTCTTATGAACTTATTTAATTATTAGTTGCAACTGCCTAAAAAAGATCAATAAAAATCAACAAGTTTGAAGAAAAATCAATAAATGCGATTGAACCAACAACCCTTTCTCAGGTCGAATACTTACTGTATTACACTAAAGCTTGCACAAAGGTACAACATGTCATATTTTTTTGTTTGATCTGATGTAAAATGATTTAGAAAAATGACATTAATCAGCAAAATCTCCAAGGCGCTTTTGGATGGTTTTTATGATGTCTGCATGACAAAAATGGGCCATTATTACAGTTCAACCATAAAAAGAGATATCCAGGCAGGAGAGACAGCTACTGCAGTGACTCGACATCATACAGTTAACAACAGAAGCGTGACTTAAAGATTTCATGGTGCGTTTTTAAACTGAGCATTTGATAAATACACTTTCTGATGAAGTTTCTAAATCTGAGGCCAGTTTTGTATTTGTGAGATCTGTTCTGTTTTTGCATTGAGATATATGTATAAAAAAACAAGAAAAAGCATGGATTAATTTAGTGTTTTAACCAATCCATTTCCAGTTTTCATCTGCAGTTTCCTGCTGCTGGCCCCTCTCTTTGGATACCTTGGCGATCGCTACAACCGCAAATACATCATGATTGGTGGTTTGAGCGTTTGGCTCACGACGGCAGCGGCCAGCTCTTTGGTCACTGGGTCGGTGAGTGAGTAACGGATACGTTCTTATTTAGAAAGAAAAATTAGGAAGAAGAAGAAGAAGAGGTCAGAGAATGTAATTTCCTGCCACCGCAGTAGTTTCCTTCCTCTGGTGCTCACTCTCATCAAGGGTTCCATTTAACTGGGTGTGATATAATCTAAAAGTCCAGGCCTCCGTGGGGTTTGCATGGTTTTGCATGCATGCCGCTGGTGTGACACCATCTTAGTTTCAACAACTATTTTGTCTTCATCTTCGAGTCACATGTCGGGAAACACAACGTGTTTGTGAAGATTCCTGTGGACTATTGGTTCTTGCACACTGGCATTAGCTCGCCTGTATTGTTTCCGTGTGAACAGCCTTTCCAGAGTCTTTAAATTCTAACTTCCATCTCTTAAAAACTGACTTGCTCACACTTGAGTCATTCTGCAGAAGTTATTTCTGTTCTGAATCTTACACCCTGATCTAATCCTGCGTGACATCTACACAACACTGAACCCCCCCCCCCTTTAAAGATTTGCTCATAGTAGTTTTCACTTAATGTAAATCAGCAAATATTACAGTCAACCAAAGAAATGTCAACTATTTTTACAAGTTTGTTCGGCAAACTTTGAGTAGCACGACAAACAACCCGCGGTGTTGCTTTAAATACGACGAGGGTTAGGGTTAAGGCGTTCAGTATGGCTGCTGATGTTGTTTTCCGAATGTGAAAAATGACTTGCGTTGAGGTGCGATGACAGGATTATGTGAGTTCACGCCCTCTCATGTCTTCCAGCAATTTTGGCTCCTCATGCTGTTGCGAGGGCTGGTCGGCATCGGGGAAGCCAGCTACTCCACGATCGCCCCCACAATCATCGGCGACCTCTTCACGGGGGGGAAGCGAAGCGTCATGATCTGTATCTTCTACATCTTCATCCCCGTTGGCAGGTTAGACTCGAAATCTGTCTTTTAAATAAGCACGCTGAAGTTTCTGTTTTGTCACATTGAAGACTTGAGCCTTGACGACATGCAATAACAAGAAATGGCAGATGAATAAAATAAATGATGCATGCCTTCATTTAAAAAAACATTTTTTTTTTACGTTGCTATATATTCTCAGTGGTCTGGGATACATAACCGGTGCAGGCAGTGCTGCTCTCACGGGGGACTGGCGCTGGGCCCTGAGGGTGAGAACATTTCTCATTCATCGGTTATATTCTGAACGCGTCGTGTACAGTGATGGATATTTCAACGTTCTTCTGATTTATTAGATCACTCCAATCTTAGGTCTTGTGGGACTCGTCCTGTTGGTCTTCTTATGCCCTAACCCACCCAGAGGTGCCGCAGAAACCCTCGGGGAGGGCGTCACAGGGCAGAGCTCCTACCTGGATGACATCAAGTATCTCCTAAAAACGTAGGACGTGAAAACCAAAACGAGTAAAAAAAAAAAAAAAAAGAACAGAAATGGCAGTTGGATATGTATTCCTGCTTAGACACATAAAGCAAAACTCTTTTTTTGTAAAAGTCCTTTAAAGTTGGGTCGTTAATTGGAGATGTCCCACGTTAAACATCAGTATATTTACAAAAAGGAGGTTTATTATAATATTCCTCAATAATCCCCCCCCCCTTCTTGAAAAATAGTCTAATTCTCTGATTTTCTTCACTGTGACTCCAGGAAAAGCTACGTGTGGTCAACCCTGGGGGTGACGGCTCTGGCCTTCCTCACTGGAGCCCTGGCCTTCTGGCTGCCCACCTTCCTGTCCAGAGCTCACGTCGCTCAAGGCCTCAGAGAACCGTGCCTCAAGGAGCCGTGCGACTCCACCGACAGGTGTGGCATCGCCTCCGTTTCGTGGCGTCGCGCTCCAACCCGACGTCCACAGAGGTTCACCGCGCGTCTCTCTCCGTTGTGCAGTTTTATCTTCGGTGCAGTGACGGTGACGACGGGCATTCTGGGAGGAGCGCTGGGCACCACTTTGTCTCGCCAGTTCCGGGAGAAGGTGTCGAATGCAGACCCGATCATCTGCGCAGTGGGCATGATCGGGTCGGTGCCCTGCCTCTTCATCACTATCTTCGCAGCTTCAGCCAGTATTCCGGCAACTTACGTAAGAAACTGTGTTCTGATGGCTTTTAAGTTCATTTGTGGGGTTGGACCACTTTATATTTGGTCCAGTCTGACATGTCGCAACAGCTGTTGGAAATACATGAGTCCTATTGGTAGCATTCTTTTTAATGGTTTATTGAGATGCAGCATCATTTTGTACAGTGGTTCTGATTACTGATTGATAATTTCAAAGTGAATTTTTAGTTTTTGAATTCTATTAAGGACTTCTAACATTTCTTGTTCCTGTTGTGGTCAATATGACGATCTGCTGCTTATACATTAGTTGGCAGGATAAGGATTCATTATTCACCTTTATGATGTTTTGCATGGATCATTTCAGGTGTTTATCTTCTTTGGTGAGTTGCTGCTCTCTCTGAACTGGGCTGTACTGGCCGACATCCTGCTGGTGAGTGTGGCTACAGGTTAATGATGGGTATACCTGTTAAACCGTGCGTTGAAACCCGACGCGAGCATTGAATTTGTGTGCGTTGCAGTACGTCATCGTACCAACCCGAAGGGCCACAGCGGAAGCCGTGCAGATCACGGTGGGTCACCTTCTGGGTGACGCCGGGAGTCCTTACCTGGTCGGAGTGGTGAGACATAACGTTCCCACACCATGGCGCCTTTTCTTCGTCTTTGGGCACTAATGTTGTTTCCACCCCCTTCGTCTTTAGATCTCTGATGCAATACAAGCGTCTAATCCTGAAACCAGCAACTGGAGCTTCCACAGCCTGAAGTACAGCCTCCTGCTCTGCCCCTTCGTCGGCGTCATCGGCGGAGTGTTTTTCTTTGTCGCCACTTTCTACATCACGGAGGACAGAGAAGCAGTTCAGCGACTGATTAAAGGTAAGGTTACTCGTATAACACACCAGCATTCTCTGCAGAATCTACCGTTAGTGTAAAATGTCCAGGCCACACACACGCCATTGAATCCACTCACTTCTCACAAGTTTCTCTTGCATCTGCAAACTTAACTTAGTAGCTCGGCAGAGATGTGAACCTTCTTTACTCAGAGAAATTTTGGATTAATTGTCCTCCCAATATTCAATTTGACAGCAATTTAAGATTTTACCCAGAGAGTGGGAAGAAATAAAGTACAAATACTTCTGAACTTGAATAGGCTTTTGGTGTTTCTGTACTTTAATTGAGCATTTTTCTTTTACTCCCTATATAGAACGTGAATATCAAATATCTGTGATTTGTTTTTTGGTACATTCTCGCATTCGTACACTTTCTCCCTCATTACTTGTTGTTTTAACCATTACAGATTAGGAATGTGCAGAGGACTGTGTGTACAGTTTGTGATACAGGGAAAAACACCAGCAGAGACAAAGATAAACTTAATCAGTTTTACTACAATAATATTGATTTAATCTGGGTTTAAAACTCTCATAGTGGTCAATTATATTTGAAAAGGTTCAGTCATAGAATGTGTATTACCTGTTGCACCTGCTGTTTTACTTTCGAATCTACTTTTAGCTTTTGGTTCATCCTTGTAAAGTTTATCAGCTCTGCAACAATAGGACACAGTTGTGCAAATAATGGAATACAATTAAAACAATTTATGATAATGACCTTTAAATTCTAAGGCAGAAATGCTAAATGAATACTCCAAACAACCTTTTCCCAGGTCCATTGTTTTGGTCAGATGTTTCTGTCTGTCCCTGTCAATCAGGTTAAAAATATTATTGAATAATGTTATTGAAGTTTTATTGTTGTGAAATTAATTTATTATGTCTTTAGTACATATTAACACTTAAACAGTTTGATTACTTTTGCCACCTCTGGTTTTAATGTAGGGCAGAATAAAACTGGACACACAAAATAAGCTGTACAATAATTTGGATGAAACTATTAAAAAAACCCAAAACAAACATGTTTTCAGTTTCTGGCATCTTTCATCGTGGTGCTTGAGAAAGTTTAATGTTTGTTTCTACCGACAATGACAAGGAGTTTCCACCCTTGCACAATGACGCACTGTTTTTTTCTTTCTTTTTCTTTTTTTTTTTATGGACTCCGACACCAAACAAAGCCAATAAGTAGTTGTTCAGGTTTTCACCTGAACTGACTTCATTCTTTCTAATCTGCTGGACCCTTCATTGATGCGTTGAGAAAGAGGAAAACTCGCTAGATAAGAGCACTTCTTCACTTCTCGGTTTCAATGTCTTTTTCTCTTCTTTTTTTTTTTTTTTTTCAAACTAAACTTAAAATGCTGCAAGCTTATATGTCTGTGTGTCACCAGGAGATGACGACACACCGCAGGCAGCCCCATTTGAGCCCTCCTTGGAACTAGAAAACAAGAAAGATGAGGTGGAGAAAAGTGCCGACGCAGCGAAAGGCGTGGAGAACAAGATGTATGAGCCGACATGAACGCCGACGTGACGCCTGGCTCTCTTTCTGTGTTCTAAGTCGTATTGTACACACCTGAGGTTGGAGGAAAGTCCGGCTGATTTGCACAAGCACAAATACGTCTGTTTGTGAAGCACTTCAGTCAGTTAGAAAAAAACAAACAAACCATAAATTATTGTCTGAAAGACGTCGGACTTTCAAACGGATCCTGTTGAAATTACTTTTTGCTTGAATACTTGAAACAAAAATGCCGTTCGATGTTGCTTGAATGTAACTGTTTGTTTACACATCTGAATAAGTCAAGTATGATGCGTCTTGGATTCTGTTTCACTTGTTTTCCTTGCTTTCTTGTTTCAATTTCAGCTCAGATGTCTTCATAATGTCAACATAACTGTATTCAGGGTTGAATTATTATGGAAAAAAGTTTGTATTTCCTTTTTAAAAAAAATGTAAATAAAATAATTTTAAAAAGCAAATGTAAATTTTATTTTATTAAAATTAGCATTTCATGTATGAATTACACACTAAAAAGTGTAACAGGCCTGATATCAGGAGACATTTATTTCTTACTGCATTATTTCGAACACTAGACAAAATCTATGCATTTTAACAATGTATTTCCATAGATATCTATCTAGTTTATTTATGTACTTGTTCGTTTTTACTCCTGTTTATAATGATTTTTCCTTACCGCATGTCAAGATAAGCAATAGTCTGAGAGGAAAACCACAATCAGACCTGACTGACATGAAGGAGAACATCAGTGATGTTGCAGCAGCGCTGATGTAATCAGAACCATTTAAAAGAGTCAATTTGAAGAAGAGAAACACTCAATGTTCATCAAAGAGACACTTTTATTACGTCATATTTCCTATATTCTTATTTTTCACATGACTACATTACACCTCTCACTACAGTAATGCAACTTTATATATATTAATCTCAACACAACAGATTTGGATCTATTCAAACAAGCTGCACAGGTTGTTGGCCCAAGATGCACAGATTGTTTGCAGATTGAAATCCGTCGTCTTATGAAACTTGTTAAAATGCAGCATCTTTCTGTACTCATGTATGTGATTTTACTTCATTATCAATCAAGAATGTTTTTTTTGTGTGTTCCATTCACATTACCCATAGCAAATATTAGTCTACTATTAGTTTTATAGTAGATGATGAAAATACCATCATCATTATTCATTACAACAGCCGTCCACTACTTGCTGCTGCATTCCTGTGGTCAGGTTGATTTTAGAATAACTTTAGCTTTGGATGAATATGCTGAAGAAGCTCGATATGGAGGAGGATCACATTAACCTCCCTGTTTATGAATCGTGCAGCTGCTGCTTCCTAATGAGGACCAGAGGGGCCTCAGGCTGGACCACAGCATGTGTACATTACGCCATTAAACACTGAAGATATTTATGTTTCAGTTTATGCATTTACTTTAACAGCGAGCAGAAGAAATTCCATGCAGCTATTTTATTAGATCCAGTAAGGATGTATGCGTTAAAACTGATTTTTGTTCGACAGTTTTGAGTTTGCCCACTAGATGGCAAAGTTGCATTGCTCTAAACACGCCATCAACCGTTGCTGCCCTGCTTTCGTGAGTCCCGATGGATTTATCAAATGTTCTCTGAGACCTCCAGTGGACCTGATGGAAACGCCTTTATGTTCTCATGTCCGTATGCTTTAATGGTCTTGAGCATCCCTGTGTGTGTGGCAGCCTTATTACATGTAATGATCTCACTGTGAAGATAATGTATGTTTGTAATTAGAACGGCTGTGAGAAAACACATTTGCAGGAGGTTTTATGAACCCGGCCCTCAGTTAATAATGCCTTAATGGCCAACATTAGCTTTAAAAGATAAAAAAAAAAAGAGGCTCAATTAGGGGAAAGAAAACACATATATACCCACATGTACACTTATTTGTATTTAATTAATGCAAAAATAATTATTATAGTAATGCTGAATCTCTGATTTAGGGACATAAATCAAGTTTCTCTTTTATGGTTCATACATTATTTCATGCTGTCGTGGTTATGTATAATTATCAATTGTTCAAAACATGATTAAGGAGCAACTTTGTTCCCTGCATGAATACATGGAAGTTCACTAACAAGGAAAATACCTCTTAAAGTCTCAGTCATGACCTCTTACTTAAAAAGAAGACCATTAAATTAAAATGTAGTTTTCGCCGTTTGGGTAATTTTATTGCAATAGCGCCAAAACCCAATAACATCGTTTACCCAAAGTTATCTTTATAGTGTTTCTGGACAATTTCTAATTTAAATGTGCTTATTTCTGTGGTTGAATTTTCACGCTGTAATAAATCATTAACTATGAAGCAGACACCTGAAAATGTTCAAATGTTTGTTTTTTAGAAATCGGAAAAGGCAACGGACACTCTTTATTTTTTGTCTTAAGTTTCCCTGTAAAAACATTTATCTATTCATTGTCTAGATTGCTTCATCCGTCCAAAGGCAGGAAACAGCCTGGACAGATCAACAGTTGACAGAGAAAGACAACCGCAACATACTGACATTCACACTGTCGGGCAATTTAAGGTCACCGGTTGACCTCACATGCATGTTTTTGGAGTGTGGGAGAAATAAAATGAATAAATAAATAAAATAAAACACACAAAGCAGAACATGCAAAGTTCACATAGAAAGTTTCAGACATTCACACAAGTTTCTCCAAGAATTCAGGGATGTAAAGCTCCAAAGTATTAATGTTGTATTTCAAGAGAAAATGACCTTATGCAAGGACAAATAGTTTGAACTGAAATGTTTCTGCCATCCACAGAAACTGGAGGAGATTAGGAAAAAAGCAGACTGATGTTTTGACTATGCCGACATTATTGATACAAAATACGAAGCGTGCCATTGGCAATACACTTTGCACACACGCACACACACACACACACACACACACACACACACACACACACACACACACACACACACACACACACACACACACACACACACACACAAGGAGACAATGTGTAATACATACAGAGGCCCCACCGGGCTGAACTGCTGAATGACGGATATTCTCACTGTTTGGCATGAGTCCTGATCACAACACCCATCTCACATTCAATAACATTCAATGTTGAGTGTGCAGGTCTGTGTGTGTGTGCGTGTGTGTGTGTGCGTGTGTGTGTGTGTGTGTGTGTTTGTGAGTGTGGGGGGGCTTTTCTCCAGGTACTCTGGTTTCCTTCTACTGTCCCTAAACGTGTGCTTGAGAGTAATTACAGACTCACCTGTAGGTTTGAAAGCTCCTACATTGGATAAAGAAAGGGAGGATGGATTTCTGAAAGTGCCGACAGTGTTTTATGTTGCACAGTGTGGTTGTCTGACGAGAGGATGAAATATGTGTGGGTGATTAGGTACGCCAAATATCAATAGGGGAAAAGCACAAAGTAAAATTGATCTGTGTTTTAATCCTTTTTGCTCACATTTTGAAGTGTGAGTGAGTTGAAAATTGCTCCTCGAAGTGTGGAAATGTGTTATTTCTATGTTGGACGTGTTGAGCAGGTCCATTGTTTGTGAAGGAACTTGTTACAGAGAAATGTGTTGGGTTCTCTTGTGAGGCCAATACGATTTAATAATCTCAAGATTATTAATTGCTTCTTTTAATGCATTACTTTTATTTCTTTAATGGTTTTTTTACTTTCTTTTTTGTCTCTTTTTAAAAAAAATTTATAAAGCACTGCAATTGGCCTTGTGTCTGAATGGCGCTCTATAAATAAATGTGCCTTGCCTTGCGGTGGGAGTGATAATGAAGGGTTCGAGGAACGACACAGAAGGTAACAGACATACACTACATTCTCATTCACATTTTCATAGATCTTCCATCAACCGGGGTGACACCGACGCCCCCCGAGTGCAATGTGCTACCGCGTTAAACCAATCATCAGGCAGCTTATACGCTCACTGAATCCCAAACTGGGGCTGCGACCTCCCCTGAGTTCATGGACATTCGTCGTCTTAATCTCAGCCACTCATGTCAGAGTTGATCACACAGCAGACAAACAGAGAATATTTACATTCCCCTGTGTGACAGCTCCTCGTCAAGCCCTTTCTGATGTCTTCGGACAGCTGCTGCAGAGGTGTCTGACGTCCCCTGGCGGGTCCTAACAGCTGCATGCCATTGCTTGTCTCCCTTGTTTTGTATTGGAGTTAACCGCGCGGAAAGGGCAAAGGTCATTCCCCCTGTCACTCTCAGGTACAAGGTCACGCGGTAATTGGGCTGCATTCTGACCACATTGCAGGTTTCCCCTCAATAACATCACAGTTATCGTTCAGATGGAATCTTGTATTAGAATTTCCCGGCTGAGCTAAAATAAAATATGAGCCGACATTTCACATGCAAGTGTTGAAACTGTTGACAAAACCTGACATTTACAAATGGTTGAAAGACGCGGTTCAAGGACGCTGAGCCATTGTTAGCGGTTTCATTGCTTTGCTGTGGAATTCGCTGGTATTTCCTTTTGTTTTTGAACCATTCAGCGTCGAGCCTGTAATTTTCCACAAGTTTTGCGATTGCCCAGCGTGCTCGGGGAATAGATGGAGCAGCGTGACACTCACGAATAACAAGCAAGCCACACGCACGAACGCCAGAAGGTATGTGGAAAACATTCAGGAGGTAACAGTTCGACCTGCAATTAAAACACAATGGGTATTGTGCAGCATGTTTCGGAGCACTTTATCTGCATACCTCCCTGCCCCCCCCCCCCTCCGTCCACCCATGGCTGTACAGGAAACCGTCACAATAGCTAATAAATTGCACAGGTCGATCAATGAGGGAGCCGGGAGCCAGGCGGAGAGCGGATACAGTCAGTGTTGACTCAGGGACGGCGGGCATTTCACTCGCGAAAACAAGCGTGTTTCACATGAAATACTTTGCGTACACGTTCGGTGTCGGGGGCAATCTGACTACTGCAACGGCGTCTTCACACATTTTACTGTAAGAGAAGACGCCGCTTATCTGGATCCTGTTTGCGTCTCTGGCTCTGCTCTGCACGTCGGCCGCAGAACGGTGATAAGCGCAGAGGAACCACATCTGTGGATGTGGAGCCGCACTCCCTCCTTATCGCCTGCGAGCTGCTGCAGTGACATGACATCATGTGGAGGAAGAGCCCTCCCCACCCTCGGCACTGTCACTTGTTTGGACAATTACATCACATCTTCAGTAAAGACAAATATTTGTGACCTGCATGGCTTCAGGAGCAGAGGACGGAACGCTGACATAAAGTCATGTGTGTAAACTGAATAACTGTGTGCATGTGCTGGGTGATACAGGAAGAAATGTGTTGATTGGAGTGTTGGGAGTGACGGTTCACACATGCAGAAATGTAGAAATAGTTGGTGTTGATTGATACAGCGGTTTTGTGATGCTTTGAGCTTACTAGTGCCAGTCAAAGACATAAACACTACTGGGAGAAACCCTAAAACAAGGATAAAACAAACATTCAGCTGGAGTGCAAGTAAACATGATTTTTAGGGGGCGCCACATCTGAATAATGGGAATTCCTGTGATTTCAAAGCAGATTTGTTTTTTTTTTTTTATGAAAGCTTGCACGGTAAATGAGTGTAGCTTTGCTGTCCTGTTGTGAAATACTTTTGTCTGAGGAGAGGAAAAAAAAAAAGATTAAAAAAAAAATCGGACTGCTATTGAAATGCCGCCGAATCTTGAGGTTTGCCCAATAATGGCATGTGTGCTTTCTGGTCCTATGTATTTAGCATTCCTATTTCAGAGCTTGGCTGGCCGCTGGGTTGAACAGAGCTGATTCACAGACTCGGTACAAAGTCCCATACAGCCTATAAATATGAGACACAGCAGTGTACCGGGCTTCTCTCACAGCAAGTCAGCCTCAGCAAGTAAAATTCCTCCAATTAGACAGAAATACAAAACAGATCCGCATGATAATATCAAAGCAGACGGCAGAGATTGGACTGGTTTCACCTCCTGAACAGATCAAGTGAGACTGATGACCCGGGACCGAGAAGACCAACGTGGATGGAGCTGTCAGATAAATAATTGAATGAACAGATTAAAGATGCCATGCCTGCCCTCTGAACACTAAATTTAGTCACTGCTGCCTCCCTACTGTACATCCCCGAGATCAGACTGCCGAGGAGCAGAGCCATCAGTCCAGATCTATTCAGATCCCCAGCTGCTGCGCCGCCAGACATTCGCTTGTTGCTTGAGTTTGGGAGAGCGTGACTGCGGAGAAGGAGGGGAGGAGTGTGCGGGCATGGTGGCTCCTACAGTCGGGGACAGACAGTCCACAGGTCAGAGGTCGCGGCAGGAGACAGAGGAAAGGTCAGAATTGCAGATCCCAAAGACAAGACAGCTCCGGCTCCAAAAACAAACCTTCGCGAGGAGAGTGGAAGTCTGAGGCGGCCTGATCCGACCAGACATTCGCCAGGGTGGCATGCTCACGTTGTCAGAAGCCATAGTCTCTTAAAAATGTTGACGATAACTCCACATGACAGGCCATGTTACCGACTGCTGCTGGATGAAAACTGTGTTTTTCTCAATTGTTTTCACAAATCTTTACCACCCCCTGCCAGGAGTCAAGAATTAAAGTCTCTGCTTCTGTTATTGCTGCAGTTTGTACTTGTAATTAAAATGTATAAAACAAGACAAAAGCTTACTGTTTGAACACTACGATGCAGTGGATACATACGACGGCTCATCTGACTGAAATGCCTCAAGCTGACTTTTGGTATTTTCCATCAGGAGTTTAAATGAAGCCTAATATCCCAACATATGTTTTTTAAACTGTAACATCCAAACATCAGGTTCTCAAATGCAGCAGAGGTTATAGTTACATGTTCAAATGTGTACTTAAAATGTTCACTTTCTCTGATGGAACAAAACAGTCCAAGGTCCTCCTCATTCTCTCCCTCCGGATCTATAACGTACATGGTGTTCTCGAGTAACCCATGACGCGGTTCCTTGGTAGAGGAAGGAAGAATGTGCACATTTACCCCGATGTAAACATGGCTGATTGGGATAACAATGGAAGAATGACAGACTGCTGTGTGGTCAGTGTTTGTGATGTTTTTGTTTTTGGAATCGTGGCCCCCTTCATGTCCAGACCGAAAGTGCTTTTAAATGAGTCGGCAGGAAAATGAAAAGAACATCATCACCATCCCAAATTTTCATTTTTAATCCCAAATGAATACCAGAAATAAAGAAAGTAATTCAATAGATATTTTTGGAAACAGTAAGGAGAAGACACAACCTACAAGATAAAACCTGACAAATCCCAACCAAATAACTAATGCATGATTATTAACACTGGTGCACACTGTGAAGCGATCTCCCTTCCAGTTCTTCTTTAGTTTATCAGCTCAAAGTGGTGAAGAACAGCTGATTCACTCACAGCTGACAGACATGCGTCATTGGGACATTTAAACTTTACGGGCTGCCACATGTCGGAGGGCCAAAAAGAACTGGCCTTATCGTTGCACAGGCGCTGGGGCCTGCCGATTAGCAGGTTATCTCCCATCCTGCACTGGAGGCCCGGCCCCGAGCTGACAGGAAGGAAGGCCGCCGCACAGCAGCCCGGTGGCTCCGGGCCACACAGCAGAATAAAGCAGGGAGAGATAGGTCTGAGCTTACTGAGCCACTCTGCACGATGGAAAAACACACAGGATCCCACAGACATGACCAGCATATCAAACACATGCCAAAGAAAGCGGATGGGTTGGGGGGGGGGGGTCTGGGGCTCCCTCCTAAGCCCTCCACATGAGGCCACTGGCTGGTTTGGACCTCTCCTCTTTTCCAGCATCCTCTCTTATCTTGTTGTATTTGCAGCGTAACAAAAGCGATTCCCAACAGTGTCATTTGATCATTTTTCTGCCGAGGCTGCCGGGCTGTTTTGCATCATACTTTCCAGATTCAAACACCGGGGCGTTTCAGACATCAAACTCATTGCGAAGTAAGTGGGTGATTGTTTCCAAAGTGGTTCTGCACAATGAACTCCACTGGGGGCTGCATGTTTACTGGCACTCTTCTCTTTTCTCTGGAAATAAAACAATGCAGATCAACTTGGTGCATTGGATTGCTCACAGACCTCAGCTCTGATACCCTCGCAATGCCAAACGCCGGCAGAGCTCAGCCAGGCAAGCGCCCAGCCTTCTTCCTCACCGATGCCAGGAATCAGCCTCCCTCATCATCCACACACCTTCCCTCCCCCAGAGTTTGTTGAGCACTTCACCATTGTGAAGCCTGAAATTAACTTTAGTTTTGCGTCTCACCTCTGTGTTCAAAATCGGCTGGAATGAAGCTCTTGTGAGAGTTACAGAGTCATTAGTGGGCAACCCAGATCATTGGGAAAGCTGCCTATTGGCCTCAGTTGCCGCCGGCTTTCAGTAAAATCAAACTACACTTGTCAGGAATGCCCCCTCGGCACGCCCACCTTTCACTCACACGATGAACTCTGCACTCCTGTTAAATCAACAACATCTCAAGTTTTCTTACCCTGCCATGCACCTTCCCATTCAAATTCCATCAGTGCACTTTGATGGGGGACAATGAAATACTCCAGCACTACGTTATCTGCGATATCGTCGTCATTAAGCAAAGAACAATTTGGGATTCCCATCCAGGCAAAGTGAAAATTGCTCCGCACACACAATAAAGGAGCGATAACAATTAGCCGGTGATGTCGTATAGCGCCTTCCTGACTGAACACAGATGGCCCAGACACTCTCATTTGCATGCAGGGTCGGTCCTCCCCTGCCATTCAGGAGCGGGTACTTGTGATTAATATTCAGCAAACCTGGTGCCACTATCGCTGCATCTTGTTTTGGGAGTTTGTCTCTAGAGAAAAACTCACCTCGCAAAAAAAAAAAAAAAAAAACCTCACAGAGGTGTGAATGCTCTGTAGTGCTTCACATATTGAAACAGCCCAGTGTTAACATGCAGTGACGCTTTTGTCAATTGTGCACAAGAAACCACTGGAACCCGTTAAAAATTGAGCAGAAATCATTTATTTAATTTTTTTTTCTTTTTTTTAGAGGAAGCTGTCTTAAACAATGTCTATCAGTGAAACAGCCGTAGAATTTAATAGGCCAGGTAGTGGTAAGCACTGCTGCCTCACGGTGATGGGACTCAGGTTTGGTTCTGGGTCTTTTGCAATGACTGTGTTCCTGTGTGGGTTTTCTCTGGAGTCCCCTGCTTTTTTCACATAATGCAAACATTCTTCATAATTAAAGAATCTAAACTGAATTTAAAAAAAAAATTTCTTTAAAGTTTGGAAATCTGTTCAAGAGCCTAATTTCACGCAAAGATCCATCAGAACAGATGATGTGATTTTGGAGGGGGGGGAAATCATCTGTGATGATGAGTAACCACCCCCACCCCAAAAAAAAATAAATCTCATGGTAATTTCACTACAGCAGCGACAATAACCATTTATCCCGAGAGTCATTAAGGTACTGTGTATTCTCCCGCTCTTATCTTTTGTGTAAACATCTCCCAAATGAACTCCGTGCAGGAAACCCAGCAGACTACCAGGACACTGAGACAGATAAGCCAGTGTGATTCTGACAGGCGGTATGACAGCACATGATTTGTCCTGGGATGTAGTTGTCCTTACATTTTGCTCTGATACTGTTTTTTTTTTCTCAGTGCAGAGTCTCTCTTTGCCTTGGACTCAAAGTTCATAGTTCCCCGGGAGCTATTGAAACATTGGCTCAGCACATCTCCATGGAAACCTGAAAGAGAAAAAAACATAGTCTGCTTCTGGCATTTTCCCTAAATTTACTACAGAAAAGATCAAATACAATATTTACACTGTCATCTGGGATATGCACATTTTTCTATTAAAAGACATTTAAACAGGTTTGTGGATCATTGAAAAAACTGTTGGAATCCCTCCAGCTCTGTTAAATATGTGATCAGCATTTTGTGGTTATAACTGTGTGGTGGGAAGATTGTGATTTAAATGAACTTGACTTTAACTAGTTGCACTTCTGTTTGAGGTTATTGTTTGCAGGAGGAAAATCTAGCAACCTGTTGTCTTGATGTGAAAGTTCACATTTAATTTCTACACTCTGGACCTGGCTTGTTTTCTTACAGGGTGAGATCATTCTTAAAATGAATGTACTGAATCAATTGTCATCAATGTTTGCTTTTACTACAACCACGTTGTTAAATAAAAGGTCAAAAAGTCCCCACACATCCGAATTCAAGTGGTGCAGAAGATGGATGGATGAATGTAGTTTATGGTTAGCACCTCTGCCTTACGACAAAGAGAAACATGGCACAAGTCCAGACTTGGTGGCCTTTCTGTGAAGTTTGCATGTTCTCTCTGTGCGCATACAGGATTTTCTCCAGATTACCACAGTTCTAAAACGGGCATGTGAGATTAATTGGAGACCCTAAATTCCCCTTAGGTGTGAATGTGAGTGTGTGTGGTGGTTGTCTTCTCTCTCGAGGTGTCCAAGATGGATGGATGGACGGATGTCTCCCAGTGTGTGTCGTGTGATGACCTGCCTACATCCACGGTCAGCTGGGATCGGCTGGATATAGCAAGATGCAATCTAAAAATAAATAAATAAATGGACGGATGAGTAAACATAAGTATTTTAAGGCATCTTCCTTTGATCTCAAAATATCTCTGTAGCTACCACACGCTTCAGTGACCAGCTTCTGCTAACCTAGTTATGCTGTAGTAATAACAGCAACATTATCCAAGGCAACAGTCAATATGCGCAAATAAATAAATAAATAAATAAATAAATAAATAAATAAATAAATAAATAAATAAATAAATAAATAAATAAATAACACCCACCAGTTTCCCACCACAGCCTTTGAGCCCTACAAATAACCGAGACCCCCCCCCCCCCCCACACCCCCTCCTCCCCTGCGCACCACAATCCGGCTGCGCTCCCCGGCGTGGATCAGTATCAGGTGCGCCTCCATCATTCGCTGCAGGGCTTCAGGGGAGGAGGAGTTAGAGCACGGTCACACCCCTACACTAGCGCTCAGTCATTAAGGCGAGAGAGAGAGAGAGAGAGAGAGAGAGAGAGAGAGAGAGAGAGAGAGAGAGAGAGAGAGAGAGAGAGAGAGAGAGAGAGAGAGAGAGAGAGAGAGAGAGAGAGAGAGAGAGAGAGAGAGAGAGAGAGAGAGAGAGAGAGAGAGAGAGAGAGAGGAGAGAGAGAGAGAGAACTCAGGAGCGCACAGCCAGTCTGTCACCGCGCACTGCTCGCAAAAATATGAACCGGAGAAGAGCTGCTCCTGCGCGTCATCCAATAAGACAACATCTCCATTGCGACTAATTTCAGTGTGAAAATCACTGAGCATCGCTGTGTGCGCTCCTCGCGACAACTATTACACCCCCCTGCTCCTTCTCCTCCTCCTCCTCCTCCTCCACCACCACCACCACCACCACCAACCTCCAAGAACACTCGCGTCCTGTCTCCTTGTGCGCTGGATCTCTCGTGCCAGAAAATGTGCGTGGAGAGCGATGGGTGCGAGATCGAGGGGTGCAGCAGTTCGGACGAGGTGCGCACGCTGTCGGGCAGCATGAGTCCCGGACTGAAATCCAACCCGGACCTTCACCCCTGCAAGCCGGGACAGAAATTCCGCGCCGCGCTGCTCAGATGCCGCTCACCGGCCGCCGCCGCCGGGATCCTCAGTTTTGGAAACGTCCTCAATTACATGGATAGATACACTGTGGCCGGTAAGTGACCTGACTCCAATACCATCCCTGCATTTTGGTTATTTTGTTTTAATTTAAAATCTAAAGTAGGGTGATTTTCTGTTCTTCCTTTATTCTGAGTTGTGATTGTGCACTATGTATATAAATGTCAGCTCCGGTGTTGTGGAGGAACCGGCTCTCCTCCGCTGAGGCGGGCGGAACAATGGGTTTGCCAAAGCGCAGTGGACAATCCGCTCACACCAGCGGGCTGCGTGTGGTGCTTCCAGTGATTCAATCAGCCCGAGATATCCCACTCACACCTCCGCTATCGCTCCTGTAATGCTTCACCACAATGATTGGTTTCTCCTCCTCCTTGAGGGGGCCGGTGGATGGCTGGCGATCGATCCATTGAGGCGATCAGCTCTCCATCCGCGCGCCTGACGGGCACACTTGCGCACCGTGCGTGTGGATTTGAGACGTGTCGCCGTGGGCTCGTCTGTCACCGCACAGTCGATGACCGCAAAAGAGAAAGAGAAAGAGGGAGTGTATCACCGCGAGGGCTCAGTCATTAGTTCCTCGTTGTTTCTGGGAGGGATTTAGTCCAACATCCACTAATAGTCTGTGTCTTGTGCGGTGTGATGCTGAGATTAAGCCATGTGCTGTACAATCTCGCTGCAAGAGATCCAGAATAGGAATCAAACCTGTCTGGAAATGAATTCATTAATGAGTGTGTTATAATAAAAAAAAGTACAACATATTGTGATTTTTATCGGTGCACAGGTGAGGCAGACTCAAGTGGATGGCCGGTGGATGGCTCAACAAAGTTAAATTAATGTTATTTAATCATTAAGGATCTTTATCCTACAGTCTCTGGGCCATCAGAACAGCTATGCCCTTTATCCACATCCTCATCATTATTTAAGCAGCTGGATTTGGGGGTTGATTCTCCTTATCAAGGCTTTTGGACGTTGGATGGTGGCAGTGAACGGGTTAAAAATATTGCTGCAGCAGGAGAATGGAGGGAAGCCTGTTCAAGACGAGCTCCTCTGCGCCAAGAAATGCTTCCCTGGTTAAAGTGCAAGTTTGTACCGACCGGCTTGCTTGATGTTGTCACACATTAACAGCAGTGCTGGAAATATCATTTGTGACGTTTATGACTGTTCATTGCCACACTGCATACAATAATCCCCGCTTCTTCTGATTTGATCATGTGGAGAAATTGGTAGAATTGTCCCCTGGCAGAAGGAAGGAGTGGCTAATCCAAACTGAACAATGTGTACACTTAAGTATCCACATGCTTTGGACTCATCAACCTGACAGCTTTTCAGGTCTAATATGTCAACTGAGCAGAGTGAAGCCCGTGAATGAAGCTCGGGGGGGCCTCCTCAATGTTTGTTACAGCGGAATGACATTAGCTGCTCAAACTACAACCGTGGCAAATGTGCGGTAGATGTTACAGTATCTTCAAGCGTCACTCAAGTCACACAGCACATCGCCTGGAGAAACACATCACTGTCATTTGGTGATCCCGCCTCAACAGTGGCCGTTTGTACTGTAGACTCCCTGCACCGCCTCCTCTCCTGACCAGAGGAAACCACTCACATCCAGGGGCCCGTTTCCTCTCTTCGCAGTCGCTTCCATCGTGGCCTAACAATATCTGTGGAACAGGCGAGATGGATAATCCCCGGCCAATTCCGAGCCTCTGCCTTAGGATTGCTTGTTTGGCTGTGAAAAGCTTGAAAAGATGAGGAGAAGCAGAAAGAGGGCGGAGGAAAATAGATGGGATTGAGGAATGGGGTATGGATGCAGCATGGGTGGTGGTGGTGGGTGGGGTGGGGTGGGGGGGTGTCCACCTGAACGCTGCCGGACGGTGTTGCATTATGCATGACGAACATGTGCGTCAGACCCTCGCACAGAATGGGAACCTTCAAGCCATGTGCATCCGCACGGCATCAGCTCATTCTCTATTTTCCTCTTTGTGTCGAGCCTCTCCCTCCTTCCTCCTTGCTGTGGCGCGGGCTAAGTTGCAGTAGTAATTAAGTGGTTCAACTCTGCATCTGTTGCAAGTGCTGACTGCCGTGTGTGAGCGTGAAGACGTGGAGAGGGGGAGGTATGATGAATTATATCTCAATTTCTGAAAATCCATCCGTTTCTTCTTCCGGTTTCCCTGCTCCTCCTGTTCTCTTCCCTCAGAATTCAAACCCCACTGGAAGCAGGTTCCCCCCCCCCAAAAAAAAGCGCATCGCAACCCATAGATCTTAACGTCAATTAAGCGCACTTGGGCGCACCGCCACACAAGCACACACTCACAAGAGTCTCCCCACCATTTCAAGAGGGGATGAATGTGAGTAGGGGGTGGTGGTGGTGGTGGTGAGCCAGGGAGGGGCGGGCTGCTGCAGAGGCAGGCAGGCCGAGGGAAGCGGACGCAGGATGCGGGCGGCGTTGAGCCTGAGCGATGCCCCCCTCCCCCCCCCTCCGCTCCCCCAGCGTCAAAAGGTCTTTGTACCGACGGCCATTACTGTCGTGTGTGCGGATCACTAAAGCATTGTCACAGGGACACAGGGTGACCATTCTGGACACCAGTGCTATTCTGATCTACAACAATGATGGGAAAATTGCACAGTGCGGCAGCGTCAAAAGCCTTGGATCTTTCTGTGAAGGCCTCGTGTCAGAGGTGAAGCCACACACACACACACACACACACACATACACATACACACACGCACACATGCATTAAAAAAAAAAAAACACCACCCACAAACTTGGGTTTATGATCCCAACCACCCGATTCCTCCAAGATGACGTTAACAACCACAAACAAAAAAGGAAGAAAATCCCAATGTTTTTTTTTTTGTTTGTTTGTTTGTTTTTTTCACAGAAGATTGTTTTGTTCTGGCTTTGTTAGATTTACTGCCAATATGTTTTACACAAGACTTGAATATTTAATGCCACCACAGCTTCAAGACATAGTAATTACACGAGATTTGAGCCGCGGCAGTTTGGAAGCTGTGTTTCAAATCTCAGTGTGGTACTCGGGAGATTCAAAAACAAACTCCGGACTCTTGTTTTACAGTGTACCCAAGATTACAGACTGCTGTACAGCGTCTTACATTTCAGTCTGGAAGGGAAACTGATTGTAATATAAGCAAATTATACATGAACTTCCTAACTTTTCCATTCCTGAGAAGCATTTCGGATTCCTGTCTCAGTGTTGTAATGCTTGCGTGTTCGGCCCGCGATCATCAAAGGGCACAAACCGTTCGAATTTCTGCAATTTTCATCCTTCTGCGTTGCGGAATTGGCAAAACACACTTGTGCTCTGGTTTTAGTCAGACCCACTTATGGGCCATATCCAAGTGTGAACAGGCGCCGAGGAGACCACTATTAGGTTACAGGAGGGCACCGAGAAGAAGGAGGGTGTGAATGACAGCTTTGAGCTACAAACTCGGACTTCATGCTCAGCTGTTGGGACAGACCTGACCTGCACTGCTCCCTCACAAGCCGCTGCTTGTTTTTTTTTGCGACTGCCTGTGCTGCAGACGAGGCAGAAACAGGAGGGGGGTTTTTTTTTTGGGGGGGGGGGGTAATTTGTTGATATGATCACTGACTTCTCAGACCGTTTTGGGAACAGCAGCGTGGAGGAAGATGGAGACCTTACCATGCCGAGACTGGAATGTAGGCTTTGGTGCAGCAGGATGAGTTACGGCGCTCAGGCGGGGGTCACTCGTCTTTGGCCTTTGGGAGCAACCATCCCCGACCCGTAGACACTTATATTCCATTTGCCACTTGGACTCGGCACGTATGAGCTCTGAGATTTAGAGTGCAACAGTATTTAATTTAATTTGAGGTGCCTTTGAAACCTTAAGTCCCGGTGTTGGTGCCTCTGTAGCCCCACTGCAGACAGCCCAAGCTCCTCGACAGCTTATCATAAAGAGGGGATTAAGTTGGGTTTTTTTCCCCAAGAATATGAGGATATTTGAGGCAGACACGCAGCACTTAAAGTTATTTGCTTGGTAAGTAAGTAAGCCTTGATGTGTGTTTCCACCTTCTACCCCCCCATGCGGTACCAACGGGACACCTTGCGGGGTGCGGGCGGCAGCCTAATCTGCGGCGAGCATAAATGTTGGGGAGCTGCAGATTAAAAGCTTCTCCTGGGTGCCTGAAGATGAGTTGTCTCAGTCAAGCTGTCATGTCAGGAATACCTCCAAACAGGGTCGCGTCCCATTGGACGAGTGCAGGCCCCTCGCATGTGAACTTTTGGCATCTTGCATTTGGACACAGATGACACTGCGGTAATAATCCTCTTAAGGGGAGCTCTTTGTTACGCTGTTAAAGAAAAAAAGATGTAGCAATCTATCCAGTCTGACAGGCCAGGCAGATTAATCCCAGTTAGCTTTGTCCAGTTTTCTTTGTGCCTTCTCATTATCACTGTCCACAAAGGCCCGAGGCGGCCTTCCACATTTGCATTTCCACTTCGAGGGTAACTAAATGTGCAGGTTTTGTGTCTTCCACATGTTTCCCCCCCCTGCCTGTTGTCACAACCTGAAGCAAACTTCCTCAGACTGGAAACGACCTGAATGCAGAAAATTGCTCCACTTTCAGTTCCGCCGAGACATAGAGGAGGAGAAGTAAACATGGTGTAGGTTTGTCGCCGGGGAGATTTGTGAATAAATCGAATTCTGTGTAAATACAAAACGAGATAACGTCAACTGTGCAACAAATCGTGAATTTAAAGTGTCTCCTTGAGACTGTCTTCTTAGCTTTTTCCTGCTGGTATAAGAACATGACACAGCAGATCTGCCCGGTAACATGACGTGCAGCAGCAGTTTAAAATGTCAGGACCGGGAGCTGTCTTCTCACGAGTGTACTGTGTGAGAGGGTGTGTGGGCCACGCTCGAGTCCCTTTGAGGCGCAGACGTTGTTTTTTTTTTTTTTTTTCACCCTTTGTCGTTTTTATTGCGTTCACATTAAAAAGATTCCCCCGAACAACAGCACGCGCATTAAAAAGAGGGAAGAGCCTGCACTAATTTACTTTATAGGGTTGTTGCCTCTGTCTCGAGCAGCTTTTTCCATCTGATGTTTCGAGCTGTTTTGAATTAGACAAATTGCACAGTGAAGTATGTATCCACATCTCTGCAAAATGAGGCTCTAACACTTTTGCACATTTTTCTTTACTTGAGTTCTTCACACCCTCAAATCATCACACAATCTCCTACCAAGTGCCCTTTTCAGAATGGGCTCCCACACTTTTCCCACTAATCTCTTCATGTCTGTAGCCTCGCGTGCCGTTCCCACTGCTGTGAAAAACCCCCCCCAAAAAACCCCCAGTCTGTGTGTTCTTTAGGCTCCAATTTAGCCGACGTCTGTAATAGAAGCCGATAGAATTAGACGGAACTCCCTCTTCTGCCAGTTGAGGCCCTTTCATGTGGCTCCTCTAGATTTTACCATCCGCTGCCGTCGCAGCAGCTTTCGCCCGGTGACCACAAAAGTATGAGGGCGCCGTTTTCATGCCCCCCCGCTGAAGGTTCACCCCCAAGCTGACTCCCTCAGTCCCCCCCTGGGTACAGCTGTTACTTTGGCACGAACCCAACCGCGCATCCGACATCACTCGTCGCGGCTATGAGGCCGTTATACGTGTTGCATTCTGGAGGGGATATTTTTACTGAGCACCACCTACGCTGTGGGCCAGAGGTTCTCGGAGAGCGAGGGAGGAGATGCGTGGCGAGGATGCTGCTTGTGGTGAAAGGAACAGGTAGCTTCTGCAATCGCAGTGGTCCACAGAAGGGGGTTTTCCACATGGAGGCAGAGTGGGTCAATTTATATCAAACATGTTTCTGTTTGGACTTTCAAGCTTAGATACACGAAAGGCAACCCACGCTGTCTGTTCTTACTCTAAAAACAGCTGGGGTACAAATAGCCTGTCCATGGGTTTTTTATAGGTAACTGAGTGCCGGGTCCAAAATGGGACTGGCCCAGCCATCATTTGCTATTCTAGTGGCTATGATAGCTTCCAATGTTCCCACTCTTATCGTCATAATTTTCTGTTGACAACCACAGTCTAATAATGGAGGCCGCTTATGCGTTGAGTCAGCTTGATGATAATACCAGAACCAGTGCCTCCTTGCTTCCTTTACGTCTTGCTATGTGACTACAGGCGCTATACGAGGCCATTAAAAAGTCACAAATTAAAACATCATGCTCCTGCAGGATTATTGGTTGTGTGAGGTTTATTAGCTATAAATGATGGACATATGCAATACAGTTGAGCTTACTGTAATAACTGAGTGCCGGATGAAGCATTTTCTAGTATTACAGTTTTATCCTGTCTGCGTCAGTGGCAAATTAGATAGATATGTGTGAGTCTGCAGTAGAAGCATGGCAAAGGTGACAATTACAAATCAGGAAAGTCTTAATATTGCTGTTGCAGAATCTTTGTGTTCAGAAAACTCTTGGAAATAACCCAAACCAAAGCTATTAGCAGTTTGCAAAAGGTGACGATTGCCGAAAAACATTTGTTCATTTGACATTTTATTAAATGCATAAGAGTTTTTCTTTTACTGTTTCATGTGCTTTGTGCATTCATTCCAAGTGCCGTTAAAAGTGAGAGACCACACAAACCTCTGCCGCAAACCTTAAAAAAAAACAAAAAAAACCCAGAATCCAAATATTGAAAAATATAGTGATGTTACACAAAGAAATTAAACATGAGAACTTTTACTGCGGGATTTTATAAGCCACTTTCACGTACTTCAAATACAACTCCCAACACCAAGCCAGTGAGTACTTCGGTATTTCATGTCACATGTGCAAGCTATAAAACTTGTCGAAGCAGAGACTGCTCTGATGAAACGGATAAAGGGTATAAAACTTTCATATCGGTTAACAATATCGGCCTGCAGACACTAATGAGCCCCAGTGTTGAGTCAAAACCACCCAGGGTACAATCAAACAAGTTTTAACCCACAATTTAGACTACATACATTCACAAAAATGACAGAAAAAAACTTAATAACCTCAAAACTTGCCTGGGAGTCGTATTGTTTTTTAGGATTTCCTCCCAAGCAAAGTAATCCAGCGACAGCTGTCCTGATATTCACGAGGACACTGCTGACAGGGACAGCTAATACCTTGCTTGGCGTGCTTGCAATAACTCCACAGTTTCTAATAAATAAATCCAATCCGCAGCAGTCTGAACATGCATTTTGTTATCATTTAGATCCTTAACTGGGCTTATCTCTGAGCTTCCTGTAGTTTGATGAGTACACATGTAAAAGCGAACAACGCCTGCTCAAGTTCCTGATTGATCTTTAACATGAGAGTGCGTGTTCGCCTGATAATCACAGACATCCCCTTTGTCATCACAGTGTGTGTGTGTGTGTGTGTGTGTGGAGACAAGGATGAGAGGCCGCTGTTCTGGTTGATGTAAAGGGTTTGCTTTGGGCTTACAGCCCCCTGAGATAATCGCTGTATCTGCCACGCTGAGTCCCAGGTAGGAGTTTGGAGACTTGTTGTGCTGACAGATTGGAGAAAATGAGTCATGAGCAGAAGCGGAGGGATTCTCCCAGCCTCCATCCGTCCAGCCCCCTCCCAGACACTGATCCGCAAAGTTTAGATCGTGCCCCTCCCTTCCTGTGTCATTATCTAAGAAGATTGGAGTGCTTGTCTCAAAGAAAATCCAGAAATTTGTCTTTTCATGCAGATGGAGAGACCACAGGAAGGAAGGAGGAGAAATCTAAGTCGTGTTGAGCATTTTTTTTCTGTTTGACAGCTCATGTCAGCTTAAGAATATGACAGGAAAACATTTGGATTTCTCACTTCCTCTGGAAGGATTATAGAAATTATCGAGCTTCGATGCCATTGAGTTTTTAACATCTTCTTGTAAATATTTTAATAATCCAAAAAGAACTATAGCTTCATTTTGGAGTAATTTTCATTTGTTTTGACAGATGACCTTTTCTTTTCACAGCTGGGACTCTACTGTATGTTTCCCTTTCCTCCAGCCACCCCAAACAAATCACTGACATTCACATCTATTACAGTGCACACCAAGAGAAATAACAAAAACCCAAAGCAACACAAACAAGGGGAATATCTGTGTTGTGAAGGTCATGTTCAATTGTTCCCCGGAGCCCAACACTTCAGCCGAGACCCCCCCGACACGGTATATGTTGGAAATAGAGAAATATGCAATCCATGCCCCATCCTGACAAAATTACACATGCAGACGCTGAATATTGATCAACAGGACATCAGCTTGGAATTTGTAGGAAGTGATGAAAGCGAAAGTGTCCTGAGACATGCCGAAATTGTATTTTTTTTTTCTTTTCTTTTCTCAGACACATTAACAAGTTGTTCTGGAGAGGATCGGAATCTAATATTGACCTGCTCGCAGTGCCGGTTTCACCCAGCGGTGGTGAAAGCAGACCTGCAGCTCGCAGCAATATTAGCTCTCAGCTCCTCGCGGCTCCCACGGCTGCTAGAATAACATTTTGACTGCTTATTTACAGCAGCCCCTATATTTGAAAAGCCTTCTTTCCTGTGGATGAAATTTAATCTTTTTCCCAATTTACATGTGATGGAGTAAACACGGAGCCTGGCAGAGCGATTATGTAACGTGTCATATCCACCAATGAGGCTGCAGACCCGGTGTCCGTGTTTCGCCGGCTCCTATTTTCATTTGATTTGTGGGCATCTGTCATGTCCTCGGCGCTGGATGAGATTAGCAGCAGGACTTTCATTACGGTGTTTGGTGGATCCGTTGCTGTGTTTGTGGAAAGGTTGAATAAGGGCGTTGACCTCTGTCAGAGTCTTGAATGTTTCTGTTAATGCCCCGGGTCAAAGGTGGACACGCACACACACACATACAACAGCGCCAGTGTTTTTTTGCGCTGTAAAAGGTTCACACTTAGGATTGAATTCCTATGAGGATGTGTCATTGGTGTTGTGTGCTCAAGCCTTCCTCGTTGTCGCAGGGAGCTCATCAGCACGTGCAGATATTAAATACAATGTGAGGCTGCAATCCCGCACCATCTTCCCTAATCAGTCCAGCCTGTGATTCAACTTCTAATTTTGCACTGCGGAGCTTAATTGTAGACATTTACATTTGTGTGTGTTTTTCTCTCTTCTCTCTTGTTGCACTGTGGGAGAGATTGCTTATGGGACAATGACAGGCTGAGGTTAGCTGTTTGTTTCTGCAGTGCAGTTGTTCTCCAGAATGTCTGGTTGCACCTCGGTGCTCTGGCCGGACTATTACAGCATTCCTTTGATTCTTCAGCGCCATAATGTCAGGGGGCCTTGTTTAAATGCATAAGCATACAGTACGGACAGCCTGTAACCACACCACTTCAAAAAAGATTAGAGTTCAATTGCATGTATTTATTATGTTAAATATATAGCATTAGAAATGTTGGATGAATGTCTCGCTGGCTTTGGCTTCACCGAATGTGACCTTGATGGCTCAGTTATGTTCATGGCATTATCTTCACCGCAAAGATTTGTTTGTACATTTCTGAGTATCATTTAATGCTGACTGATCGCCGCGTATGGCCTGAGGCTACTGTGCTGCAGGTATGCGGGCTTAATGGCGCAGGCGGGGAATGTGCAGAAATGTGTGAACGAAAGCGGCAACAAAAGAAAACTGTTTCCTTGACGCGTTTTCTCACGCCATGAAGTTCTCAACTCAACACCAAACTGGAAGTTTTTGACGAGTCACAAAGTTCAGACAAGTCTAATTTGTACAAAGTCAAAGAACACAAAGTGGGTTTATTATTCAGGCACCTGGATTATATCTAAAAAATTCCATTTAGCATCGAAGGGAGAGTAAACAGGCCTGTTTGGGGTAATTTGGTTGAACTCACAGAGGCAGTAATGAGGTACAAATCTTATTCATAAGAAATGAGCCCGAGCTGAAAACGAGTGGCTTTTCCCTCATATAAAGATGCGTGAGAGTGGCTGTACTTCTGAGTGCAGCGGTAGAGAGGTCACCTTGACAGAAACAGTGAAAACGCTTTTTATGACTGCGATTGATCTTCCCTGTGGACGCAGGACAATGACGATTCGGGACGGACAGCAAAGAGGAGAAAAACACCTTTGACATCCATATACTGTACATGTAGGTACTCCTGTGGCATTGGAGGAGCTGATTGACATTATTTTAAAGTGCACTCACACCCTGGTAAACTCTGTGGGCTTGGAGTGAGTGACAGATACGTCCCATTAGTTCTGGTCCAAATGGGGCAGTTGCGGCTGCTGCTGTGGGGAATTAGGATTGATGTGTCGCAGTAGGAAGAAAGTCATTTATGGCCGGGCCACACAAAAAGTATATGTGGCAGGAAGCCATCGTGCTCATCCTGGAGGATCCAGTCCAACAGACCTGAACCGAATGGATGAAAACCTGCTGCAAAAGTCCCAGAGTTAGTTCATAATGAGCAGCTGTTGATTTTGGAAAATCTTTGAGAGCTGACAGTGGGTGAAGGGAGATTACACTCTGGACAGGTCACCAGTGCAGCACAGGGCAAACACACTGACACAATCACACACACTGATATTTGCACCAATGGTTAGTTTGAAATCACTAACTAATGTTATGTTGTTGGACTGTGGGAGGAAACTGGAACATACCACAAAAAACACACACAAAAGGAGAACATGCAGATTCTACATACAAGTGGATCGATTGCAAGACAATCACAATGAAGCAAGTCGGGCTCTCATTTTGCGCTATTCTCAAAAAAAGTCATATCTCATAATCCCATTCTCACTTTATCCTGCTGAACCAAAGGCAGGAGAGTCTGTAAAAACACTCATCGACTGGTTCAGATTTTCATTAATGATCTTACACGCTGTTCGGTATAAAGATTTCTCATAATAGATTTTCTGGTTTGGTAATCTCAATCATCTCCTTGAAGGTAAAATCTTCAATTTCATAATTTCGATCAGCGGCTCATGACCATTTTCAATTGGCGCTCTCTCTGATTGCATCTGAGAAAGCCTGCAATCCCCTCCATAATCTGATTGATTCAAGTTATAATGTAGTAAAAACACCGGCACACCCACATACTCTCACCAGCACATAAAAAGCATGGATTTTCAAATAATACAGATGGGTTTATGGCAGTTTTTTCGGTGGGTAAAGGTGATAGAACCGCTTTTGTGCTTTTCTTATGATTTCAGAGGTCATGTTCACCATTTCTCGTGATTTTTTTCTTGGTTTTCAGCAATTTACATCGAAGCACAGATAATAAAAAAAAAAAAATCACAAATTTGGAAATTCTTTGATTACGTTGTTTAAAAGGATGGTGAAATTTTGGAAATCTGCTTCCACAATCGGAAGTCACTGGGATTATAGTTGCCCCTTAATTCTCCACTTTCCAACAGCACCAAGCGCTGCTATCATAAGGAGAAGATTGCCGTGTCGTACCTGTTTGATGCTAAATGGAGCTGAAAATTCAGAATTTAACGAGATTGCTTCTTTCTTTTTTTGTCACAGCTTTGGACCTGCTCTTTTCTCCTCTTCTATAAAAAGAAGAAAAACAGACTGAGGTCTAGACCGTGAACGTAACAGCTTCCTAATACTCACTTTCGCTCACATGCTGGTTGGATAAAGGCAAAGACAGAAACTACATGAATCAGGTGTCGAAATGCTCCTTCCTGAATTAGAAAGGTGACGTTTCTGGTATTAAAGCGGGTTGCTCTATCTTCCTGTAATTAAAAATGCACTCTGTAAGTGGATGGCATTAAGAAAGGTAATCTTAACAAAAACAGCCGTGACTTTATGTACAGTTTATGCTAATTACGCAGCAGTATGTATCAGAAACTCCCTGCTTAGTGAATTTCCATCATCCTCTTAAAAAACGATGGTGAGACCAAAAGAGAGAGTCAGCGAGGAGAAGTAAAATCTCGTTAAAAAACACTACATAATGACTTTAATCCGCCTCTCTGTTATGTAAAAAGGCACTGGGAGTACTGACAGGATTTTTATGGTACACACGGGCTGCCACTGCTGTTGCACACACTTGGGATGCGCTGGATAATGTAAGAGAGCCACCCCCCCCCAAGTATTTTTTCTTTTTCTTGTTTTGCCTGTCCATACATCCGTGGAATGAACCAGTACACCTGTGGAAGTAATGACATATCCTCACAAGCACTGTGTTTACATTCTCCTGCTGCTTTCAAATACATGTTTAAACTGTGTGTGGTTTTGCATGAGGGATCCTGAAAGATTGGCAGCAAGCCTGTAAATATCTGTCTTATGATAAATTGACGGTGTTATTGAGGGATTAAGCTTGAAGTCAAACTCAATGTCAGAACATTTTTTTTGTGGTTCGGTCAAGCAAACACAGCTCATATCAGTTATAAATCAAACGGAACCAGACACGGCGTATCCCTCCTTGTCAAGGTTTTTTTTTTTATGATTCCTCTTCAAATTCCACATAAATAACGTTTCTTCAGGTCTGCGAGTTCAACTGCTGTTCAGTATTCTGGTGTAAACCCGCGCAGGCGCATGAGGATTCCCCCCCCCCCCCCCCCCCCTGCCAGTCTAACAGTCTCATCTCATCTCAAATACCTTTGCTTTGCTTCACTGCATCTCTTTCCAATGCATCTGATGCATTATCTCATACAAACAAGTGGACGACCCTCTGGATTATTTTTGACGAGCTATAGGTTTATTCTGCTCCCTTGATGCTTGACTGTGCCTCTTCTCCACTGCCATCAAATATTTAGGACGCACTGGCTAGGACTAATGCACCGCGGCCCCTGGGCTGAATTCAAGCTTTTGATTAGTGACGGAAAATTAGGTGGAAATTAAAAAGGCCTATTAATCAAAGTGGTCAGGCTGGCAAAACTACAGGCCCTTCATTTGATTTTGTACCAGTTTTGGTGTCACAAATTGAAAGATTAGAGCAAAACTGTCTCAATTGTCATTGTGGATTCATTGCTGACATGGCAGCTTGCTCACCCATTGGCAAGACGACTGATTCGATTAGTCATCTTGGAATTGGATTGCACGGCACGAATAATTAAGAATCCATTAGTGTTACATGCAGATGCTGTAGCATTAATTTAAGAAGCAAAACAACTGAAAAAGAGCTCGGATATATTTGAACCTCGATGGGTGGCATCTATCTATTGATCTGTCCGTCTTCTGTGCCATGATGTGAAACTTACGGTAAATGCAGACTTAATAGCATAAAAGCTGCACACCGGAAGGACCCTAAGCTCAGAGAGCTGAGACAATGTTAACACGTTTCAAGTGACTGGTAGTTGAAGAGTAGAAGACAAACAGTAGTGCAATCATCCTGAAACCAACTGGAGTTGCAGTTCTGCTCAACAAAACTCTCATAACACATAACATTCCTTCATAGTTCTAAAGTCTTCCACTTTGTGGTTCCTGAAGCCCGAACCTCATGATTCAGCAGTGAAGCGTCTGCGTTTGCAACACGTCCGGCCTCAGAAGGATTCCTCATGCTTTGGACGAGTGAAGCTGAGTTCGCTGGGTCTGGTCAGCGCTGCAGTCTGAGCCTCTGCAACCTCTGCTGGGACGGCCACATCGACCTGTATGGGTGACGTTCCCCTTAATCCTCAAACCACCAACCTCACAGAATAAATCTGCATTAATAAACACGCAGAAGCCAATGCAAATAGAAAACATGTCACAAAAAGGCTTTTTATATTTTTAGGAGAAGCCTCTGCAAATATGGCAATGAATAATGAATAAACCCAAAATATCACACTCATAAAGAAGAAGAGTTTAATGTTTGCACGACACATCATGCAGGTTTTCTTTTTTTCCTTCATTAAACATCACGGGTGCCAGTGGCTTCACTCACAGGTGCCAGACCCAGTTACAGTATGAGGTGTATTGGCTTTGGTGTTGTTTACGTATACAATAAATATGAGAATTATTCATATCATGTTTGCTTACCAGCAAACTTCATCATAGCGTTTGTTTGTTTGTGCATAAACCATTAATCAGTAGAATATAAACCGACTCAGAATGCAAATTGCATTCCTCCTCATTTACAGTCATGACATGCACGCAAAAACAAAACAAAAAACAAAAACCAGGGCGCAGCGGATGAAAACATGATCCATCATGCTACAAGTGATCAAAAGCTCCACGGGGTGAATTTAATCAACATAAACCAACTCAGAGACCAATCACTTTAAATCCGAGGTTAGAGTGGCCGTGCATCAGCACGTGGTTTCGATTAAAGTCGTGGGTTCAACTTGTGACAAACATGGGAAGTGGGACCGCAGGATTCGAGCGTGCACTGGCGGGCTCCCCGTCCCCCCACGCCGGCTGATGTTATTCGGGGGAATCCACCTCTCGCGGCCCTCCCGTGCAGCGCGGCCCGGTGCACAGTTTCCCAGACATCTGCAGCACGTTTTCCTTTCTGTGTGGCAGAGCAAAGGAAGTGGAATGGAAAAACTGCTCCCCCACCCACTGCGGCCACATGGCAAGGGAGGAGAGCAGTCGGTCAGGAGCCCGCCGGCCGCAGTCGGGCATATTTGTGGTCAGCTTTCTCCTCTGCTACAGTCTGGCTCCGCTCTCGGCTCTCTTCCCTCACTGTTTCTTCTGTCTCTCACACGCTCAAATCCCCAAAAAATTGGTCCCAGGAAAAGACGCGCTCTCCTCGCTCATTATTCACCCCCCACCTCCCTCCCTCCACACCTCCTTTCCCTTCCAGACTATTTATATTGATGGGGGTGACACATGAAAAAGGATCACCCCCGTTCTGCAGAAGCGGACGGGAAAGTTTTGGCCACATCAGCAGAGCGGTACACCACGAGCCGTCAGGATGAACGACTTCCCTCCATTGGCTGCTTCTCGCTCAGACGCACATTCTGAGAAAACAGGGGAAAGGGGAACACACATGCACACACACACACACACACACACACACATGAGCTCACACACACACACACACGCTCACAATATGCACTAAACAATGGAAATATGTGCTTTACAAAACCAAAACCCAGCCCCGTATGACCTGATGGAGCCACACACTCATTCTTCGTCTCCTCAAAATCCGTGTCTTCCGTCACAGTTAAACTGGTTCTGTCCTTCCTCTTAGCCTAGTTTCTCAGAGCAGAAATAGAACCAGGAGGTCGAGCGGAGATCCTCAAATCTCTGCTGGGGAGTCGTATGAAATCTGTCCTGCACTGATAGAACTCTGTGTGTGTGTGTGTGTGTGTGTGTGTGTGTGTGTGTGTGTGTGTGTGTGTGTGTGTGTGTGTGTGTGTGTGTGTGTGTGTGTGTGTGTGTGTATGTGTATGGTGGACCCATGGGAGCAATGCTTGCCGCTTACGTCACTTTAGTGAGACCTGGCCTTTGCAAAAACAACACTCTGTACACTCACTTGAACGTTTCCTCTGGATAATAAACACCGCTCACACGCCTTCAATTACAGCAACAAGCACCTGCTATTTGGAGCTGTTATGGTTTTCGTGTTTTCAGAAAAAAAAATAGAAATAAAAACGCTTGTCTCAGTTTTCCCAGAGCCGCTTTCATTTACACTGATTCGGAAATTCTAACCCATACAGTAAGTCAACAGTCTATTAGTGGCTGGATAATGGAAAAAAAGCAACGGAATGAAGAAAGTACTATTCATATCGAAGAATGATCATTCACCATTCATCGCTCTGAATGGTGCATTTGTCACATGCTAACGGTTCGCCATTTTGAGTCATTTCTTCTCAAGCTAAAAAGCTGGGGGAAAAAAAAAGTGTCCATAAAGGCAGACTTTATGAGCTGGTGGAATAAGTGTCAGCTCCACACTGCACCCGACTCTGTCAACTTTTAACTAGAGAGTGACTACAGCCAGATACAGTAGTATGGACCAGTCAGAGTCCCAATAAATCCAAGAAAGAGGCTATAAGGTTTAAGGTTATAAGGTTATAAGGGCCAAAGGAGACATAAATGTGTCCAAACCAATACAAAAGAAGTCAGTAGTAAATTGAATCAATGACAATTCACCTTGTCAAGACGTTTGAAGATTTTTTTTAGGGTTTATTTGACAAAAAAAAAAGAAAAGAAAAGAAAATCAAGGAAGTGTACAGTATATCGGGGAGGGAGTGCCCTGCCAAGTAGCTGTCAGTGTTTAGCTGTGCTCTTACCTAGAATTAAGATGGGAGCTGTGTCACTGTGCTCTGTCAGGAATATCCACATTCTTTCAACGTTACCTGGTTGGCATCACACTCACACGTACATAGACCCCCCCCCCCAAAGGCCAGTGACTTCAGAAACTCATTATTGTTAGGAAATGAATCCGCTCACGTGCAATCTTATTATGCTACTCTGGGCTGAACCGATTTGTACCTCGGATGTGCAATAGCTCCATTTTCACAATTGCTGTGGTTTTATACCAGGTATTCGTGGTATTCTATAATCACCTACGTAATTTGGAAACACCTTGCAGGTGACTACTGTGAGAAAACTCTACATGGAATGAAAATAAGCAGATATTTGCAAGCTTTAGTTCATTTGTCTTCTCTGGCTGATTGCCTCCAAGGTGGAGTACCTAAAAACAAGTACATCTGTGGAAAACCAAGAGACAACTGATAATCGAGACTGAGAAATGACGAGGAAAAACAACTAAATGGGAAGAGAGGGATGAAAAGGATACCGTTTGTTTTCACAGCAGCCTTTAATACCGGGCAGTCAGAGATGATAGTTGTGATAGAGACTCCTACACAAACACCGAGCGGCCGCCTCTCTGTAATCCTTCACAGATTAGCACAGTTCATTACACAGCCCATTGCTCTTGAATCCCATACCGCACACTGTAGCTCTTAATCGGACTCCCATCGCTCCTTTCAAGAGAAAACACATTTTAGGTGGTGAAACGGAACGCATCGTGTCCATCTTATCAACTCCTCACACATGAAATGTTTTCAATAGGTCTTATCTTGTCGGAGTTGTCACAACAACCACCTTATCAGACAGAGGCTGCAGGTTTGAACAGCTTGTTGTTGAACTGACTATTTATTAATTGCCTGGGAATTGTGTGGTAAGTGGAGACGGGTGTGGCTCAGACCATGTCCAGGAGGGACGCTCCACCATCTGCTGTAACCCCCCCCCCCCTTCCCAAGTGTGTGTGTGTGTCTGAACGTCTTGATGCTAATTACAGTACAGCTGCGGTACAGTTCACTGTCAAACGTTTTGGTCGCTGTAAGACAGCCTTGACAGAGGGAGGGTGGAGTCACTGTCAAAACCAACCTGCATACCAAGGGCATGTAGAGATGACAACCTGAAGTGTTATTACATTAAGTGTTTGTGTGTGACCACAGGAAGGCAGGTAAGCTGAAACGTGTGAACATGCGACTTGAACACGTTACACAGTGTCCGCATGCTGAACCGTTAAAAATCATCGTGTCGCTGCATCGGCGGTGTCGGAGATCGGCCTGAGCGTGGGTTTCATTGAAACTCGTCGATATCTGGCACACAAGGAGCATTAAGTCGGGGTATTAGGAAAGAAAAGGAAGTGAATGACTTGTTGGCGTAGCACTTCAGAAAGAATGCCGCCTCGAGTGTGAGAATGTGAGCAGGTGGTTTGACTCAGCTGACAGGAATCTGATGTATGCATCTGCTTCCAGCCACAGTTCAACCTGCACCCGCCTCGGCGTCATACCTTTGAAAACCCTGGGACGGCGAGCGACGCCAGTGCAAGGCCTCAGCACAATCTATGACCGGCATTCATGTCGAGATTCCTCATCAATTTGACAGGGATGTTGATGCATTTGCTGTTCCTGGGATTCCAGCTTGGAGGTCAGGTCATGCCAGGTGACGGAGGTTTGCAGCCGGAGCAGAGCGGAACAATCTGAGGCCGCCGGCTTCTTAAAATGTTGGTCATGTTCCTGTTCCATTTTCATGAGCTGCGTTGCAAATCCCTGGACCGGGCTTCCAGACTCGCCAAGTGCAGCGCCAAGCACACCAACAGCCGCGCCTTGAACTGCCAGAACTCCTCATTTACAAAAGTATTAATTCTTCTTTCGTCTCAATAAGAGGTCTCCGAAGAAATAAACTTTTATTTGACGAGACTGAGTTTACTGATGCAATAAAGGCATTTTTTTAACTGTAGCCTATCACCATTTGATCTTCTTCTTCATCTTCAACTTCTGATGTTTACAACCTGCTTAAAGTTTAATGAGATTCCTTGGGCACGAGAGCTACACATAAAAAAGTCATGATGTTTTGACGAGCCGAGATCCAGTCGTTTACGTTCATCAACTGTCGAACGACGACGGCGACTGGCCAAACAGCAGGTGGCTTGCACTGCACATTACACACCGGTGGGACGCGGAGAATGTGGATTTCGTTCATTCCAGCGCTGCTGCTCTTGGGTTACAGTAAACAGGACTTCAAAGACGGCGGCTTTTCGCGGTGGCGCTGCGTTTGTGTGCCGCTATACGTCCGCGTGACTGATGAGAGCCACCAGATGAATTGACCTTGGTCACGGCACGTCAGTGACAGCGCCACCCCCCCCCCCCCCCCCCCCCACACCCTCAAAAAAAAAAAAAAATCAGATCAACTCGCCCTCCAGAGCTCCGCATATGAGTCAGCAAGGAGCTAATGGTGTGGAACGTGTGAGCGTGGAAGTGTTTTTTTGGTTCCAAAAATGTGTTTGGCAATTTGATATGAGGAATTGTTTGTATGTAACACCTCAGGGTGAAATCTGTGCAGCCATTTACTGAAGTTTTACACTGTGTGGCAGCCAAGAGAGCACTTATCGGGGGTATTAGATTACTCTTCAGGGATGTTAAGTGAATGACAGCCTCAGAGTGATCCGTCCATCATGCTCAATAATCTTAAGCGGCGAAACACTTTCATAAATCCCGAGCTGATTTTGCCACAAACCTCACAGCATTTCAATACTGGTCATTAAGTATATTAAAAGCTACAACCCTTTTTTTTCTCCCTTTTCTCTTGTTTACAGGAGTCCTGCTTGACATCCAGCGGCACTACGATGTATCAGACAGTGGAATCGGCTTGTTGCAAACCGGTGAGTCTCCTCTAATCCCATAATTACCTGCTTGAAAGGAGATAGCTCCACACATTCCTCGCGTGTAATTATTGCATAACTTGGATGCTTCTTGAAAAAGGTTGACTCCATGAAAGGCAGATGCTTTGACCTTCGGTTCGTCCTCCAGCTCATCCTGACAGACTCTCCATTTTTCTGTTTTGACACACAAAAAGCACGAGGGGTTTTCTTCAAACGGAGTTATCGACAGAACAATTTGAGGAGAAATTTGCATAATTGTCCAACAAGTGATTTTCTCATACCTTTATCCTTTTTTCTCCTTCGTATTATTGATCTCTAATCATTTGATTTAAACAGAGCGCCTGTGGATTGCATCTAATTTGTTAAATCTACAACCTATTCAAAGCTGCTAGAAAAGTATATTTCTAGAATTTAAGTTTATGGCTCCAACATTTTGCTGGTGTTTGACGTACCCACAGATTTCAGGAGTCGTTGAAATTGAATCTGCTCATATTTTCTTAACTCTTCTGTGTCTCGGCTGACCTGAAAGAGGGAGTTGTGGGAGTAACATTTCCTCGCTGCAGCAGCAACAGCAGCAGCAGCAGCAACAGCAGCAGCAGCAGCAGCAGGTCAATAGAAAGGAAAACACAGCCTGGCGCTGGTCTCCTGAGAGCCTGCATGCATGCACCCAGAGAGTCTGAGGACTCAGGGCAGGGCTTCCTGCAGAAACTCACAAGCCCAATGAACTCGGACCTGTTCAAACACCAACAAGCTCGCACACAAAGTGCAATTGAAGACAAGCAGACGGGTTTCAGTGTGAGCAGAGGAAGAATACAGGCTAGTGTTTTCCTCCACCTCACTTGATGCTTGCAGGCTGCGCTTAGGTGAGCCGAGCGGCACGTTACGGACCAAAACACCGACGAAAGGAAAAGAAATCAGAGCTGTGGTTTCAGTGAATAAGTCATTTCATCACCTCTTGACAAATCTATATTTTCTTTGAACAAGCCTTTAGTTTTAAACATTTTCTTGATCATATATATGTTTTTGTAGGTTTTGTAACTTAACACAGCCAGGTTCTCCAAATCCATCTCTTTTATATAACTCCTGGATAGACTGTTAATTTTCTGGATGTGTTGGATCAAGCACATTTTTAGCCTGGCCTCTACCAAAACATAAAGGTGAGAAAAGGGCATTCTTCGTTGTTTTTTTTTCGTTCAGCAGGGCGCCTGCATTTATAAACACTCCCTGACCTTTGCAGGTGATGTTTGCTGCCAGCCACTCGCGTGTACGGACTCCTAACAAGAAACAGGAAACCGTGAATGGTGTTTGGCTGTTAATTCTGTTTGCATTGGCTCATAATTTGAGTTGTGCACAACAGTCACGCTGGCACACACACACACACACTCACACACACTGCAGGTTGGAGTTGCATGCACAGCTGATTTTGCCCCGTACGCCGAGGCACCCAGCCGGCCAATGCGAAAAGCAGGACTGTTGTGTGTTTGGATAGCCTCTCCTGTACCGTCCTGTCGGGCTTCAGACTCCGCTTGGCCCCTGATCCCCAGCCGACCTCTTCCTCACACCCGAGTGTGAGGAATTCCGGGTGTCGGGGTCTTGAGCTGTGAGGCCGGGTGGGTGCAGACGGCGAGCCTAGGTGTGAGGAAGAGGTTAGCGGCATGACGTAAGCCGAATTCTTGAAAGAAGACTCTTGAGTAGGATCCACTCACATTTTCAGAAGCCGTTTCTGGTGTCACCCTTCGCCCTGAACTTCCCGTTACTGAGCTCACACTTCCCGCACCTGCCTTCTCTCACACCTTCGCTGGCAGCTCTCGTCCACCTGGGAACGTAAAGTGCAAACGTAGGTGTTTTGCATGCAGTGGGCGTTGTGTGTGCTGAGGTTTTCTCTCTTTCCCTGCTGCCAGGTCACCCTCACACTAGGAAAAAAAAGAGGAAGAAAAAACATGACTGACCACACACTGCTGGATCAAATCATAGACGAAGCAGTAGAAGGAGTGTGAAAGTCTGACCGTGTGAAAGAAATACTTAAGATTATTTTCCTTGGCTCTGGATCACAACTACTGTAATGAAAGAGTTCTCGTGATTGATTTGATTAAACACTGAAATCTAAAATATTTTGCAAACACCTTTGATTTCCTCCAAATGTCTAACTACATTACATGTCTGTTTCTGGCGACGGTCAGGATTTGTTTGCTGTGTAATATTTCAACAGAACTAGAAAATTCACATTCATGCTTGAGCCTGTGTCAAAGTGAGTGAAAATAACAACAATTCAACTTCTGTAAATACACTTCAAAAGACAACTCTAATGACTTTTTCTTGCACATGTGAATGTGATTTACATTTCTTCTGTGTGGCTTTCACATTCGATAGAAATATTTTCTATCATATCCTTTCTGTTTCATTTGTCCCATATGATGGATACTCAATGGGATCATATTTTCTGTGAGTTTCATCAAGGTCTCAATCAGTCCTGATGGTGAGATAACACACAATGATGCAATGTAATGCAATGTGACGCAAAAGAAAAACTCAAATACCAAAGTTAGACCCAAATGAAGAAGTTTATTTAAAAATGTACAAAGCAGTAAGTGGTAGGTTAAAATTAGAAAAATAAACAGCAACAACCTTTTAAGTAACTGTAATATTTATACTTTTCCCTCTTCTGCTTTTCAGTTAAGTCATTTCTCTCCCCTCAGCCTGATTTGATTGTCATTTATAGAAGGGAAAATGGAACCATCTCTATCCATTAGCATTAGTATTAATGTTTTCGCCGTGTGTTCGTGTACTCGCTGGTGTTTATGCCCTAAAGGACAGCACATGGAAAATATTCTGTAATAGGCTCAGGCTCTGCAGCACCAGTTATTTCTGTGATTTGGCAACAGCGGCATCTTCAAAACCAGCTTAAACACAAATTGACATGAGGTATGCGCCCGTGTCTGTCACGTCTGTGTGTGTGTGTGCATCCCGGCTGCCCGAGGAGTGTGAGAGGATGAGGTGTCCAGAGCTGTCCGTCAGGTTAGCATTAAGGCATGCAGTTTGAGCCCGGAGCCGTCCGGCCCCCGTCCATCAGCAGGCGGAGATGTTCTCACCTGAACTCAGCGGACCTGTCAGAGCGCCAGGACGCCCTCAACTCAGCTCCCGTTTCTGGAATGGACGGGGGCCGGCGTGTGAAAGGCCCTCGGCCAGAGGCTGTCTGAAGTGAGTGACACTCACACGCAGCTGTGAACAGGGCCGAGTCCCCCTGGGCTCGGAGGGCACGGGAGGTTAATGGAGGAGAGGAATTGGAGAGGGGGGGTTCACCTGGATGGCGCTGCGTTGGGGTGTGGGAGAATTTTTGAGCTCTTTTGATGAGGGGACTCGAGAATTCCCACACACGTTCTCCTCCTGGTAACAAATGCTCCGAGGCAAAGCAGAAGAAAAAAAAAGATCTTAATAGACTGAATTATCTCTTGATAATGGAATCTGCTGCAATAATTATTCTCTGAGGGTTTCAGTTTGGAGTTATTGGGGTCAGTGGAGCTGGATGTACATTGGGGCGCCGGCTTAATAAGGAACCGGCGTTTTAAACAGCCTGCGGACTGTCTGTTCCCCATCCGGCGTGTGGCTGCCCACCTTGTCTGCAACACGATACCCGCGCATGCACCAACTGACACTGCGGCGGTCTCAACATGGTGTCAGTCTTCTTTTCTGTCAGTGTGTGAGCTCCAAGGAATGAGGCCACAGGTGCAGTGTGCGACTAATGGCTTAAGCTGCACTAACACATCAGACTTATGCTGCACACACACAAAAAATAAGGCTTCAGGTCTAAAACCACAACAAGTTACCAGGCTGCATTAAGCGGGAACATTTTCTCCCCTTTGAGCCTTTAACTGTGGGGTTTTTGCTTTGTGATGAGTGTCAGTCAGAAACATGGACTATAGGAGGCTCTCTGATTTCATTGTACACAGTGGGAAGTTGAGCTATCAGTGCTTGATCAGCTGTTTTGACCGCTCACAGCTGCTCCTATTTTGTCTTTTGCCCTCCTTGGTATCCCTCGGTACCTCCTCTCTCTCTCTCTCTCTCTCTCTCTCTCGCCCTCTGTCACTCTCGCAGCAGTTTGGCAGCTGTTGTTGTCGTGTTGTTACTCCCACTCACACCTCGTACGAGTCGCAGAAGGAGGAGACATGAGGGGCAGTGTAGAGAGAAAGCCAGGGCCACCTGTGACTTCCTCCCCTCGGTCATGCATTTTAGCCAGGTTTAATTCTCTCCATTATTGATTCCCGAAAGCAAAGCAATTGCATTGCGATGGTGTTCAGCGGGCCGCCTCCCTCCTGCTGCGACCAGAATAGAACGATGACCTGATGAAGCATCGACGTTACACAGACAGTGTGTGGGAGTGTGTGCATCTCCATCCCGGGATCTTTTCTTTATAGGCCAGGTCTCAGAGGGGGGCAGCTGTTGGGTGATGATTGGCACCGCGACTCCTCACTCCACTTCCTGTCGAAGAACCAATAGCGGCACGGAAGAACAGCTCCGAATCCAATCATCATGTTCAGACATTGTTGTCAGGCCGTTTTCACCTTCAAAAACGTTGCGATATTGTATCAAATCTAAACATAATGAGATTTCGTACTGAGCATCTCTTGGGCAGCAGTGACTCAGTTGGTTCCAATTCCAAGGTTGCTGGTTCAACCCCCACCCCCCGGACATTAAACTCCAAATTGCTCCCAATGGAGGTTAAACACCTCGCTTGGCATCTGTCACCATTTTTGCGAGTGTGTGTGAATGAGTGAATGTGACTAACAGTGGAAAGCGCTTTAGAGACTGCTGCAGCAGTGAAAATAGTGCTATATGCCTAAAGTCTATTTTTAATTGAACATTTAAGTCAACATATGATCTAAGCACTCCTTATGTGTTTGAAAGAAAAGGGCCCATTTTAAAGGCTTTGCCAGCAACACCTATCAAAAGAAGTTGGATTGGGGTCGTAAAATAGTTGACAGGTATATAGTGTATGTATTTTGCATAAAAACACCTGGTTGAACATTTCACAAATATTAGAGTCACTGGCAACAGGTCAGAAACATTAATGAGCTTTAAAACAGTGTGCCAAAAAGACTATTTCAGAAATAGAGGGAAGGAGGGACTCTACTCTGCCAAAGACCACACGTAGGAGCAGTTCGAAAAATATTTTTTAGAGCATCAAACTGCAGGGAGGATGATGATTATGTCATGTATAGTAGATATCATCATTAAAAGATTCAAAGGATCTTCTGAAAATGAGGCTGTGATAAGACCCTCCAGAGTGGAGATGCAGGTGTTGGAGCAGACGGCTGGATCAGACTGAAAGGTGGGGGTGGTTGTAATGCAAAGGAGGAGAGCTGTGGGGCAAAGCGCAGGAGTGCCAGAGTGACTGGTACGCAGAGATTTTAGCAGGAAGTAGAGAACAATTGGATAATTGGACCAGAAGCACTTTGAGAAAAATGACAGCAGCAGAAATGTGTAGATTTGCTTTTAATCCCATCAGGCACTGCTGCTGGATTTTTCTTAATTCTTTGCCTGCAATTTAAAAATTAGGTAAAATAAAATGTCTGTTTTTCGAAAATATGTCAAATTCACTTGTTTAAAGATTAAGGGTAAGGAATCAATGCATAGTTTATTTTATGAAGGTCAAGTCAAGAAACAAAAATGTAGATTTGTTTATTAAATTAACCTGAAATCCAATTTTGTTGTTGTGTTGTTTAAAGAAACCAACCGTCTGTATTTTCTAAAGGACCCGGCTCTGTTTAAAAGACTCCAGTCAAAGTTGAAATTGTGGGTCATTTTTTAATCTTCAGTCACCCAGAATGATGCTAAAGGTTGAAGCAAAACTCAGTTTGTTCATAGAGATTATTTAGAAAGTGCACAATGTAAATGTAAACACAGTGCAAATGTGAAAATGTATTAATTCGTCTTTGTATTAAAGCTGAGAGAAAAGTTTGAAGCTGTTTTTCATAGGTTTTTATGCTGTGATTTTACTGGTCGGGCTATATTTGCTCAATGAACTAAAATGAGTTTGGCACCCCCGTGTCAAGCGATGCCACAAATGTTCTGAAATTGGCGGCGTAAAGCAAATAAAGCTGGAGGTGGGCGCAGTGTAATGGAGTCACACGCATTTTAAAAAAGACTGTTTTTATGTAATTGTGTGAGCAATGGAGCACTTATGGCCAGTAGACTGTGGCTGATTTTCCCCCTGCTCCTCTGAAAAAGACAGTTTAAATGCCTCATGCCTGCACTCCTCTCTGAATGACATCAAGAAAACACAGCCACACACACACACAAAGTGACACACACACTCACACACACCAGCCAGTGTTTTCATATTCCATTAGTCCCAATAACTAGGGTAGCATGCAAAGAACACAGACACAGACAATCTGAGCTCTCTGTCATTTCAGCCGGAGCTTGTCATTAAGTCGGCTGCTCCTGTAGTTACTGCAGGAAATGGTAGGGAAGAAGAAAAACTCCTCGCCCTGCGCTTCAGCGCTCGCTCTGCCGTTGGATCCCGGCTAAGTGCCATGTCACCAGCCGCAGGAAAGTATCCCGGGGAAGAAAAAAAACAACATGTTTTTCTTATTTCTGCAGCTCGAGTCGGCGTCTGGAGCCTCAAAGGAAGGCACATCATTCTACTTTAACTTTGTCTTTTTTGGGGGGAAGCAAAGCAAGCACCTTTCTTTATTCCTACCATATGCCCGTGCTTCATATATGCGCTGGTAATGTGCAAAAGATGAAGTTCCAGTGCACTCTCGCCAGTCTGGCTTTTATTTGGAGCTGCGTATAATTCCCAGCAGCTGCGGCTCGCACTGGGAGCAGGTAATGAAAACATTTGCTGCAGTGACAGGCTATCAGCAGAGGGAGCGAATCAAATCAGGGAGGTTTAGGTTGGCATTACTGTAAGCAGCACTTGATGGCAGGTTCTGCAGGAATTAGCCGCTCCGTCTGACAGGAGCGGCGCTGCACGGGTATTTCCCAGGCTGCATGTGGCATTTATCAGACTGCAGTAATCCAACACCGGTGGAATCTGAAGCGAAAGGGCTTCTTCGGGGAGAATTAGTGGTGATCAGAAATGTGAGGAATGCAGAAATGTTCGGAGCTCCGCATGAAGGGGAATCCAGGAGGCCGGAACTCGGGTGTACGGAAAAAAAAACAAAATAAAAAAAATACGAAACCTCTGAGTTTCAGTCAGACACACTGGCCGGCTCTGGTGTCCCGCTCAGACCTAAGTTATGTGTCACACCCTCCGCAGGCAGGCCCATTAATCATTAGAGGCAGGAACAAAGCTGCCACTCCTGCCGGTAGCACACACCTGACAGAAAACTCAACACAGAGAGGCCTCAGAGCCCTGACCTCCATTAACTAACTGCTGGTTGACTAAACAGGGGATACGGCTCTTATTATACTTGCTTCTGTGGTTTATTATTTAGAAGCACAACCTCAAGATTATCCAAGCTTAGATGGAAGATTGCAACTTTTCTTGTAGTGACTGCACGTTATTATCTCTTTCAACTGAGCAATAAATTAGTGGGTAAAACAAATTACTCTTCCTCTGTCGCTTTTATGTTTTACAGCACCCAGAACTCCTGCATTAGATTTAGTGTTGTGTTATATAAAATACACCAGAGACTGTGCGAACCTCCCGGCTGCATTCTGCTAAACAAATACACACTGCTGTGTTTATGTGGCTGCAGTGCAGCATTCAACTTATTTGTGCTTTTAAGCTCTGTAAAGCCACACAGTTTAATTTTAATGATTAATAGTTGGATCTGCAGTACAGACTCCACCAAAGATCTCAGTCATTTAGGAGTTTTCCATCTCTGGTATTGATCTGAAAGTTGTTTTTCATCCTAGAGCTTCGAAAAATAACCATGCATGCAATTTTAAATTGGAATGCATTAAAAGTTATCTTCCATGTGTTTTGTACTTATATTGCCATTGCAGACATGCCTGGTATGCATATTAACATGATAATAACTCCTGGACAATTTATGATATCGGAATAATAAAAAAAACAACACACACACACAAAAAGCATAGACATTTTCTCTCAAATACTCGTTATTGAATTCACTGCCAGGACTTCTTCAGTACAACCCTCTGATCACAGGCGAGATTTTCGTAGCGTGTCCCACATTTGTAACACGAGCTTCAGCACCATCAAAAACACTCAGTGATATTGAAACGCTTCCAGATACTGAAAGCTCCCACTCACATTTTTTTCCACAGAGATGATCTCAAAAGGAATCCAATCAATGTTTCGTAGATGTTTAAGTGTTAAAGCTGCTTTACTTTGTGTGAGTCTCTGCATACCTGTGGAGACAAAAAGCCATAAAGCTCCTTAAAGATTCTCATACACAATTGATAACAGTATTTTTTTTTCTCATCATGAAACAATCAACCCAGGAAGAATGAGATACATCAAAGAATCTGAGTTTGCCACAGCTATAGTGGGATGTGTTATCAAATATGTGTCAGCCAGCGTCTTACGTGCCAAATACACAGTCGTCGAATATTGCTGACAGATGGATTCGTTTAGCGTGTTCTTGATCGAATGTGCCTGAGTTTTTCTTTTTTTTTTTTTCCCAGCCACGGAGCCAAACCCGTCATGCAAAAAGCTGCACCGTATTGTGTTTTCTGTGTGTGTGTGACAAAGGTTACATATGACTGAAGTTCCTGACATATTCTGTACGTGATGACATGCGCGGCATGCAGGGTTGGGTTACCTGTTGTAGTTCCTGGAAGCTTCAAACTGCTAACCTGAAGGGTAAACGATAAGTGTGCTGCTCACATTCAAACTCAAAATGACAAAAGTGTTGGGCCATTAGTCCGGTGAGTCAACACGACACTATGGCGACACGCAGACATGCCACTTAAAAATAGCAACGACGAAATCTCACAGGTTATTGGATGGGATTATCTCTCCCATTATGCATACAGTTATTCAGAGGACCAGTATGTGAGACTGATAAAATAGCAGTCCATTCCTGCCCAGTGTTATGAAGCCGATAAGTAGAGATATTTGGAGCAAACACAAAGATAGCCGACCACTAATAGAATCAGTTGCAGCTGGAGGTGTAATGATGGAAAAGGGCAGAGGCGCAAAGGTGGAGGTGAGTCAACAGGCTCGGAGGAGTGAGGTTGTAGTTATTGGCTGTTTGTGTTGCTCTGACACCCAGACACATACCTGGCGCACAGAGGACGGGTCAAACAGTCTTTTTTTTATGCTTCAACGTGACTTAGATTAGCCTGCAAACGTGTATCGGTGTCCGTACATTCGATTTCAGTCACTTGCACTGTCTTGACTGCCCTGCAGGACCTGGAGCTGCTGAATTACAAATCCAGACAATGGGAGAGAAGGCATGATGAGATTTGACCTTTCCAGGAATGCGTGCATTATAACAATAAGTGCTGTTGGATTTTCATATTGTCCTTCCTGCTCAGCGTCGACGTGCGGCGTATTTTCATTTTAGCTTTATCTCTTTCTCTGCCACTGCAGGACAAAGAAACTACCCGACTTGATTTCCAAATTAAATATAAAGCTGATTTCATTCCCGAGCTGGAGCACTTGAGACCATGAGAGATTACATTTACTTCCAAAGTCAAATCTCGAGAGCGGAGGCGTGAAGGGAAAGCTTGAGAGCAGGAGAATGCTTTCTTCATGCATCTGGACTAGGTGGGGATGGAACCGCACTATATTTGACTTTCCGTATCTTCATCTCATCTTTTTTCAGTCTAAATCACTATAAAAACCCCTCGAGAGGCACTTGAATCGTCTCATGTGGAGCCAGACAAGCACCTCAGTGTTTTTTTTTTTGGGGGGGATGTGGAGGATCAAATGGGCTGCTGAGTGTTTGGTATCTCACAGCCGGATGCAGAGCCTCACAGGTGCTCTCTTCAGTGGGAATCCGGTGTTTCATAGGGAAATGGATCTGTACAGGCTCAGTGAATATCAATCACACCCACACACACACACACACACCCTTGTACACGCACTCAACATACGTGTCTGCATCTCCCCCTGATGCAACATCCACAGAGGCATTGATTCATGGGGAGTGAGTCATCCCCAGGAGGTATTGTTCTGTTGGCCAATCAAAGCACCTGCTGGATGTCCGGTGTTTCTAGTCTCCCCTGGTGTGTGTGTGTGTGTGTGTGTGTGTTGTGTGTGTCAGAGATACATTTTTCCACTGAAAGCCAATTTTCATTAAACGTCTCATCTGAACCATGAAGGCGGCACCTAATTATCCAGTTTAAATGTATTTTTAGAGTGTTACTCCTCACTGAGAGAAGGCGTTGTTTGCAGATCACCAAAAGATTCACTGGATAGTAAATTAATGGGTCCATGAGGTGCACTAATGACAGAAGACAGATGATGGAAGGTGCTGATGCTAATGGGTGATACATCATGTCGGGACTCAGTGACATTAATAACGTTAATAACTTTAGACTCACTCACTTAAAGATCAAGAGTTGGTTTTTTTCCCCACTTTAAATTATCTGAATTTTTATTGGTACGCGACTAATCAAAGATGCTCTGTGTGTATTATCTCACTGGTCACAAATAATTTTCTCTGATTTCATCCTGTTTTCATCCTCTGAGGAGACAAAAGAAACCCTCAGACACGTCCGCAGCATCATGAGTCACTTGTGTCTCACACGTCTCAGACAATAACGGCAATGTCACACCTGAACATGCGACGTTGTGTCCGCTCAGACTGTGAGAAACACGCGCAGCATCTCGGATGGAATTTGAAGAACTTCACAACAGGTTTCGCTCTGCTACCTGAGGCTCACGCCACGCCGCAGTCTGAATCTCCCCGTCATTTATTCCCTCAGAAGTTCGACGCACTCAGTTCTTTTGACTCAAAGACATAAAGGGAAAACCAAGCAGATAAGAGAGAATAACGAATCATACATCTAGTCTATAGAGGTGTGAAATACAAAGCAATGTCGATGAGGTCTCTGCAGTCAGATGAGCCGGCGCTGATAAATGACCTTAAAGATTCAAAGAACTGGTTGACGTCTCCACCATATTCTTCACACGGTTTTTACTTTTAATGCTATTAATTACGTTGTTTTTTTCTGAGTCAGGCCACTGTGGCGTTCACCCGCAGCCCAGGAAGGCGGTAAACAATAGCTTTAACAGAAACATGTTTGTGTTTGCTGAACTAATAGCGCAGAATAAGTTACGTAAGCCTGATGATAAAGGCAGGATGTCAGGCAGAGCTGATACTGCGCGCCTGGCTTTAGTTGTTTCCCACTCTACACTTGAGTCACTTCCTTCAGAGGTACACGGCGACGCGATGCCGTCATTATCGCTGATCATAATTACACCAAGCACAAACGGTGAACACTGTAATTATCCGAATTAAACCTCCTAGAAAATCTCCTTCTTCGTTTTTTTTTAAGTTTGTTTTCTCTGCGTTTATCATGATGTAGCCTCAATATCCATGAAGTAAATCTCAATTAATCTGTCGGGAAGTGAAGTGCCAGTGCTGAGAGCTGATTTAGCTTCTGGAAACGCATCTTCTGTGGCACTCAATTGTCACGATCTGAAGGAGATGGAACTTTAAACTAACTCTTGTCCTTTGAGTTATACTATGAAAATATTTCCTTCCTACACTGGCCTGCAGTGTAAACATCCACACACCGGCTCTGCATGTCTCACTGTGTACGCGAAAGGCTTCCATCTCGGTTGATTCGTCTGCGTTCGCCTCAGACGATACCGTGTAGACCATACAAACAGACTCGTAGTGTTTCACTATTTGAATAAACAAGAAGACAATGGTGGCGAGTTGGGGAATTTGAATTGTGAGTGCATTCAACCTGATTTTCACTTCCCCTTTTCATGCCTTTGCAATGTACTTCAAACATCAACACTGAAAAAATGCCTAATAAATGAGCTCTTCTTATTGGGATTTATAGTCGTGTCTGTCGGCACAAAGAGTTTTGGGTGTGACCTGGCGGCTGTGAAGACGTATTGTTAGAGTGTCTTTCCTACAAGGTCTCCAAATAGACTGGACACATTTATTCTCTTGTCACTGAGCTCATACTTGCTAATCGAGCCGAACACATGTTGCCGGTGTAAACAAGCAGTAAACACTTGTTTCCATCTTTGCAACTAAATATAATCTCAAGCTTAACATGGGGTTAATTTCACTTGTTTATCTCAACATATTTGAACCCTCAAAATGAGTCGTAGTCAAGGGGAGGGAGTGGTGGGCCCTGAGTGAGGACTGACAGGAGATTCATTCTGTTGTTTCATTGGACGCCTTTGTAGTGACAGGTCATTTCTGGGGAGCGGATGAGACTCTATCAAGTTTATACATGGCAACAAAGTGAATCCGGTTTCAGTGACAGCATGTGTTTTGCGTCAAGCAGATCACTCTGTTCACACAGTGTAACACTGAGTAATTACAGACTAAAGGATACAACCAGAGACCGAGGTCGGTTCACGAAAGAGTCAATGGGTGTTTCAGTTGTTTCTTATTCTGTGCCTGGGAAGCTTTATCAGGGTAGTTCTTGATTCACATGCTTTCTTTTTCAACAATGCCGGAGATATGTTTCACTGTTTCTCTGAAGAAAGCCACATTTCAAATACTTGAAGAGCTACTGAGTAAATTCAAGTCAAAGGGAGACAAGCGTCTGCCCTGCATCTAAATCTTTAAAGCTGGGCAGGGCTGCCTGTGCCAGGAATTTGATGAGAACAAGCTTCTTCGGTGGAAAAGGTGTACCTGTTTTTGCCTAAAATAAACAACCCCGCTTGTCACGTAACAAAAGCGCCTGTTTGTAACTCAGTTGTGACTTTTCATCAACACCGTCTCATTATTCTGTGTGAGTTCAAAGCAGGTTCAGGAGACATGTTTTTTTCTTTTTTTTTTCCGGAGAAATCGCAGCGCACTCAGTCGGGCCCACCCCTGTGTGTCTTCACTTTAAATGGTATTAAAGGTATTTGTTTTGTTTTATTTCTGCCAACTTTCCTTCGGCGTTATCTCTTTCTCCCGTGTATCTTCTCCCGCTCTGCTTACGCTGAAGCTAAAATAACATCAAAGACGAATGCCCCAGAACAAACACGGCATTCGTTTATCTGAAAGCGGAGTTGTGAGCACAAACAAATGTGAGCACACGGTCAACACTTGACTTCACGTGCATGTGTCGAAACTGCTAAGAGGTGATAATGATCCTCAAGGAAAATGACAGCTCTTATTAAAGAATCATGCAATTAAGAGAGGGGGGTGCAGTGTGGTCCCTAAGCATGCTAATGATGTGAGGATACGCACATTTGACAAGCTGCTAAACAGTGAGACTAATGAACCTCGGCCTCTGGCTTTTAAAACCCGTGTGGAGCAGCTGGAGGTGGATGATTGTGGACCTCTCCCTTGTCTTATCTGCAATACTGCAGAGCCCCCCCCCCCCCCCACACACACACACACACACACACACACACACACTGCGTTCAAACATTAATACTGCTGTACGAACCCAAATCAGTTTTATGTGGAGCTTCTTCATAGTGACAAAAATTTAGAAGTTTGAAAAAATATTGAGAGTCCAGTCGGCCTTGTGCTAGAATGGAGCTGGTTTAAGCTTAAGAGAAACTCAAGTTGCTGGCTTGTCAATAAAATTAATCCAAAAAAAGGCACTGACAGGGCTTTAGTTTGGTTTCACTGCATTATTCTTTACACAAAGCAACGGTGTAATAAAACGACTGTTTGGTTGACTCAAAGCCAACAAATATTTTGCTAAACAAAAGCGACATTGCGCCAACTGATGCAGGCGAAATCTGCAAGTTAACTTTGTGTCGTTGAACGATTGCTATAACAACCCGAGTTAAACAGGCAGTTTTCAACATTTTCAGGCCAGAGATTCATTTGAAGTCTGCGTGCACGTGGTGGAGAGCAACAAAGTCAGATCAGATTGGGGAACCCGCAGAGCTCAGCTGCTATTTTTAACCCAGTGTCAGATCAAACCCATCTGAACTGTGAGCTAACTGACTGTTATTTGTAGGACATGTGGTGCAACAACAACAACAAAAAAGCAACTAAGTGTTAATATTTTCCCAATTCATACATTTAATTTTTTACATTTTGCAAAACAAACTCGTAAAGTGCATGTCGATGTTCATGTCAACCAACAGTTGGAGATGCGTGTCAGTTTCAAATCTAGATAAAATTATATAATTGAGGTTTTATGGCATCAATGAGTGATATTTAAAATCACCCAACATCACAACATCTCCTATACTTTAAAATGATGGTCTCATTTTTAATGTGCTTTTTATGTATAGAAACAATAAAATCTTATCAGTAGAGGTGTATTATTCGTGACTTTGCAAAAAAACAAACAAACAAACTGCAGGACGTAAATGTAAGTCCTTGTGTCGTCCCCTAAGCCAGCGGATGTGTGACAGTATGTGTGTGCATGCTGGTCTCCAGCGGCGGCGTGGCTGCAGGGTGAATGAGTGAAGCTCTTTTCAGAGAGCTGGACATGCAGGCAGGAGTCATCAGAGTCATTTACTCTTACACAACAGACCTGCAGCACATTAGCGCTCGTGACGGAGGCTGCACGCAAAGAAAGAGAAAGAAGGAAAGGCGGAAATGAGTGCGATTCAGAGAGATATGCTCCAAATGTGCACCTGCGGAAAAGGCACGCTTCATTATTTAAATAATCGAAATTAGATTTTAAATTACATTTCCTGATTTAAACCCAAGAATGAGATAAACTCACACGTTGGGAGTTTTCACAGATAAAGACACATTTTTGCAGCTCTACCATTTTAACATTACATTTGAACATTTAAAACAAAAACTAGATATTAAAAGTTGTCTTTATTGTGATTTCTAAATGCCTTATGAGATCTAAACATTTTTGAAAGTATTGCTGATGCATTTTAAATTAATTTAAGTGTCAACCAGTCCAGGTGGTGAAATCTGAAATGTGTCGCTGAATATTATACTGCATAGAAACTGAACTGTTTTTTTTCTCACAAATATAGCAATAAAGTTATGTAAACCAGCACCAACAGGGTTTCAGTGAATTCCCCCCTCCCCCTCCTTTTTTTTTTAAATTACAGATGAGCATCACATGTTGAAAACTACAGTTATGCTATAATCTGATTACTGTCCCCTCTCCCGTTGGTTGGCCTCGGCAGCTGTGGGACTCCGATGCCTGTATCTTACATAACATCCCCTCCCTCCTCGCTCTTTTCTCTCTCATCTCCTCTCCTCCTCTGTATGTTTATGCTGATGATGTGTCAAAACACTGCAGCTCCTCTCGCTGCTGTCAGGAGAAACATCTCTTGGCCTTTCTCCACAGAGAGCATTAAAGATGCACGCGTGTTTGGGTTGACCCTCCTCATAAATGTTGACTGAAAAGCACCCGGGTTGTCCGAGTCAGCAGATGGGGCAATTAAGGGGAGCACGCTTTAAAAGCAATCGCTCTCTCGAAAACACGAGTTCACTTGCAAGAAATTAAGATGGAGGAATCATTTATGGCTTTGCAGTCACTATTGTCCTCTCTGTGGACTTGAGTTAGAGGGAATCACATATATTATTATCGTTAACCATCCTCCGTGTGGTTCGTTTAATCGTGATTCCAGTCGTGCCACATTAAACCCTGACAAATTCCTTTTATTCATTATTTCTCCACTTCCTTTTTGATTAGTTTGAACTCATCACACTTGCAGTGTGTAATCCCATATGCCACCTTTTTTTTTTTCCTTCGCCAACCTCTCTTAAGAGCTACTGTGGTGGGCCATATTTCAAAATCTTTTTCCTGCTCCACATTTGTATAAGTCCTGCTCCTCATGTCTCTCCTCACAAATTGAATCTTGTACATTTTTCCACGGTGACATTTGCCAGTGTGCCACGGTCTGTATTTAATTTCCTTTCGCCAGGTTTCTTGTCGTGAGTGTAGGTGAAGTATAATGGAGCTCTAATTGGTTGGAGTTGAATGGAGGTGTCCTCTGGCAGTCCTTCACTGTGTCTCCGGCTGAGCGCTATCACGCGCTTGATCTGGACAGGTCTCGACTTAATAGGTGCAGCGGGGAATTGAACCGCTTGGCTCTGAGACCTGAGGAGGAATCCATGCATGATTGACAAAAACACGTCCGCTTCGGTCACAGTTGTGGTATCCTTTTTTTAAAAATAAATAAATACATTTTCTTCTTCTTTCCTCCCACAGTCTTCATCTGCAGCTTCATGGTGGCGGCTCCCATCTTCGGTTACCTCGGCGACCGCTTCAACAGAAAGGTCATCCTGAGCTGTGGCATTTTCTTCTGGTCCATTGTTACTCTGTCGAGCTCCTTCATCAGTAAAGAGGTACGGCACCGCTCTGACGGACAGACGCTGCAGCGTTCGTCCATTAGTCCTCCTTCTCCACTCTGACGAGCTAATTATGCTTTTATGATGTGGATATGCTTGATGTTAAGGCAAGTGAAATGAAATGACACGCTCGTTCAGTCGAACACCCGCTTTGCTTTTGTAGTCTCACTCTCTCTCTCCCTCCCCCCCTCTCTCAGTCTCTCTCTCTCTCTGGCTACCAGCCAATCAACTAATGAAAGCCCATGGCTCACAGTTGTCTCAATTACAATACTTCAGGAGATAAGACTTGGTCGTTTCACTGCTGCCTGACAAGTGGATTTAGATTTGATATCTCTAAAAGCCCCCGTGTGCTGGGAGGTGTTGCACTGCATCGAACAATAACATTATTCTTGATGGGGTAGACGGAGTGGGGCCGGGGGGGGGGGGGGGGGGGTTCCCCTTCCTACAACCGACATCCTCTCGCAGGCAGAGGCTCTGTTTGTGGACATGAGGATGTGGGGACAGGTTACAATATACACACCCGATGAACTGAAAATTCGACCCTTAAAAGTTTCTCGACAGACGTCTATATTTGAAATTCATGCAGCACATGGCTCGTCCTCACAGCTCGGAGTCCCGCAGCGTCTCCGGTGAGTAAGCCGGGTCGCTGCCATGCTTCCTCAGCCCACAGCTGTGCAGGAGAGTGACAGCTCAGAGACGCCGATGCTCCTTTGACTTCAGTCCCCTATGGACTCATCCACTGGGGGGGGGGGGGGCGACTGGATTACAGTCGTTTGCCTGAGCTGGAAATGCTTTCAGGCTCCTTATGGATGGGTTGAAATGAAGGGGCTTCTTGGGCTCTGATGAATGCCACCCGGGCGCCTGACCGCTGATGAGGAGCCGAGGAATTGGTCCTCCAGCACCCGTGGTCCCTCGCCCTGAACTTTAACCCCGGGCCTGCAGACATGTCGCTGAGAGTGCCAATCAGATGAGACGCGAGTGGATGTCTCTTATGTAACAGCACTACGGCGCTGTCGCCGCGAGACGCGAAAGACATGACATGTAATGAAATGTTAATGACCACTTACAACTGAGTCCTATCATTACGCATTTAAGACACTCTGGGGCATTTTGGAAGGATTTGCAGCCAGTATGGAACACAGAACTTACATAAGAAAGAACCTGCTCACTCTTTTTCTGCATAACTTGTCTTTGTGAAAAGATCTTTTATAGACTATTTGAAATTTGAAACACGTTATTGGCCGTCTCTGTCCTGCAGACAGAAAGCTAAACCTCATGTGGTGTTGCACACAAACAGCCTCTCCGAAAGAAGAAAAAAAACAAACCCATTAAAATCTTTATCTTCTTTTATCTCAAAGTTTATTTCTATATCTCCTTCAAAGGCAAATCACAACTCATTTCTTTCAGTCTCATGAATATAAAGAGCCTGAGAAAAGAATAATAACCTCTGTTTCAGTGAGTCCCGGCTGCACAGAATGATCACATTTCAGTTCCAAGAACAATTTATCATTTCATGATGTTTATAACTGAACCGTTTGATAGCTTTCGTCGTCACGCCTCAGAAAAAAGCCACGGCTGCGTGACTCAGAGGGAGCCGGTCTGAAGTCCACTTGTGTTCAACGCGAAACAAGCACACTTGTGAGGTCAGCAGGCGGAGGGGGAAAGGGAAATATGTACACATTTCCAAAAGCAGGAGGTTAGCAGTCAAAAATAGGGCTTTGCCTGAGTGAATGAGGAAGCTGCCTCACACATCAAGGGCTGTGCTAATAGAAGTAGGTGCAGGTGAGCTGAAGGGCAGAGAGGCTGATGCAACCAGCAGGAAAGCAGGTCAGAGTCTGGAAACACAGCAAACAGGCAGAATACCGAGATATAAAACTGTGAGAGGAGACAGGATGTCTTCCACATTGGAAGAAAAGCTTTAAAAAGCTTTAAAATGACCAAACTCTCCAGAGCAAAGACGTTAAGATCAATGAGATCGAACGGGGTGGATATAGAGAATTCTAAACTAAAGAAACATGTTTGTTTTTTTTTGCAATAATAAGAATAAAAAAGAAATCCACAGCCATCGTCCCTCACAACCCTGAATTCAATACATTTGCATAGAATAGTCCCTTGATGATATTACAGCTCAATTAGGGAAATGTTCTGCCGGGTTTAAATGGATATATATATGCTAAAATACCCTATTATCTGGATTAGCTTTAATAGTAGTTATATTTGCATAAAGATATAATATGTATATTTTTGGTGTTAATATATTGAAATAACGACTGAAATGTCCTCCTGATTTATGGGCCCATCTAACTACTGAAATGATCACATCTTGATGTGAATGGGTGGATAATTTTAAAGAATTGCTGCTTTTCTTAAATGTCTTGAACGATTCAACCACAGATTTCTCGCTGCACCTGCGTTTCCTTAAACCTGCCTGTGTTTTTTCTAAGTATCTCTGCTACGAATGATGCGAATACATTTTGTAGAGGCTCCGCGCATAATGACTCACTAATTCATGTCAGGTGTGATAGAATGGGGCGGCATCTCTAAACATGCAAGGGAAGTACATCCTTACACGTATGCTTGAGAAACGATCTAATGTGCCAATTCTCTAAACAATCAGGAATCTTTTTTTAAGCTATGCATTTATTGTTTGCATGGGGATCTATGCAATGTGAGAAATGCTGATTTAGTAAGCAAGAACACGCATATGTGTTCTTTAACGTTTGAGCTGAGAAGGTCCCTGTACTGTAAACTCAATGCACCCTTGTACCTCAGTGCTCATCTTACACTGAAGCCTACATTTTCCAAAATTCCTTTTTAAAAACAAAAGCCTTTGTAGTCCTCAGTTTGTACTCACGATTCCCAAAAGCACATTTTTGTGGCATTTCCTTGGCATTCGTTTTTTTTGGCGTTGTCACTTTTATTCACATTTCATCTTCCAAGTGATGATGATAGTGTGGCGACCGCACACTCCAAGAGGGACCGCCATCGTGATCCCGCGGAATGACGGGGCATGAAAGGAAGAAAATAGATCGTCTGCGAATCGTTTGAAATGTGACAAACACAAAGGCGTGGGGCAGGAGAAGCTCAATTACATGCGCAGCAGTTTGCAGTAAAGGAAAACGGCTGTGAAAGTGGAGCCGAGCTGTAAACACATATTGTCGGATGTAATATGGGATATTTTCACAGCGGCGAGGTTTTCTTTACAGTTTCTCCGGAGAGTCTTCTCACAGCGAGGTGTGTGCGGTGTAGCCTCCAGGGGGTGTTTCGTATTTGTCTGTGATAATATATGTCCCATCTAGCAACACAACCCTGGAGTGACGTCTGTGAGCTGAGGGGTCAACATCGGGGGGGGGGGGGGGGGGGGGTACCTCTGCTACCGACACCCCCTTCATTAATCTCCTGTGACCGACACTCCCACATAAACCCCATGCTCACGTTTAGAGCATCCACCATTGCTCCAAAATCTTAAAAAAAATTTTTTAACACGTGCAACATATTTCTCTCATCCAACCAACAGACTGAACACAATTTAGTGACCAATATGTGCAGTTTGTGTCACTGCGCCGAGCCAGATTTCACTGCAGCTTCAGCAGCAGACAGAGTAGTGGTCGCCATGGAAACAGTTAACAATCCAGCTGCCTACACAGGTGCCAGCATGCATGTTCCCATTAAAGCGTTTTTAAAGTACTCTGGGTTTTTTTTTTTTTTTTTAAATTTACCAATTGATTACATCTGATTGACAAGAGTGCACTATGGTAATTTCATTTTAACAAATAAGATTAGCCACATTAGATATTTGGGGGGTTTATTTTGTGCTACAGGAGTGTTGGCCAGGTTTTGTCCTTATTCAAAAAGATACCACATTATCCTTGCAATCACATCGGTTTATGTGCAGTCCCGCATATCATTTTCAGGATTGTTCAGTGCTTCTGCTTGATGATTATATCGAGAAGAGTGTGTCTGCAGTCAATATGTGAATCTTCAGTCACACTCTCACACAGTGACGATGAATCCGCACTAGAATGAATGAACTTTGGAAGAATAAATGATAAAAATCTGAGTGGAAATGTGTGTCCCCTTGAGGAAATCATCGTGGTTGCCTTCATTTTGCTCCTTGACTCTCGCTATGCTGTCTGGATATGTCAAAGGATATGCCAAAAAATATCTCTAAAGGAAAACTAATAGAAGTCTGTGTAAATGCGTTATTGTTTGATTCATTTATTGTAATTACAGTGCGATTTTATCCATCATTTTTGTAAATGACTTATATTACTTTATACAAGTATGGTGACCGATGAGGAAGATAAAAGCACAGGTGGATTTACATTGTTATCTTCTTTCCCTGCAGCGCTGCATAATAAATCGTCTTTCTTTTCTTCCTCTTCCTCTGCAGTACTACTGGCTGTTTGTGCTCTCCAGAGGACTGGTGGGGATCGGAGAGTCCAGCTACTCGTCCATCTCCCCCACCATCATCGGGGACCTTTTCACAAATAACAGCCGCACCATGATGCTCTCTGTCTTCTACCTGGCCATCCCCCTGGGAAGGTAAGAGCCAGACGTATCCCGGGCTTTTGAAGCAGACGCCAAACAACAACAAGGAATAAAATCTATTCTGGGAGTCCAAGAAGCTACACTTCAGTGCGGATGTCAATTCTGTGAAATCATTTCAATGAGTCACGAGTCAAATAAAATAAGAATATGCATTAGTCTAATTTAAAAGGACATAAAAATGGAAGGTCAGTGTCACAAAGGCACTTTCAGGAACTTATAAATGTGTCTGCAGTTTTTTCTCTTTTTTCAGAGAAGTGTCATGGGCGTGTGGGAGTATGAGGTATTATTAAGCTCCAATCGTCCAGGCCTTTTAGTTCATTCAATCAGAAAAAGGGCCACAGGGAGAAAACAAACAAAGCCAAGTAATAAAAGATGAATGCACCGGTGGATGCAGCGGAGAGGAGCCAGCCGATGTTTGTCATCATATACAGTGCTAAACAGCGTGAGCCCGAGCTGCTGCCCGCTGCGCTGTTTTCCAGCGTCTGCATTCAGAATGACTCAGAAAGGACGTGCAGGGCAGCAGTGCAGACATTAACATTATGGTACATTAACGTACTTATGTAACCCGTCTCTTCGGCTGTTATTTCAAAGACAAGAAAAGAGGTGATGGATTCTTATGTAATGAATTTTCAAAGTGTGAATCCGATCAGCGTTTGATGGCAGACTGGAGACGGATGCACAAATGAGGAGAGGAAAAGACCAAACTGCCCCCTGAGTGGTTTTGTTTTGACTTTGCCAAAATGTTTGGGCCACTGTAAACTGCCCGGCAACACAGACAATAGAAGGTGAAAGAGTGGGGCCTCAGTAAACTGCAGTCAAACATCCTATCGGGCTCCTGCTTGTTTGTCTTTACTGAGGTTGTTATGACCGTTTCCAGGAAATGACCTCAAGAATTAGACCTGATTTACAGGAAATAGATTTTTTTTTTTTGTCTTGACCTCTCAGACATGTTTGGAGGTTGATGTAGATGTGTTTTACTGTCGGTGTTGAACTTTCCAAACACTCTCTGGGTGGACGCTCGATAAGATTAGCCGTTAGTCACTCACTGGAAATATCATATGCTGTCTGAGCGTGTTTACACTGCTCTGTTATTTTTGGAGAACTGACCGTGGAAGCACCACCGTACACTGTTTCCACCCGTTCGCTGTTGATGTGTTTGCGTGCAAAAAGCAGGCGAGCAAATTCACTGATAAGCAACCCGCTGTTGGTTTCGTTCGATCATCAATCTTTCGCTGTTTTTCTCGTGGAAGACGTCTCCGGGCGGCACGCATGCAGACAAACAGGCTGAAAGAAATCTGAGAAATCAGGACGTCCGATTGACTTCTGCCGAGTTTTTTAAGTTATTTTATATACCTGAGGATGGGTGCATAAAACACAATAATGGTGATGGTTTGGGATGAATGTGTTGAGCTTCTTGGCAAAAGTTTGAGTTTCACGTGGGAGTCTACTGGATCCTGCAGCACCATCATTTAATAGCTCAATATTTGAAACTTAGGCAAGACTTGCTGTTTGTCTTGTTCACTAAAACAGCGGCTGTACTGTCTCACAAAACTAATGTCAGCATGACCCCAACATTAACCTGAAACAACTGTGAGGGACACGTGAAACTGGCATCATCCAGATTCCCTCAACCAAAACTGTTTTTGTGTAAATTACAAGATAGAATAATACAATCTTTCGTTCACGACTTCAGATTTGTGAAAGGCTAAATGATAAGGGGAAAACTGGAAAATACCAAGTACATAATGTCACCAGAAGTTTTATCTATCAGCTATTGGTGAAGACACATGAACACCGAAACGCATAGCCTTACTGCACACTTTCAATTGAAATATATGATCAATTAATTCTAATTTCATCCAAGAGAGCAAACTTGGTCTTTTAATATGGCACTAATGTTATAAACTAAGCAACAAATCAATAGCCAACTTGTTCAATGGATTAAAAACAAACATAGCTCTCATGTTTTGGCAAACCGAACTCTCTTGAGCCTGAATGACAATTTTATTCGGACAACATTAAGAGAACCGCATCTCCTACAAGTCTGACTACAGCTGCTGGATGTGAACTGTAATGATCCTCGCTGATTACAGTGATATTTCTCTAAAAGCTCAGTGGTTTAGTTGTTGGTTTAAATAACGTTAAATTACACAGAAATTGACTACACTCCTTTCCAATCAAGGAACATTTTTTTTTTAAGTTTAAAGGCAATTTGTTTGATCCAAGCCATAAGTGCTGTTTATTTTGGTAAACCAGTGATTTAATGTTGCTTAAAATAGCTCAGAAATGTGTAATTTGTGTTAAAGGTTAATTTCTGACAACCATGGACCATGTCTTATATGATAAAGACAAACAATGATTACTGACAAGAATCAACAATGAATCATCTTTTAAGTTATCATCGTAGTACTGCTGTAAAGTTTACTATATGAATCCTTTGTCCTACAAATGCTGATGTTATCTTACAGGCATTTATTACTCTATAAAATTGCTTTATCTGCTCCAGCAATATTCTCTTTAGTTCTCCGGCTATATGTTCTTATGACACATAAAAGGTTTCTGTTACAGTTCAGCCTGTTTTCGGCATTTTAGTGACTAAATGCACAAATATAATGTTAACAATTAACATATCACACATTCTCCAAATTTTAGAGAGAGAAAAGACACTCAGCTAATTCCTGACACTGACTTCATACAGGAAGTGCATTTTTGGACCCGAGTGGAGATGGATAAGAGCAGGCTGTGCTATTTCATCTTTCTGATGTGCCGTTGTGTCTCTCCGCAGTGGGCTGGGTTACATCCTGGGCTCCAGTGCCAAGGTGGCGGCAGGAGACTGGCACTGGGCACTGAGGGTAAGAGCGTCACCATCAGCAACATCCATCACAGCACACAAACATGCACACAAATCCAGATGGGACTTGCTGTTTGGGGTCTGGGGGGGTCAGAGGGGGTGTGTGGTGGGCAGAAGCACATGGCTGAACAGGCGATCGGGGCTCTGATGTTACTGCGGAGTGACAGAACGAAGAGCCCCAAGCTGAACCGCTCTCACTCTACAGCCACAACAGTAACTCAGCCTCCGGCAAAAATATTTCTTGAAATGCTTCTAAAAAGTTAATCACCATATATGCTGAACGTGCTACTGATGCCTGCATCAAGAATAAAAAAAAAAATAAAATAAATGATGCAGAGGTTCAGTTGTGATTCAACACCGCAGCGAGGTGAGTACATTTCTAATAAAGATCAAGGCTGCTGCTAACTTTTTCTCTCTCACTTGCTGTAAACACATTTATCTTTCATTACTCTTTGCCCATGGAGGTCGACCGTGGCAGAGCAGGATAAATGTCAGGTTCAGTGGAAAATACACGCCGTCAGTGCTTTCTCAGCCTGCCTGTGTCTTTTTCTCTGCAGGAACTCAGTGAAAAATAACATAAGCTTTGGACAGCGGTCACTGAGATGTGGTTTCTGCTGCTATTGTCATTGTTCGTGGTGGAAGAACAGTAAATTCATATTTGGGTACTTCTCAACATACTTGCTGTGTTATGTAATGTAATAACTTGAGCAAATGTCTGCTTTAAGAGACACTAAGCAAGACTCCAGTCTCTTCCCTGCTACGAGCCTTGATCATTACTGGTGACGACCAACGTCAACGTTGGCACCTGCTGCTTTTTCATCTTCTCTTGTACTTATGTTTGTAAGACCTGATGCTAATAGTTACTCAGCGCACCACCTTGTGGTAGAAAGTGGTAATGCATGTCCGGACAGGGTTGGGCTAGTCTTGAGGTTCTGAATGAGTGGATCAGTGATATTTTGGTAATGGGGGATTGAACCTGCAATCTTCCAACCGAGACTCAGCCGAGCCACAGCCGTCTCAAAATAAAAAAATTACATATCACTAAAACAACCATAAGGTCAGACAGACAAGCTTCCATTAAGGTTATTCCTTGTTATCTATGTCAGCAAAAAAAACTTAAACAAATCATAATAAGAAGAATCATTTTCATTTATATTGTTTCATTCATCTGCCAAAATCAGTTTGAATAAAAAAGATGTTGCTTCTTGTATCACACTCTGAGATGGGCTTAAAATGTAATTAAGATTAATGAATTACTAAACCCCTTGTCAACCTTTTTTTTTTTTTAATGGCATTAATTGAGTCCAACCAATAAAAACAAAGTCTTTATAAACACAGGGAAAGTGCTTGGAAAAGAAAATATATTGAAGTGTTGATCAATTGAGCAGCCGAAGCTGGTTTGTTTGTCCATTTGCTCGGCGGTGATTGAAGCAGGGGTCCAGCTTCAGTTTGACCCGACACAAAGAGGCATTTGTTTCTGCGAGTTGGCTCAGAAAACAACCCTCAGGTGCTCCAGCAGCATTAACCTGAATCCCTTTCAATTAAAGGTCAATTTCATCTCTCAAGAGAAATCTATAGAGCACTGCTGATGGAGTATTGCTTAAAAAAAAAAAAAAAAAAGCCTTAGTGGAGCATTTTCGCAGTAGCCCACATACTGCATGCTTAGGCGGTGTTAAATCAGGTGCATAAATCAATGGTGTCATTGCATTTTTTTTTTCCTTTTTACTGGGACTCAAGACAAAACATTTCGAAGTAAACTGCTCTATAAGGCATACCAGGCCTAACGGCCAGGGCCAATGAAATCCCGAACAGAGACGCCCCATGAGCCTTCAGCTTTTAAAATCCCTCAAACAAATTATGACCCGGCTCTTCTGATGAACCGACGGACATGTAAAAGGAAAACAATAAGCCTGACACCGAGGAGGAGATCACTGGACATGATAGCTTGCTGTGCGGGAAGTGTATTTCTCCTTGTTTTGGCGGTGCATTAAAAGTGTCAAGGCAGTTTGTTCCAAAGCATTTACAGTGACATTCCAATAAAACAATCTCAAAGCCAATTAATCACCGGTGTGGCACGCAGCAGGAAGCAAATACCAAGACATGAAACGGTGTCCTGTGCGCGCGATTTCCTGCTTTTGGGGAAAAAACACTGCGGCGCTTCCGGTTGTTTTTGCCCAACATGTTCCAGACACCTTCCTGAAAATGTCAGCGGACAGAAGGACTGCGGGAGATCCGCAGAAATGAGGAGCAGGAGGAGAGGGCAGCGGCTAATTTCTCGGCTTGCCCTCGCCTATAAAATACCTCCTAAACGCGCCCTCCTCTGTGAGAGTCAAGGTCGAATGTCACAGCCCTCGGCTGTCTCAGTGACTGATTACAAAGGGGCTGCAGAGCAAAAGGGGGGTAAAATTATGTTCGTTTTCCACTTCAATGAAGTGAACGCTCTCTCCCATGAAGCTGCTGCGCTCAAGAGCATTGTTGGATGCAGAAGTCGATCCAATTAAATAGTGCGATACAAGATTGCAGGGAGGACGACACAATATCTGGAAGGAAATTATCAGCGTTGGCGTAATCCTCACTCCTCTGAGGCTATAGATCCTGTGTTGAGCCACATTATCGACACCGTTATGAGCCGCGTCAGAGACAGAATTATTCCCGTAATGAAAAAACTCAAAGGGCACGCGCTCACTCGGAACACATACACACAACGTCGCACGTGCACTTTTCACAGCGCCACGGTTCGCGTGCATATAAATGAGCTTTTATGAGCAAGGAAATATAAAATGATGAATTTCCCCCGACACACAAAATTGGTTTTCCTTTTGTGAGCAATTTGTTTTACGAGAACAAATCCTCTCTTGCTCATCCCATCCTATGTTTTGTCTCTGTATACCCCCCTCGCACAGGTTCAAACACGCCACGCCCCATCACATAAAAGGTGACGGTGAGCATAATGGCAGGTGGGCACCTCTGAGGGCTTTATCTCTGCGCGGAGCTCACAAAGCAGCTCCCTAAAGCCAAAAAAACGCTCTTGTATGTGTACAATCGCAGAAAAGCCCACGCCCACATATAAATACACACGGAGCCACAAGACTAAGCAGAGGGAATGTTCAGACTTTCAGTGGGCTTGTAGAGGATGTCAGGCGTGACACGGCAAACACAGCAGCCATCCATTCAGACAGTAAACACGCCGTTCTTTGTTCTGCGTCTCATGTCTGCGCCCCCCCAGCCCCCCCCCCCCCCCCCCCCCCCCCACCACCACCACCACCACCACCACCCCCGAGTGTTAACTCAACCCAAACCCCCAAAACTGCACGGGTTGTCACTGACTGACTGACCTGTCGTCCCCTCAGGTGTCCCCGCTCTTAGGGATCACGGCAGGGACTCTGATCCTGCTGTTCGTGCCCGAGCCAAAGAGAGGCAGCGCCGACCAGATGGGAGGACGCATCAAGACCCGCACCTCTTGGCTCTGTGACATGAAAGCTCTCGCCAAGAAGTAAGTACCGCGGATGTCACGGCACACTTTGTTGAACTTGTTTGTCTGATGAGTGATGAGTGTGTGCACCAGATTCAGTTTTCGATTCTCCCAGTAGACCACAAAGGAAATGTCTATATACAGTCGAACAATGGCTTTGAATTCATGTCAACAAACGTTTGTCAATCCCTGTAGTTGAATAGCTCCAGTATTAAGATGTGACGCTGTTGAAATGTCAGGGAATGTATTCAAAGCACTGACAAGTTAATGTAAATAGACAATAGATAAGCCATCATGGGGAATGGAGACAACAATGAAGATAGTCTTAACAGAGAAGTTCTCCTGCTGAACATCTGAACAATTAGACTCAAAAGATGTGATCAGAAGGAAACTAATCCACTCGCTGCAGAACTTCGCTTGAATTCTAATTTGTCAGATAAAACATGATACTGATCACTTTTTCACCTGTTCACCCATTGAACCCATCTTGTTCAAACCTTAACTATAATATTTAGGCGTCGTTTACAGTACTTTAAACCAGCACACCAAATATTTTATGTCTGTTGAACTGGGGAAAAAAAACTAAAACAAAAAAGAGAAAAATGCTGCTAGCAATGTCTAAACTGTGAGGGTTTTCCGTCTTGCTTGTCTTAAATATAAGACAACATAAGATAAATTGATTATAATTGGTAGATTAATCACAATCGTCAATAAGGGTCCTGCAGAATCATGCCCACCTATTTGCATACACTCACCCTCAGCCAGCCTTTTATTTACCATTCTATTCACAGAAATGTCAACAGCAGACACAGTGAGCCAGTGTCAGCGGCCCTCCGCCACCCTGCAGCACTGCTGAGCTGCTGCTGTCACACTGTGGGCCCTTGTTTTTCATGGACCTTTAAAAAAATAAAAAAATAAATTATAAACTCTATACATGGCTTTATTGGAACAATTTTGGGTGAGCAACCACATGGTGTGCAGAGTGGCTTCTTGCTGCAAACACTCTCCCACATTCACCACCTTTGGACACATGAAAAGTGTGTTATTTTTGTCTGCGACCATTAACCTGTCAGCCTCAGCTATATATCTGTTTCAGTGTCGCTACTGTTTAGCACGGAGGTCGAGATAAAAGTTCCCTTGTGCATCCATAGAGCCACACAGAAGCATTCATTGTCCGTTTGCGGTTGTAATCAGATGGGTTTTTGCATTAGGAAGGAGCATGTTGGGAGATTACATGGCAGATAACAGTAGTTTGTTTTGGGGTTTTTTCTTGTTTGTTTGTTTTTTGTCCGTCATAAACCGAGATAATCACCTGCACGATTCTGTGTGCTTCTTGTTTCTCTGTGCTCAGTCGGAGCTACGTCTTCTCCTCCCTGGCGTCGGCTGCCGTGTCCTTCGCCACAGGTGCGTTCGGAATGTGGATTCCTCTGTACCTGGCCAGAGCCCAGGTGGTGCAGAAGACGGCCGAGCCCTGCACAAAAGAGATCTGCAGCAGCACTGATAGGTGAGTGGTTCAGGATTGAACACAAGGGCCTCTGTTTGGCTTGTGAAACACAAAACCCTGCAAAAAAAAAAAAAAAAGATGATATTCGAGCATTATTTGGGTGGCCAGACAGCTTTCAAGAAATTATCTGATGCTCCCTTTCCTCCAGCCTAATCTTCGGGGCGATCACCTGTGTGACGGGGCTGTTGGGAGTGGTGATCGGGGCTGCCACCACTCGACTGTGCCGCCAGAAGACAGAACGGGCCGACCCGCTGGTGTGCGCTGTCAGCATGCTGGGCTCCGCCATCTTCATCTGCCTCATCTTCGTGGTGGCCAAGAAGAGCATCGTGGGAGCTTACGTGAGTCCTCATTTCCTCTGACAACTCTCACATTCATTGCGTCTGCAGTCGAGGGACTCGTGATTGTGTCTCATTATACTTTCCTTCAGATTGTCCCCCGGGCAAAACGCGATATTACTCTGCGAATTATGGATCAGCCTTGAGGTTTGAGATTAAAAAGAGAAAGTCCAGTAACCAATCTAACAGGAGAAAGCTTTGTAAAAGCTCATCGGGATGGGGTTTGAACAAAGATGTAAGCGGACACCTTCTGGCCGGCTGTTCGCAGGCCCAGAGGCAGTGAGTGGGTGTTTCATCTAGTAATGAATAGCTGTAATTGCAGGTTTGATTGCTCAAGACTCAGAAGCTGCTGCAAGTGGCCGAGGTTTCTACCTCGTCTGGCCAACATTTAACAATCTTACGTGGTTGAGTGTGGCAACCTGGTGAGACTAATTGTTTTATAAAACAGGAAAGGGTGCAACTTAACAATTCCTGTCCGAAAACAATGCCCTTTGGGCTGTTGTACTTTCCAAGCACACATTTCTCAGTCTTATCAGTGACAAAGGAATAGGAACTGACCCTGAACAAGTTGGCCGGCAATATTGGTGGAAAAGTGAAAAATATTTCCCATGCGTGTAAGAGCAGATAACAAACATGCTCCCATATCCTAAATATGTGACCTTAGCTTTCCCTGGGAGGCTGATCCGTCCACTTCCCAAGGTGACTTATGGAAAAGCATCAAAACACATATTTGTGTTTGTAAGTGAAGCTGTGGAGCCAAGAGAAGGCGACTTTCATAAGACGCCAATCAGAAAATGAATTATCTCTAATAATTACTGGAGTTAATGCGCTATAGTCATTAAACAAATGCTAGTTAATTAGTTGTTGAGTGGCAAAAAATGGCTCATGTAATTGTTTACTTAATGAATAAGGTTTCTATAAAGTCCCATTAAGTCACAGGCTCACGTTCATCATGTGTTTTGACAGCAGCGTGGCTTCACCAATTAACCGGGAGTAGTGGAAGCATCCATTATAATTACATCTCCAAGTCAGTCTCGTACAGAAACTGGCTTCACGTTTCGCTAATGGACTGAAGAGACACCTGCTTTCTATTCGTGTGTGAATCACATGGAGATGCAGGCGCCTTGAGAAAACACACCAGAAACGGTAATGTTCAGTGAGTTCAAACACGACCCCTCCTCCCCCGTTTGGACCACTTTGCAGCGTTAAATCATCGGTACGGCAGCAGTTGTAAGTGATCAACTCAAGTTTCAAGGCGACGAGCTGGCAGATGTGTCATGTTATAAGGCATGACGTGCACGTCGCCGTCGGTGCTGCTCAGCCGAGGCACATTGACCCCTCGCAGCTGTCGTTTCGTCAACACGCGGCTAATCTGAGCAAAAGGCCGCACCTCTGTCCTCTGAGAGGCATTATGTCGGTCACGGTGTCTGCTTCACAGCCCACAGATCAGACCCGTCGGGCTCGCTCTCCTCGCCGTCTGTACGTTACTGTGGGTCTGGCACACCAGCGGAAACACGCATCAATCGGCCGCTTTTAAAACCGTGTTAGATGAAAACGTTCGGTACAGGTTCACGATGCTCCGCTGCAAGCAAATCCCTCCGGCCGACAATCTGGCCAAGTACGCAAAACCAGCTGCTTCCAGCCCATATATTCACAGCAGCCTGTGTGTAACCTCTGTTATGTTATTTAAAGTTTACCTTTTCTGCCCCACCCATGTAGGATACGGTCGTAAATTCAAATCTCTGCAGCTGGACTGTGTGCGAGTGTTAAAATGTGTTTTTTGTTTTTTTTTCCCTCCTGTGTGGAATATATAGCTTTGACAAGAATAAACAATTCTTATCATCCCGTGCTGCTTTTCAGCCCAGTGTGACCAAAATGAAGGCTCTGCACATCCACATGTAATTGGGGCACGGGATAATAACATGTTGTTGTTTTGGTTTTTTTTAACCACTGCAACCAAAGCACTTTTTCTTCAGCCGTGGATTCCCACACAGCATGGCGGGATGTGCAGCCTCCCGCCGCCGCCGCTGGAGTCGTGTCACTTCTCAGCTCAGTGGAAATTGGCTGAACCTAATTAGCGCCACTAAACCTGAAATTTCCTCCACTCTGGCTTCAGGTTTGCATCTTCATCGGAGAGACTCTGCTTTTCCTGAACTGGGCCATAACAGCAGACATTTTAATGGTGAGTATGGGGAGCCTATACTTATCCTCTGGTTGACTGGAAACTCCGGCAGCCAACTGCGCCAAATGGCGGTCAACCAATTAGATGCCATTTTGAGCCGTGAAACATGCGAGTGGACTTTGGAGGCTGCAGCTCGGGCGGGGATGATGATTACTGGTTGACTGAGAACGATTCATGTGCCGACAAACAAACTAAGGCAGGCAATGTCTCCATGTGTTTTGGTGTCAGTTCAAAACAGAGAGCTAACGGAAATTAGCCTTCCGGTAAAGCGGAGGTGCCAGCCGGCTCCTTCATTTGCAATTAGGTTGGAGACTGTGGTGTGGATGTGCAGACACACGCAAGCCATTTCTGATGTTTTTAGCCTAACTGACAGGACTGCCTGTGGTGTCCTGACCCAACGAGGCTGGGCAAGGCGTGCGTGATTGACGACCCCAGCAGTTCGCTTAATTTGCCCGAGTGGATCCTTCTCAGTCTGTTTCTTCATCGTCTCACACCGGAGATGTCAAACGTGAGGCCTTTGGGCCAAAACGGGCCCGTAAGAGGCTCTAATGGCAAACACAGAAGAGAAAGAGAAAACTTTGACGGACATTTCACTGTATTTTGCACCAAAAAGGGTTCGTTAAAATTGACTTTATGTTGAGCTTGTTATCATTTTCAGTGTTCGTTGTTTATTTTTGTGAAAATATAGACGTTTTCATCACTTATGCTCTGCATCATAACGAAGAAAATCTTTCAAGTTTAAATATGAATATTTTGGCACTATTTTATCAGTCAAGATGAAAATGAGTAAAATGAGTTCGACACCCCTGTCTTACACTGTCTCGTTTTTTTTTTTTCTCCACAGTTTGTCGTTATTCCTACGCGGAGAGCGACGGCGGTCGCCTTTCAGAGCTTCACCTCTCATCTCTTGGGTGATGCTGGGAGTCCCTACCTGATCGGCCTGGTAAGACTCACCCAACAACACCCTCTGTGTGACCATTGAAGGGGAAGGGGGGTGGGGGTGTTTAAGATTTACCCCAGGTCGTAAATCTGACATGCAGTGCTTCAACGCCTCATTCATACACACTCGATGCATTCAGACGCCGCTTCAGCTCTCGCTTTAAGTAGGCCAGTGCAAAGTTGAGGTACAAGAGGAGCTTTTAGTGCAGGTCCCAGGAGAGCTGGTGAACACAGTTGTGATTTCACCACTGCTCTTCGGGTTGTCAGTGGCATTTTCGAGTAAATCTCCGGGGTCCCAGGAGGGGCCCCGTGTTACTGTATACGATTGGCCAGGGGAGGTGAGAAAATGGGACGACGGGGTGCCTCTCAAGGTCAGTGTGAGCCTTACACTATTAAAAGGCACACACACACACACCCAAAAGAATCGGTCTGAATAAAAGTGCTTATTCAATGGAGTGTGAAACAGGATTCACCGCAGACTGTCGAGCACCGCTCGATTCGAGGGTGAACATTTTCTGAAGCTAAATAGTTGCTCCACAGAGCCTCGCTCTCAGCTGAGTGTGGAGGAAGGAAGCAGGGAAAAGAGGGCTCTTATGCAAAGACAACACACGAAAACCCACTGTAACAACATCACAGCCACAGTGCGTATCACAACCTGTCCCAGAGAAGTGTTGAGAGGAAACACAGAGCCTCATCGTTGTGTGTTTGTATTGTGTTTTATTGTTACGACGGTGGCTCGCAGCCTGGATTACGTTAAACAAAAGCAGTTGAAGTCTTTGATGAGTTGATCAAACTGATCTTGGGAGATCCTGTGTCAGGAGCCTGACACACAGCTGTGTTCCTACACTGACGTTACCCTGTTTTGTTCAGTTTTCTTCACCAATGTAAACTATAGTCAAAGCCCGATGAAAGAGACTGCAAGTTACCTCCGTGTGCAAAGAAATCCCTTCAAAAGACAGATCAGGAGTAGCATTGTATAAATAAATCCAAATTCTGGGAATGAGGCCCGGAGGCTGGCACCTTATTGTTTCTGCACATCAAATAAATCATCCTGTATTGTGCAACCGTCCCACTGACACAGTTCTGCTGATTTGAAACACTTTGTGACTCAGACGCTTCAGTTCTGATAATGCAACCATGTCATTGCACTAATAGCCAAAGTTGGAGGCAGAGTGTAGATTGGACTTTCACCCCCACAGTGAGGACACACAAGGTGGAATATTCCTTTATGTAGTGGCCCTCCTTTTTTCAGCACAAGGCAAAAGACGCTTGTTCGATTATTTGGCGACTCTCAATTGCATTCAGGTGTGTGAGAGTGTGTGTAGTAAACCGTTCCCTCACCCTTTGAACGCCTCACACGAATAAGCCGAATGGATATGATGTTAGCAAAATGCAGCCTGTAAACAATCATGCACACACACACACACAGATAGATGCCAGAAAGGATCACACAGACGTAGCCCCAGAGGCGGCCAGTCACCGTGGTCGACTTCGTGCAACTTCTCGGGTTCATGACTCTCCTCTGAGTGGCGCACTGAATGAGCGGGGAGTTTGTCACTCCTCCGCAAGACTTCCCGCGCAGGACGCTCCAAGTGCGTCACGGCTCAGTGCCTCGGCTCCGGAGCTGAGGTTTAGCGCACGAGTGCGATGGGCTGACCGTGACGCACGCTGAGCGGCAGATATGCCGTCGCCCCTGCAGACTGGCACAAATAGTGAGCGAGCAAAGTGGAGAATGCGGAGGAAAACAGACCGGTGGTTATTGCTAAGGCAACCGCAGGAGAAAGTGAGCCGGTGAGTCAGTTTGACTTTTTGACATGTGCAGCAAACAGACCCCAAGACGAAGTATTTAACACGGGAAACCGGCAGCGACATCAGAGCTGCTTTCTGTTCCCGTCGATAGTGGTGCCCACATGCCACCGAACCACCACTGTCTGTCATGTGGGGGAAGAAAATAAAATCTGCTTCAGTTTATCTGAGATTCTCCTGAGTGTGAGCCATGATTCTCCTCCATCAGCACATAGACGGCGGCAGCTGTCACTTAGGAATCCCCTGAGGCACACATAATGGAGTACTCCTATATGAGTAGCACATTGCCACAGGCTGGGCGGCTCGCAGGGGGAACGCCAGGGACAATCTCTCAGCAATCTCCCAAGAAATGTCTGCTGGATGGATAATTAGCCATGCAGCAGTTCTCTGTGTATTTTTAGCAGAGCTTGGATTGTGCAGGCAATTTAATGTACCTGACAAAAAAAGAGCCTGTGCACCGGCCACACACACACACACACACACACACACACAGCTGCGCGACGTGTTTTGTCAACACATGTATATTTTATTTCCCTCTACAGTCCCCTCCCTTCGCTCCTCATCTTGCATGCACGCGCATCACACATGCCCACATGAGCTCATCCTGCACACGCACGGTCATCAGCTCCAACACCCCCCCCCCCCCCCCCCAGTCAGCAGTTCTCCAGCTCTCCCCGAAGAGACTCTTGTTCTGCTGACACTAACATGAAATCAATGTGCTTCAGCCGGCGTGACCTATGGTTGCACACACACACACACACACGTTCATGCGGCACATACCTCCACACAATCTGCTAAAAGCTAGCATCAGCAGCCTCCAGGTCCATCACGACTGTCAATGCAGAGATCTTTGCCAGTTTTTTTTTTTTTTATTTGTTTTAAAATCTGACCAATGAGCAACAGAAATTGGCCGCCTCACTCCCACCTTTCTCCAGCTGTTGTTTGACTCAGCATGACAGACTGACTGCGAGTGCTACTGAAGCCTTCAGCTGCACGACGAGCCGGTAGCTGCGAGATCCTGAAACAAAAACAGGACGTCTTACACCACGCTGCGTGTCTGTTTTATCTGTTGCCACGATGAAACATGCAGAGCTCACTCTGGCAAAGTGCTTGCTGTGAGTGAGCGAAGGAGCATGGCGTCATGTAACGTGTCGGAGCGTGACAGTGTATTTGAAGAAGTTTTGTCGGGCAATTAGTTAGAATAAAATCTCTCCTTTCTCCCCTCTTGTGTTTGTGATGTGGTGGTGTGTGTGTGTGTGTGTGTGTGTGTGTGTGGTGTTTGTGCTGGCCCGGTGCAGATCTCCGACGCCCTTCAGCAGAGCTACACCACGTCGGCGCTGTGGCGGTTCCTCAGCTTGGGCTATGCCCTCATGCTGTGTCCCTTCATCATCGTCCTGGGGGGCATGTTTTTCCTGGCCACCGCGCTGTTTTTCCTGGATGACAGGGACAAAGCCGAGAAACAGTAAGTGACTCGCACATTGTTTGAATAACTCGCCATCGTTTAATTCATTATTTACTCGCTCATTCTTTAAATATTTAATATTTGCTTGAGTTGTTCTCCATCAACTTTCCATGCGAGAGGTCCAAAGCACCCAAACAGAGTCGAGAGCTGCAGAAGCAGCAACAACAGTGGATTTATTTACCGTACAGACACAGAGGGGTCAGGAACTTTTTTTCCCCCATTAATATTGCGACTGTGATGCGAGAGTTTGACACAGGTCAGAGACAAGCTGCCTAAGTGGTGCCAACATTGGTCCCAACCCCGGCAGGACTCTCGAGAGCCCCCCCCCCCACCCCTCGAGCCAAAAGAAAGTCCAAGTCAGCTAAAAGAGCCCCAGAGCTGACACAAGCTCTTCTGGCCATCAATTTGTTAAAGTGTTCTTACTTGTACCAGCTACCGCCCTTCTTATTTAGGTATTCATATTTTCCTCTATCAAACACCCCCCCCCAAAAAAAACAAAAAAAAAACGTGAAGCGGTGAGCGATCATGGCCTTAAAAGGCTAAAACAAACACACTCATCTTCTCTCGGGTGGTGAGACACGACTTCTTGTTTCTCCCTGACTATTTTTTCCCCCTACGTTTTATCACGTCGGCGTGCTCCCCTGGTGCCGGCGCCCTCAGAAATGACTTCCTTCCTGTTGGAGATGAGGGACATTTTTAGACGGGATGGCAGTGTGATGTCTGACGTCTGTCTGCCGTCGCCCGCTGGAAGTTTCCCACGCCAAAAAATCTTTCCTAAAGATTTTTGCACGGTTTGACCGGGATGAGCAGTTTCTCGAACCACATGAAGCCTGAAAACTGCAAACGAAATGAAGAAATTACAAACTGGACTTTTTATAGTTTATAAGCCGAGGGTCACGCTGAAGTCCAAGCCGTTAATATTTCCTCTCTGTAATGTTAATATGGGGTTTTAAAGTGGTCTTATTCGGGGCACACATCCACAGCCGCCACAAGTCAGCCATACTGTGGTTTCTGTTGAACCGATTCCAGGGAAAAAAAAATAAAAAAAGCAGAACAATGATTGAGATTGAAGCCTGTGGTCAATGATGCAGTTCAAACTATCTCACCACATCACTGCATGGAGTGGGCAGATGGCACATGCTCAACCCAAACTATATGCAACCACAGACCCTTGACTTTCACCCGGAGCTCTGGAGGGCAAAGCTAATGTTGCAGCAGATGCAAGTTTGGAAAAGGAATGAAAACAGACGCACTGAAGTCAAGGCAAGGTCACCGAGCGTGACACCTCACGGTTTATCTCATTTCACATTCACAGCGCCGCCTCAGCAGTTTCTGGCAAGCCACATGTTCAGAAGAGACATTTTCACTGAATTGGTCAATATTTAGTAATTTCATGTGTGTGTGTGTGTGTATTTGGGTTTCCTCCCTCAGGTTAATTGATGCTCTGAATTTCATGTGTGAATGTGAGTGTGTGTGTTTGCCAGTGTCTCTTTGTGCTTGATGAAATCACAAAGAAGTCCACTCGTATCAAACCCACTCAATTATATAAAACAATATATACTAGGAGTATAAAACACATTTAGTGTAAAAAAACAACCTTAAACTATACGAGATACAAAACCAAACAATTACTGTCTAATAATCGCAACACAAAGTGAATTTTAATAAAAAGTTCTCATGCAAAATACAGTCAAATGTCCCCAAAAAAACTTCTCCTATATTTGTTGCTTGACGCATGTTTTTACAAACTCTGACAGCGTGACTTTAAACTATGAGGTATCTGGCTTTCATGGCAGCTTCACAAATATCGCAGCTCGGGTCTCAGTGTTTGTCAACACATTTGTTTAAAAATATCGATGTTTTCTTTAAATTCTTACTTGCTTGGTGTTTTGGCGGCCGGATTAGAGCCTCTTGCGGGCCGGTTCCTGCCCACAGACCTCATGTTTGACACCCCTGGTATAGGTGATGTAGATATTTCACTTTCATACAGATACTGAGACAGGAAGCAGCGCTCGGATCTCCAGGTGCGTGTGTGTGCGCACAGCAAACATAGCACAGCTCACAGAGTCTCCATAGAGCCGTGCATATTTGTACTAAAGATCGCTATGAATAAAAGTTAAACTGCAGCAGCTCTTATGTAACAAGCGGCTCCACGGGGAGCCTGAAGACGACGACACGGTACAACTGGGGTCGTTCCACGACTGTGATATTTATAGATTCCATTCACGCTATGAAGCCCCCAATTTATAAATTCCCCCTGACTTTACAGAGAGCCGTGCGTCTTTTCTCCACGTCTCCGAGTGAGTCCTCAGAACCTCAGTGCTATTTATAAAAACGCACAGAGCTGACAAGTAACTCAGTGGAGCGCGCCCGTCTATTTCCAGCCCTAAAGAGTGCTTTATTATTTCAAGGTTGTTAGCTTTTTTAGGCTGCAGGGTTGCCATTAATAGCCTGGGCTCGGTGTGTGTGTGTGTCTTCCCCCCCGGTCCACATTTACACTTTAGTGATGTGCGAGAGCAGAGCTGTCTCATCTGCCATGCTGGCGAGCTTTGACAGCAGAGATCCGAGCGAGGGTGGAGGCCCGGCGCAGAGAAGAAGGGCCTTCGCGTGATTACAAGACAGACAAAGGACTTGTGAGGAGTGAAATTAGAAGAAGAAAATGTGTGGTTTTTTTTTTAAAGCGCTCCTCCTCCTCTTCTCTCTCCAGGTTGAGCCAGCTGTCACGGCCGCCCTCCTCGGTGAAGGTATGACCAGGTAAGCTGACTTCTTTATTCTCTTTCTCTCGACACACTTTCACCCTTCAGGGGGCTTTTCGCTACTCCAGCTGCACTGCAAGCAGTTTTAAGTGGCTGAGAACAAAAGAGTCGGTCCTGCAACATTAACATTTATAGACCTCTCCTCTCATTACCTTGCAAGCGTCATTACGTGTGCCTTTCATGAGAGGCGTCTGAAAACAAAGTTTCCAAAGACCCAAAAGACAGTGCGACCTGAAGCCACCCAGAGTGTTGCGACGGTGGTGATAAAACTCGATAAACTCCAATGATTAATCTCTGATCCATTTCTCCTCACGCCATCCTCGGGGAGTGTCTCCACATTCCTGGAGTTGTGGGTATATGAGACCAACTATCTGGAGTCTTATCAAGACCCAAGCTGCCTTTTCCTACTTCCTGCCTTTATCAGACTCACACACGCTGCTAAACCTCTTTAATTATTAACTCAGAAAAAAAAATAACACAATAATTGGCAGCTCACCAGCCGACTCCACACGGAGGGACAATGGGGAGCTGCAAGCGAAGAATAACAAGAGCAAACTTTGACTCGCTGATTAGACAGACAAGGAATCGGTTCAGACTTCTTTTTTTTTTTTTTTTCTGTAAAGGTTATCGTGTTTAGACAGAAGGTCAGAGCTTTAATCTTTTGTTGATGACCTTATCTGGGTTATATTGTTTAGAAAATCTTTGTCAAATTACTGTACAGGCACTTGAAATACATTCCTGTATTACAGGATTGTCAAACATGAGGCCTGTGGGCCAAAACCAGCCTGCAAGAGGCTCCAATCTGGCCACTAAATAATTAAGCTAAATGTAAACATTAAAAAAAAACAAACTGATTTTTTCATTAAACTTTTCTTTTGAAAAAAAAAACCCAGACTATACAAGTTACACACAATTTTGTGGTTGTGTCACGAGTTTTTAACATTGAACTTGAATAAAATACAATAAAAGAAAATTTTTAATCAATCAAAATAAAGATAAAGTGAAATTGATTATTACAGATCCACTATACTCACCATCATCAAGCTCATTTCCTCACACGTATTCGAATGTACAAATCTGCCATAAAAATAAAACTGTTATAATAACCACAAATAAATACATAAGAGCCATAATAACAACAGCTTTTTCCACCTCTATATGCACACATCTCTATACACGAGTCCATGATTGCAGTCCACCCATGGGAATAGCAAGATATCTTCACACAGAACACATCAACTCCCTCATGAAGCCGCCGACAAATCTGAATTTCACTTGATAAAATCGCTGCAGCTTGTGAAAACCGGCGCGGGCAGGATCTGTGACAGGATGAATGAGTTCAGCTGGGGTAGAACTGTGATCGTTGGCCAAAGTTGCACGTCCTCGTAGTATTTGAGAGCAACAGTCGAGTGGTCGGAAAATTTGTGTGAAGGTGCAAACTTGCACAGGCGAGAGAGGATGAGCTCACGGTTTCTCTGACCGCTCTTCAAAAATATATCCGCTTTTTACAACTTGGGAGTTTTATGCTCATCTTTTCTGCGTATTACTAATCTTGGAATAATGGCTATAAAAGAGGTCAAAGTCAGCTTTAAGTGAGCACTCAGGATGACACTGCAAGGTGTGAAGAGTAGACGGCGATTGGCAGGAAAGTAATTGCTTTATGTGATTTATTTTTTTTTGCTTGCACTGTTTTAATATGAGTAATGAATTTAGTAAAAGCTGAACAATAGGCCACCGATGCAGCAGTGTAAGGAAGCTGTTCTCTTGGCAATAGCATTAGAATTTGTCAAGGATTGAATTTGTGAAAATATACATGCTGAAGGTTCCCACCATATAGAGGTGTCATCAGGAATGCCTTGTGATTTTGCACAGTTTTCATTGAAATATTCAACTTTCCCAGTATATTTGTACTTTACCACTGTGAAATTAAAAGCATATGGAGTTTTGGGTTTTTTTTTGTATTCAAGGGTTATTATGCTACTACTTTAACTGGTTCATCCCACTTGAATGAAAACTGAGATACATGTGGTTTCTGGAGGAAATTGAGTTTGACTGCTTCAGACAAAACAAAGAGATTCCAGGAAATACTCGGTCTCAAAAGTGGCGTTAATGATAATTATGTTTCTCTGTAATCACAGTAACTAAGCACAGATCTTGTGACCGGGATGCTGTTAATAGTTTATTTTATTGATTTAAAGTTTATATCTTCAATGTGAAAACTTCCATGAAACCACCTTGAATGAGACATCAGTTAAAATAGTGATTCTCATCCATTTTCTATTAAGACAGAATTAAGAGGGCATGATTTTGCTGTTGGTGAAGGTATAATACACCCCGTTTAACCATTTAAAAAAGGAGGAATGGGAACATTGACAGATAACCTTGATGGATTACACATAACAAACAAGCCGATTTGCATAGAGCATTGATGGATAGGCGACAATTGTTCCCCCGAGGTTCTGGGAAACCGATTGAAAGAGTGTCGCGGCATCCTCGTGAAAATAGCTCCCTTTGCACTGAAGTGCTGCGGCGTCATTACCGCCGGATTAGCATGCACCGCTAATGACAGGTGACATGAAAGGCGGCCACACATCTCATGTTTCGGTGGCAGTTTGCGCTCGTGGCCCGAGGGTTCCATCAGCTCTCTGTCACACACAGCAGCCAAAGTGTTTTGTCCTCCGCTGTCGAAGACGGCTAATTATAGAGAACAGTGATCACATCGACACGGGGTCAGAGTTGAGACCAGTGTGCTGATGATCATTTCAGGTTTGCGGAGGAACCGGCCGAGGCGATTGATTTTGAACAAATTGTGTTTTTTGGGGGGATAATCCAGTCGGTGAGGGGCACGACTTCCCGCCCCGGGTCTGACTCACAGAACAACAATGCATGAGGCCGAATAAGAAGGTTAAAAAAATATAAAAGAAAGCAAACCGTTTGGTACCATTCATGTGGTTTCTGTGATAATTAACCACCCCCCCCCCCCAAATTTTTTTTAATGCATTTTCAAATTGTAATACACATAAGTAAGTACACATTATAGTCATTAAGATTTCAATCCAGCTCATGTTCATATTTGATGGGTTTTCATCACTTGTTTCTAAAACATTACTTCAGATTATTTCACCATCTTGTCATTGAAACCTATTTAATACCAATCAGTACCAACACCAATTGTGGAACAGTTATAATAAATTATCCTATTTAATTGTGCTTTAAAAGAACCATGTACTTTGTGTCCATCAGTTGTATGCTTAATTACATTAACCAAAAATATCTACAAGCGTTTGGCATTATGATAGGACATGTATGACCTGCATGGACAATTTTGAATGTATATATGAGGCAGAAAATATCATTAGGTTGTGAAGTTTCCCAAAAAGTGTTTACATTCACGTGTTACGTCATCCTAATATACACGATTGACCATGTTCACACACTATTTGGGAACTACTGTAAAACTTGTTAGCTGAACTTTCTCGTAGAAAAAAAAACGTGACGTGAAGTGAAGGAGTGCACTTCAGGAAGGGAAAAGACACTTCCGCTCTACAAATGAGGATGAAGAGAGGCAGTAATCGCTTAAGCTGTTATACATCGCAAGCCATTAATCTCCGGCGAAGCAAATCCCAGCCGGTGATCAGATACACTGAGATCCAATTAACTTCCTCTGCAGGAGGAGCCGGCCTCCGCTGGCCAGGTTCACCCTCCGCCCCGCCACACGATAACTGGAGGACATCCCCGAGCTGTCAAAAGACCAGCGTGGGATCTGACAGCGGAGCGTCACGCCTCATTCAGTCGGTAGCCACAGTCCCGTGTTACTCTGGGAAGGAAATTCACATCGCCCGGCGAAACTTGGCTTTTAGTCACCGCTGCCCAAAAGTGCGACTGTCGAGTGTTTGCACAGCTGCAGCCACACACTCTCCACTCTTATCAGTCAGCAGTGTGGAGTGAAAATGTGCAGACGACGCTCGTGCTCAGGCATGATTTGAATCCACACTGACATAAACTCACACGACGAGTTGGGTTTGATCACTTTTCCCGTCTTCCAGTCCTCCTCGTGGCCCGTCGAGTCTCCAGCCACAGTATCAGTGTTGAGCAAAGGTTTGGCTCCTAAACAGTTCCCACAGTTCACACCGACTCTGACAATGGAGGAATCCTGCATCCTCACGTCCAAAACACATTGTTCACATTGTTTTCGAAAACCCACTAATCCTGTGTGTACGTGTGTGGTATATATATTTTTTTGTACTGCCGGCCCGGGTGTGCTCGGAGCATCACTCCGCGGCGCCTCTCTGCACTAATCCTATTGTAGCAGCGGCAGTAGCTTGTGTACCGAAGCGTCCGGGGAAACGTAATGACGGAGCACAACAAACAGCGGGACGCGACGCCATCCACTCCAGAGAGGGAGAGATCACAAGCGTGGCACCGTGAACGCTTAATGTAATCTCTAACCGAGGTATAGCGTTCCCCTCTGGCGCCACGTTTGCCGCCGCACATGAGCTCCGTCTCGTTGGAGTCGAGTCATCAAATCACGCCGTCTCTTTGGCGTTCTTCCGTGTTTTATTTTCGATGAGACGCGGTGGGTTTTGAGGAAGCCATAAAAGAAATTAACAGAGAAGCTCATCGGTTCAAGCCGTGTCGTTCTGTACGGTATTAGCATGTTCTCCTTGTGCGTGCGTGGGTTTTCTCCCACAATCTAAAAGCATGAGGTCAATAAGCAAGCCTACGTTGGGTGTTGGATAATTTAATTGGATGAATTACATATAAAATGAAAAGAAAAATTTAAGGTGAATATAAACACGATATTGATATATATTGATAAAAACATGCATTTCTGGCATTAATTGTGTGGTTTCGTGTGTCACTTATACTCTGCGCCACGACAAAGAACAACTTTTAGGTTATTATTATTATTATTATGGCTCTACTTTACTGGCCTGGTTCACTCAAGATGAGATTAGGCTGTATGTGGCCCCCAAACTAAAATGTGTGTGACACCCCTGATCTACAGCATAAAGCTGCAATAGAGCAGTGCCGTTTGGGGTCCTTGAAGGGGGGGCCCCCAAAGATTGGCAAGAGGAAATCTACTTTGTAGAATCTTAATTAAGAAACAGTCTCTTTCCTTTATTTCTGTATTAATGACTGGGGGTATGTCAGCTTCAGTTTAATGTCTTGGTAAATTAGAGATCAGAACGGGGGTCTTCCAGGGAGAAAAAGAAAAAGATTGTGAGGAACCCCTGTTTCTTGATAAGTGATGGACTAATAGAGAAGATACTGCATCGTTACCTCCAATTAAAGTAATATAAAAGGTCTTGGTTGCACATTTTTTCACTTTAATTCATGCTGGAAAAACGGTGACAAAATCGAAATTGAAGCTTAATATATTTCATCCCCAAACCCTCCATTAATCTGTGTGTATACTGTATTCTTAATGAGGTATTTGACACAGACTGAAGCCTGAAATGACAATTTGGCATCAACATCTGATACAAAGCTCCATCTGGAGACGCGGCGGCTGTGTTTAGCCGTGGCTTATAGGTTGCCGTCGTGCAGATTGGGGAAGGATCTGCATTAAACAAACTGTAATGTGGCGGTATGCTGTGTGCAGGAAGGTATTTAGGTCACGGGCTGGTCCTGGTGTGCAGGCGTTATCAGGAAGGTCCTAGCAGATGGCCTCAGAGCTTTCGACCTCAACATTAATTACACGCGATGGTCCTGCGGTGAGACCACACACTTGAACACAATCTAACACCCCCCCCCCCCATCTCTCTCTCTCAGGTGTCAAATCATCGAGGAGCACAACCAAATGAAATGAGGATGGTGATGAAAAGCAAAGGCAGCGTCTTCAAACCACGTCCTCCTTCCATCCGTCACCGCTGCGATCATCTTCCCTCCCCCCCCCCCCCCCCCTCCCCACGCTGCTCTTGCTTTTTTTAACGCCCTCTCAGAGGTCACTCGGAACTGGAACGACGGGGCGTCTTGCCCCCTCCCTGAACCCGCCTCTAAATCACAGAGCCGGCGAGACGGTGCTCCAAATAGCTACTTGTCCTCCTCACCTCCGTCCGCGAGGATCCACTCAACCTTCCAGGGGGGAACCTGGACCCCCCCCTGTCCTGTTGCCATACTACTGATTGCTGACCATGAACCTGCCCTGCCTGTCTGTCTGTCTGTCTGCCTGCCTGTCTGTCCACGGGCACGTCTCTGTCTCCGTCTGTCTCTTATCGGCTGTCGATCTGCACCAAGTGCCATAGCATCATTACATTCCTTTAGATTTTGCACTGACCACTAACGACCCTCATGACTTCATCGCCGGCTATGTTTACATGCACCCCAACGTGAGCCGAGTTATTTCTTGCTGGAAACTGAAAGTTGCAAGACCGCTCCGTTGCTGCAATGCAGGTTTTTTTTCCCATCGATTCTGTATGTAAAATATCACGTTATGTGCAGCAGGTGATGCAACGACAGCCAAGCGTGCTGCGGTAACTTTTCCTCGCAAGGCTTTATGCGTTTGGTCAGACGATCTCTCGGCGCAGTATTTCCAGCGTAAACCGAACACAAACACGGTGTTTACACGATGAATGCAGTATTCTCGCAGTGCATGTAAACATAGTGGTCAACCAAGAGCCAAAAAAAAAAGTGTTACTGTTTAAAGGTCAGTGAATCAGCCTTAAGATTTGGAGCTTTCGCACGCACACAGATGTTTCCTTTGACTCCCCCCCCCCCCCCCCCGACACGTGTGTGTTTATATCTTTAGCTTTCAGCACTTAAAATCAGTGGAGACAGTGCCAGAGAAGATGACAAAGATTTCTGCACATTATTTTTTGTTTGTTTTCTTCTTCTTCTTCTATTTTTTTTTTTTTTTTGTCTGTGTGTATGTTGGATTTGAAACTGGAGGTTGTTGCCTATGATTGTTTCAGAAGGACGACGACGCGATCCGGGCAATTTAAAGCGGACACTGGATTTTATATATATAGTTTTTAATTTATTGTATACATGCTTTTTGTTTTTTGTTTTTTCAAAAGTTAATGATACACTACTCTTGACTTCAAAAGAGTAACAACTGTGTGTTGTTGTTTTGTTTTTTTAATTTGCTGTGAGAAGCAATATGAGAGAATTCAGAGGAAACCTTTTGCTTTCCTCCACACTGCCTTATCAGTGAGCTCGGCTTCCCGTTAAAAGGGCCGGCCCGTTGATGGTTGGTTTTGAATTTCTGGACACAATACCCACACAGAGACAGGACTCACTTTTAATGATGGATTCCAGTCCGGTACCTCACTGGTTACAATACCGCGCATTGTTAAACGAGACCTTTCCTCTGGCCCTCGCTATTGTAGATATCCCATTCCAGGAGTTAGAAGAAAGGAGCTTTGAAAGGAGCTGGAGATGCAGTCATCAGTTTATTAGTGAGGGGAGATCGCAATCCGGGACAGGAAGAGGAAATCCTTCAGCCTCGGGTTAGACTGATGGCGAGCTCCTATCGTCGATAAGCGAGGAATCCGCCTCTGATGCCAGTGCGGGAGCTGTAACACGATTCCCGTCACACGTGCACCGGAAAATGAGATTTTTACACATAAGTAGTCATTAAACAAGGATTTGAACTTATCTCTCTATGCATTAATTACAGCATCGTATTGTAATTATGTAAATTTAATCCAAGCTCCCACACAAGCAGGAAGAACTCCGTGGGGAAAGCTACTGTATAGCTTCAAGTTTATACAGAGAGTTTCAGAAGGGTTTTTTTTTGTAAGAGAGCAACCTGGTGAATCCAATTCCGCTCAAACCTTGAAGCCACTAATGGATTCAAAAGGTTTAAAGAAGAACGTATGAGCATAAAAGGGAAAAAAAATAAAAGCACTTTGCAGACCTCCGAGAAAAACCCAGGAGGAGGAGGAGGAGGAGGAGGATGGAGTGACCTCAGCAGAGGAATAAAAGGAGACGTCGAGGTGGTTCTTGTAGCATTGATGTGCGAGCGTGACTCACTGGCGCTGTGTGGGCTGTGTCCTTGTTGCCAGATCATTAGCTTTAGCTTCTCTCCAACTGCGTGGAGCTCTCTGAATGTGATTCTGTCCATCCTGACGTGTTTACACACCTTCATCTACTTAATGAAACTAAGCTTCTTACCTTCCTTTTACAGAATTTTTTTTATGTTACCAAATGACTTTTTGTAATAACTACAGTAGAGAGATAAATATATATATATAGCTATATCACGCAGCAACTTTAATATATTGTAAATGATGGCTTGGATGCAATGTATTTATTTGTTTGTTTCCATAATGAAGAATAATCAACAAAGGGAAGTTTTAAAGGTTTCAGTATACTACACTTTGTTGTCGTCGTCGGGTTTTAAAATGTTGAGTTGTTCATCCTTTTGTATCACAATGAAACAACACAATACCTTTTTACATCACTATAATCCATCCTCTTTACTGTGACCATGAAATTGGACAACACACACACACACACACACACACACACACACACACACACACACACACACACACACACACACACACACACACACACACACACACACACACACACACACACACACAAATGTGATTGATTGAAGACAACCCATTGTTAGGATGCGTTCCGTGGCTCTCATATGCATTTTTTTTTCTCTCTTTTTTTTGTCTGTTTGAAAAAAACAACAACTGATCAAACCATTTTGCACACATAATGTTCAGGGATTTATTTGAACCACAGCCTAGCATCAACTTCACAGAGCCTCTGCCACGGAGGTCTGTCTCTTCATGCTCACAGTAAGTGCTGACGCGTCGTCGTCGTCATCCGTCATTAGAAGGGACGTTGGCTCTGGTCAGATGGGTCATGAATTGAGTTTTCACTTTGCCAAATTGAGTTGATTTAGCACCAATCCTTTAGCGTGTTGTATTGAGTAATTCTGTGTTAATACTCACTGAAGTGATGTATTGAGAACGTGCTATTTCTTGTCATACAAGAATCTTGTATAAAGAAACCTATTTCTGATGTTGAGCAGAAAACAGAGGTTATTTTTATTTTTTAGAAGTAAGTCAATACAAGAGAAGTGTCTGAGAAATCAAAGGATATTATTCTAGAACTGAACTGTGATGCTCCCAGTGGGGGGAGTTGATTGAAAATGTACATGTCTGTAAATCAAATAAACCTATTTAATCACTTCATACCGCTGTGACGTCTGTGTTCCTCTTCATTGTGTCCGATCTGCATCAATCAACATTAGCGTTAAGAGACTGAAACCCTTTGTTTCACTTCAGGAAGAACCACTTTATTGATCCCTTTGGGGAAATTGATTTTCCTGCATTTGAAACAACCAAAACAGACAAACACACGTTCTTCAGCCTCTTCAATCAGGAAATTGACCCGCGAAAGCCTCCAATCCCACCCAGGAAACGACCAAACAAATGGTTCAAAATGTATTATAAAAACATGGATTTTCAGAATCAAAATCTAATATCTGAAATTATGATGAATGTTTAAAAAAAAAGCCATGATGGCATGTATCTGTTACCAAGCGCTAGAATAAAAACTGAATGATTGACCACATGTAGTGAAAAGATACCCACCATGCACTGCAAGATATCTAACTAATAACAATGAGTCACGACAACAGAGGCTGTGTAAAAATAGTAGCTACTTAGCGGTAATTAATTACTCATCAGTTTTATTCGGCTCGGCTGCTGATTCAAGTTAATTCGTTCATCGGGACCCACTTGTGAAGAAATCGGACTCGATGAGCTCAATAAACTGGTGCCAAAGCTTCTTTTCCCCTCCGGTCGTTTGAGGAGTTTGAGGTTCTGTGCATTCAAACAATAAAGAGATTAAGTCTATTGTGTTTGTTTAATCACCATCGTATATGAATTGTTAAAACTGGTTGGATAGATTTTGAAGGGGATCTGGAATGTTTTCACACAAGGAGCTATAAATTTCCCTGAGGATGGTTTACGAAAGACAAAATATATTTTTTTTAATTCTCTTCATATTTTGAAAGATCTTATTTCTCATATACAGTATACACAGCCCTTGTTATTCAAGGACAATCATGAAACATTGTTAGGACCCGGCTCTGCGGGGGGAAGCGTGGATGATGCAACAATCGTCAAAGGGGGGGTTTTATTATTAGTTCTCAGGTTTACAATCAATCAAACAGAGACCCAAGACACAACAATACAACCAAGGATACAACAAAGGAGAGCCAAAGAGATAATGCCCAATACTAACCCAAACACAATGTTTGATTTGATATAACAAAAAGGCAGCTTCTTCACCAGAAGGCCATTAACTAAAGGTTCAAATGACACAAATTCGCTATGGAAACAAACAAAACAACTAATTAACCCAAAACCAAACAGCTGGTACCTTCACCAAACTGTCAGACTCAGGTTCAGTTTGACCAACATTTAAATGAAATTCACACACGAGTCCAAACACACACCAAGTTTCTCTGGACAGACAACACAGACATCTCCCATGCTGGAGCTGTTTAAATAGTCTCAGCTGGTGGGCGGAGCTGAGCCAATCAGCCCTCATCCTCCAATCAGAGGGCTCCTGTCAAACAGCACGTGGTAACACACACACACACACACACAGAGGCAGGCTCATAGAGCTTGTGGGCAAACAAAACATGGTCGCAAAACATCAGATTTTATCCATTTTACCATTTTCAGGATTTGCTTTGAATTGTAAATGATCCGTCAGATCCTCAAACCATTTAAGGTTATGATGTTATGGCCATCTGAAATTATTGCTGTATATTTTATGACAGTGTTTTATAATACATGTCTTTTTTTTATTGTTTTAATTTTTGTTGATGTAATTGTAACTGCTGGCTGGAAACAGAGATCCTGCAATCTCAATGGAACTCAACCAGTTAAATGAAAGTTAAACAAGAAATAAAAATGTGTGGCCATGACCTCTTGTGTATGTGAACTATGCTGCCATTAATCTATATGCTATTTTTGGCTGTCTGTTTCTCTTCCTACTTACATCTCAGTGACACAATTTAAGCGAGTTTGAATTAAACCCCCACATTGAGGACTGGATCCTGCTCAGTTCCTCCTGTCCTCATCATTGCGGAGGCGCACACAGTGAGAGGAGGCCGGAGTCGATCCATGAATGAAGCGCTGTATTGTTCAGGTGCAGTCAGGCGGGCCCCTGTGAGCCTCGGTTTGTAAAGTAATCTTGCAGTCCCCTGAGTGGTTTACAGACGCACTGACACATCACAGACACAGAGCTCCATCCATGCTGTGGATGCAACCAAAAAAAGAAGAAGAAGAAAAAAAAAAAAACCCACATAATATTTACCTTCAGAGGAAGCGAGGAAGTCCTCACCTAAAGCTTTCCTCTGTGCTGGTGTTCATTAGAGAGGGCAGTTACCCAACATGGCAGCAGACAGCACTAATGGACTTGACTATGACAACACTGCACAAACACAAAGAGTAAGTATACGCTGCATTTGTGACAAAAGAGGACTTGAGAAGCTGTCTGTGAGGCCTTTAATTAGGTGGAACTACATTTTAAACAGACCCCCCCCCCCACCCACTCTCTATCCGACGTGTCGTCAGTCTGAAGAGGGGAAGATTATACGGCAGGCAGAGGAAGCTGCAAGAGCAGAATTAGTGTTTGCTCGATGAATGACCCACTAAAACCAACACCCTTTCCCACAGCCAGACAAATATGTACCCCAATGTCAGATGCTCCCATCTGAAAGTCAACACACCTAGTCATGCAGCAGGCAGGAAGCGCTGGGGCGTAGACAGGAAAAGGGGAGCCATTCTAGCCGGTGCTGGAATTTCCATTTGCACTTTGAACACTCAAACTCACAGAGGACGAACTTTGTGAAACACGAGGGGTAAAATTAGGGTGAAAAACAGCCGGTGGCGGTTTGCGAAGCTTCAAAATGTCGGCTTGTTCGGAGATTAAAAGCAGCGTTGTTCAGGCCATCCTCTTTTTTTTCTTTTAAAAAAAAAAAACGTACGTTGCCCTGGATGGTCAGGCCAGGCAGGGTGCCCTGTTGTTTTTAAATGTACACGCTTCAGGAAAACGAAAGTTCAAATAAAAGTCACATCAGAAAATAACACTGTGATGAGATGTTCAAGCTAAAATGTAAAAGTTTGAGTCATTATTGAACATAATTCCCAACCTCTTCAAACAATTTAAAGTTAATTTGAAATATGTTTCCTTTATGCACGGTCACACACGGTACAGTACTCTCGCCTTACAGTGAAGAAAAACAGCTTTTTATTTCTTGAGTTTGCCATTAGACTTCATTTAGACGGCGACACGTTGGTGAAAATGCATTGTTTTTGGATTAACCCTAACCCTAACCCTAACCCTAACCCTAGCCCTTTTTTCATAATGACTGAGTTTTACACGGTAACGTTTTGAAAAACGACGTCCGTTTCACAGGAATGGTAGAAACTCTAAAAACAATGAATGAGTGTTGTTGGTCGTTTCTGTAATTAAACCACACACACACACACACACACACACACACACACACACACACACACACACACACACACACACACACACACACACACACACACACACACACACACACACACACACACACACACGCACACAGAGAACAGTACACTATAAACATAAAAAACCAGCGAGAATATGAACATTCATATGGACAGATGATGAAGTTGGACTGTTATTCCAGGTGATCTTCAACTATAAACAAATTCGAAATTCAAAGCAACTCCAATCACCTATTAGATTATTGGCAAATGAGAATGGCTCAAATACCCTGTAATTGGAATACTGTTGCATTATGGGCTTTATTAAGTTTAAAAACGGCCAGAATTATTACATTATGGGTTGTTACAAGGTGCTACTGTTCGTTTCATACTGTGTTTGAGTTCACTTTCATTATCTGCTGCGTTCCTCTTGGTTGTTGGCTGCTGTCACACATTGCAGCAGCGAATGTCGACAACGTAAGAAGATCTCTGTAGTTTCAAGGTTGGGAAATTGGTTCTTGATCCTTACACTGTGATTCTAAGCAATATGTCCAGAAAAAAATCACACAATGTAAAGCAGATATTTAGCATGGGCCGATAAATCAAACAACGGTTGTGGGCGTTTGAAGGCCTCCTGAGTGAGAGCTTGACCTCGAAACTGAAGCACATCACATCAAACAAAAGGAAAATTTGCAGTTGCTTTGTCAGCAAGTTTTATTTTTAGGAGAGCACTCCCACGTCGTAACAATTTGTAGGAATAATTATATCTCGCGTTTGTATAAACCAGGGCTTCCCTAAAGAAACAAGGAGTGTCACACACAAGTAAAGGCTTTAATTGAGGATCTAAAATGAGTTCATCAACTAAAATAGATCCATTTTGCCGACAACTCGTTATAAAAATGACAGTAAGTTTAATGTTGAGGGTGAAAACCACAATTGTTTTTAAATACTCTCAATTTCTAAGCAAGGCTTTAAAACAACCATCAATCATCAAGACCATCTATTTTAGACAGATGTGAATGTTGCAGCTGCATAATAGGACTTCCCTTGTTTCTCACCAAAGGTATAGGTCGCATTATAACTAGCCTGACCTGATAAGTAATGCAGTGTTGCACCTCATGCATAAAAGTGGAACGTCATAAATAGGCAATGTGTGGAGGAACACCTGAAAACAGAACCATCTTCAATCTTCAGGATTACACCTCCTCTGTGAATCTCTCACCTTTCTCTCGCTCTCCTGTCGGCACAAAAAAGACTTTTCCAGCTCCCTTCACTGAAAGCGAGTTTTCCCGGAAACACAGTTCGCTCCTGGCGACGATCGTCTCATGCGAATTGCTGGCATCTGTGTTGGTGAACATGCCGGAACACCTGATGTAGGTCTGATATCATTTACAAGGAATTGTTTAGCCCGTCACAGTTTACATCTTTACGCAGCTCAGTATTTTTTTGGAGCCTGCAGAAATCTTTAAAAATGGATGAAATGTTGATGAAACAAGTGAAGCGTTCGCTGCAGCCGCTGAGGACTCAGATGCAAAGTCACGCACCGGCCCATACGGCGAAACTTCCTTTCTCCCAACAGGACTCCACTTGAGAGGATTGAAAGGAGCAATAAGAAGACGAAACGAAAAAAAAAAAAAAAATACAAATTAGTCTCCAGGCTGTTCCTGCTATTGAAAGCGAGGAGGCGAAATTGCTTTTTTTTTTGTTCCATCAGAAACTTGTTCAAGGTTGAAACGTGTTTCAGTTTTTGACCACGAAGTAAACAAGTGAGTGACCTTCACATCACAAAACAGAGAACCTTAAAAACCACAAAGACAGAAACACTACAAATCCGACAACGCGAGGTATTTTAATCCAATTTAAATTGTTAGAATGTACTTCGCATCTGTGCACAAATTAACTAATGTTTTTTTTGTTTGTTTTGTTTGCTTAGCTAAACGACTCGAGTGAGAATTTTCTCTCTTTTGTCTTTTGAAACTTTCATCCGAACCGAGGAAAAACAATACAACTACAAACACAAATTGACTCAGGGTCAGGATATACATGCAACTTTGACCTGTCATTGACAAAACAATCACCAATTATAACTCTATCTCCCATAGTGGCTCTGAAACAAGAGTCTTGCTCCACCACAGAGTGTGACTGCTGCTACAAGCTGCACCTAATTACAATCGATAGAGACGGCAAGCAGTGTAGAAACCATTTACCAACATCGAGAGAGAGAGATACTTTATTGATCTTGTTACAGCAGCAAAAACACACGGAGTGCCCTTCTAATACATAAAGAATATCCAATAAGTGCAAAACAACCTTTCTGAAATGGCTAAAAGACTGGAAAAAAAATGTAAAACGTCCAAATAAACCATCCCGGTGCAAACGGTGCATAAAAGCAGCTTGCTTCAGTCCACTTTTGTCATCATATTTTCGCTGTCACTAGAACAAAAGCTATATTCTTTATAGCTTTTGTTCTAGTGACAGCGAAAATATACATTTATCTAGGCGATGTGGGACAGTGTAAAGACACCTGAGACGGATAAAAGTGGTGAATATAAAGTTCTGCAGAAGCAAGTTAACAATTCTTTTGTTTGATTCATGTCATAGTACTATTGATATTGTATGTAGATCAACCCTTCACAACCCCCCAAAACTCTTATTTCCCTCAATACGAGTGTGAGCGGGACACAAATTATAAGAATAAACATGCTTGCAGGTTCGTGACTCAAGCGATACACAAAGACTGCGACAATATTTGTCCGACCAGCATGTTGGTTTCTTTATTTCGCAGCCTAAACAGTGTGGTTGACTGGGCACCACATTGTCTGAACAAGTGGGAATGTTTACCAAACCGGAGGGGAAATTTACACGTTAACTTTGATCTGGTTACCGGGAATCACAGCTCAGACTTTCAGCGTGTTGATGAATCCGAATAAAAGGAGCTCACATGGTGAATATGCCTTCTTTAGCTGTTCCACTCGTCCACTGGGGCCGTCCGGGGTTTTATCCGCCTCTGGCTGGCCGCTATGATCTCAGTCTGAAAAAAGCAGGTATTGAAGATGGATGAGCAGATGTGCACAACAAGGACAGATGTGACAAGGACTCTGAATGAGCAGGACAGAGAGAACAACAAAACCCTGGACTTGATGGCTTTGCAGGCAAATCAACAACGTGTCTGTGGACCAGCTCTACAGACAGATGGATAATAATGCTATGAACTTGTAAAAATGAACACCAGCAGGCCTAGTAACAGATACTCAGGTGTAATATTTGAACAGATTTAGGTGAGTTGACAAAATCAAAAATGCATCCTGATGAAGATGCGAGAGCCTGATGATACTGAACACAAAAACACAAGAGTGCCAGAGTTACACCTCATCGCAAATTAGATTTGGTGAGAGTGGAATTGCACCCAGAGCTAACTCAATCAGCTTTTTACAAAAGAACAAGGCAACAATCAAGGCTATTTCTCAGTTAAATGAGGTTAACTGAACATCGACATGAGATCTATTCCTGCTCCTGACAAACAGCCTTCTTCTCATAATCAAGATTCATGAACGTCTTTTTTTTTTTTTTTCAATCTTATCCTTTCAGTGCATTTATTCATATTTGTCCAAAATAAGAAATGGAAAAATCAATGAGAGATACTGACTGGTTTAAAATGGTAATTACAAAAATATGTCATTCTTTCCATTCAATAGATAGATAGTTAGATAGATAGATAGTCTTTACTGTCATTTCAAATTTGCGCTTTACAGTGCCGATAAAAACATTTTTGCATTGGCAATGACCAGCTTTGTGTGTTTTACGTATTCTAGAAGTGCCACAAACACATTTAAGATATTAGACATCCAGATGCTATAGATAGACGGCGTTTCAATTCCCATGTGAATAAACAGTCACATGACAAACCTTTGGCTTTATTTTATCTGCTGATGATTAAACAGTGCAGCCGTGTGACTGCAGCTCAAACTATAACCAGACCGACGCATCTAATTCACACCGTATGTATTTACTCTCGGCATTGAGGATTGAGTTTCTGGTTTTATCCCTGCTGTTTTGCATGGTATTAACTTTTCCATCTGGGTTTTTTAAAAGCATTTTATGTTTCCCACAGATATTTTTAATGTTGGACCAAATGATGTAAACAAAAGGCCTGATTGTTTGGCACACAACAAAAAGTGACACAACTTTCATAACATCCACAACAAAGCTGTGTACTGGCCTATATGCACTCGTGGTATTATTGTGGTATTTGTTACTTACTGAGAACTCACCGAGAGCTTATTAAAAAATGTATAAAGGAGTCAAAACAGTGGCAGGAATTCCTCCGCCAACTGATGCAAGGGTAGAAGAGTTCTGGCGCCGGTCTCATCCTGTGTTAGGTCGGTTTAGTCTTTGGTCTGAGATCCAAACAGACTAGTTTATTTGGAAGTGGTCTGCTTGTTTGGAGCACACCACAGTTTGGAGTACATCGGACCTGGCCACTGCCTGTGGGAGGTCAGCGAGAAAATATCTGACGGCTGAAAACCCAGGGCGCATGACGCATGCAATGCAACCACTTTGCTTTTTGATGGCTCACAGTGTTTTCTGCAGAAAGTTGTGGAGAAGATTGCATCATTCAAAGATCAAATTTGAGTTAAACTATCAAATAAAATATACAGCAATACAGGAACATGACGAGTGCAGAATATGAGCTACAGCTCTTCAAACACCATCAGACAGTTTAACTTCAAGGCCTCATGTCAAGAGAATTTCTCTAATTAGAGGAGAAATGTGTTCGAGCTTAATTGACAAAGTTTTAAATAGGTTTGGTGATAAGTAACGAATTGATTTCTAATGCTAAATCAGCCTGAGGTGTGTGTACAGTGATAAACTGATGACTTAACGTCATTCACGAGACATAAATCCAACATCCAAGAAAGACGTCTAAAACGCTTTCATTTTGACGTCTTCTGGATGAGTTCATATCTTCTCCATGTGTTTTGGACCAATTCTTTCTCAGTGGGATGCAACATTTATAGGAGGAGGTTTTTGGGGGGAAATTTCACTGCATTTTGCACCAGAAACTTTCATTAAGAGTCGTTTTATGTTGAGGTTGTAGTCAATTTCCATAGTAATTCTTTCGTTGTTTCGTTCACAGAATGTCAAAGTTCTGTCTGGATGATGGGTCACTGAGAAGCTCAGAGATCTGCAAAAAAAAAACTCTTTTCTCTAAGCAATGGAGAGAAAACTCATTTCTCTGTTCTTGTAGAATCTGAATTTATCTCTTCAATGATGCTGTCCTGCATTTCTAAGCGTCACCCTGGTCCAACACCCCAGTGGCTTGTTATCAGGCTTCTGCAGGAGTGAATCACTCGTGTCTCAGGTGTGTTGGAGCGCAAGTCTAATGCAGAGTTCACATTTCCTGGTTTGACCACAGTTAGAAAGAGGAACGGGACAGGTTGCACTCCCTCGTGGTTCATTTGGTTTTCTCACTGTCCGTTCTCACATCGATCCACAAAATGAACCAAGCTTTTGCCGGACAGGTTTATTCTCAAAACTTCCACAACAACGCAATGCGCTGGGTTAGATCTCTGGGGGGTTTATTGCAGTGGCATGTTTACCAGCTAAAAGCTCACCAGCATTTTACAAAATGTATAAAAGGCTTCAGAACAGCCCCGTTGCTTACATAAATTACAATCTGCTGCAGGACGAGGTGCCTCTGCAGCTGTGTTTGGGCCACTTAGAGCTGTTTAGTCCATCCTGCATTCATACTTCAATGAAACCTCCATTAGAGAGTGAACCAGTGAGTCCACAAATGGGCCGTACTTAAACAGCAATTGCAGCTGGGTCCTTTTCAATTGGATCAAGTGTGAAGAAGCTTCAGATAAACGCGAGTCACTTTAGGAAATCACCATATAATCTGATTACAGGTGGAGAAACAGATGCACGTGCGTTATCAAATCTCAGACTCGAGGCGTAACGCATAGTGCCGGGGCCCTTAACAGTAAAGGACCAACGACTGGGCGACCACGCCACCATCTTCTCTCCGTCTCTTAACGAGGCTGAGCTTCACTTCTTTGAGCATTGCATGAGTGAATGAGCGCCGAGGCCCGAGGAGCGAGCTAACCTTCAGCTGTCAGGCTCCGCATTAACGCGCGGCTCCTGCATGTGTTACTGTGCCATTAGAGGAGCTGACACATGGGAGGCCCTCATCCCTCTCCGCTGTCCGCCCGAGTGGAATGAACAAGGGGATGTGCTTCATGGTGGGGCCGGTTTGCTGTCGATGCCCGAGCTCCGATCGTGAACCATTGAAGAAGACGTGAACGGGCGAGGCCCACGGAAGTCATCGTTACCCTTCAGCGACGTAATAGTGGTCGCTCCTCGCTTCATTTCAAATTGTGTCTGTGCGGGTCCCCGACGTGACGAGGGATTAATCTGATTTGCACGCCTGCTAAATGAGAATGTAATGTAAATCGACGGCGGAGATAGTGTAACGGCGACGTGCTTGTCACGCGCCGCAGCGGGTTCAGTGTCGCGGGTGAAGCCAGCGTGAGTTATGAATACCACAGTTTTGTGAATTAAACATGAGATTACGCTCGACTGGGAAAGGAGTGAATGATGTTGCTTGGGTTTTTTTTTTTTGTTGCTATTTTTAGCCCACGCGGTTCCATATTTAGATCTGAGGTTTCCACTGCGGCATGAAGCGATTCAGAAAAACGTCCAGAGGCTATTTATGCCGGCGTCCATGCGTGCACGACAGCATCTGCATCCGTGTGTGCCTCGCGTGATGCGGCCTTGTGAATGATTTGTTTGTAGAGTGTAGCGTGCAGAGGGAAGCGGTGAATGGCAACAACAGTGTGTGAATGGAAATGTGAATTACACTGTATACATACAGTATGTTGGTACTTCTCCAGTGTTGTTGTAGGACGACTGGCGGCGTGTGCGGAGCTAAATACTGCCGTTCCAACAACACACACGACATTCAGATACTCACATCACCGCGTTTGCAAGGGAATGTGAGGTCACGGGAGGTAATTTCAGCATTTTTTTCTCATTAAAGGATTGTGGGGGGACATAATTTGGGTTGCTTTGTGCTGCGTGATTAAAAGCACTTCACTCCAGAAATACATTAAACATACGGATAATGTTGCTCTTCCCCGGGTAACTATGTGCTTTCCAACTGGGCTGAATCAGTTACGCTCTGCTGCTCTGCAGCAAGGTCCAGCTGAATACCAACAACGAGCCAAAGTCCCATTTGGTAAGGCAGCAACTTACAAGGGCAACATTTAGACAACTATCAGACAGTATCAGGCAGCTCTTTTTTGATACTGATGGACGCATTGCGGTAAATTCTTATTAAAGTAAAGTATTTCTTCATACGCAGATATAAAAACTGTGGAGTTCATGCCCGTCACTCCCTGTCTTCATCACATTCACTGGTCTTCAGTTGCGTGAATGCTGAAGCAACCCCATTTAAATTAACTTCTTCTTCACCTTCATCAGCATTATTACACTTCAGCTGTTTTTCAGCTTAAAGCATTCACGCGGTTTTCATACTCCATTTAAATCAAGGTGCGTTTTCCGCTTTTCCGGTGGTCTTGATCTGCTTGTTTGGTTCATAACCTGGTTCACTTCCACTTATGAACTGTACTAATGGAGCAAATCATGCCACAATTGCTTTAAATCAGACCAATCTGTCCCCGCTATATTCATGTGGTTCCACTTTAAATCTCAGTTTGAGTCGTACATTTATTGCCGATTTCATCACAGAAAAACTAAAAATATCTAAAGCTGCAGTATTCACTTTAGAAAATAAAGCCCAAACTAATTCTGTCTTAGTGTTTTCGATGCACGTGGTACGGTTCAACTGATAAACAAATAGAAAGTTTCTTTCTACGCTGAATGTGCCTCTGGGAATGAACTCGACGATGCTCTGCTCCCACTTTCTGTCCGCTCACACAGCCAGAGGAGCGACGCTGAGCTGTTCACCACAAATGAATGGATGTCATTGAGGCGAGGCGGCGGGATGAGTGATAAATGGGGTTGATAGATTATTTACGATGGGAGGTGAGCTACGAGGCGGGGCATACCGTCTGCATGAACCGACGGCACGCCGCTGCCGGTTCCTATTCAGCTAAATGAAAATATGCTGCAGAAAGTATTAAAAAAAAAAAAAAAAAGGCAAACTGCATCATTCAGTCATGAGTGGCGTTATGTAACTCGAGCAACCTCCAAATTTCATACTCCATAGTGGTTAGCAGTGTCATCATTCTCACAGTGAGAATGAACCAGGTTGGTTTCCAAGCTACGCAGTTGTCAGACGTGCGCTAACTTGGACAAAAGGAGTTCAAAACACAGATGGATGGACTTTCCTCTCATTTGGGCCTGATGCAGCATGATTGTGTTATTGAACCCTGTTATTCCAGCATTAAAGAACATATACATCCAGCACCAGATGTGAAAGCGCCCACCGCACCGCGCCGCGCACTTCCACTGACCTCTTGCCACAGGAATCGTGTGCTGTGCCGTTTCACATATGGCAGTAACAGAGAGAGGACGGAGAGTTTTCTTTTTCTTTTCTTTTTTCTTGTAAACCTCAGGAAATGGACTCGGAGTCCGTCCATTCATGAAGGCCACATTCCAAGTGCGCCCGAATCCCCCCCCAAAAAATCTATTAAAGGATCATGACATCAGGAGTGAGGCCGGGCAGGCACCATCATAAATGTTGACAGGGAGGAGAGACATTTTAACAGGAGAGCTAAACTTAATTTGCTTTACTCTTTTATGACATTTTCAGTGGTGGAGTTTTCATTTCTGTGTGTTTCCGTCTCCTCGTTCACGTCAATAACAGATCATCATCCGGTCTGATCGCAGCACTGTGACCATGTGAATCCAGGCAGCAGCGAAAGGGAGGCATTTCAAATGTGGAAGGGAATCAATGCAGCCACGAGCCCTTCGTCCTCTTTGTCACGTTCAGGTCATCTTTGCCCGGCGAGGTCAAGCTAAGTGTCGACATTTCTCTGAGAGGTGCTTGAGTCATGATAGAAAAGGGACAAGTGCTCCACTGGTTTAGATAATTGAATATCAACACATCACCGTCCTCGTGTCATCGCAAAGCGCCGGAGTGTGAAGCCTTTGTGACAATAAGCACCCAGTGATTTAAACCCTTTGTTTCTGATGTAAACAAGAACCAGGAAAAATGACAGAAACGATTAAACCCCTCCAGACATTGGAAACATCTCTTACATCGCAGTGTTGTGACAAGGAGGACTCACATTGTGGGTAAATCCGTTAATCTGAATCAGGAGCGTGCTCTAACCTCCTGCTGAAAACGCCTCAGATCAATCTGATCGATTCACACCCTGGGAGGCTGAACCCATTTTGAAAGGCCTCCGTTCATTAAACGAAAAAGCCTCCGTCAGATTGTGAGGAGGTTCCGGCGACCTCTGACACCGCCAGCGGAGACGAACAGCCTGTTTTGTTTTGTTTTTCTTTTCCTGTTGATCTCTGTCTCACAAAGCAAATGAAACCTCCGAATGAATTCTCACAACTTTTGCGACGGGGACATTTTGCAAATTTGGCCACGGCCGACGAGGGAAAGGGCACCCAAATCTGCGCGGCAGGCGAAATGCCACGACACGTCAGCATGCTGCGCAGCCGTGTAGCCCGTGGACGGTGCTGTGGAGCCGATCCAAGGCAACCTGCCCGCACCCACAGGGCCCCAGTGTGATCTGTAAACAATGAGCTGGATTCACACCGACACTGAGCTCATGTCCTTGGGTGAAGTATATTCAAATAGATAGTTAATACATTGAAACCCGAAGCAGCTGGATTCCCTGTGTCTCCAGACTCTCCTTGGTGGAGGACTGTCGGTAACGGCTAGCGCCTCCATGGGTTCACTGGCGAAAGCAGGGGAGGTGCATTCACACTGTTTTACATACAATCGGCTAAAACCCCGGTGAAGTTTATCCCAGCCCTAAATCCAGGCAGAGAATCCATCAGATGCGGAGATTCGACAGCAGCCAACACGAGGCTCGTGGGACTTGAGGAGGGATTTATGGGATGTAGGCAGGAGGGTAATCCACACACACACAGCTCTCTCCCACTATCACTAAACATTAAATATTCATTATCACGTAGGAGACAGTCTGTGCTGCTCTCCCACTATCACTGGGTGAAACTGATTAATCTGCTCTAAGTGCGCATGAAAGAAATCCAGCGTCTCGGCAGAGATCTGAGGAGCAGATTTGATCTAATATTCATATCTGGGTGAACGGCTGAACGGCGCTACAAGACGTACCTGCAACAAGTCTCACGAAGACGCAGTCGTTTCATCGTAAGTTCAATGTGTCGAATAAATATACCAGAGCAACCATTACATTATGACCACCTGCATAACATAGTGAAGGCAACGGACATTCATGACTCTTTCAATTATTTCATAATCATAATTTCTATCTGTACACTCATGCAAAATCTTTTTTAGTCATGTTTTCACATTAACTTGGAGGGACAAATGTTAAATTGCTGATTGAATGGGTAAATTTTTTTAAATAATCTTGTGTTTTAAGGATTATGAGAAAATAAGTGTCTTTTCAACCCCATTTAAACCATCTTTTATTTGTAAAGAGTTATATTTTTGATATATCCTTATATAGTATGAAGTTGCCTCGATGAATATGATGGATTCATTTCCTTCATGAAATGCAAGAAACATTGTGATTCTCAACATTGTCAATTACAAAATTGTAATGAATCCTTGCACAATACAGAATGAGAAAATCAAAACTTCAGTTATAGTTCAGATTTTAAGTTTTGAATTATTATTAATATTGCAATGAGATACTTTGTGTGAAGGTTTTTCTTCCCTCTGCAGTATTTAGCATCAATCTTGTGTTAAAAGTGAAGAGGAAACACCTTCAAGTACTTTCAAGTACATAGAGGACATTGTGGACAGTGCAGAGTAATTAAAACACTCGTTCGCCTCTCGTCTCCATGCAGGCTTTTCTCTGCACCTGTAATGACTCAGTCTATTTATTAAGATGGAACAATACAAATGATTCATGTAGGGGATCTGTTCAAACGGGCAGTCAGTAATGTCGTTAGACTCGCTCACATGTAGTTTCACCAGTTTAACATATCAAGAAAGAGCTTAGAGCGCCACCCTGTGGTAGCATATTGAAGCACATGCGCACTTCATAATATACATTCTTTGACGTTGGTTTAATAAAATGCTTTTTTTTGTTTAACACAATTTGCAGAATTATATCTTTTTTTTGTTCTCAAAATGCAATTACACCTAAAACTGATTTGATGATGCTTCAAGGTTCAGAATTCTCCACTAAAACTCAATATTTAGTGGATTTCGGAACTACAAAACAAAAAATACACTTATTTTGAATATTAACACACACTGCAAGTTGTTTTGCTCAGGAAAACAAATAAAATTTGAGAAAAGCCTCACTGTGCTTGTTGAAGTGGACACGACTGAACACAAACCAATAGATATGAATTTGTTTACATCCTAAACACCAGTAAAGTGACATACTTGTTGCTGCTTCATATCAACTTTAGAAGAAACAAGTCTGCTTCAGCCACTTTAACTATTCTGAACAATCCTATACGATGGTGATCTGGATGCAGTAGATGAGAAGCTGTAACTGAAATCAAGGAAAACTACTTATAATAAACTTTTAATAATGAAGAGCTTTTAACAATATCCTGAAGATCATTTGTTTCTAATATTATATTTCAAAATGATTGTAATGATTCAGCACTTTATTTGGTTTAGATGATGAAATATTCCTAATTAATCTTTCTGAGTGAGGAACTACAGGATTCATTACTTTTGTCAATGAAAGTCGGGGGAAGGTTTTGTTTTTGTCTGCATGTGTATAGTTTATTAGTTTGTATGTTTGTATTTTACCAACGTTTTACCCAAATTGCATGCAATCTTCAGGGATGACTTGTCGTCATCCAAGGACCAATCGATTTGATTTTGGAATTTTAACAGCTAACCGTTTACGAATAAATCCCCCAAATCTGTCAGTAATTGTCCCATACAAAGTGGATGTGAGGCACCTCATGAAGGATACGCTCCCTGCTCAGTGTTTCAGTTATATACTACCCGACCTACCGAGTTAACATCGATATGATTCTCTGATCAGTTGGACCTGAAGACCAAAAATCTTTCCTTCTTTTCAGATGTTATATTACAGATTATCACACAAAGTCAAACGTTTCACAGCGTGCTTATAAAAGCCTGTTTAATCCTTTTCTTAAAAATAATCCAATGTAATGAAAAGTGAACAACAAAGAAAACACAGTAGGAAACATAACCTTCGCCCCAACTTTCGTTGGTGAAGGTAATAATATTCCTGCCAGAAGGCCTCAATAACAAACTCAATAGGGAAGTCAGATTTCAGTATTAGAGATTTGATGCATCACAGATTTTAAAGGCGAACAAGGGGGGGGTAGCAGAGGGATTCAGTTAATTTGCTTTTCACCAAAATGAGGTAACGTCCAATTCTGGACCGATTGTGACCAGAAGTGACGAGCGACGACAAACTTCACGCAGCGCTGTCCTTCATTAAGAAGTGTCCATGGAAGCCGTTTCTAGAAAGAAAACAAAAGGAGACTTTGTTTATTCATCCAACACAGAAAAATCCACCTTTTTTTTTATGAGCAGTCATGAGAGCAAAGCCTGCTGACACAGTGCGGAGATGTAATATAGCATTTTTCTTTCTGCTGTACCGAGAAACTCGGAGGAAATATTTTGAAATATTGACAGAGCTTCATTGAGGCACAGTAAAATCCTGGCCGATCACATGGCGGCAGTTTCAGTGAGCGGATGAGAAGCAGATGAATTGAGTCGCTTCCAGAGAAACTCACGTGTTTCATTAAAGAGGAAGGAATCCTGATACTCCTTCATGTACTGCGAGGATCGGGCCTCGTCCAGGAACAGAGAGTAAACCCGTTTGATGTCCTCCACCTGGACCTCCGTCCCCTACACCAGCAAACGGACACAAATTACCAACGGCACTCCAGAGCAGCACAACTGCATTGTCCGTCCAATAACCCTGTTTGAACTCCTCCACTGGGAGCGTACCTTGCGTTTGCGACACACCAGCCCGGCGGTGCTGATCAGCTGGATGGCGTAGCGCAAGGACGTCTCCATGCCGATCCGAGTGAGCACCGTGTGAGCCTCCTCGCTCAGCTCCACGTCCTCCTCCTCGCACCTGGAACCGCAGCGCTCGGGTTTACATCCCGCTTCAGACTCGGACTGAAAGCAGGCGACAGAACGAGAGAGACGGCGGGCGCTCACCGGATCTTCAGGATCTGCCTCGTCTCCTTTTCGGTGTAGGGGGAGGTGGCGATGATGAGCAGGCGGTCCAGGAGGTCGATGGGGATGCCGTGGGGACTCTGGTAGTTCGTGCCGCGGATTCTGAGGAGTTAAGAAAATATTTATAGTCGAATAACACTTGATGTGGAAAGTCTGTTTAAAGCCAGGTCAGCTTGTTTCTGAATCAACAGTCTGCTTCAGTGAATTGAGCCACATTGATTGGTGAGTGAGTGTGAAGAGCTACACCTCCTCCGGTATTGATCACTTCACATGGAGTAACATTGATTCAGAAAAACCTGGATTATTGGAATAGTACTGTTGAACTTCATAAAGCAGATTATTAAAAATGGTGGGAACTTGTGCAATCAGCAGCAGCAACAGTGTGAACGAATGAAGACCAAATACTCCCAAGTTACTGTAGTGAAATACCTCCCTCAGTTTGATAATTATTCATACATTCATCATTGAGATTTAATTCATTGACTTCTGATTTTCTGTTATGATTTTAATTCTAATGAACACACCTCCATTCTGTTTAAATCCCAATTATAATATAAATAGTCCATTTTTCACATTTTAGATAATTCTCTATTTATTTATTAATTGTCTAATCCTTTCGGGGAGATTAAAAGAAAAATAATTTCAAAAGAAAATAAAAACTAATGCATTATAATTCTTTACAGAGCTCTGAGAATGAATTGATACGAGTCTCATGAAAATGAAAGAATTTGTCAGTAAATAAGTTAAGCTGAAGTGACGAGATGCTGCAGAGTGGAAATGTTCAGTCACTGTGTGTAAAAAGCACCGTGTGATTCCTCTGTTGGTGGCCATGATGAGGACCGGGGACAAGTCGCTCTCCAGGGCCCGGTTGAGGAAGGAAAAGCACTCCATGTCCAGCATGTGAACCTCGTCGATGAACAACACCTGGAACGAAGGACAGAAAATCTGAAAAGCACTGCAACGCTAAAAGCGCACATCCAGACAGGGAGCCGTACTCACCCCTGGGATGATCTCCGCTTTGCCTTCTTCTCTCCACTCGCACACTTTGGCGTTAATCTGCTCGCGGACTTCCGACTTGATTTCTCCGGTGTCTCCGGAGAACAGAGCCAGGAAGCCTTGTGTGCGGCTGTTGATGACATCGATCTCGTGGAGGGAAACCGTGTGAACCACCTCTTTCCTCTTCTGCAGCTCTCCCTCCGGACACTGAACAAACTGGGTCTGCAAACCAGAATAACAGCGGCTCCAAGTGAGAAATGGCTCACGTTTGCATTACAATTAAAAAAAAAAAAAAGTAGGACTGTGGAAAACTTTTTTCCAATGTTCACTATGTTTTGGTAATAAGTACATCAATGTATTACTATTTCATTTTTTTTTTATTATGTGTATGTGTAGGTTTTTTTTTAATTAATACTGACTTTAGCTCAGTGATTCACTCTTTCAGTGTTACAGGTGAGCGCGTAAAACCAAAATGATTATGATGCACAAAAATCAGCCCCCACGAATACTATTTGATATTATTCATGTCAAATTGAGGAGTTAAAACTGGAGGATTTTCTTCATTTGGCTTCATACTTGAGATCCCATAGCGTCGTAGTCTCTGGCTCTGGTGAAAGAGCGGCCCAGCTTGCTGATCTTCCCAGTGGCTTTGTCGATCGTGATCACGTCACTGAGACACAGACACAGTTACTACGACTGTAAAAATTAAACCATTTGGCTCAAATCAACTATAAATTCAACTCACCCTGCTTGAACCTTCTCTTTACTGAGGCTGTCGATCATCTTGTTGCCCAGGTCGTATATCGTCTCCATCTCAGTAGTCTTTAGAGTCAGCTTGCCCACCTTCGCTCCCTGGGTGAAAAGACGATGAATGATGATGAGTTATACTTGGAAATTAATTCCTCTCTTTATGCAAGTTATAACAGATGCTTTATAACACCTCTAAAAGTAAATTCACTACATTTAGAAAACAGTGAATCATTAATATGTGTCACCTACCGTTCCAGTGGCTGGTCTATCAATCTGGATCTCGACCACCTCTCCTTCGATAATCTCCGTCTCCTCTCTGTGAATTCAAAACAAAGTGAATAACAAAAAAAAAGAAAGATGGTGAAACAGTTATTGTGGTTGCTCACTCACTTGAGCCGCACTCCGATAGCTTTTCTGAACGCCTGGCTGAGCGCCTCGGTCTTGCTCATCTCCAGGGAGAAGATCTCACTGCCAGCCAGCGCCGTGAAGGGGGTGTCGGGGCCCAGAGACTGCGCGATGCCTGCAATCACAAGAAAAGAGTCAGTGGAATGAATAAACACAGGCAGGGGATGTTTAATCCAAAAGAAACAACTGGAGCCAATCAGATGACAATGAGGAAACAATGTCAAGTGTGGCAATCCTGAGGAATCCTTCAAAGTCCTCACCCATGGCGATGGCCGTCTTTCCTGTGCCGGGCTGGCCGGCGATCAGTACGGCCCTGCCGGCAATGTGGCCATCTTTGATCATCTCCAAAATGACTCCTGCCGCTCGACGGGAGGCCAGCTGGCCGACCATCCCCTGAGACACCTGCAGGAGCACCACGTGTGAGGATTCTGACTCAAAAATACCAAACTATGCACACTTGTAACATGTCCAATACACAGAAACTGCTTGAGTCAGTGTTGACTCTGTATTAAATACTTTTAGACTCATCAAACAATTTGTTCACATTTACAGCTGCCTAAAGTCAGGAGGTTGCGAGGTGAGAAGGTGATAAACTGAAGGTGTAGTCTTACCTGTCTTGGCTCCAATGCATCGTCCAGTCCAAGGCCTCGAATGTGCGAATGTGCCCCTGAAAAACAACAACACGAATGAGTGAGGACCTACAGGAAGCGTGTCAATCTATCCAACAGCAGGTGAAGCATGTCAGGTTCTACCAAACAGTTGCTACTCGATATAATGTCGGACTTTACAGTATAGTTTCAAAATTAGTGATTATTTTACACTCGCATTATAACACAGTTGAAGGTCAAGCGTCGTCTTACCGATCCTCTCGATCCGTGTGATGTCACGAACCTCTGGAACCTTTGTAGTCGCCATCTGTATAACGTTATAATGAGAAGATAAAGAGGCAGAATGTAATAAGAAGTAAATATAAATACTACCAAAACAGTTTTACTTAATAGCCTTCAACATTGTTGATCCTCAATTCAAAAATCAAGGTCAGACATAGAAATGGTATAATAGCACATGTATGGTTCCTTAAACAAATATATCGGGAGGCTTCAGCCAAAAAAAATCATGAATAAACACTATAATAACATAATGTGGGGGAGACTGTGACTGAAACATATTTTCAGGAACATTCAATATCAGCAATGCAATCCACAACGCAAACCACATGCAATCAAAGTACTTAACGTACTCAAAGTACGTGTTGTATTATGGTGCTATAGAATAAGATTGAATTGAACATCAGAGGGAATCAATGACAAAAGTGGACGATCTACCTTTGAGTGACAATACCAACATCAAACTTGGTCGGTTTATGACGAAAAGGTCTCGTCAAACTGTGAACTGAGCAATTCGCGTCTCTCCAGGGAAAATATCTGAGCCAGATATTGTCCTAAACAACATATTAGCTCATTAGTTAACGAAAACTAGTCGCTCCTGTCCAGTGGGTTGTCATAGTGACAGCTGAGCGGCATGCCACAACACAGCGATAGCGTCACGTTTCTATTCATTTATATGCGTTTCTTGGCATATATTAATAGGCAACGAAAATTTCATGTGTCAACAAGCATAAGCTTTAGTAAGAATGTGCGTCAGGAGTGATAAATCTCACTCCTCGTTTTCCAAACACAGCTACAATCGTGGCTAACGGTGGCTAGTGTTGTGCTAGCTTGCGCCATTCATATCAACGTGCAACAAATTCATCAAAACGTCCCGTTTCGAGTAAACACAGAAGACTGGACACACAGCGGAGTGAATACAATACCAGTGTGTGAAGGATACATGAGCGAAAAGCCCCCGGCATAAGTAGAAAGAGTTGAAACTCACCTCTGCAGCCACACTTTAGAAAATGTGAGAATGCGGCGCTTCTTTGTGAAGGTGCGCGGACGAAATGTGTCCGGGCAGAAACACGTCAGGCTTCTTCCTGCTTCTTCCCCTCTGCAGTATCGGTGGTAAAATGGCAACAAAGGCACGAAAACGGACACTCTTAGGTATAAATCTGATCATTTTGATTTAATGGTGTATCCGTTATTTAGTTTTTGGATTAGAGTACGAGTTTCTTTTTCTTTTCATATTTTCGGGTATTTTAACGGCGGAAGTGATTATCTGTAAATCTGCAATTTTGTAATTGTAAACAGTTTACTTTATTCTGTCGCTAATTTTCAAATTGAGTTTTTGCAGATATATTCATTGTTGAAATTGTTGGAAGTGATTTACACCAAACTAATTTTGTTTTAGAAGTTAAATCATATCCTGCCTAACGTCACTGTACCATAATGTAATACATCCACACCTCCCATCCAATTAATCAAATACTCCTCATACAGAAAGTATTTTAAAGAATGGTTTTATAGTCAACTGTACATCTGTTTAGAAAGTTTAAACTTTTACCAATGCCCTCGATTAATACATTGCAGACATGCATATTTATATATGAATTTATTCATAATAAACAAGTCCTTCCATGCCATCGTACATTTCACAACTTTTCCAATTTATTATCAGACTCCCACCCAACGAGGTACCCATAAAATGTTCATTTAACCACTTTTTCAGACCGCTAAGTGTCTGGACTTTATGGGCAAATTATTTAAACTGCTTTCAGCTTTGGCTCTTTCTTAGGCTAAATTATTGAATCATCTCCCATCCAAACAGTATCCCACTGATTCTGAGTTGATACGCTGTGACTTTTACCAATAAAGTTACCTTCTTTATTTGTTTTCTCTATTTGTTTCTCCTTCATCCTTTTTTTGTTTTGTTTTATTTTCAATTCAGTAATGTTTATTGATGGGGAGGCTTTCATATAAGTCTGGTGGGCTTATTTCCTCTCCTGCACAGTCAGGTTTTATTTCTTCTAATTCAACAATATATTTTTATTTTGTGCAAATAGAAGAAAAGACACAGGAATATTTTTATGCAACAATTGTTGGTGTACTATCAATCTATAATTAATTAATAATTAATCTGCAGTGTTAACATTAGAAAACCAACTGGCACACATTGTAACAAGTTTAGAGAAATTGCCTATTTGAACTCAACTGTGTTTTCATGCACCGAAGCTGAAGAACTTCATCAATGCAGACATTTGGCCACCAGAGGAAGACAAGCTCACAAAATATATTCAGAAAATCCTGTGCAAGGACACAAAAAACTGCAAGTTATCAGTGACTGCACACAGACCAGGACTGTCAAACACACAGCCGGTCCAATAGAGAGTTCAATTCGGGCTCCATGAGTCCTTTCAGAGTAACAAATACAAATAATGATATTAACTGCAACTCTTCGTACTTATTTTCATCAGCTGTTTGAAGTGTTATTTATAGATATTGTAACCCTGAGTTTGTGAAAATATGTGCTGAAGGCACATGTCTGGATTTGGTTATACTATTCCTGTCATTGTTCAAGTTGTTTCTTGGAATTTTTGTGATAAAAAGAGCATTTTCAGAATGTAATGATACAAATGTGAGCTGAAACTGTGGGGATATTTGAGAATAGTGATTTTTGTACTTCATTTTGCTGGTCTGGACTAAATAAGGACAATATGTGGCTCCTGACCTGAAATGAGTTTCACACCCTTGATTTGGACGACATATACAGTATAACTACATTGATGTGTCGCTGTAAGGTATCTAAGATAAAATACTTAATTTCAATGTCTCAAGGTACCCCCCCCCCCCCCCCATCATAGTTGTGATAATCCATCTTCCTTGTTGTATAAATCTGGAGCTTTACTTTCAGGTTCCCCTCTGACAAACTGCAGACAAATTCAATTTCATCTACTGTGACAAAGCTTACCTGCAGACTATAATCATAATGATCTGAGAGAATGTTTCATATCCTGTGTTTTTCCTTCAGGCTTTGGCTCAAGATTCCACAAACTAAAGTCCCTTCTCTCCACCATCACAGCTGGAGACCTCAAAGTGGCCACATCTTTTTACTGGTGTGTATTCATAACTCACTACAATGGGAATATATTAAAATTTGTTTTACCACTTATGATCAAGATTAACTGAAGTAAACATTTATCTGCTGCTTTTGGAAGCAACGTCATGCAGGAAAACAGTGGAAGTCAATCTTTTACTCTGATAAAGGTCTCAGAGGTTTAATGGATCGTTTACCTTCATTCAGCACATCGGTAGATGAGTTTCAGTCATGTGTTAAATCAGGAGCCTCTCAGTTACACCTCACCTTTTTCTGGACAACTCAGTCCAAGCATCACAGACCTCCACAAAGCCAACACTGCTGTTCAGAGTTTTATTAAAATCTGTAGTCTTGCAGAAACTAGAAACCCGACTCAGAGAAGTGCAAGTTAAAACGTAAACAATGACCTGGTTTGTATTCATGGTCAAATGTTTATTAATACAAAATACATATCACTATTATATATCACCATATTTCAATCAGGTACAGCCTTTGTTATATTACAGTTTAAATGCTCATCGTCTTTCTACACTTAATTTTTACATCAAGAACAGTTCCCCTAATCCAGACATTATGTGGTGCAAGACAAACATCAAAACAAATTACAACATGATCCAAGAAGTGTAATATTTTCAGTAAATCTGCAGTAAAACCGTCTCGTTAATTGCTGCTCATGTGTCGTTTAATCACAGCTGGACGATGGTGACGGCCGAGTCGTACCAAACCCAGAAGCCCGGATAAACAGGCTCAGTGAAAGAAGCCTTGAAGCGGTGGATGAGATCCATGGTGTCCCCGATGGTGTAGAAGGAGAGGGTTCCCCCGGCGTGGTCCAGGAAGACGCCGATGCGCGAGGAGTACGGCGCGTTGATCTCCATCTGGTCCTTGTTGTGGCGGGCCGAGTAGCTGGAATCTGAGCAGAAGAGGCTCCACGACTTGCGGTTGTAGCCGACGCGGCAGCTGTCGCCGTAGCCGTTCCTCTTGATGCCCTTGTACGTGACACCGAGGGCGGCGCCCTCCCCGCTCCACTCCACCTCCCAGTAGTAGGCGCCCCCGGAGAGGGGCTCCTTACACAGGACCTGAGGCAGGGAGTCGAATCGGGCGCTGCTGTCACTGTAGCCCTGGGGGTCTCGCTTTAGGGTGGCTTTCCTGTTGCTTCGGGACAAGTAGATCTGCCTGTAGGCTGTGTTTGAGTCCAGGGTGAGCTGGCAAGCATCTGGAACAGAAGACAAAGTTAATATTTTACGAGGGGTGTCACAACAACTACCACCAAACTAAGAATGTAAATGGAGCTGAAGCAATGCAGACATGGTAAAGTGCAGTTTTTGTTTGGTGAAAGTAAAGAAGCAGCATTTAAAGCTCACTACAGACCGGCATGTCCTCCCTCTTATGGTATTAACATGAGATCATGAGGGCGGGGTCATGCACAGGGTGTGTGAATGACACTCTTGTCCATCTAGTTCTGTCAAAACACCTGAGAGGAGGATTACAGTACAGGTAGAATGGCCAAATCAAGAATGGGCAAGTTTGCTGCCATGTGAGACCCGCCCAGAAAAGCCCAAACACAAAATTATGCAAGCCTCTTTTAACTCTAGAGACCAACCCACCAAATCTAGGTTTCTACACAGTTTAGTCTCGTCACACACTTCCAGCAGTCGATTTACATGTTCTGAACCAAAACCACGGAGTATCACTGTTAAAAACAAGAAGCCCAACCTTTAAATGCTTCGTTTAAAGCACCCTTCACCAGCCGCAAAGTCCCGCAGGTGAGCAGATTGTTATTAGTGTTTTTAGCTCTGTTAGATGTTTAAATAACTCACTACAGCAAAATGGCTTGAAGGGAACGTGAGAGAGCCTCTGGCTGGGGCAAGTAGAAATCAGAGTAATCATAAGGGGTCAGAAGTCACCTGCCTGCTGTGTACCTCCACGGGTCACAGTTGGTGGGCGACCCGGTGGCCTCGGCTAGATCTGCCCGGCCTTTTATCTGGAATGCCAGAGGTATCGTCACTGTTTGTGACCCACAATCACCAAGACCCTTCTCTAGAAATGAATACTTTTTTTTCTGTTTTAAATCTCAAGTTCTGAACATTCTACAATAACAGACTATTTTTTTTTTCAGTTTTTTTTTCCCTGAGTTTGGAAAAAAAAACATCATCCCAAAGCAGAATTCTTTGTTTTGTCCTCATCTCATCGACAAGTTGAAAAAAAACAACAAAAAAAACCAAGGTGCAAGCAAATTAACTGCAATTCCAGGGAAAAATCGCAAAGCCGTACAAGTGCGAGCCAGCTAAAAAGAAATCAGTGAGTCAGACTCTGAACAGTAGTTACAAAAGAAATCAGATGTTGTGGTCAGCCACAGCGTCTGACAGAGAACCTCATCAGCAGGTAATTTGTCTCAAGCGGAGGATTGAGTAGAAAGAAGCAGCGAGGCGTGTTGGAGGAGCCGGGACTCACATCTCAGGAAATCGTCCCTGTACTGAGGCTCCTGGACCGGCACGGCCTTGTACATGGGAGCTTCGTCATCTGTGGGAGTAAACATGCAGATTTTAAATATACATGCATACATCGTTTTAATCCAAACCAACAGAGAGAGAAAAAAATTATAACAAGAGAACCGGGGACATTCTTGTACTCTGTCTCTTTGATTATCAATCAATTTGACTTGAACTCTTCCAAGGACATGCAAACCGACTGATTTCCATTTCAGTGAGTTACTGCAACCTCACCAGCAGGTCGGAATTCCTGGCCAAAGCAAACATTTGACTACAGTACAGCTTGGTGACCTCAGGATAGCCTCCAACGGCCCGGCATCAAACACGATTGCACAAAGCTCTTTTGATAACAAAGGAAACTGAGTCAGTCCGACTTTTCCTGTTCAAACCTTTCAGACCGAATCAATACAAACGTTGATTTTGGTATCAAGACCTCGGATTACTTTTGCTGACCTCGTTAAGAAAAAAGGCACGCTTGTACGAAAACTCACTTTTCATTGATTTTCTCTTTTTCACCTCATCCAGCTCGCAGAAGGTCATTTTATTCACTGAAGAGAAACAAAAAGAGAAAGTGAACACGATAAGCCGGTGAACGCGGCGGCGTTGTCGTCGTCGTCGTCGTCAAAGCCACACCCACCCGTCTTTGCCGTCTTCGACAGTTCATCGTTGCTGAATTCGTTGAGGTGCTGCTTCATCTCGGAGACGGCCTTGGTGACGGAGTCAAAGGTGAAGTACGGGTTGACGGTCACTGTGGGCAGCTCCTCGGCCTCCGTCTGGGCGATCAGTGTTAGGTAGCTCTAATGATTTAAAAAAAATAAATAAAATTTGCCACTCAGTTGAGCTTCATATTTGGTCTTGGTAAACAAAAAAAACAACAAATGATCCATAGCCAAGTAAAAAAAAACATTTTCATGCATCGATATGTCGTTTAGAAAAGAGCTCGTACATAAACGATTCACTTTAAGCCCTGGATTACCTGGATGAAGAAGATGTGGTCCTCGGTGCGGGACAGCTGGGTGATCTCACCGTCTCTCCTCTTCAGGTCGGCGATCTCGTGGTTCAGGCGCTCCATGTGGCTCTCTGCGTTGTTGAGGGCCGCCCTCTTGTTGGTGGAAATCAGCTTGGCCATCTCCTGCTGCATCCTCTCGATGGAGCGCATCATGTCGTTGAACATCTTCTCACATTCCTGCATCGCTCGCTGGGCTGATCCCTGCACGGGGCGCAGAGGAGGAAGAGGAGGAGGTAAGTCATAGCTTCACGTCGTCAATCAATGTCGCACCGGTTTTACCAGCGCGCCGAAACACACCGACGTCACTCCTCTCAGAAGGAATGTTGCTAGTTGATGAGAGTTTCTCCCCATTCAAGCAACAGTGGTTAGTCTGGTATTTGGATGCTGGACAGAAGATGGTGAAACTCACCCTGAGTGACTCCACTGCCTGTTTTAGCTCCTCCATCTGCTTGAGGCGGTCATGAATCTTCTCCTGGATCTCGGCCTGGGTGGCGCCCAGCCGTTGCTATGAACAAAACACACACACACACCACTGTTTACTACGACAAGGATTCCACAGGTGCTACCTTTATAATTGCCTAAACTCATTATTGAAAAAGGCTGCTGTTATTCAGTACTGAGAGGCAATTGGCACTTTATCGCAACACGGCTTCTGGTGTTGCTTTATCACATTGTTAATCTGCTTTTTCATGCTTTACTTGCTCCTTTGTTCCAGGAGCAGTGAACCATTCCGAGCACAGCATGAGCCACTCGGCTGCGCTCCAACAAAACACCTGCGGGAAGAGGTTTGAGTAAACTCACCTGCTCCTCGGCTCGCTCCTGCTCGGCAGACACCATGTCGTGGCCCTTGTGCTCCTTCACCGTGCACAGCACGCAGATGCACATCTGGTCGGTGCGGCAGAACAGCTCCAGCCCTTTCTGGTGCTGCGGGCAGATCTCGCGGTCCAGGTGGCCGATTTCGTCCACCAGCTTGTGCCGTTTGAACGTGGTCGATTCGTAGTGGGGCTTGAGGTGCCTCTCGCAGTACGAGGCCAGACACATCAGGCAGCTCTTCACGGCCCGGTTCTTCTTGCCCACGCAGATGTCGCAGCCCACGTCGTGGGGTCCGGCGGCGTTGTAGTCGGGGGACGGCGGCGGCGGCGGGAAGGACTCGGAGACCCGCTGGACGGTGGAGGTGTTGTTCCGGGAGCTTCCCATGCGCCTGGGGGTCGGCCTCTTGCTGTAAGAGACCCTGCACTCGGGGCAGATGTAGGAGCCGGTGTGGTCAGCATGGTCCCAGTACGTCTTCAGGCAGACGGAGCAGAAGATGTGGCCACACGGGATGGACACGGGCTCCCGCAGGTATTCCTTACACAGGTAGCAGTCCTCGTGGTCAGACATGGTCGCCGCTCAATCCCGGTCCCTTTAAGTCAAACGAAGATGCGGTGAGGGCAGGTGACGACTGGTTCCAGCACAGTGGCAAAGTGATCCTACAGGTGCTACGGGAGCAGGTTATAAAGAGTAAACAGAGAGGGAGGCTAAACTGGTTAAGCCGAAACCAGTAAAACAAGGGCGGGGTATGAAAAGGACACAGTGAATGCTGCCACCTGTTACAGAATACGCAGAGTATGAATGAAATGTGTGATCTAAACATAGATATTTGTTGCATGTGTGTGGATGTCAGTCGAATTTTTCCATGTCATTCTGATGCAATTAAAAAAAAACAGAAACTAAAGTTTGGATTTTATCCAGTTTTATGGTGAAATCAGAGCTTTAAAAAGTGTAGAAGACGCTTATTGCACTTGGGTGGAAGCGATCAGAGTAGTTGTGAAACATATAAAAGTAACTGAATGCAACCAAAGGTGCGTCACACGCCACAGTTGTATGCAAATGGAGCAGTGGTAGAGATTGCCTGGAGACGGACTGTTCCTCTCACCGAGCAGATTAGTTTCTCACTGCTGCGACTTCAGCGGAACTCCTTTTAATTATTATACAATGTAAATGAATGAAATGTTATAGGACTTCAATGTAATAGGTTTGTTTTGTTTCTTCCGTGCATTTGGCTGAGTTTATTTGATCTGGTCTTCTTGAGCCACATGCATGTTGTCCTTCACCTCACCTGTGTGGCCGGTTAATGATCAACTCATTCTACTTTGTATTTCATTACACCCCCATTTCCTGTGAGAGGACTTCCTATACATTAACACCGGGAATGTATCCCTGTGGTTAAATGTTCAACTGAGGGGAAAGAAAAAAGAAAAAATAAAGAAAACCTGTTTCAAATGAGAAACGTTTGCTTTTGAAGCCCCGAGTAAAATCATACAATCTTTCCTCTTCCGAGCCTGAAACTGCCCTCTGTATATTTCATCTTCCAGTGAACACAACTCCAAGCCAAGATGGGAGTTTCAGGGCTGTTGAAATGGAGATAGGAATGCAACTACACTTGATAGCCCAGATAACAGGAGGCCTGAGAAAGCCAGCCTAAAAGATTCCATTGTGTTGGAGCCAGCAGGGCCCGACCAGAGCACCAGGCATCACAGGGTCTGTTGTCCGTCAACAACAGTAACTACAGCTGACATGCAAGACTAAAATGTAGCTTCTTATTTGGCTGAAAAATCTCCCCTTGCTGCAAAGCATGCAGCGTTCACTGGGAGAGGAACAGAACCATGGGAATGAAGAGAAGTGGTTCTCACGAAGCAGCGAGAGGTTTCCTGGTTCGATTCCTGCAGAGATATCCTGTGAGTTTCTCTGCAAATGCTGACACTTCCTCCCACAACACAAAGACAAGTTTAATTTCCAATTGGTAAATTGCCTGGAGTTACTGTGTGTGTCCTCTGTTGTGGAGGTACCCTGCCCGTCGTTCCACGTCGGCAGGAAGAGGCCTCCGTCATGAGGCGAGTTTTGGTTGTAGCTGAGAAAATGTGTGTGAAAATAAAATGAATGGCTGAATCCTGATGGACAGTCACCCGATTGCAAATCACTGTCTCACTCGAGCAGGTGGTCAAACATGCGTTTCAGCAAGAGTGGACTGGACCAGTAAAATGGTGCCATGTTCGCAGACCATACAGTTTGAAAAAGTCTTTCCAAATCCGAAGAATTGGCACCAAAAATCTCAACATAAAGCCGATGTTGATGATGCAAAATACAGTGAAATCTCCTAAAAACATCTAGAATGGTTGCGTTTTGCACATTTTTACTAACTCACTGCTTGTGGGCTTTCAGTTGTAGAAACAAATATATTTTGAACCTATTTACAGGAACTTTTATTTTTAGGATCTCACCGAGAAAAAACTATATTTCTTTTTCTTTTTTACAAAATATATTTATTGATGTATTCACATTGATATGCATAAAAACAACTAAGAATAGGAACACAAACAATTGAATTCTCGTGCACCTTGCTAGAAATAGGAGTAGGAAGGATTTTTATTTTGTGCAGCTTAACTATTTAAATTTACAAAAAAACCCAATGTAAAACACTATGAAATGTTTTCAAATGTATCTGATCTGAAAGTAAAATGACTTTTGAGTGTCACCACATGGATAAAGTGGTAAAAAGAAAGAACTCCCAACAAGTTGTGCATCATCTTAAAGACTCAGTAACTCAATACGTCTCAGGGCTGCAGAACAACTTTGACTTTCTTTTAATAAGACTATTTGTAGTAGCTGTGATTTGATTTGATTTGAGTTGTGGAGAGTGAAACTCGGTGGAGTGACTGACCTGCATGCTGCAGCCGGTTCCCTGCACCAGCACACCTGATCCACCCTCCTGATAACAACACACTCCTTTAAAACCAGGTGTGTTCGAGCTGTAAAACACTGGATTAGACACATATTTACACACTGGTGACGTAACCTCACAGCCAGTTTCATTCAAACATAATAAATATTATCTTGGAATCAGTTCACAAACATTGTTTGATATCTTAGAAACTGAAGAATCTCTAAAGCAGACATATTTGCATAATTTTCAACCATTTTTCCCCCCCTTTTCAATCATAATTAGCCCTTTTTTACTCTCAAAATTAACTTTTTTAAAGAGTGAAATTTAAAAAATGTATAATTCTTTCCTCAATATTCATGTAGTATGTGATTAACTCTGCTGTATGTGTTCTGGATTTTAAAATGCATTTATATGATATGTTTCAACTGGTCTATCTGTAAAATATCCAAGTTTATAGTCTCCCACAGCTTGTATTATCTGTCATAGTTGTTTTTCTTTGCTCTAAATTGTCAGATTATTCCCCATTTTCAGCCTCTGTAATGGACAAAAAGGAGATTTAAAAAAATTGAGATATATATATATATATAAAGACGAAAACCCCTCCTTTGCTTTTCCACTGGACACACATGATTTGACCTTTCCTTCAGCACACACTTCCATTCTGTTATTCCAAAGAATGTGTTTCGTAATGGGTAGAATTATGACAGGAAACCAGATCAAATGGACATGTCCCAGGTTCACCGGCTGCATGTGACCCGCTCTCTGCTCACATGGGCGTGTCCCATAACAAACCAGCTTCCTCGCCCTTCTGAGAACTCTTTCACTTGTTTTCACGCTAATATCACCCCAAATTGATGTTTTTATACACTCACTATTTATTTATTTATTTTTAATCACATTTCATTCACTTTTTTTTTCTTTATTTTAAATCACTTCTTGCAAGTTTTCTGTCCACCACCTTCCCGTTGGACATTTCATTAAGATGGCGTCCTCTTCCTGTTTTTATTACACACACACACACACACACACACACACTGAAGTAGCTCCCTGTTTCCTTTGATCAAAAAGCCGTTTGTGTGAGGCAGCGCTGGACCTGGGAGAGAACTCGCGCTCTCGCTGCACCTTAATGAAGACTGACCCTTCACCTTGAACCCGGGCCGGGCTTCAGATGACTGTGCAGTTTCTGTCTGCTCGGTCCTATAATCAGCGCGCTCGTCTGTAACGAGACGTATTATTAAATCTTGCACAAGTGTTTCTGTATGCTCAACTTCACCGTGCTTCATGTTCTCTCTCTTTTTTTTTTTTTATGTTTTTTTTGTTGTTGTTGTTTTTTTAAAACAATCATGCAATTTATGCAATCGTCAGTCGGATGTTGCACCTTTCCCACAGGCGGTGGTGCTCTCCACAAACAGGTTGTTCATTTGAGCACTGTGGAGGAAGGAAGACAAAAAAAAACAAAACTGGCTTATCAGAAACCTGACCAAATATGGAGAGGTGAAACTACCGAATGCATGAAGTAATGCAACATGTCAGGTCAAGGTGGAGCAAGTGTTCTGAAATGTACATTTTCTGCACAGTCCCATATCTGGAACATAGAGAGAGAAAATTATCATTATCATTTAAACATGCATTTTTATTTATTTATTTTTTTTTTTTACACGAGAGACTGTAATCCCATGCAGGAAAGTGAAAAAGAAAAAGAAAATGCCATGAATGAGAGGTTAGCATTCGAGGACACCAGCAGCGGGGCCTAATTGAAATGCTAATGAGAGACGATGATGTCAGCAGACACTCGAGAAACTCGGGGTCTCCGCTTCTTTTTTTTTTTTTTCCCCTTCCCTTGGCGTGTTTTAAATAACAATACATGAGGTAACTGCGAGGGCGGCATGGAAAAAAAAGGAAAAAAAACCCGCGTGGCAGCTCGAGTGAAGTACGAGAGGAATCCACACCACGTCCTGGCAGGAATGCTGCGTTTGTCCCTGTTTGTTTTCCATCTGCTGCATGAACCCGTACAGTGTGGCCACGACGGTGATAGATGATTGCCGTGGAAAAAAGCGGGCGGACTGGTCAGACTGGTCGCAGTGCAAATGCTCCCGAACAAACCACCTGCAGCAAGTTCAACTAGCATAAGTCGTTCATGGCGGGGTTTTTTAAAGCGAGAAGTGAGCGTGTTCTGGTGTTTCTACCCCCCCCCCCCCAAAAAAAAAAAAAACTTTGTTCAAACTGCAAACGTCTCCCTGTTTGTTTATTGGGTGGTCCCTTGAATTCCTACACTACCTTAGGCTGCATTTATGTTTGCCAGACTATAACCGGTTTAAGACAATGGCGATTCTGTGTGACAACAATAGGTGGAAATACAGCTGCCAAGAAGTGTGTGAGCAACAACATCCACAGATGAGCCACATGAGAAGGAGAATTTAAGAGGAGAGGAAACTGAAGGGAAAATGGAAATGTTGTTTTTTTTGTTTTTTTTTCATTCTTTTGGACTTCTTTTGTTTTTCACATTTCATTCATTCTGTTTCTTCCACTCTGCACTTTCCCTCTCTCTCTCTCTCTCTCTCTTCCTCTCGGCTCTGCTGTGCCGTTTGCCCGCCTCCTCCCTCCCTCTCCCTCTCCCTCTCTCTCTCTCTCTCTCTCTTTCCTTGCTCAACCTGCTTATCTGAACTGGGCAGGGCTGGATGTAGTCACAGCACAGCGGGGGGAGGGCCTTGTCTGCTTTCAATCAATAACCTCTGGAATTCAGAAATACAAGTCGGTCCTGTCTCTGGCTGTACCACACTCTGGAGGGCGGGCTCCTAGTCGCACTCGGCGAAACTCCTACCTGCTCGTGGCGCTCTGTCCTGCCTTGTTCCTGCTGGTGTGCCTGCGCTCGGAGTTCATCACAATGGCTGATCAAAGCTCCCCAGACTACTTCAACTGCTCGCTGTGCTTGAACCTGCTGAGGGACCCCGTGGCGATCCCCTGCGGCCACAGCTTCTGCATGGACTGCATCAGCGGCTACTGGAACGAGGCCGACTACACGGGGATTTACATCTGTCCCCAGTGTAAGATCACGTTCACCCAGAGGCCGGTGCTGCGTCCCAACGCCACCCTGAGCATGGTGGCGGAGAAGATCAAGAAGAGCGGCCTCAACCTGACCCTCAACTCGTCCCAGGGGAACGCCTACGCCGGGCCCAGCGACGTCCCCTGCGACTTCTGCGCCGGGAAGAAGCTGAAGGCTGTGAAGTCGTGTCTGAACTGTCTGGCGTCTTACTGCGACAAGCACCTGAAGCCGCACTACGAGTCGGCCACGTTCAAGAGGCACAAGCTGGTGGACGAGTTGGGGAACCTGGACAGGAAGATCTGCCCGCAGCACCAGAAGTCCCTGGAGCTCTTCTGTCGGACAGACCAGATGTGTATCTGTGCCATCTGCACTGTCAGTGAACACAGGGGCCACGACATCGTGTCTGCAGAGGCTGAGAGGGGCGAGAAGCAGGTAAGAAATCCTACTCTCTCTCTCTCTCTCTCTCTATCTCCCTCTCTCTCTCTTACACAGGAAGCATATTGTTCGTGACCGTCACCGTTAAACTCAGTGAAAGTTTCGGACACATCAGACGCTTGGAGAAACTTGAGCAAAAGCAAACAGTGTGTTTTCGTGCCCCAGGCACCACAACTGACGGTTGTACTTTGACCCATTTGACCAACGCTATCAGCTACCCTGGCAGGCAGTCACCGCCGCCAAAACAAATCCGGCTCTCTGATTAGCTGCCTGGAGACCAGGGGGGGGAGGGAGGGAGGTAAGGGGGGGTGGAGGGGGGGGCGTTCCTTCCACTTATCACCACTGAGAGAGGAAAAGCTTTCCAGAGAATGTGGCGATCCAGCTGTGGGATAAATACACAGAAACTGTCTGCCGTCCATTTCCCCACCTGTGGGAGCGGATCTGCAGCCACACAGGAATGTCAGGGGAGTGAAGGCGTCCGAACACCTCGGTGCGGTCGCGGCGCAGAAGCCACGCTCACGTGACTCACCTATGACACTTGCCTGCCCAACAATGCAGAGGAGATAAGATAGCGTGAAGGGTCGACCCGTCAGCGACGGCGTGTTTTAGCTTTATGGCTGTCAGATCTGTAAAATGCAAGCCGGGTATGAAGCCGTAATTCAGTTGCTCCATTTACATTCACTCGTCTGGTTTCCTTCATCTTTCGGATTTACAACCTGGGTCTCACACACATCTCACTACATCTCCCACTTCGCCCCCCCCCCCCCCTCCACCAGCCACCACCCCCCCTCTCCTCCTCCTCCTCCCCTCACTAGATTCCCCACATTCCTCAAGCTTATCTTGAAGAATGGGTTGGTGGGCTTGAGTAAAAGCTGAATTAGACGCTCTTCTATTCTGCATGTCAGCACTGTTGTGCACCTTGAAACATCTCTTTAAAAGTCAGGCATTGGTAGATTCACATTCCTCACATGGACAAAATTCCTCTCCAGATTCAACCCCCCCCCCACCTCCATCTACCCCCTGAGATAAAAGCAGGCTGTATTAAAGAAGACTCTTTGGGCCGAAGGGCCCCCCTGAGATATTCCTTGATGAGGAAGAATGTTTTGCACTGATTCAACAAATTTGAAGCTTTGTGTGACGAACAATAAAACATGGACGTGATTTAATATGTCGGTGGTATTATAGTATTAAAGAGAACCGCCAGACATGCCAGCATGGGAGGAAATGCGTGGAAAATAAACGGTTCTTTTATCTTTTCTCCCGCAGAAACTTTTGGGAATTTCCCAGGCGGAGATTCGACAAAAATGCCAGGAAAGAGTGAAAGAGCTGGAAGAACTCAAGACTGCCGTGGATTCACTCAAAGTAAGTGGGGATTAATTCCTCACAAGATGATAAGAAACCTGTCGAAGCCAAGTTTTTTTTTTAATATTTATTTTGTGTGCAGAACTCGGCTCAGAGAGCCATGGTGGACAGCCAGAAGATGTTCGAGGACATGATACGCTCCATCGAGAGGATGAGGTCAGAGGTGACCAAGCTGATCGGCATCAACGAGAAGGCGGCTTTCAACCAGGCCGAGGCTTTGATCGAGCGCCTGGAACAGGAGATCGAGGAGCTGAAGAAGAAGGAGTCCGGCCTCAAGCAGCTGCACAGCACCGAGGACCACATCCACTTCCTGCAGGTGACCCCAGGGCAAATTGTCCATGAGACCGAAAAAAGCTGAATCTGATCCCAGCGGGCTGTCGGTAGAAACATCTGTCCATCACGAGCACAAACTCAAGACAGTCATAGACACTTGTAATCACACTTAAGGGCAACTAAAGCCTCCAATTATCCTCAAACACATGGTTTTAGAGGAAAACACACACATGAACTGGGAAAGATTTCAGGTTTTAGCGCAAATTCTTTGTCTCACAGTAAAACCAGCCAACAACTAATGATCCTCCTCCCCCCTGTCAGAACTTCAACTACCTCTGCACCCCAACCGACGACGGCTTCATCCCCCGAGTGACCGTGAACCCAGACTTCTCGTTCGGGGCCGTCAGGAAGGCCGTGGCGGAGATCAAGGAGAGCCTGGAGGAGTTTGGCCGAGAAGAGCTGCTCAAGATCTCCAAGTCAGGTCTGGCCTGACGAATAACAGCCAGGATTAACGGCCCAGACTCCGAGTATGACTGTGAAATGTGTGATGTCCCGCAGTGAACGAGGTGCCGGTCTACACCACGGAGAGTCGCACATTGGACAGAAGGACCAGAGGTGAGTCACGTCCTCCCAACGGGTTAATTATTGTTTAGGGTCCGCGCCGCGTTCGGACTAAATTGTCGGCGGGGAGCCGCAGAAGCGGCCGCGTCATATATTCCCCTCGGTTAAAAACACAGCAGGAGTCACGCGCCGAACACAAGAACTAGAGGCATTTTGTGTGGGCGGATTTGAGTTCACCTCGACCTAAACCGGAGTGTCTTTGTGTGCAGGCAAAGAGATAACGGTGGACAGCGCTGCTCCACCTCCAGAGCCCCGGAGCAGAGGTGACTTCATCAAATGTAAGTTTCTCACTTCTGGAAGAGAACGTTGGACTTGAACACACAAAAAAAAGTACATTTACATGTATTCAACTGCAAACATGGAGACTAAAGATTTGGACTCAAGTAAAATTCTTATTAACATGTGCTTAAATTGCAAATGCAAAAAAAAAAAAGTGAAGTGAAAAGTGTTAGTAAGTAGAAAGTGCATTCAGTTGCATTTAAAATATCAAAATGTTCATATTTTTCAGACAATTACTCAATTTTCTATCAAAAATACACAGGTGTGTGATGGAAAACGGGAGATTTCTCTTAAAAGAACAAAATTATTGGCGAGAAAATTACAATATCAGATTTTCTCTTTTCTTCTCTTCGGACAAGTTTTTGACAAACTTTGTTTCGACTGGATTCTCATGTCTTCTTCTTCATAGAAGATTAAAATTTTGAAAATACTTATAAACATTGAACAATTTCTGTGATTCTTGTTTTAGTAACTATGTGAATTGTAACTAATATGAGTGAAATACTCATCAAAGTGCAAATAACTGACTTTCTGGGTGTGTGTTTTTAATAATGTATTACTATTTTTTTTAAGTTATATTTTACATTTGTGCCACTATTCAACCAAAAAAGTCAATTTCATTCAGATTTTTATTCAAATAGGAAAGTGATTTTTTTTCCATCCAAAAAGCCAAATTGCAATGTAAAAGTTTTTAACACAATCTTTTGAGTCAAACTGTGAACTTTACATATATGATGATAAATTCCACATAAACTGAACTATTCCAAGCCTGTCTTGGTTTATTTTATGTCATTTTAAAGCCAGAGAAGTTGATTTCTACAGCAGCATTCGCAGGCTTGAAATGCAAATGAAGGAAATACATTAGAACGAGGAGATTAATAAAAAGGAGAATGTGTAAAATAAAAGATTTATTATAAGATAAAGGAAATGAAATAAGCAAAATATATACCTTGCTGTTAATCCTTTGTGTGATTTTTTACAGGTTTTTTTTTCTATTTTACTATATTCTACTCGGAAAGCCTGAGAAAATAAGTTTTATGCCTGATTAGGGCGAAAATACAGTGTGAAAATGAAATATTACAAAATGTCAGGTGTAGAAATACCTGAAAATACAATTAACTTTTCAATCTTAGATCTCTAATCTTCTGAAAATAGTGTTTTGTTTAGTTTTTTTTACTTTGCTGTTGATCCTTTGTGTGGTTTTATTCAGGGGTTTTTTCTCTATTTGACTATATTCTCCTCTCCCTCCTGCAGACTTCTGCCAGCTGAAGATGGACCCCAGCACGGCCTACAAGGAGCTGTACATCTCCGACAGCAGCAGGAAGGTGAGCCGCACCAGGGACCTGCAGCCGTACGGCGACAACCCGGAGAGGTTCGACAGCTTCGCCCAGGTCCTGTGCCGGGAGGCCTTGTCCGGCGGCCGCTTCTACTGGGAGATCGAGTGGAACGGGGAGTTCTCCATCGGCGTGGCCTACAGGGGCATCAGCAGGAAGGGCAAAGGCTCGCTGTGCCTGCTGGGCTACAACGACACGTCCTGGAGCCTCCTGTGCTCCGACTCGGGCTACTCCGCCTGGCACAACCGCGTGGACAAGGCGGTGAGCGGGCCCCACTCGCCCCGGATAGGAGTGTACCTGGACCACACGGCGGGCGTGCTGGCCTTCTACAGCATAGGAAGCACCATGACCCTGCTGCACCGCTTCGACACCACCTTCGTGGAGCCGCTCTATCCCGGCTTCGGGGTGGGAACCTCGGTCAAGATCTGCAACGTCAAGTGACAGGGGCGACTCCTCGACTACATCACCCACCCCCACCCCCCCCTTTTTTTTTTTTTTTTTTTTAAATCCCGTCGTCAACTTATACAGCGACGCCTCTGGAATATATAGATTTTTGCAATTTTCAAACTGAACCAAACCACATTGTTCATGTACTTATTGCTTTTTTTTTCTTTTTTAAGAAAAATGCTCCTTCCAAATGTGTACATACTCCTTTTTTTTTTTTTTTTAAACTTTACACATCACAGACTGTATTAAGTTTTGAATTATGTCAAATTACATTTTCACCATAGATTTTTTTATACATATATATTCTAAAACACACAATTACTGCGTAATCACACAATTCCAATATGAAAAAAAGTGTTATCCCTGCTAGCATCTGATAACGTCTAGATAACTGTATGACATTATGCGAGAGAGAGAAGAGGTTAAACCTTTAAATGCTGATACTTAGATTTATCCCAGAGTATCACATCATAGCAGGCGGGATGTATTTCACATGATGGTCTGAGTCATGGTGTGTGTATGTTGCACTTGTGGGGTGGCGAATAACTACATCAGCCTTCATGTTTTTTCATCAAACAGGTATTATTATTATTGGTATTATTATTAGTAGTACATGAAAGAAGTTTCTTTGTCATTTCACTTGTTTATCAGACAGCTATATGTATCAGTGGCTGAAAATCCTCGCAGTTGTTTTTATTTTTCCCGTTCCACTTGAACTAACCCTTATTTAATTGTGTGTATTTAGAAAATGGACTGCCACGATGTAATTCCATCACCGAAAAATACTTCTTTTGTACCCAAATTACTCACATCATAGTTCGTTAAATAAAGAACTAAATGAATAAACGAGGCTTTGGAGTTGTTGGATGTGGTTTGTTTCTGAAGAGAGAATCTTCAGAAGCGTCAGGTCGGGAAATCCTCGGCTGGTATGTGAGGAACTCAGCGCGTCTCTGTGTTCCGCCAGAACACCTGCTTGAAAACAAGGTTTCACTGAAACTGACGTCTCTTCACTGTCTGCGCTCGCACAGCGCCCCCTGTCGGCAGGCACGAACACACTTCTATTTCAAGTCAAAAAACTTTTTTTTTTTTTCCACCCTCGTTTTCTTTTGAGTTTTATACAACGACCTCTAAACTATGTGTACATTAAGATAATTTATTCACTTCAAGACTTTGAAATTTGTATTAAAACCAAGGTAACTTACAAGTATCTTGAAAAATGACCAAAATCACACGTCACAATTTGTCAGTTAAAAACTAATTTTAACTTCCATAAAAAGAAATTGCTATATATACACTACTGAAACCTTCCGATATTAATTTTCAAATAGGGGTATTAAACAACTTGAGTGAGCCAGACCAGTAAAATAGTGACATAATAACCTTTAATTTGGAAGTTATTATTCTTTGTTGGGGGGGGGGGGGAATCACCTACATTTGAACAGAAAACAATTAATACAGAAAAAGACTTCAATGTCAACAAAAAGCCAATTTTAATGAAACCTTGTGGTGCAAAATACAGAGATGTGTCCAAAAAGCTGTTTCATTACATGTTTTACTGACAACATGAATTTGAGGCGAATACTAATGTCCACTACTCTTAAGAAATTTGGTGAAAATTCACAATTTTCTTTGACATCTTTTAAATTTGCTTGGTTGTTTGGCGGCTGGATTTGTTCTGCATAGTCCATCTTTTTTTTAAATTATTGTTCTACACCCACAAAGTTAAGAATTTCAAGCATTTTTTTTTTATTTTATTTAATAATTTACACTATATCTGGCCCCTGAAGTAAAATGAGTTGGACACTCCTGTACTACAGGTAACTGCCACCAGATTTTATTAAAAATACCAAGGTAAAAATGAAATGCAACATGTGTTAAACACACAATTTTATCTCTTGTGTGTGATCTATTTAAAAACCAAAGTTCACTTTCCTTTGAGAACTTCAATAATTGATGTGGCAGAGAGGAAAAGCTTCCTCATGTTAAAGCAATCAAACCTGACAAATGAGCACCAAGTGGAAAAATGTTTTTAACAATAGACATCTGTTTATTGGTTCCCAGGAATCTTACAGGAAGTTGAGCATACAATGCTCAAAAGAAGGACGACAACAACAAAAAAAAAACGGCGCAAAAGTGCGGAAATCAGACGTCGTAGCCAATCAAGCCGCCTTTGCCGATGCATTCTCCGATGTAGAACCACATGAGCACCTCAGTGGCCACCAGGCCGTTCCTCATGGCGTCCTGTCAACAGACAAACAGTCAAATACAAACAACTGCATTTTTCAGACCTGATCAGCTCGTTTAGGCACAGTAAGACCAAGACGTTGAGTCTTAATGGATCTCGAGATAATTAACAATCAACATTTTACTACTGTGATAAAAATTGAGACCAACTCACATTTTATAATCAGCCCCCAACACAAAGAACACTGCACATATTTGCAATGAAAACTAAAATATCTCAATACATTATGTGTAAAAGGCTTTTTAAAATGTGTCCAGTCAATAAATCTTAAATAACTTTTGTGAATTGCACTGCTGATTTGACACATCCACTCAATAAACCAATCCCGAGAGTGATTTAATATGTGCTCAAGTTTAAAATACACAAATATTTACCTGTTTACTGGCAGGAATTTGCAGGAGCAAAATATTAAAAGAACACAGGAAACGTATAAATACATGGTTGTGTCTTACAGAAACAGTGAGCAGTACTGAACTGACTTTGTGCTGCATATATTTAAAGATATTCCATGTATTGATTCCCAAGTCGTTCGTTTTAACGTCACTGAGACACTGAGTGAGCCGCATACAAAGTCCAACATCGGTGTCAAGGTGAGAGTGGGAACAGCAGGTTCGCCTATTTCCAGCACAGTTGCCTTTCAAAGAACGAGCACATCATTTAAATTACAAATATTTTAAGAACGAATGCGTGCAATGCAGACGATTGACACATATTTCAGGATCATCCTCTACAAAAACCTTTCTGCACTACAACCCTCTCAAAAATGTACTCAACATTGGTTCACTTAGGAAATCTGACTAATATTAATAGTTTTGTGAATGAAGCCATGTTTGGCATTGGTTACTTGATGAACCAATGGCAAAGGAGTAGATATAGAAAAAATATAGGTGAAAGATTAATCTAATACTGGAGACTTAAAAAGATATTTATCAATAACTCTGCTCAATGTGTTAAATATGTACAATCTATACGACAATATAGTGTGAAAACTGTTTAATCTGACCAATATCTACTGTGAAACTAGAAGGCTCATTTCTGTTTATTGAACATTTTTTTGTGTGTTAGAAAAAATATAGATATCAATCCCAGAAGGAAATTCTTTTCCGTCTTACACATCTCCTGAAGATATAAAGTCATATATATTCTGTGTTTTTATCTCCACACACGACATACTAATGACTGTAATGTAATCACCATGTGAACCTGACATTGACCTGAATAAAAACACTTAAAAGTCAAATAAAATTATAATTAAGCCACTTCAAATGAAACTAGACAGAACTTTGTAAAAGTGAGATCACAGTGAGGGCCTGGGGACCATAACATGCTGGTTTAAGATGACAAATCTCCACTTAAACTGAGTATTCTATTGTCGATCTGTTAGAAAATTACATTTTGAAAACATTTTTCGGTGTTGATGGACGCACTATACTAGAGACTCCGATCCAGCCCAGGAAACCACAATTATTTGCAAAAATTACAATGAAACCACTGACTTTAAAAAAAACAAAAAACAGTTTTCTTAAGGGTAGCAGACCAAAGCTGATATATCAACTTCATAGTTACCTCGTTGTGAGCAAACTGGCATTGCTCGTCCGATTGCCTCAAAGTCATGGTGTCAGGGGGAGTTTGTAAAAACATGCAACTGCCTTAGGAGAAGTGTTGTGGGCATTTCACTGTATTTGCACCACAAGGTTTCATTAACATTGAATTTATGCTAGAAATTGTAGTCATTTTCCATCCCGTCTGTTTGATTTTAAAGCAACTAGACATTTTTATCAGGTATACTCTCAAAATAAAATTAAAAAGTGTAAATTTAAAAAGGTAAGAATAGCACTATTCTACCACTCAAGACTAAACTAAGATTAAGTTATTTAAGGCTCGTGAACCAAAATGTGTTTAATCTATACAATCTAAAGGTGCTGCTTGGATTTAAAAACCCTTCAATAATGTGTACACAAAATATTTAACTCCATTAAGGTTTCCTCTGATAGAGAACGAATGTATGACAGGAAAACTTTAACCCTGCGCTTCCTTCAAGGAGACACCTGCTCACACGCCAGTGGATTTCACTGTAGTTTCACTAAATGTCATTATGTGTTGATCTGATCCAACAGGATCATATAACAAACTGATTCCCAGCAGGATCGTTTAACAAACTGATTCCCAGCAGACCCAGAACAACCAGGACTCTGCAGAGAGACACGCACCCGCACGGTGGTTTGACCCAGACGTCCTGACTGGAAAGCCTTGATGAGGTTTGTTGCCCCCTCGATGGCTTTGGGGATCTCCGCGGGTGAAGGAGGGACCAGTTCGACGCGGGCGTAGTACCAGAAGGTGGCTAGCCGGGGTTTGGAGTAGGTGACAGCGGCTGAGGAAGGAGAGAAAACACTAATGACAACTCCCGAGCAGCAGCCATGCAGCTAGTTGGCGTTAGCCACGGAGCTACACTACGTATGTTCAAGATAAACTACACAGGCTGCCTCCGTCCTCGGCTTTTAACGGCGCAGAGTTATACTAAAACATTAAATGGACTCACCGCCGACCAGAGTGGGGACTTTAGCGATCATTTTCTGCACCGCTTGAGCCATGTTGATCCGCTTCTCCGTGTTACTTGCTAGCTCACTGAATGTCACCTCCACAAGGACCCCGCACAGCTGGCCTCACAACTGCCTGAACGGAAACCTTCTTCCTCGTGCAGTGTTTCACCGCGGCTGATGTCTCTGGTGCGCCGTTACTGCCCTCTGCAGGTGGAAATGTATTATGACAGCTCCCTGTTATTCTCAATCAACCCATCAATGTTTTTGTTTTTTGTTTTATTTTAGATTCAGCACGAGATGTGCATATATAACTTGTATGAAATAAATGTTAAACTTTCATAAACTTATTCATATCAGAGAAGGTATATACATCTGGGTTTTGACATTTGAAATCAGTCTAGAATCTCCTTCCTTCAGCAGTTTGTCCATCAGTGTTTTGGAGAAGTGCTCAATGAAAGATGAAGATGTTTACCATGCCTAAACAATTCAAAACAGTGCCGTTCACGTCTTTTTACTTTTTTTTGTTAAATCTCTGGTATATGTCCAATCTCTACCAACATTGTCATGCAAGAATGTAAAACATTGTTCTGGTTTTTATTACCTTATGTAGATATTTTGCTTCTGTTGTTCTTGTTTGCAATATTTATTATCATGCTTCATATTCTGCTACTATTGTTTTAACACTAACGTGTAGCTAAATAACACAATTCAATATTTGACAAGAGCACTAATGATTCAATCATAAAAAATATGTGTGATTTTTGTCAGTTTTACTAAACTCTGTAAGATTCTTTTGTATTATTGGTATCATTATGCAAAATTTAAATAAATGCCATTTTACGGCGTCTCTTATTTTATGCATATTGCAGTGAGTGTCCTATAAAGGGTTAATTGATATTAAAAAGATACATACACCAATAGATGGATACATTAAACCAAAGTAATAGCCAAAGTTCAGCAAAATAGATTATTTACATTTAAGTTCCCATTTCAAAAGTATATAAATGTAAGTTGTGGGTTCAAACAAAGTTTTTTTTCTATGCTGTGACGCTGCTGCACAGTTTCGCCTCACTTTGTCTTTTTCTTCCAAAATATTTGCAGTAAAAAACCAAACGGCAAAACAAAAGGTGAATAGTATCACCAGTTTCAATCATGTCGGGGGTTGTTTTGTGAAGAACATGGACATAAATATGTACATACATGCATAAAATCAGAAGAAAAATATAGCTCGGCCAAAGGGAACACGTAGTGTGTGACGTCATCACTGAGGGACGCAGATGCCGCCTCATTCATGTCTTCAACACGCCGTTCAAAGTAACAGGTAAGACATACAAACAACATCATCTGCTGTGTGATCACTCAGCGGGGGCTTGAAATGTCTCAAATCCACGTGTACGTCTCGCGGCTCGTCTTCATTAACAGTTAAATTCGGTTTGTTTTCGGAAAGCTAACGTTAGCTAGGCTACTTTCACTCACACAGCCTGTTAGCTCACGAAGTTCGCGCAGCAGCTGCAATACAAACACAATAACACGAGTTATAAACCAGTTTTTTTTTTTAACTAGATCTACAGTTTTAATTCTCTCTGAGGAAAGTTAAACAATACTGTTTACTAATGCCACCGAGTAAGTTCACGTACGGGGATCAACAAAGATGAGAAAGATTGTTTATCTCGCTTAACTTTTGTTGTTGGCGGACCAGTGCGTCACTCTTGAACTTTATCAGGCCAACCTGAACAAGATCCTCGATCCCTCCCTTCATCAGCTCCCTGATATACGGTGGAAATTACAAGTAGGCCTGTGTTGTTTTGATTCGAGGATGGCGACAGCACAAATGTCCTTCTTCCAGTCACTAGTGAAGACGAGGAGACTGGAGTAGTTGGGAGGACCAGTGTCATGAAGTATAGATCATATAATCTGCCTGCGAACCGTGTTGACGTCCCCAAGACAGCAGTGACACCCGGAAGTACCACAGCAGAAACGTTTATCCAAACTTCACCAAATAAAAAAAGACTCAGGATTGACGTGTGGCATAAAACCTTGTGTTAAATCAAACATGATCACACGATCTGCTCTGGTGAAGCTGAAACTCTCATGAGTTCTCCTTTATATTTATGCTGAAACAAACCTTTCATGATTTCAGTGTTTTTGTATTCATTTTACCCGATGTTACTTTTTATTATTGTCACGTTGAAGAAGTTGTGTTTTTACAGTGTAAAAGCTTGAGGGAAACATACAGATTATACAAAATAGGTTCAGTTCCATTTTTTTGTGGAAAAAAATTTCTGTGGTTCAGGGATGTTTGGACACGTTTATTCGCTGTGTGGACCTGACCTGCTCTCCCCTTCTTCCGTTTAGGTTTAAGAGTATGGATTTGTTATACGGGCCGCTGGGCTTCGGCGTGGTGGCAGGCCTGGGCTGCGGCCTCCTCCTCGGCTGGCAGCTGCGCGGCCGCTTGGCCCGGACGTCCAGAGGCGTGATGGCCGCCGTGGGCAACGGCGGCGGAAAGGAGGCAAGCGTGATGGGAGAAGGAGGCGAGTTCAAGATGATCCTGGTGGTGCGGAACGACCTGAAGATGGGCAAGGGGAAGGTGGCCGCCCAGTGCGCGCACGCCGCCGTGTCGGCGTACAAGCAAGTCCAGCGCAGGAACCCAGAGCTGCTCAAACAGTGGGAGTACTGCGGGCAGCCCAAGGTGGTGGTGAAGGCGCCGGACGAGGAAACCCTCATCGGCCTGCTGAGCCGGGCCAAGGAAGTGGGGCTTCCCGTCAGCCTGATCCAGGACGCGGGGAGGACTCAGATCGCCCCCGGATCACGCACCGTGCTGGGCGTCGGTCCGGGTCCCGCCGATCTGATCGACAGCGTCACCGGAGACCTGAAGCTCTACTAGAGGGCCGAGCTGCATCTGGAGGACTTGAATCCAAAACTCCTGGTTGATTCAGGAAGAAAAAAAAAACGGAGACAAGCTGCTGCGTGTTTCTAGTTTTTTGTACAACAGTTCAGGGCTCTTACTGCTAGAAATCAGCAGACTCTTGGTGTATGGTTATTTTTTTATTTTTCTCCGTTGATAAACTTTCGCTGCGCCAATTGGTCAGGTGAAGGTGCTTGGGAAATTAAAATATCTGAAAATAATGCTGATGTCATTCTCACGGCACAGGAAAAGATAAGTCAGTTTCAGAAAGTCAAAGAATGGTCCTTTATAATTTTGAGTAATTACTTTGGAGTATAGCTGCAGTAATGTAACGTCATTGATGAGATCGGACATCTTGTAGTTCTTTATTAAATCCTCACTTGAACTCGTTTTTCTTGTCTGAAGTGCTGCATTGCATTGATTAATTAATCAATTGATCAAAAAAATGTTGAAGGGGTCCTGACATCCTTGCTGGTCAGTCATTTGAAGCATGTCCCCCAGGTGGCGCTCTCTCTCTCAATATCCTGCAGGTTCATGTTGCTGGGTTTATTTTGTCAACACTGTACAGAAGACTGGAACGTAATTATATGAATTGTGTGTAAATAGACTGAAGAGGAGTGTCATGAGTGTCGCCACACATACCACCGGTTTTGCTAAAAACTACTGATCCCTGCCTCCTGCACCTGCTGACACATTTAACCTTTGACCTTCAATCTTTGTTGTATTTATACAAGACTGTTTTATCAAATTTGTACTATTACTGGTATACGTTCACCCAGAGATGCAGTTGCACTATTTATCTATCAATGAGACTTAATTTGCCCTCTTCCAGGACAAATAGTCTTTCATTGATCGATTTAAAAAGGCTGGGGGCTTATTGCAATGTTAACTGAATTCCATAGATTCAATATATAAATATTAGATGTAAAGTACAACAAATTTGATCGGTCCTTGTTAAACGTCAGGCAGTTCCTTGAGCCGCTTTGCTTCCAGTACCTGCATTGATCAGCAGAGGGCGCAAGAACTACATCCAATCAGCAGCGACTCAATCAGTCCAGTTTCACTCACGGTTCTGATGTCGATTCTCCACATCGGTGTCTGACAAGCAACACTTTCTCATAATGGGAGTAAACATCTCATGTGACTTCATAGCCAATCAAGGGATCAACATTTCTTCCTAGTACTGCAGTAAAAACACACTTTTCTGTCTGGTTGTATAGTTTGGAAGAGCGTTTCATCAAACTTCACATCTCAGAGGGTGACGTTTGTTTCCTTCACATGCTTTTAACAGATGTATGTAGGACTTTTAATACATGGATTGTTCCAACGGTTCAGATTCAGGACCTTTTAACCAACAAGGCAGTTAAAATTAATTGGTCCTCTTTAAAGATCTGAACGTTCACCCACCAGGTTACCTCAAAATCCATCTGCTGCAAATTTCATCAACATTTCCAGACTGACAATAGATGTAGACGACTTCTTGTTGAAAACCAGCCGAGACCTGAGGTTTCAATTGACAGATTAGTGAAGGGAAATCAGATCATTCAGTGTGACAAATTGCATATTTAATTTTGTAAAAAGGCTTATAAAAAGGTCATATTTCATGTAGTCATATTCGAGTATTTGTCCACTGGGGGGCAGCAGTGCATCGTTTTCCCTCAGTTTTATCACTTTCAATGTCACAATGTGAAGCTGATGATTCAATTTAATATAACTCACTAATCAAGCTGAAGTTGGCTGGTTAACGTCATAACCTGGTTCCGTTTCACATCTTAGGAATTACTGTCATCTGCCCGATCATCATTGAATGTAAATTTCCAACTGGCATAATTTCTCATTCACGTTTTTAAAGCTGCTGAAACGAGCCGAAAATGCAAGACACGATCACACCGTCCTTGACAAACAAGAAGCCTTTATTTTTTTTATTTTATTTTTTTAAGTGGAAAAACAAAACCGCTGTTTCATTCATTATGATCCTGATTATGCACAATCAAGTATTTTAAGTGCACAATTTCAATCTAAAGGTAATTTAGATAAGAATATAAGTTCAAAGGAGTTAATGATTGGTTTTCCTGTATACACGCAAGCCTTTTGATAAAAACTTCAAAAATCACCACGAGAGCTGTTTCTGTTTGAATGGGTGAGTGAACCGGGGAGGTTTTTTTTTTTTTTTTTTTTGAGAGAGAGACGACGACGACGACGCTTGGAAAAGAAAAAGAAAAAAAAAATCCCTCCTGCACACTCAGTAACAGTGTCGCGAGAACAAAGCGCGGCTTTTAAAGGAGGGAGCGCGTTAGTGGAGCGCAGACGGATGCGCGGTCCCCCCCCCCCCCCCCCCCCCCCCCCGGAGGTGGAATGGTCCCAACGTTCAGAGCGCCGTGGAAAAGCACACGTCGACCGGTGCGGAGAGTTCTGCATAGGCGCCGCCGGATCGAGTCCGGCTTTCCCGTGGTTTCTCTCTCGGAGGAGCAGCCCTGAAGTGAGAGTGTGAGGACGTGACTGGTACGACGTAGTGTTTCAGGATTTGTGGTCGTGAAGCGGCAGTTTTTATGTTCAAATATAGAAGAACATCGTAGCGGTCTTTTTTTTTTTTTTTTCCTTTTACTCTTTTTTCCCGTGTCTGAATATACAATAATTAAATGCATTTTACAGTCGGACAGAAGAAGCAGCTCACACACATCAAAAGGAAGAGGTTCTACATTTTTTTTTTCTTTTCTTCTCACTACAGAGTGCAAATCAGATGCTTCACAACAGACCTTTTTTTCTTTTTTCTTCTTTAGACCGAGAAGAGGACTGGCTCTTCCCGCAAGCCCCCCATTGTACATAAACCATTTCCCATTCAAATAAAATAGACATAAGGAAAAAAAAAGAAATTAATCTAGTCAATACGGAATGTGAGAAAATTAATCTTTGTGATTCAAACTCTTTTCTTTGACAACAGAAATAAAACTGAGTCCTTCATGACAGTTTAAAAAGGGGAAAGTAAAAAAAAAAAAAAAAAACAAAGAAAGAAAGAAAAGGTTTTGTCTGTTTTACCCTCCGCAGCCCTGGAGAGGGCAGAGAGACGACGGAGGTCTGGTGAAGGACTTTGGGAGGTGGATGGATGTGTCTCCACCCTGGGTGTGGAGAGAATCGGGCGGGGGAGGGGAGGGGAGGGGAGGGGGTCTTTACATGCCGTAGCCGAAGCCCGGCTGAGCTGCTGGCGGAGCGTAGCCTGCGGGCGCCTGGTAGCCGTAGCCGTAGGGCTGCTGGGGGGGCACGGGGACGCTGGGGCCCGCCGTCAGCATCAGCTGGGGAGCTCCTGCAGGATCCACAGAGAGGAGGGTTCAAACACGGAGCCGGGTTTTCATCATTGATCACACTTCTTTAAAGGGCCAGTACTGACCTTTAGCAAACTACATTTAACATGTCGCACCGCTGGTGGGTGAGCCACAAAACTCTTTAGCGTGTGGCACACCTCAGAGTAAAATCCTTTGAAACTTTAATAATTTGGCCACAAAGCATCTTAGTTGTCAATATATCTTTGACCTACTTACAATAATCCCCTAATATCTTGTAAATGCAATTAATTAAACGTCCCTAGAAAAGAATACAAGGCGCATCCTCCATTGATCACTGAGGTGGGATGTGATATTGTGAGCAGACTTACCATAGACGATGGGTTGCGTCTCTGTTGCCTGCTCCTCCTCTTTCCTTACAGACTCTGAGGTTTCTAGTTTGTCTACCTGCAGACGGAGAGAAACGCAAACATTTAGAGCAAAGCGAGAACTCTTGACAGTTGATCGACACGGAACATTTTCAACTGGAACGGCTGCGTCTTACACAGCCAGAGCAGGATTATGTCACAAGGAGTGTTTAAAATGTTTGATGATTAAGATGTAAGACGGTAAACGGAATTTGTGGATGGAATAAAAGTAACTCAGAATTTGTACCTTAACGTTGCCTTAAAAAAAACACAAATCAGAAAACCCGTTTGGACATTGACCTCCATTTACATGACGTTTCAAACGAAAATGCATAATTTTTTACTTTTTTTTCACGTTTATATGACATGTTTACACATAAAATGCAGAAATGCTGAAAAAGATAAATGGGGTCTAAGAGTACTGATTTCAATGACAAAGTGCAGATTGTTACAGGCTGCACTAAGCATAAATACTTTAGTGAACGTGGTAACGGAGCACACGTTCATTCGTGAGCAAGAGAAATGGGAGGCAAACGATACAAGCAGCGGATCAGATGCAGCACCAAGCGAAGGGTACAAGTCAAGTCCTGAGGGGAAAAGCTGCTGCACGAGGATGCAGATTACTACCAAAAGGGCCTGTTTGATAAAGCACGTTTACATTATGGGAGCACAGTCGATGCGTTTATCACTCGGTTCATTCAAGACCAGCTACTCTTTAAACTCCAACACTCCGTACACAACTTCAACAAGCAGGGAACAGAAACAGAGCCAGTCCCATGCTGCGTGTCGAAGCCTGGCAGTAAATAAGCTCAGATGCAGTTTAGTGAGGAAGAGGAAGAGGGTGCTCTCTGCAGTCCAAAGCCGTCCTCAGTAAAGCCAGACACAACAGCCTGCTGCTGCTATGCAGACATTCTCTCACATGCATCCTTCAGTTACCAGGTCACAGAAGCCAAAACACAAAACCTTTCAAAGAACAACACGGCGCCATGGTATGCAGTGTCAACGGAGGAAATGCACCTTTTCACCAGAACAAACTCATATCTCTGTCAGAGCAGTAAAACAAATTAATCTTATTGTCTGGAGCTCGGAGGTTGAAATCTTTGTGTAAAGTGCATTTTCTCCAAACATTCAAAACAAATGCAGTGACTCTAAACTCCTGCAATCCCTCTCGTTGGCAGACTCTTGCAGTCACGCGTCAGGTGTTCCTCTAGTATTGGTGACGAGCTGTAGCTCTAAAAAGCCGCCCAGAAGTTACAGATGTATCAGTGACTGTGTTCGAGTGCGGTGTGCATTTCAGTTAAAACCATGCACACTCCAAGGCTGCAACCTTTTGAGCTCAGCTCAAGATCAAAAGCAGCTTTAAACTTTCACCTGTTCTTTTACTGCATCAACCTGAAAGAGAAGAGGCGCAGCATAGAAGATGAAGCCATTTCATCGAGTCAGATGCTGGCAGTTTACAACAGTTAAGATATAAAGAGGATATTCATGACGTGAATGGCTTGTTGGTTACACTGTGTGACACAGTTCACGGAACTCCAGCCTGGGAAGAGCCGACTCACCTTGCTGAGGTACTCCCTCATGACCTGAATGAAGTATGGCATAGAAAAGTCCATGATGTTGTGCCTCCAGGCCGTCTCCAGCACCACGTCGGGCCGCAGCAGGTCGTAGCAGGTGAAGAGGCAGGCGGCGAAGCACTCCCTCTTGTCCTCCTGCAGGAACCAGGACAGCAGCTCCTCCGCCAGCTCCGTGTCCTTGGACTCGGACGCGTACTGCATGGCATCCTGCGGGACAGACGGACCACCCGCCGGATCAGACACAGTCCAAGAGGACAAGTCCCTGCGTCGCAAAGCTACTGGATTACAGTCAACAGTATGCGATCTCCGAAGAACGTGGAAAGGCACACCTTGTAGAGCTTGTCTTTCTTGCAGAGCTCCACGCTCTGCTTCCAGCGGTTGTTCCCCTTGAAGAGGTAGGCAGCGATTCTCCTGAACTCAATCAGCTCGTGTTTCTCCATGCGCTGGGCCAGCGAGATGTTGTCAAAGTTGTCGTAGGCATCTATTGATGTCCTCAGTGCCTGACAAGAGCGACATGAACATTTTATCATCGGTGTCTAAACGTCATTTTCAGAAACAGCAGAAGTGTGAACACCACTCACCTGGTAGTCCTCCTCCGTGATGAAGAGGTTGTTAAGTGCTTCATTGACTGACTTGTTGTTGTGATTCTGTACTGACCGAAGGTAGGGTTTGACCAGAGGCAGCTGCTTCACCTGCGACGGACATTTTTTTTTGTTAGTCAGCTCATTTCAAAACAAAAGAGGAAAACAATACATTTCTTTGCATCTGTTCGTCTTTATTCCTCTCAGGCAGGCCAAAGTTTACCTTGCTGAAGAAGTTAACGGCACGCGAGTGATCCAGTCTGGGAGAAAGCATGATGAGTAAATCGTTCAGTAACAAGGGCTTGAACTCCAGATAGAACTGGATGGCTTTGTAGTACAGCTCCACATTGGCCACCTAACATGGAAGAAAACACGTTCATGAATACATGTATAAAGCATAATGTATTAAGAAATGTAAACAGTGTCATTTAAAGCCACAATTATTAAGTACATTAAAGCTTTTCTATGGTTAAATAAAACAAAAGCCAGACTGTACCTTGGTGATGATATCTTTGAACTGGCCCTCCTTCCAGGCGTCTGTCGGATGGTTCATCATGGTGATGATGGCGTTGTCGTACTCCTCGTACTTGTCGTAGAGGAAGACCAGCTCGGCCCAGAGGTGAGCCTGCTCGGCTGCTCTCAGCACCTTGGGGATGTTCACCCGGGACCAGAAGAGCTCCAGATGCTCCCTCATCTTCTGTGGCTTGAACTTGGAGTACAGAATGGCCAGCTCCGTGAACATGCCCATGTGCGCACGCTCCAGGCCGAGGGCGGCCTCCAGCATGGTGATCAACTCCTCGAAGTAACCGCGGTCCTGAAAGGAGCAGGCAAGATATCAAACGGTCGGTGTGCACTCAGTTTACCTGGACTTTCTTCGATTTGGGTTTCACCTCCGTCCTACCTGGTAGTAGTTGATCAGCTCCTCGAGCTCATCGGCGTGCACCACAATGTGCAGACCGCACATCTGGGCCAGTCTGAACTCCTTCCCGTCCACGCAGGCAAAGCACACCTCCTTCCATGTGCGGGTGCTGTTGGCCTTACGGGCGCCGTCCACGGCAGCCTGGTACTCCCCGAGGTGCACCAGAGTGGAAGCCAGGCGGCCGAAGTTGGAGACATTGTTGTAGAGCAGTTTCGCTGCCTCATACATTTTCTCATCATAGCAGCGGTCACCAACCTGTTAAAAAAAAACACGCGAAGGACATCCAGTTAATGTTGGAAATCACAGCTCATTCGAGTTTTAACTGCAAGAGTGAGACAAACCTGCTGGATGTGAGCATTATTGGGTCCGTTGATAAACTCTTCCAGTTCGGCCAGGCGGTTGGTTTTGGCCAAAGCAAAGATGAGCTCCGTCTCAACATACGACTCTCGAGCCTTCTTGCGAGCCATCTGGAGGAATTTGACCAGGTCCTCCCAGTTTCCTGGACAAAAAAAAATAAATCACAAAAGAAATGAGACTGTTGCATTGTGTTGACCTTCATCTCATATTTCACTGTGTTTCTATCGGTTTATAACCCACAAAGGCAAAACTCAAACAAACTACACAACAAAGCTAAAGTGATCGGTTAGGTCGGCCATCTTTTGCGCCCTCAAAGTTCAGCGTGAAAGTATGCGCATCATTGGCAGAGTGTGGCTTTGAACCAAAACCATACATATTAGAAAGGTTCATCGAGTCTCCTCACCACTCTTATCAGCCGCCTGCACCACCTCCATGTACGCAGAGGGATCGTCGGCTTTAATGTACGAGTCGATGGCCTCCTTCACCAGCTCTTTCTGGAGCTGAGCCTTGGCCAGTTGGCTCCACACAGCAGGCTCATTGCAGCGTTCTGCAAACTCATACGCCCGGTCAAGGTTTCCAATATGCTCGATCAGCACCTTGGGTGGAAGGAGAGGAAGAAGGATTAGCAGCCCTTTTGCAACCAATGAGGTAACGGGGGATCAGATCGATCAGCAGGTAATGACAAACCTGCACGGCAGAGGTGTTGACGTCAAACTTCTTGAAGATGGCGAAGGCTTCCTCGAACAGCTCGTTGCTGATGGCGATGTTTGCGATGTCGGGAGCGTCGTAGTTATCCAGCCGGCTGATGTACTCCATCACACGAGTGCGGTCCGCTTTGATCGCCGTCAAGATCAGCAGGTTCTGCAGATTCCTGCAGGAGCCACAAACACTCTCAGCTCAAACTTGTTGAAAAATTCAAAACGGCAAACGGAAACTAAGAAGTTCAGAATATGAGAGTAAAAACCTGTGTTCACTGAAGACGGAGTTGTCCAAGACGATCTTCTCCAGCAGCTCGATGAGCTCGTTGGGCAAGTCGGCGGTCATGAAAGCCTTCACGGTGACGGACACCTCTTCTGGATCCTGGGTTTCTGAGAGCGCAGTCTGCACCACCTGAGCACACGTGGAAAACAGACGCCAGCTTAGCGAAACATCCAAAAAGACGACGGGGATGTACCTCGACTCGGTGTGTACTGCACCTGGTCAATGAGTGGTCGTCTGAAGGGGTTAGTCTCAAGCAGCACACTGGCCCACAGGTCAGGGTCTCTGCGTCGGACCAGGTAGCGAGACAAGCTTTTGAAGAGGGAGTTCTCATTGCAGACCTGCCATTCAAAAGGGAAAAATTCTATTTAGCGAAGGCAGGTGAATGCACAACATCAACAAATTTGTTTCTCATAGAGCGAAGGCAGGAAGAAGAGAAATATCCCCTCACATTGATCAGCTCCTGGTCACACTGTCCTCTCTCGTAAGCCACGCAGGCCAGATGAGGGTCTCTCTTCTCGCAGTATTTTCCCACCACGCGGCTGTCATAGTAAGGGTTTTCTCTCAGGAAGCGCTCGGGGTTGTTGTTGCTGTCAATGTAGATCTTGGCCAAAGCATTGTGGGTAGCCGGCTCTTCGCAGCCCTCATGGATACGAGACTCCAGCCACGGCAGCAGCAGCTTCAGTCTGGAAAAGACAAAAGGTGTCAGATAGGTAGAATAAATGACACTTCATTCTGCACACAGGTCAGTGTGGTACTTGTTAGAATATTGTGGAAAAACAATATCATTTATAATACATTGTTCATTGCTCGCTCCGGGAATGTGCCAAACTAGCCTCCGTGGTTTCCCTAATTAATCCGGAGAGCTCAGTCACCGATACCACCACTACTGCCAAATGATTATTTCACTTAGTAAACAGCAAATTAATGCCATGCCAAATAATTTCTTTTTTTTCTCCTTTTTTCAACAGAGTGATTTGAAAAGTTGCGTGGTCGCATGCAAGCAACAATTAAAAATAACATGGGTGGAGGAGTGTCGCACCTGTTCCTCTTCTCCACCTCAGCCACCAGTTCATCAGTGGAGAACTGTCCCCTGACCACCAGGATCAGGCTTTTAATGACGTCCTCAGAGCAGTCCACATCGAGCAGACCACCAACCACAACTGGCAGACGGCTGGGGTTCACCTAAAACAAAGATTTTCCACGAATTATTGGTCGACGTTCGACACCACTTCAAACGAGAAGTGATATGAATGTGTGTGTGTGTGTGAAAACTCACCTTCTGCACGTAGATTTCAATGTACTTCTGCAGGTTGTTGCGGTACAGGTAAAGCACCAGGTCATGGACAAAGTCGAAGCGATCGCAGACGATGATGAGCGGCAGCTGATCGGTGAGTTTGGCTTCCTGTTCGTCACACAGAGAATGGAGGAAATGAGGTCACAGGATTTTCTGAACAACAAGAACTACGTACAAGCCACGATCAACCAAACCGGCTGTGACCAGGTTGATCTTGGGACCACCATGTTCAGAAAATTATTATATTAATAATTTTTCCCCCCACTCAAATTTCGAAAACACTGAAAATGAAACGTCACTTTCCAGCTACTTCAGTTCTGTCCAAGTGACTGGAAACACGTATGCATAGAATAGATTTTATACAAAATAAGGAGGGGACAAAATAAAGTCTTTCACGAGAACAAATGGAAGTCACAATTTTTGAGGTCAAAGGATGGCAAACGGAAAAAGAAAAGTGTGAAGTCATCTAAAATATTTTAAAATGGCGTGTTGCTCATTAACAAGGCAGAGAGCGGCCAGGTGTCAGGTCGCTGATGGCCAGCATTGACCACCGGCTGCACGCTCCACAAGGTGCTGACAGACTGCTGCCACCCACACTCGGAGGATTACCAAACTGGGATTGTGCAACTTCCCACCGTCGCCCAAGAACATGCTCCACCAACTACAGGCTCCTACACTGCAACACTACACACACAACACCTTCACCGCCGCAGACGTCTCAGGACCCTACACGAGTCACAGCTCAACTACAATCGCACACAAAACATCCAATGAATGACTGCACATAAGCTTTGGGAGCACCGAGTGCACCCTCACAGGTGTATGGATTGTGGTGGAGATACGTATGAGAATCCATACAAATCCCAGTTTAAATCCTAAAATTGAAATCAAGGGGTGAGGAAGGATATAGGAAGGGGACCTATGCTGAGTGAGGGATGAATTTACCTGATACATGTCCTGCCAATCCAAAGTTAAACGAGGAAGAGCACAAAAGATAAATCGACTGCCGTCAGGATTGTTTGAACATTTACAACCAGTTCAGGCAAACTGTCGAAGGCGACCTGAGTAAATATGTGCATTTAACAATTTAAAAACCGACTAAATACTTCCAAGTAATATGTGATTTAAAAAAAAAAAAAAAACTGGACATCGGGGTCAATATAAAATGTTAAACAATCCAAAAACAAGCCGGAAAGCAGATGAACTCGCAACAAGTTTAAACGAAGACGCAAGCAACAGGCTGCAACAGGAACGGGTGAAGAAACACGAGAGTGTGTGTTTGATCTCTCCTGCTGTTTGTTCATGTGGTTTTACCTTGAGGAAGTTCTTGACACGCTCGGGATCGTAGCAGTTGCTCTCTCTGCAGATCCTCTCCACCTCTTTGATCTGACCAGTCTTGCAGGCAGCCTGGATGTACTTGAAATGAACTTCGGGGTCCTGGCTGAAGTTCACGATGGAACCCAGGAAGTAAAACAAACCTGAGGAACAAAGTTTCATAAAATGTCAAATGGTCTCGACGTCGTCAACTTCCAGCAGATCCAGTAATACATCCCTTCAAAGAATTACGCAACAGAGTGCCTATTTTTCCTCATTCATAGTTGTTTTACTTAACCTTTGTGCTCTATTATTTCAGTAATGGTAGTGGAGCTGCATTAGTTCACCGCTGGGACTCTCTGCACAGTTTATTGATTGTCCCATCCCTGCTTTGGCCTACTTCCCTGACAGGTCAGGGACATCAAAGTAAATGGGCAGAGGGGAATACATGTTTCCCTGAATCTAAAGGAGTTAAAGGCTTTTCTGTCCAGCGTTACGGTCTGGATTGTACAAAACTGAAAAATCAGGCAACATAAGAAGCAAAGGCCGTTACCTTCAAAGCTCTTGAAGGACTCAAAGAGTTCAATGAGAGCCTGTGTGGTGAGCTGCTCGTGGTACTTGGAAGCCACCTGGACACAGATCTGCAGGTTCTGGCGGATGTTGGCTGAGAGCATGGCTCTCAGACACTCCAGAGAGTCCTCCACCGACAGAGAGCCGAAGAAGTTCACCAGCCACTGGAAGGAGATTAGAGAGTTACTTCGGGGAACAAATCAAGAAAACAACATTGGACTTTAACGCGAACATCTTTATTTGGCGAGTAAATGAGCCGTACCTCTGGGTTGAGCAGGTGAGTGTGCACCACGGCGCGCTTGATGTCGTACAGGTCGGTGTAGTGTTCCAGCGCCCTCTGCAGGAGTCCGGCCTTCTCGCACAGCTGGGCGATGTGTGCCCGATCGTAGTTGGTGAACATTTGGTTTCCCAGGATAGCGTCAGCAACCTACCAACACAAAAGACGAGTATGACAAATGCTACATAAATGCTTACGCAAGCTACATTTCTTTCAGTTTAAGTGTGAGCCGAGTCGTCCACCTGCGGAGCATGCATGAGGTTCATCTCCAGCAGGCGAGTCTGCAGGGGTCCTTCAGAGGGTCGGTTGTTCTTCAGGGCGTCCAGGAGGAAGGACGTGCACTGCTGGATCAGGTTATACTCCATAAAGACATCTACGATCTGGATGGACACAAGAGACACAAAGGTGAGGGAAGGATTTCAACCATGTTCTCTCCTAACAAATATTCTCAATCAGAAATGTTCCTTGTACTAAACAAGGTAGTACATCCATTATTGTGATCTCCGATAAACAAACTTAACACTGGAAATAAATCAAAAAGTGCAAGACGATAAGCTTCTTTAAATCGTTACAGGCTAAAGTGAAAGTTGGCTGAATACTACACATTTGTTGTTCCAAAAACCAAAGAAAAGCCGTCGTCCACTGTAGTGTATTTGTATAAAACTCATTACCTGCCAGTGCAGCACTTTGGGCTGAACACAAAGAGCTGTGTCAGCACTTCACATTTGAATTGCAGTGACTCTGCAGTGGCAGGAAGTAAAGGAAGCAGTGCTTTTCCTTTATATTACAGAACAGATGATGTTCGCAGAGGAAAGGAAGTGATTCAGTCAAACGTTTGGACTCCAAGAAACGTTGAATTTGTCAATGGAATCACTGACAAGTGTCCTAATATGAGTAAAACTTTGCTTGAATAATAACAGAATGCTGTCAATAAGAACATAATATAAGTCACAATCAAAGTGTTGATGAAAAGGGAATTGTGTTTGTGCTCGTCTGACCTGAGTGATGTCAGCCAGCGGCTCTTCATCCTGGACCAGCATTTGAGCAAACTGGAGGCCTTGTTCTGGGTTGATCCGCATCACATTCCTCAGCAGAAAGATCCAGTCTGGAGTGTAGCCCACCTGGAATCCCAATCGAAAGCAAGATTAACACGACATTAATGTTTAATTTTACATTATTGGGACAGTTTTTAAAAACATTTAAAGTGATTATATCGCCCAGAAACTATTCATTAACAGAGATTACTGCCTTTCTTGAACTATTTCAGCATTTGTTATTTTCTTGCTACCAAGCATCCAACGACCATCGCAGCCATACCTTCTTAGCATACAGGACGATCTTGGGGAACTGGCCAGTCTCTGCAAAGCACTGAATGACTTTATTGGGGACGTTGGCCCTCAAGTAGACACTGAGAGCCAGGGTTGGATCCACTGCCTTCACCAGGTCGCCCAGTTCTTCAGAGCACTCCAGCTGAAATGTGAGAGGAGTAACATTATAGAAACTGCATCTGTTGCTAATAAAGTACATAAATCTAAATGAATACAAACTCAGATATTAATCTATCAACTGCTACCCATGATCTTTGTATTTAGATCCACCCAGTGTTTGTAAAGGAAACTTCAAATTCCTTACATATCCGATGGCCCCAGATAATAGGCAAGTCGCATAAACAAAACAGGCAACTCAGGAAGAGCTGCTTTGTATAAGTGGAAGTTAAGATGGACATCTACAATACCTTGTCTTCCTTTAGCCACTTCTCCAGAAGCTGCTTTCGGCCTTGCTGGAGAACAGGCCTGCAGAGCTCCAGGGATTCAAACTTGTTGAGCTGGCCCTGGTCCAACAGGATGCCGAAGTACTGCAGCAAGGGGGAGGTCTGGCCCGGCTGGTTGGGAACTCCTTGGAAGCGCCGGATGGTGTCTGGGGTGCGCAGGATACCCTGAGCGGGGAAGAGTGGACAACAAATGTAAACAAACGGCAAGATCAACAGGCAGGATGAATTTCGAAGACTCTGCGAGAACTTTAAGCTTTTCATTTAACTGTGTCACACAGATGAGGAGAGTTCCCACGTTATGAGAATGAATACCTTGGGTGCATTCGCAGCAACCTTGGCGGCCTCCGAGTAGTTGCCCGCAGTGAACAGGTTGTTGAACTTGCGTGCAAAGAGCTCTTCACCTCCAGCGAGGTTGTTGCGGACAGCCAAGCGGAGAGCCAGGTCTGGATTCTGCAGCACATTGGTGATGTAAGGAATGATGTTCTCCTCCTCCACACACACCGAGAGCACCTGCGTCACAGGAATATGCAGAGAATGTCGTCACACAGAAGAACAAGAACTATTTTCTCACGACTTTCATTTATTTGTTTATTTTAAGCACAGAGGAGCTCAATCTACTCATTGAACCAGCCACCATTTCTCCACGTTTATGAACAATCGCTTTCATGTGCAATCAGACATGAACCGCCGGTTAACATGCAGGGTTCAAAGCACCTGACCCTCGACCCCTGTAAAGCTTCGTAGACTCTGAGTGGCTCTCATGGTGAGCAATACTGCCTCACGCAGAAGAACAAATGTTAATGTGGCAGAATGAGAGGATGATGGTTGAGCTCTTTAAAAACATAGAAACTCACTCAGTCTTAATTACACATACATTTCTTCTTTATTTTTATGCTTTAATCACTTAAATCTGCAGTTTGAATCAAGGCAGCAGAGTATCTTATCAAGTTGATCCATTCCGGAAAACACTGAAAGCAAAATAAATCACTTTATGTACTTATGCTTGGTGAATTGAATTTTAAATATGAGAGGCAAGTATGATTAATTCACAAGTGTGCAATTAACTAATGAAAAGATTTAAATAAATGTACAGCCCTAATTAGTTCAGATCTTTAGGCCATAGGACAAAAAGAAAAAAAAGGAAATTCTCTTATTTTGTCTTAATCATTTTCTTAAGTCTGTGTATCACAAATTATATAATTATGACACAAACTATGACATATTGCATGTTCATTATATATTATGCAGCCCTAGTTTGAATGACTAACTTTTCTCAGCTAAAAATATCTGCGGGTGAGGGCAGAAATCTACGCGAGCCCCGGGATATGAATACGGAATTCAGATTATATTAATGGGTCAGTGTCACACAGAGCTTTGCAAGTGGTCTGGTTACATGGGAAAAAAAAACCAAGAATGAATCAGAAGAAAAGAGCAGGACGGATAAGGAGGGGTGGGGGCAGAAAGGAGAAAGACGGCCAGTGTTGGCCCCCTATACAAACAAGCCCAGCAGGTCAGCGCTGCAGCTCTTTGCACGGGTGAGTAGATCTCTTTCTTCCTGCCGCTAAAGCGCCATAATGTTGACAAACTAATTGGGAGTAATTAAGATGAAGACACGGGGAAAAAAAGGAGTTTTAAAAATAAAATCCTTGGTGAAGCTGTGGCATTCTACTCGGTATGTATAAGGTGTTTAACACCAAAGCTAATTACCAAAACAAAACAGTGAGAGCACAGTAAATCGTCTGGTTGAATGTTTTCTGCCTATATTTTTAATTATGAGGTTCGGATTCTCTGATTTTATAACAGCACAGCCACACATTAAGTGGTTTATCAAACAACTCGATGATCAAGCCAGGAAAACGTTCTCAATAAGGCAGATACAAGCAGCCGAAGGTGATTTCCTTACATGAACACGCAACAAAATAGTAAAACGCGTCACAGGTTTGTTGGTGGAGCAGAAGGTGGAGACTGACTGGAGAGGAGGACCTGCACCAAGAGGATTGAAGGCACCAGGCTGTGCCTCTCACGTCAGATCATGTGCTGATGAGAGGTGGGCTCTTTTCCTATTTTGATTAACCATGTTCGATGTTTTCTCTTGCAGGGTTTGTGTGTAGTAGTTCATCAGCACTGGATATTTGCTGCATGCCACCGACTGGACAGATCTGGCTCAGGCACTACATCGAGTCTGAATCACGGTGTCGGATCTCAGAAGGAGTGCTGCCAACTTCAGAGCTATCAGAATGTATGAGGCAGTGAGCAGGGACCCGACTGACGGCAAACAAAGCGAAACCGGAACATATTTTAACATTGAGGCGTCAGGTAGTAATGAGAGTGATTTATTCTGGGGACGTCAGGAAAACATTGTCCACCCTGGGATTGAAACACCATCCAGGTGTAAGACTGCAGCGCCGTTTTCAAACAAAACTACACAAAGAACGGATTCTGGAAGAGGAGTGAGACAACACTGTCACGAGGCAATATCTTAACTTTAGTTCGTGAACTTAATAGAAATATAAAAGATAGAACTAACGAACGCTGGTTTGAAGTTTCCAAAGCTCTTCTCAGCTTTATAAATGCATGTAGCATTGTAGTAGTGTGTTAGTATCGGATTACCAATTTTACCATCGAGCAGTATCAGTGAAGGGCCGAGACAGTGGCCCATTATCTCCCAGATCAGTGCACTCGTGTACACGTTCGTGTGGACACACACACACACACACACACACACACACCGACACTTCACTGCCTCGGCATACAGAGGGATCTGTCACTGCCTCAGATCAGCTTTCCTCTCCCCTCTCAATTATTCATGTGGTGTGTGGCCTGGCTGGAAAAATTATTCATCAGCTCGCTGTATCTAGTTCTCCTCTCTGGTTTGGCCTTCCAAAAGCAGCGAGACACAACCGGCTCCGCTCCGTTTGAAACACGAAACCTTTGATTATTTATAACGCCTCCTGACAAAGTCTGAACTTGCCTTATGACGACAGACAAACAAGGACGTGCTGCCGTCACTTCTCTGCGCACCAGCTGATTTTTGATGCTGCGCCTGTTCTCGTCAGATTAGGCGAGACTGTGACTGCTGATGAATGAAGTGATGTGTAATAATGTGGTTCCGTTTGAGGATGTTTGACAGAAGTTATGTTGTGTTACAGCCAATAGAAACACTGCTCCCTGAGCAGTCAACGGGCAGCAGGCGACTCCTACCTGTCCCTTCCTGTTGACGCCGATGATGCCAGAGGTGGCCTCGTGTGGAGCAGTGACGAAGATGGTCTCTCCGCTGATGCGGTTCATGTAAATGCAGGTGCCAGTCTCCAAATCGTACAGGTGGATGTAGCCATATTTGGTAATCAGGAACACGACATCATGCTTGGCGCTTATCTGCCAAAAGGAAACAAGGAAATTAATCCAATGTACCATACTGAGGGTTTCCGTCATTAATTCATTAGCAGGAGGGAAGTGAAGACAAGACCATTGTTTTCAGCACAGATACTGTTTTCAACGTTTTCTCATTTCCCCGAATTGCCTCTTCTTAATGTTGCTTCTATTCCAGTAGAATCAAAACTCAATGAAAGTGAGATGAAAACGTTAAACAGCATTGATTCTTATCTCATGCAAGTCAACAAGTGTGTAATAATATCATATGTGCCAATCAAACCTCAAATGATAGAGAAAACCATGAAACTAGAGAAAGAAAATGTATTTTGTGTTGTTCTATCAACAATAATTTCTCATCTGATTGAAAACTGCAGCAATAAGTCAGTATGATTATGAAAAATAAGTGATCAGTCCCAATAATTGCAATGAGGCAGGGAAGTGGAGTAAAGATTGAAGCATACCTGCATAGCCACAGGGAAGTCGTTCTGGGCTTCTGGAGGGAAGAAGACATCCACCGCTTTCTTTGGAAACGGTTGATTACCAGTTGGCGGAGTCCCAACTTCAATGATGTGCAACTTAATTCAAGAGAGCAAACATTAATTAGACACCGAGAAGCGACACACAATGATTTCAAACCGTGACTAACGCCACTCACCTTTCCTCCAGCCTGGCCTCGGACAGCAAAACAGAAGAGAGTGGATTCCTCTGCGTTCCCTTCCATCTTGAACTGGGCAAAGCTGGCAGCATGACCTTCGATGGGCTGCGAAACTTTTCTATCCACAGAATACAGCTGCATGGCTCCGACCACGCGATTTTGCTGGAAAGACGCCAGAGCGTATACATTTAGGAAGGCAACTTCACGGAGGCAACTTGTGTGACAGCTGCGTATGACTCCCTACACAGTACTCAGTCCAGAAGACGGCATACATCAGATTACCTGGGCTGAAATGCCAATGAGCAGGAGCCATTTCTGCTTGGCGTCAGTGCGGTAGTTGATGATCTGGCAGCCGGCCAGGCTGGAGTGGCGGTCAAAAACCTTCACGGGCTGTGAGTCACCCTCCATGCTCCAGTGGTAGACGGCAGTGTCAGTCACAAGTGCAACTGTGTTAAGGGAGATCCACTTCCAGAAGGTAACGTCGTCTGTCATGGTGTGTGCCTTCATCTTGCTCTTCATCTCAATGTTAAAGATCTGAAGGGTTTTGGCGGCTAGAGGGAGAAAGAGGGCAGGAACCAGGCCCCACAGTCATGTTATAGTGACTGACGAAAGCGTTCACAGAAAAACACCACAATTTAATCAAGAGGAGAGATTTGATTCGAGATTTTGTGGTGGTGGTACAGAGGTCACCAGGCAACGACGCCATGACTGAAAGATAGGGGGATGCCAAACATGCTGGAGTCGGAAACTGTGTCATATGAAGGGGAGAGAGCGTGGAGTCTAAAAAAAAAAAAAGCTGATTTAATGTCTTCAAGATGTGAATGTGACGATTCAAGTGCACTCCAAATATTTAAATGTTCAACTCTTGGGAGTCCTTCATGTCTCGGGTGAAAGCAAATACTCCGCTCATGTTTACCCAACGTCACTGCAGGGAGAAGTGAGCACTGCTTACGAGTGACTCGTTTTGTATGTGGAGCATATATAATGATGCAGTGAGCAAAACAAAAGTGGGTCCAAGACGATTACAGGTGCTGCTCGTCATCTGTGAGTGTGAATGGGAAAATGCATGCAACTTCCTGAAGTCGGCCTCGGCTATATGCCATGTATGACGTCCGACCACACGGTCAACTCCATTAAAGTCAACATCCTTCATAGAGAGACACAAAGCTGACAGAGGTAGGAAGAAAAGAAACAACTCACAAAAAAGGCAAACACATCTGCGTTTGAAAAACAAATATGTGACAATATAATGGTAAACAGTAGAAGCACAATTATGGGTGAGGGGTACATTTTGAGCAATTTCACAAGTTCGTGTCCAATTTTGACTATGGATGAAGGATTTTCTCATGTTCAGATTAAAGACACGGTTGACAAATCATTCACTCACCTGTGTTTTTCTGTTTATTAGTTGGGGTTAATTTGGTGAGCTAAAAAGCTTTATTAAGAAGCAGTGTGACTTCCTTGTTTGCTCATTATTGAATACTCATCGTCACAGTGAGAGAAAAGCAAAGATGAATGCGTTAGCGCGACCGTCGAGATCATTTTGCCATCACTTAGCCATGGGATCGAGGTACAACAGGCAGTGTGGCAAACGGACCACCGGCAGCAGCAGCCAAATTTAAAAGAGCAGGCAAAGAGACTTTTGATTCATTTCTGATTGGCAGTCGGGAGGTGTGAATGCACGCACTGTGGTCATCTCTCCCAGTGTGGTTACGTGAAAGGGTTAAGGCTCACTATCTCACATGATGGGACTGACTAGGAGGGATCGGTATAGTAGACTGAACAGGAAAGACGGTTGGGGTGGGAAAGGCTGAGCTCTAACTCGCACAAACTACAGGCGCGCAAACAGGTACGACCAAACAACATCTGGTTTATTTCTCCGCTTCACCATTCAAAACTTTCTTCAAGTACGTACAGCTAATATTTGCTGCGAGTGCATTACTTGTGTGCAACTGTGCTGCATTAGAAGTCTGTTTGATCTGTCAATCAAAGAAAAGAGCCAAAAGAGCCATCAAGCCATGGAGCTCATAGATGAAGTTTGAGATGAACTGCAGTCTTCCTTTTCTACTCATTACACAAATCTAATGTGATAGACGATCAACTGAAATATATTGCCTGTTTATGTCAGACTGAATCTCAATCACCGCAATGTAACCAGTTAACAAGGAGCATGCAGACTTGGACATCCTCACATGTGTAGAATAAAGCAGTGACTACAGAGAGATCTAACAATTCTATAAAAAAAACTAAAAAACTTTGGGGTTTTCAATGTTGTATTTCAACAAATGACCCAATTGGTTTGTTGTGTTCTTGAGTGTAATGCCCAGCAAGACCCATCTTCAGTCTTCACTGTCTTTATTCCTCGTCTATTTGCATTTTTTAAACTTTGAGCCTGAGGAGCCACTGCCCTACATTTTTAAACATGATCCTGCTCAAACACGTCTGATTTAAATTGAAAGTTTCTTCGGTTATAATTATTGCAATAATGAGTTGGGCTCAGGCTGGAATTATTAATGTTGGACCAAATTTTTTTTAAAATAAAACTCATGCCGTTGTGACATAATCCAGTTCCAAACGCTGGTGCATACACTGGAAATAATGTATAATCAAATATATCAAACTTCACCTGCTTGTGTTTGAAAGCAGACCAAGTCCTGAAAACTCAAAGCCGATCAGGAACATATGAAATGAAATCACTGTTAATGTCGATTTCAAATCCACACAATCGTCACGCACAGTGATCTCCATTTGTGAAAACCAAGTGATTTGCCTTCGAAAAATGTATTGAAATATATGAAGCACCAGTGGGACACCAATGACAACAGGTTTGGGATAATTAGAACCTTGTACAGGATGCAAGAGAACATGTTTACTTTGAAATGAAAACGGACAGATGTGAATTAAAATGAAATCATTTTACCCATGATATTATCAACAAGGTTCTAAATCACTTATACATTATAATAAAAATGATGGAATGCCAGCAAGCTGTAGGGCTGTGAAAGCTAAATCCTGTTTAGGATTATTAGGAGTATTCTAGAACTTGAAAAATGTTGTAAAGACTCAAGCAGAGCTCAATTAAATATTTACATTTGGTATTGAAAGCCAGTCTATTGCTCCAAAGCTTACAAAATTATACAAGTCATGTCAGCTGTAATACAAATAGTCTGCATGGATCAACTATTTACCGATAAGGCCAAATTTAATCATTTCAAAGCGGAGCAATTTGCTCATAAATACAGTCTTGAAAACAGGATTTCACTTGCACAATGAAGTAGTTAAATTTCAACTCACCGTCTGCAAACACATAAGAAAGCAGTAAAGAAAAAGGAACATAGAAAAGACAAACAAAAACAAATAAAAGTCAAAGCAATCATGGATGCTGGACAAAAAGAATAAAAATGTGCTATTCTGAGTATCTACAGGACAAATGTTTGGAGAAAACAAGATGCTCTCCAATAAAAACCTACTTCACACTTGAACTAAAGTAGCTGGACGTATATGGACATAAATAGACGAAAATAACTTGGAATACTTTTAAATTATTAAATGGATAATGTGGCTATATTAAACAAACTGTCAAACTGTTCAGACTGAATGGAGAAGACTTCTTAACAGTGGTTAGGTCAAAAGAAATATAGTCTCAAAGTCTGACAGTACCTCTCTGCCTAGTCTAGATCAAAGAAATGTCGTGGCCGTACCTTTAAGTGCAATGACTTTGCTGGCAGGATTCATGATGGCGCTGTCGGCCGAGATGGGCCTGCGGATTGGGGTGTTGGGGTCGGCCAAATCAATGATCACCACCTGACTCTGCTCCCCCACCTTCTCTCGGATGCAGATGAACTTGTCCGACTCCATGGTGAGGGTGCTGAAGCCGATGTTGGCCGGATTGATCCCTAAGTTTTGGAGCTGAGAGGAGAGAGAAAATAAGCGATGCTCATGTTACACGAAATAGAAATAGTAGATATTTGCAAAGGGTGATGAATGCCAGAAGTGGGATGTGATTCTTCTTGGCACAGTTTCATCTCCACGATGTGATTTGAGAAGATTAATTTCATGGTCATCAATTGATTTTTACAGCAAGCCGGTGCAGTATTTCCCCTGAGATGCCAGGGCAATTATCTAGTAGAATAAATGGTGGCTGTGCAGCTGCAGATGGCGTCACAGTGAATGTTACTTTGTCAAAATCATACAGTGTTAATATTTTACTCTTAGTCAAAATTTTAAAAAAATAACAGCAGATGCATCCAAATGGAAAGCTGGCACTTCCTGCACCACTACTACTATTGAACTACCCAGCGTGTGAAGCTGTGCAGTGATCACAGCAGTTATGGAGTTATGCAGGGCGGAGAGCTAATCCAGAGCCAAGATCTCAAAGCATGAGCCAAAGAGGAAACGACAGTCATATTACACAACACTGCAGTCTGCCAACCAGCACACGTATGACTCCTTTTACGTTTTAGAATACGAAGTTCAGGTGGTCCTCGGATCAGACCAACACCCGTCCAACAGAACAAAAATATATTCTGGGAGACAATGCAGTTTAACCTCCATTAAAAACAAAAGCCCGAGGCTGCAGGTGAGCCTATCTGCTACAAAAATGGTAAATTCTGCAGAGTAGCTTACAGCCGCGGCTGGAAACGGGGCATTATGCCCGGTTTGCACAAACCTGACGCAGCAGTGTTTCGGATGGACCAAAACAGCTCCGACCTGAACCAACAACGCATCATGCCTGCAGTTTTGCTTCCTGGCGAGTCAACAGAGCTATAAATGTTTGTTTGATATTAGCAAACAACAAAACGGCAAAAGCACTTAAATAGCTAAAAGCAATTCTAAATTACTGTCAGTCCTCAACTGCAGGTCTTAAATTTCATGAATTAAGCAAAGATTTAATTTGAGCAAATATAGAAAAGAGGAATGCAAATTATACTTTGTTCATTTTGAAGGTTGATTATATTTTGCTAGTGGAAAGACTCCGTCCCTGCTCATACATATACCGCACTGAAGATGGCAAAATGAAAAAGTGCCATCACGACATGAATTCCAGTCTCTTCCTGAAAAGCGACTGCGACTGACAACGCTGTGACAAATTAAATTTGAGGGAAATGAAACCACAAAACAACATTTGCCATTGGTCAGGTTTCAATGTTGCAACTTCCTCTACTTTTGCAACTTTTTAACAATATACTACTTTTATAAAACTATCTTATAGATACTACTATAGGCAGAATTTCAAGAAGGGAATGACAGTCATGATAAATGTTTTTTGTGAGGTTTGGTATTTGCACTAAAGTTGAGGCCTTATTTCTAGATGCACACAGACCTCACCATACATGGAGTTAAATGTAACCAATAGTGAGAAGAAAATAATGAAATTACTGGTCCTTCTTGCACTTTACAACATACAGCAGCACAACAGACCATAAAAAAAATACAACCAAAGGGCTTCCTAATGGTTTTTTTTAAATATATTTTAATGCCCTGTGCTCTAATGGCAAGTATTAACAACGGTTTTATTTAAAATGCTATAAAAGTTAGTTTTCATTTGTGGCCCTGCAATTTAAATGTCAAAAGTAGTTTTGTGAACACAAATTGGTTTCCTGCCAAAGAGAACACAGATTTGCCAGCAATAGCCACATTTTACCCAAGTGTCCATTTCAAGACTTTGCCAACGATAAAATGTGGTCGTACAGTTGACACTTTGACATAGTTCAGTTCTAATCAGTAAACACAAACCGCGGTTCCAAGAACTGCCCAACGAAATGGGAACACCTTATATCAATGACAGGACACACCCTCCCCACAGCCCCGTCCCACCCACATTCCTTCAACAGTGTGTAACCTGGTTCCTTCTCAATGACGCTGCAATACATAACTTCAGAGGCGAGTAGGACGGCCTGCAATGAGGAAAGAGCTCAAAACTGCTCAGAAGTTGTAGTGTTTTTTTTCCCCCCTTCCTGTCACTGAAGGGTGACATCACACAATAGCGTCATCGTGGCCAACATGCCCCTTATTGTTGCCATTGTCCAGTGAGGAAGCTTTGTTTACCGAGACAACATTTATTCAAGCTTGAGGAGAAAGAAAAGAGGCTGCACTGGGAGCAATTTCGACCTCAAATACTAATGTTTTCACGGATATATAGCAACCGTTTGCTTCAGACCACAGTAACTCTCTCATTTTCTTTAAATTACACTAAAATCCCACATCTGGAGCCAGGAAAAGTGACGCTCACCCACATGTCCACAGGGAATTTTTTTTCCTTGCATGGAAAGGCACAACATCAGAAAAGTACATGCTTGGTGGGCGTGTAATTTGTATGCCACGAGGCGGTGTCAACAACGGCGTCACTCGGGTGCAGCCTGTTACTGGAGTTTAACCAATATCGCAGCTCAGTTCAGCAAAAAGTATTTCTGAAAACATCCGAAGCGAGATATAATTGGTGCAATTGCTGAATCTGTCCGTGTTTTGGTTTCACTACAGCGAGTTTAGACGTTGTAGGAAAGTTTTGCGATGCGTCGAACCTGCACTCCCTGCACGTGCTTCATACAAATCTCTGGTGTGCGATCATTTCGGTTCCATTGTTGAATACACCAATGAGGGAGTGATAACAGTTAGGAGAAATTTCACTGTATGCAAATGTTGCTTGAAAATTGTCCCTGACGTAAAAGGAAACCAGCCATATGAGCATGTACCTCTAGTGTAAGCACCCTGGTGTGTCACTTTCTGACAGTAGAATGGACTCAAGAAAGTAACAAGTGAAAACAACTGTCTATCGAGAACGTTTTTCAACAGATCTATAGCGCCACATCAAAAACACAACCGAAACCGCGGCCCAAGGTTCGGACTGAACTGTGAGCGACCTGCACCGCTGAGCCTCGACTCTCCTTAACTCGAACATTGTCCCATGCAGTGGCACTGACTAGGCTTTTCAAATCCGTGTATACCAGAACATGGTTTGCTTAAATGTCAAACACTGACATGTTATCCTCTGCTATTGCACAATACTTTTCTCGAAAGATTTACGTGCCGTCTCTTTCCCCGCCATTCATCGTCTGTCTGCCTTCTGTCATCTATTTCTGGGATCAGCAGGAAGCCCCTTCATTCAGGCTGAACCACATTCATAAAACAGGAAAGAGCAGCATGGCTTAATCACAATAGCCATGTTCGCTCTGTCCCAAGCAGTGTGGCATTGGAGGCAGACTGACTGTTTGACTCGTTTGCTTTGGATACCTTGTGGTAAAGCTCCACTGTGGGATCACACTGCTGTGACATCAATGAGTTGGAATTTGGGTGAAAGCAGGTCAAACCAGTAGAGTTACTACAACCCATGTGGAAAATAAGCCATTTCGTCTCGTCTGCCAAGTCCGGCCTTGGTTTGGTTTCATGGCAAGCACAATTAGCAATCAAACCCTTCAACAGATTAACAAATATTAACAGCATTCCTGGATAAACTGATAACAAGCAGAGGAATCTGAGAATGTGATGACTGGAGTCGGGAAAACAAAATGAAAACAAAAGTACTCCCTCTCGGTTGCCAGTTTATTCTTTCTTGAGCTATACGTGTGACTAACGTTTGACCATCAAAAACTTGACCTCTCAACTGGACGTTGGCATGAAGACAAATTCGAAGCAGTACTGGCCGAATATATAAAAGAAAATGAATAAAAACAACATTAAGTTGCACATTCAACCAGAAAACACCAAGCCATTATCAATCTCAGGCATAAAGTCGGTCATAAATGCGCATTCATAAATGACAGTGAATCCATATCGGATGTGAAGTGGCGTCCGACTTGGATACCAGTGATGTACGCACATTCAACTGTCATAAATACAATATTCCTTTGTTATTTCTATGTTCAGTAAATACAATTCTGTGGAAAAAGAGTAACTTAATATTGCCCCACATGCCTCTCTGAATTACTCCAGTTTGACTGGCTTTAGCTCCGTTTTGCTGAGCATGCATTGAAATATGCCATGTCATTATTCAGGTTTTCTGCAAGAAAATATTTTTGCAAACACAGACCGACTCAAATTGTTAGACTGCGCACGCTTTACTGAAAGCCTGCAGCTTATTAAGAAACAAAAGAGGC